>NW_026000174.1:63820360-63844408 GCF_001458135.2 Marmota marmota marmota | reverse complement strand
GGCTGGTGATGGGGCTGGGGCTAACCGCCTGCGGGCTCCACCTTCTGCTCCTGGAGCCCCCAGTCCTGCCCAGGTCTGGCATCAGTCACCAGCTTCAGACCCTCGTCCTCGCTCCCTCACCTGACTCCTCGGTGAGGGCCCTGGGGAAGGTGACAGGAGGAGGACAGCTCGTTCCTCAGGGGCCACTCCCACCTCCGGGGCCTGGGGTGGGCTTCGGCAGGCTCCCCCCCACCAAGCCACGCCCCCAGCCCACAGGTGCTCCTTAATAGGTGGGCAGGGGCAGGGTGGGCAGGCGTGTCCGCTGGACCACCAAGGCCCAGGGCCTTCCTGGGATGTGAGAGGAGGTTCCAGGGCCTCAGCCAGAGGCACCCAGGCAGAGGCAGCTGGGAGAGCTCAGCCCCACAGTTCCGCCAGCCCCCACCCCAGCCCCCCCATGAACACTCACAACCCACTGTGTTGTGGACGTCCCCGGGGTGCACCTGCCCCACCGCCATGGAGCAACCCGGAGCTGCTGCCCCACCCAGCCTGCACGTCAGGAGGGCCCTTACCACCAGCAGAGAGCAAATCAATCCAGGGCTGTCCTGCTGCTCCCCGCCCCCCCACCAGGGAGGCCCCTCCCCCACCTGCACACCCCGTGGCACTTCTCCTGGAACAGAAGCACCGGGGGGGCCCTGGCCCAGCAAGCCAGCCCTGGCTCCCGCCGAGGACCCTGTCCCCAGGCTCGCGGACCCAGGTCACACCACCCAAGAGGCTCATGCAAGACTGTGTCTTCCAGGAAGATGGGGACAGAGATATCCCTGCAAATGCTGGCAAGGCGGTCACAGCCAGGACTGTTGGCGGAGGTTAACTGGATGTGGTCATGAACCTCCTCCCGGGTCAGCAGGGTCCTGGGTGCTAGGACATCTGCAGATGCCCAGAACCCCCTGGAGGAATGAGGCGGCCTGGAGAGCTGAGGTCACCGTCCACTGTGGAGAGAGCTCAGGGCAGGGCCCGACCCCCTGGCTCTTCACCCCATCGCTCACCACTCAGGGCAGCCCTCAGAGGAGTCCCTGCCCCTCTGGACTCGGAAGCACCACCGTGTGCAAGGCAGGCCTCCTGGGCCACCGCGTGGAAGTGTCACTGTGGTTGTCATGACCTCTACTAGATGAGGAACCTGAGATTCACTGAAGGAGATGACGCCTGCCACTCCTGGTGGTGATGGGGACAGTCCTGGACCTCATCTTCAGGCTGAGAGCCACCAGTGAGAGTCTGGACTAGACGTGCCCTTGGCGGCCACTAGGAGGCGCCCCAGACTGAGTCTCCTGGATGACACCCGCACCCTTGAGGGTCTTGAGGGTCTCTGAGCTGGGTGGCCCTGGGGCCACAGCTGCTGAAGTGAGGTACAGAATGCAGTGGTCCTCTTCTCTCCCACCTCACCCCCACAGAGGTACTTACCCCCTTACCTTCCAAGAGGGAGGGAGGGAGAGTGGGATCTAAAACCTACAGAGATGGGGGACAATAAGTCCCTTTCTCAGGCCTCTTGGGAGCACCATGTGTCAGACTGAAGCTCAGAGAGGGCTAGTAACTTGCTTGAGGTCACACAGCCAGGTCCATCTGATTTTGAAAGCTGAAGTGTTCAGGTAAGGCTGAGGGCAGAGGCGCGGAGCTCTGCTGTCACGTCTTGCCAGACAGAAAGGTCTGGTCACTAGGCCTACAACCTCAGCGGTGACAATAGGGCTGAGCCTTGCACAGGGTGTTCCTACAGTCGCTCAAGGGTCAAGGGCTGGGTCCAGGTAGTCAGGGCTGGGCGTGGGGGCTTATAAAAGGGACGGGGGAACACCCAGCAGACAGCAGGCGCGTGTCCCTGGCATCCGCGTCTGTGCCTTTGAAAATGGGTGTGTAAGTGGGGGTGGGTCGGGGCTCGGGTCTGACTCGAGATCCCAGGTCCCCTGGCCCCCAATCCAGATTTGTCAGCCCGTTGGAGGGGTGGGGCTGGGGACGTCTGGAGCCTGGTGGACGGAGGCCTCTGGGATCAGAGTCGCGGAGGCCGTGATGGGCTGGCGGGGGTCAGCCCGAGGACCCCTGGGTATTCTGATTTGATCCCGGGTGGAGCCGACCGGGAGGAGCTGGTTGGGTGAGGGGAGAAGGGGGACTCTGAGCGTGGGGACATGGCCTTTCCGCTTCCCACGCTGGGCTTCCTGGAGGGGCCGCTGCCCCCCCCCCATGGTGCGTGTCTGCACTTGGGTGGAAGCAGAGGGAAGCCGAGTGCCCAGGCTCCTGGCCGCCCAGCCAGCTCCCATGTGGCCACCCAGCCCTGCCACAGGGGGCCTTCCTCCATCCCCAGCCCCGCTCAGTCCCCTCTCCACCACCCGACGCGGTACGCAGGCCAACACGCACCCATGAGCAGGACCAGGGTCAGGGTCAGGCCCAGAGCTGGGCACCTCCTGGCCACGGGGCACACAGCAAGACTGGGTGCATGGGATACAGCTGCCCCGGCCTGGGGGCCGTCTCCCCCGTGGATGGACACAGTGAGGGGGACATGAGGCCAGAGGAGCGGCCCTGGAAACCCCGGCCCTCCCCCAGGCAGGTGGCAGAACCTGCTCTCCCAGGCGAGGCCCTTCCCTGCCGGCCGCGTGTCCAGGGGCACCTGACTTGAACTATAAATAGAGATGACGGAAGGCTCCGGAAGCCCAAGGGAGGGCAGGAGAGAGGGCGAGCCCGGCGCAGCCCAGGAGGGGCATTGGGGCAGAGGGAGCGAGGGATGGACTGGGCAGGTGACCCCGAGTGGCGGGTAGAGGCTGCAGGGCTGCGGCAGGCGAGGAGACCCCGTGGCCAAGGGCTCTGAGTGACCAAGTGAAGGCTCGGTTCTGGGCCCCGAGTCTTGCTTTTCAGGCAACTCTGGTTTTGTGCTGGAGAATCAGGAGTGACACACAGAACAAATAACCCAGAAGAACAAAGAACAAGCAATCCAAAGCCGCGGGGGCCTGGTGCCAAGAAAGGACACAGCCAACCGTCCCCAGGGGAGCTGAGGATATGACAGGCCAGCGACTGCCAACTGTTCTCCAACATCTGTTCTTCTGTCTTCTTGGCCATAGAACCCCTGGTTTTAGCTGGGCCTGAAACTTCCTGAAACGAAGACTACGTCTCCCAGAATCCCCTACAGTCATGCATAGTCGACTGAGTAAGTTCTTCCGTGGAGTACAAGAAGTTTTTTTTTTTTTTTCTCAGAGGCAAGGAATTATACTCTTTTTGTCTCTTTTTCCTTTCTGTTGGCTGGAATATACCTGTGAGTGCCGGAGCTGGAGCAGCCCCATTGGATCCCAAGGTAGAAGGCACGTGTTAAGGATGAGCAAACAACCAGAAATCTGGATGCCTGTTTGTGGAGCTGCCACACCAACCCTGGACCGGATACCTCCAAGTGTTGTTTACCTCGGGGAAGATTCAGCTTCCACAGCGCTTGCCACAGTTTCTTTGTTTTTTGCTGTCTCCATGCAGGTTGGGAAGGAATCTCTCAAGAGCCCTCTGTGCACACTTGTTCTGCCTTTGAAATAAATGCATGAATTAGGCAAAAAGAGAAAAACTCCAGGGGGCACTTACATCCCCTAAGCAGCCACAGGCAGATGCAATTTCATTCCAATAGCAACCCAAACTCAGGAAACTTTCCAGAGCCTTCTTTTATTTTCTTGTTTGTGGGCGGGACCAGGGCCCGAGCGTGCTGGGCGGGTGCTCTACCCTGGACCTGCCCCCGGCCCTTCAGCATTTCCTTCCCAGGAAGGCAGTTTGGTAGGATGTTTGGAAACGTGCCATCTTTGGTGCAGATGAGCTTGGTCCCTGGGCCAGGCCCCCAGCCACAGGGACATGTCCTCTGTGACTCCTCCGTCCCCAGGGCCATGAGCCTGCATGGAGGGAGACAGGTGGGGGGAACGAACTCTTTCCACATCCCTGGGTGGCTCCTTTGTCTTCTCCCAGTGCCCAGGGTTGTGTGGTCTTCTCTCCGCTGTGACGTCACCATAACAGTGAGGAGGAGGACGTGCCACTGCAGGGAGACCCCGGGCACCTCCAGGGCCCTTCTCCCCTTGGTTCGGGTGGAAACGGAGAGGCAGCCCTCGCCTGAGGTTTCCTGGAGCCCTTTCCGGGAACAACCTTCTGCGTGTGTCCCGTGTCACGAGGGAGCATCTGTTCAAGGCTCGCGCACTGGGGCCCGGGTGGGAGCATCCAAGGAGCCGGGGACACATTTCTCTCTTCCTCGTGGGACCCGGGCTGGTCCGCCTGTGAGTCTGATGTGTGCTCAGGAGCAACTGTGCTGCCCTGGGCATGTGGACCGCGTGGCCTGTGGAGGGAGAGCCGGGGTGGCCAGGAGGGGTCATGCCCGCCCCTCCCCGCCATGCTGGGGCTGGTGTGCCCGGCCGTCCGTCGGGATCTGGCTGCTGGTGGGTGAGGGTGGGATGCTGGGGGGCGGGGAGAGGTGAGGAGGGCGTGGGTGACCCTAGAGCAGCTGCCCAGGGTGTGGCCCGCTGACCAGCAGCCCTGGGGGGATCGGAGCTCAGATGCCCCGCCCACCGGAAGGCTCCTCCCCACCCGAGGGAGGGGTTTCAAGAGAGAAGCTGGGGCCCCTGAGCCACTCAGTGGGGACCGGCCAGTGAAGGACTTGGCCCTCAGCCCACGCCCCAGGTCCGCCTCCCTCTCTGTGAAGCCCTGGAGTCCCGGCAGCCCGCTGGGGAGGGGCAGGTGGGGTGCCCTCCATGGATCACAGACTGGGTCTGATGGCCCTGTCCTTGGGAGGGTCCCCTGGGCCTGGCTTCCCCACTCACACCTTGAAGGGTTAAATGAGATGGTGTGTGCATGAGGACCCAGAAGACAGTCTGTCGGTGGCCTGGGGGGGGGGGTAGTAGAAGGACAGGGATGCCCCAGGTCCCCCCTGCGGGTCCCCGAGGGGGAGCTCCAGCATGACCAGGAAGGGGGGGCATGTGGCTAAGTCACCCCTGGCTCCCTCCAGGGTCCCTCTAGAAGTGTCCTCCAAGGGGTGGACACCTGAGTGGATGCCCAGGTGACAGGAGAGGCCCAGGCTGGGAACCAGAGACCACTGACCAGGAGGGAACAGGCAGGGACCAGTCCTCTGGGCTCCTCACTCCGCCCTCCCTCTGTGCAGGAGGCTGGCCGTTTCTGTCCCTGTCTGCAGGTGACAGCTGAGGAGCAGGCACCCAGAGTTAGGGCCATGGATCCCACAGACCCGGAGCCCTCCATTCCTGACCAGGCCACCCCTGGGGATGAAGCCACCGTCACCCACCTGGGTGCAGAGCTGGCCAGACACGCCTCCCCTCCTGACCCCTATCCTCCAGGTCCAGTGGTCATCCCAGCCTACATTTCTGTCCACACCTGCTGGGTCCCCCTTCTCCTACTCACCATAAGGAACAGTGACCTGTAATCCCCACGGGCTCTGTCCCGGAAGACTCACAGAAGACCCTGCCCTGGAGCTGCCCCTGGGGATATGGGGGACCCTGCTAGAGGCAGCCAGGAAGGCTTCCTGGAGGGGGCGGCCTCTTGGAGGGGATCAGAAGTGGGGCCTCAACGGAGGCCACACAAGGAAGCACATGGCCTCCGAGAGCTCGGGTGCCCGAGGTGGGGCTGTAGTCCCAGTCCTACTGTGGACTAGCCGGTGACCTGGGGTCTGGCATTAGGCTCCCCCTGCCTTAGTGTCCCCCTCTGGGACAGAAGCAGGGTGGTTAAGCAGGTGTGGGACTCGGTGCAATGAGGGATGAGTCTGGGGACCTGGTCCCACTGCACGCTGAAGTGTGGCACTTCGACAATGACGAGGTCTGTCCATCTGGCTTGGTGTCACCTGCTTCACCTGGACCATCTCATTTAAATCCCGTGGCCCCTGTGCTTAGGAAGTGTGTGTTTTCAGCTGAGGAAACACGCCCAGAGAGGTTTGGCCACTTGCCTAAGGACACACAGTTAGCAGGAGGCTGACCATTTGCAGCTCTCCCATTCCAGAGCCTGTGCCCCTGACACTCTGACCACTTTCTCCAACCCTCCGGCCCGGGCTTCCCCAACATTAAAAAACATGGCAGGGGTGGGCAAATGCCACTCTGCTCCCCATGACTCACAGCCCCAGCTGCCAGCTGCACCCTAGGGGGCAGGGCCCCTGGCTCTACCTGACCCAGCCCCAGCAGGGTGAGAAGCCCGGCTCCGGGTGGGGAGGGAGGGCTGCCCCTGGGCCCAGCCTCTGCCGCTAATGTTAAGTGCTGGGGTTCAGGGGGGTAATTAAGGGGTGTTATGTCACTTTCCAGCTGCCTCTCACATCCCCTGAGTCACATGTCACTTGGGAAGGAGGGCAGAGGCCCGGGTGACACAGAGGAGGGAGGAAAGGCGTGGGTGGACCATCGGGGCTGGAGGTTGGAACCAGGCCTCCGCCCCAGACCACAGGGCTCCCAGGAGGGGTTGTCTGGGTCGGGACTCTGCCCTGTGCCACGGGGGGGCCTCAGAAGCGATCCCAGGAGGACAAGTGTCAGCCGGACACCCCAAGGGCTTCCTCCAACCAGCACCGTCCATCCGCGGGAAGTCCTGCGAGTTGAGAGTCTGTCCCTGGGAGTCCTGTGCCCAGGGGCCAGGTGCCGGGTGCTGGTCACACGCAGGTGCAGTAGACCTGTACTTTCTCAGCCAGGTCTCCGATGGCTCTGGAAGGACGGTGTCACTCCATCGCACAGAGCAGGGAACTGGGAGGTGGGCTGCCCAGGCGTGCACGGCCGAGGCCGGGGGCGGGGGGCAGCCGAGCGGGGTCCAGGCAGGCGGGTCCAAGCCCGAGTTCTCGACCACAGCCACCAGCTGGCTCCAGCCCACTGTCCCGGGGCCAGGGATCACTCTGCGGTCAGAGAAGGGTTATCAGAGACCCGGGAGCTGTGCAGTAACGGAGGGGAGAAGGAGTCCGGGCAGCCTGACTGCCTCCGTGAAGCCTCAGAGGAAGTGTGTGTCTGTCCCAACGTCACAGGCCCCAATGTCACAGAATGTCACAGCAAGCACGCGAGTTCTGTGCTGCCGCCCTGTCCCTGTGTTAAACCCAACCTGAGTCACTCAATTAGAAAAAGAACCCAGGACTTGAACAGGCATCTCTGAAGAAGATTTACAAAGGGCCAATGTCCTCGTAAGAAAGCTCTCAGCCTCATCTCGGCCTTCGCCAGGGAAAGGCGAATCCAGACCTCAGCACCCAGAGGGAGGGCGGTCAGAAAAACACAGACAATAACAAGTGCTGGCGAGGACACAGAGACACCGGAACCCGTGTGCACGGCTGGTGCGCCTGCAACGTGGTCCCATGACTTTGGAAAACAATCTGGCAGGTCCTCAAGAATAAAGCCCAGCCCAGCAAATCTGCTCCTAGGTGCGTGTCCACGGGAATTGAAAATGCATGCACCCCCCCGCCCCCCCCGCCAAAAAAACCAAAAACAAAAAAACTGTGCAGGAATCGTCCTAGGAGCATTTCTCATAATAGTAAAAGAAAGAAGGAAAATGTCCATCAACTCAAGAATGACGGGCCTAGCCATCTAATGGAATATTTGTGATGGATATTATTTGGCAATAAGAGGAATGAGTACTGACTCACGCTACCACGTGGGTGAAACTTGGAAACATGGTAAGTGAAAGAGCTGGACACAAAGGACACCTATGGTATGAATCCGTTTATATGGAATGTCCAGAACTGGCAAATTCATAGAAAGGTTAGTGGTGTCTAGGGACTGCAGTGGGCAGGAGAGGGGACCGACGGCCAATGGGGACCGTTTCTTTCAGAAGTGATATAACCGCTTGGGAATTAGTGGTGAAGGATGGAAACTCTGTGAATTCATTAAAAACCACTGAAAGCCGGGCGCGGTGGCGCACGCCTGTAACCCCAGCGGTTTGGGAGGCGGAGGCAGGAGGATCGCGAGTTCAAAGCCAGCCTCAGCAACTTAGCGAGACCCTGTGTCTAAATAAAATATCAAAAAGGGCTGGGGATGTGGCTCAGTGGTTGAGCACTCCTGGGTGCAATCCCCCAACCCCCCCAAAAAACCCCAAAAATCACTGAAGCCAGGAGTGGCAGCACCCACCTCTAACCCCAGTGACTGAGGCCGAGGCAGGAGGATCACGAGTTCAAGGCCAGCCTTAGCAACTCTCTAAGACCTTGTCTCAAAATAAAAAAAAATAAGTAAATAAATAAAAGAGCTGGGGATGTGGCTTCATGGTTATGCACCCCTCGGTTCAATCCCCGGTACCAAAAAATAAAAATAAATAAATAAAATAAAAAGTGCTGTGGACGGGAGCTCAGGGCAGACTGCTCAGGGTTTGTGAATTTCTGTATCAGTAAAACTGTCTTTTTTTTTTTTTTTTTTTAAAATCCAGGTCGCCTCTGAGATCTACAGAAGCACAAGCGAAGACCCACATACCACGCACTTAAATATTTAAAAAGCAAGCAAACAAGCTGTTAAATAAAGTACGTCCTCTCCTCTTGCCTTGAAGAATATACCTTTATAGTGGCAAAATGAAGAAGTGCGTCTGAAGCTCTGTTTTTTATATGCTGGAACGCTTTCGTATTTGGGTATTCTGTGGATGCACCGGCTGGGTTTAGACAAGGGGTGAAATAAAGACATACATAATTCATAGATTATTATTGTCTTAGTCCATAAAGATATTCATGCTTTTGTTTCACCAAAATTATTAATTTGTGTTCCAGTGACAGGATGAGCCAAAAGACGAAAGAAATGAAATACGGTTTTTATGAAAAAAAGATACATCATAGTAAATGTAAAATCTTGCAAACATTTTTTTTCCAAAATGGGATCTTTCTAGAACATTCAAAGTCATTTGCTGAAAGGAGAAGGCAAAAAAACAAATTATAATCAATGATTTGTATTTGAAATCATCACTTTTCTAATAAATACAACAGTCTGAAATCATCACTTGAAATGAAATCCAAATTTTTATTTCTCTCTGAAATTGTAATAGAATCTTGTTTGCCATTTGGGGAAACAAGATTCTATTCTTATAATTATTCGACAAGATTCTTATTGGCATTTGTAGTGTTCAGTGCCCATGTAGTTGGTGATATAAAGAATCAGCATCACATTTTATGCATGTTATATCTAAATTTATATATACAAATATAAGAGTAATAGGATCTGTTTCAACATTGCAAAAGGTCCTTCAGCCGCTGTGGGCATCATTGTAGATATTGCATTAATTCACAAGAATCTCTGGAACCAAGACTTGGTACATGAAGAAAAGCAAGAAAATGGACATTTGACTCTGCTGAGAAAAGTCACTGGTTTGCAAAAATCGATCGCATCTCTGTTCTCCCAGGGGAGGAGTTGACAAGTTAATTCATTTGTCTTTTCAATGTGTTAGTCAGCTTTGTGTTACTGTAACAAAATACCTGAGATCATTAACTCACAAGAGAAAAAGGTGTGTTTTGGTCACAGTTTTGGAGGTTTCATGGTTCCCCTGGTTAGTTGGCCCCCTTGCTTTTGGGCCAGGGGTGGCCATATGTCACGGCTAGAGCACTGAGCTGGGCAAGCTGCTATCTCTTGGTGGCTGAGACAAGAGAGATAAGGCGTAGCCCCCCTGTGCCTGTCAAGGGCACCCCCATGGCCTCAGGCCTCCCACTGGGCCTCAACTCTAAGTTTCCACCAGCTCCCAAGAGTGCCCGCTGGGCTGAGCCTGTAGCCCCTGGGCCTGGGGGACATTTAAGGTCCTAAGCTCAGCCCTCAGTGAAGCACTTCCACTCCCCGTCCCAGGAAGCAGCGGCCGAGCCCTCAATCCCCCCACGGCATCTGACCCACATCGCCTTGTGCATCCAGGACGGAGCAAGAGAGAAGAGGCGCCGTGGTCCCCTGGGCCACCCCCCCCTCACCCAGCAGGGGTTGGGGGTGGTGTGACGGTGGCCAGCACTGGGCTTGGGGCCTGGTGCATCTTCCCCTGTGCACGTGGCCCTGCCCAGCGGGTTCGTCCTCGCCTGGCGGGTGCTCCTCAGGAGCTCTGCGGTCTAGCTCCAGCCTCAGGGACCGGGCTCCAGGCCCAGCTGGGCCTGGTCCTTCTTTGAACAGCCTGAGTCTCCCTGCCGCTGCCCCCCTTGCTGCACCCTCCATTCAGGCAACGATCCCTGGGGTCCCTCCCGCCCTCGGCCCAGCCCCACTGCCCGAGTGGCCCCTCTCCGGCCTCGTGCTGCACCGGGCCTTTGCACGTGCCAGTTCTGTCTCCGGAACACTCTCCCTGCTTCTTGCTCGGCATCTCCTTCTCTTCCTTTGGTCTGAGTCTCCCGTCCTCCATGTCGGGTCGGGGGGTGCCCCCCCCTGGGCCCCCCACCTCTTGGGGCTCACCTGGAGCAGAGGCCAGAAGGGGCAGGGGCCTGCTGCCCACTCACCTCTTCATCTCCAGACGAGGCCCTGGGCCGCGGGCCAAGCTGGCTGAGCCGGGGGAGCCACGCAGAGGGGGCTCGGAACAGCTGACCCCCTCCTCCACTTGCTCCCTTCTCCCTGCAGGTGTCTCGGGGAACTCCGAGGGGCAGTGGTTCAGGTGGACGGTGCCTTGTGGTCCCCTAAGACCTGAGAGCCGAGGCCTGGGGCCCTGGAGACGGAGTCCTCGCTGCCGGGCTGACCACAGCCCTCTGATGCCCTCCCTGCTGGGCCCCTCTGCCAGCCCGGCTCCCCCCACCAACCCCAGCTCTCAGCTCCTCCTGTCCAGCCCAGCAGGGTGACCAGGAGACTCAGTGGACACCTGCCCTCCCACACTGCCCTTGGCCAAGACACCAAACGATGGAGCTGGAGCTGTGGCTGAGGGCGTCGGAAGGTGACTCTGAGCCACCCGCTCAGGTCCAACGCCCGTCTCTCCTCCTAGGAGCCGTGGGAGACATTGTGAGACTCGGTTTTCCTCCGCTGCACAGTGGGCACAGTCGGGTTTCTACCTCAGTGTCGCCGTGAGGACTAAATGAGATAGTGCTTCAGACAGAGGACGGCACGTCCCCAATACCTAGGGTCACTGTCATCGAAATAAGGACACAAGATGATCATCATCATGAGCTTGTAGAAACCTGATGTTTATTATTCATTCATCCTCCAGCCGGTTAGTCAGTCAACAGGTGTTCAATAGTGTCACCATGTCACAGGCTCCAAACATCCTAAAGTGTCCTAGAGCAGTGGGGACATCCACAACCAGGTTCCAATTGGTGTCACGGGGAATGCATTTGTCAAAGAAAACCTGAAAACTGTGACTTAAACACTTCAGGTCTTGTCATCTAACAAGGAATCTGGAGGTGAGGGTCCCAGGGCCGGAGCGCTGGTGTCCAGATGTCTTCCAGCCTCCTGTGTCCCCCGTTTTAGATGTTGACTTTCAATCTTGTAGTGCCGTAATGGCTGCTGCACCTCCAGGCATCACATGTAGATTCCTGCAAGATAAAGAGGGGTTGAGACCTAAAGGAATCTGCTAGCCCAGTCAGCCCCTTATTTAAAAAAGCAAAGACTCTCTTGGAACCCTGAGTGGTCAACAACTTCTGTTTAGGCTTCACTGGTCAGCCAGAAAGTGAAGAAGCTGATCCATCAACAGGGATGGGAGCCATGACAATTTGGAACAAAACTAGAGTATGGTTAGCAAGTAGAGAGGGAGGGAATAGTAATCAGGTGGGCAATCAAGAGTCTGCAGAGCCACACAGCGGAGGGGGCTCTAAGTACCTCATCTGCCATCCTGGAGATAGATATTCAGAGAGGGCGAATGACTTGCCAGGATCACACAGCAAAGCAAGGGCAGGACTGGAACCCAGGCCTTCTGAGGGCACAGGCTCAACTCCGTCCACCACCCCCAACGTAGTGCGGCTCCATGGTTGACCAGGCCCCGGACGGACTGGGAGGTTGGGTCCACTCAAGTTGCCGGCACCCAGCAGCCCTTGAGGGAGGCAGATTGGCCACAGTGGGTGCAAGCGGCCTTCGTGTTGTCACCGACCCTCCAGGGCAGAGCCGCTCCTGGGGTGGCTAGCTGGCAGGCGGCTAATTACCCTGTCACCTGCGCTCTTCCAGGAGACGGCTATGGAATCCGCCCATGGGCTGGGGGGGCGGCCCTGTCTTCCACCCCTGGGAGGCTGGCACTGTGTAGGGGGAAGGGTGACGACGGGGCAGCCAGGGAGGGAGGCAGGGAGGGGAGCCACTGCGGTGGGGACAGTGAGGGAGGGCCCGGGGTGGGGGTGGGCCAGGGCGCCAGGCACCGGGGGGCCACCTCCAGGCCGACCGCCCAGGGAGAGAGTGAGCGCAGGGCAGGCTCCTCCTATTGGCCAGTCTCTAGCCTCCCTGGGAGAGGCCCTGGGGACACCCCACCAGGTGACCACGGCAGGTCAGAGGGGGGTGCTTCTGCATGACTCTGGAAGGAGGGAAGGCATCCCCGGGGGACCCCTGAGCACAGGCCGCGGGTCCCCAGCAGGTCAGGGCCAGCTCGCCGCCTGGTCCCGTGCGGGCAGAGGGGGTCCAGGTGGGGACCCTTCTACAGCCCTGCTGGGAGCCCCTCGCAACTAGGGGCCCCTTCTCCTGCCCAGGTCACGGGGAAGGGACCAGGTCCGGAGTCACACTGGGAAGCGGAACCAGGACTCCATCTCGGGTCACCTCACTTCAAGTCCCTGCCCTCCCCCACTCCCGCGGGCTGGCTTTGCTGCTCACCTGCGCTGGGCGCTGGCTGAGGGGCGGGAAGAGCCCTGCGCACCAGACCCGGGAGCCCCCGCGGGTCGGAGCAGGAGGCCGGCTGTGGCCTGGTGTGTGTGAAAGGACCCGGTTCTTCTTCTAAAGGGTCCCGGCCCCAGATCCTCTTCCCCTCTTGGCCCTCTGCCTGGGGCCGCGCTTATGAGCGCGGCGCCTGGTCCAGTGGCCTGGGTTTGGATCTCCTCCACGCCTTCGACCAGCGTGTCCAGCCTCTGCCCCCGTTTTCTCGTCTGGGAAGTGGGCACAGTAGCTCCGGAGCGGGCAGCCCAGGGGGATGTCGCAAGACCCACGAGGCGAGGTGCCTGGCGGAGTGGCGCGTGCCTGCAGTCCCCGGGACTTGGGCGACTGAAGTGGGAGGATCTGCCGAGCCCTGAAGTTCAAGGTCAGCCTGGACAACATAGCAAGACCCTGTCTCCACAAACAAACCAGCAAAAAACCAGAGCCAGACAGGTAGTGACCAATGATAAGGGCCAGCTACGGCGGCCCGACGTCCGTCGCTGTGCACGCCCCTGTTAACCTGCCTGCTCCTCTTCCATCCGGCGCGACCTCGCCAGCTCCAGCAGCCCCAGGACCCTAACTCGCTCCGCGCTCGAGTCCTCGGGCTGCCCTAACAAATGACCAACCGCAAACTGGACACCTTAAACCTGCAACCGGGAGCTGCCTCACAGCTCCGGAGGCCAGAAGCCTGACATCCAGGGTCTGCAGGGCCAACCTCCCACCAAGACCTGCAGGAGACTCCTCCCTTCCCGTCCCGGGTGAGCCCTGGCCTGTAGGTCCAGGACTCCAGTCTCTGTGCCTGTTGTCACCTGGTGTCCTGTGTCAGGGCCCTGGTGCCGCTGGCCGTCTTCCCTCTTCTTGAAGACACGGACCTAAGAGATGAAGGGCCAGTCCACCCCAGGAGGACCTCACCTTCACCTGTCACATCTGCAACGCCATATCTCCAAATAAGGTCACATCGTGATGTGCTGGAACACCGGCTTCCGCGTACCCTTTGCGGGGAACGGTGTTCAATCCATGCTGCGTTCCAAAGCTCCCCAGCATGTGGCCAGAGGACACCTGTGGGGGTGACTGCAAAAATGAATATATGGTCCTTGCCCTTTGACCCCGGGGCAGGTGTCCCAGCTCCTGGGGCCAGAGACAGACCCTGATGTCCCAGGGGCCGGAGACGGATTTTCATTTAAATGTATCTTGGGGGGATTTGCTCACTCTGTGGGTTGACCAAGCCGCTGGGGACAAGAGTCCTCTGGGGACCTGGGTGGCTGGGGAGGGGTTTCCTCCTGTCACACTGGGAGCCCAGAGACGCTCCGTGGGCTCAGCTCGGCTGCCACTCAGCACAGACAGGGAGTCCCTGGGGGGCCGTCTCAGCAGCCAAGGGCGATGATGTCTCGGTGACACTGCTAATCTGGGGACCCAAGCTGTCATGTGTCAGGCAGTGACTCGCAGTGGGGGGCACAGGGAGTCCTGCGGCAGGTGGGCAGCTGATTCTGAGTCAGGGGACAGCCAGGGGACAGTGAGCCGAGGGAGGAGAGGACAATCTGGGGACTGCCCAACAGCCCCTGCCCTGGCTGCCCGCCTCCAAGGCTGGCAGGCGTGGCCAGCCCCGCTGAGCCGAGGCCTGGGGAGAAGGCGGAGGAGCAGCGGCTGTAAAGGTCAGCGGCCCCTGGGGCCGGGCAGGCCACGATGCAAATGTGGAATTTACACTCCGGGAGGCCGAGGCTGCGCAGGCCGCAGGGTCCCCACCAGACTCTCTGGGAGGAGGCCCCGGGTCTGTGGGGAGGTCCCTCGTCCTCTGGACCCGGGCTCCCTGCCTCGTGGTTGAGACCCCCTGGCCAGCACGGCGGGGCCAGCCGGCCACTCACCCTCCTCCCCCGTCCTGTGTCACCCGGTCTTTCAGGCCCAGTGGCTTCCCGTGAGACCTTGCTGACCCCACGACCTGGGGGGGAAGGCAGCCACGGGGCCACCAGGTGCCTGAGGCTGTCCTCTGAGCCTCTTAACCCGCCATTGTCACCCTCGGCCCAGGAGAGGAGGCCAGAGCTGGAGGAGAAAGTGCCCGAGGGATCACAGCAGAGGCAGAGCGGGGGCGCCCTGTCACCCGGGAGCAGGGCTGACATACCCCTGGTCACCTGCCTGCACCCGGCTTAGCCACGCAGGCCCGGACGGCAGTCCTCAGGCCTCACCAGGCTCCGAGCGCCACAGTGTGTGTGCGTGTGTGTGTGGGGGGGTGTACATGTGTGGTTTGTGTGTTATGTGGAGTGTGTGCATGTGGAGTGTGATGTATTGTGATGTGTGAGTGTGTATGTGCACACGAGTGTGTGGTGTGTATGCCCAAGTGCATGTGTGTGTGTTTGTGTGGTGTGTGTGTGTGTGTGGTACATGTGGTATGGTATGCATGTGTGGCGTGTGCATGGAGGGTGTGTATGTGTGTGATATGTGTGGTGTGTGGTGTCAAGAGTATGTGTGGTGTGTGTGGTTTGTGTGTGTCTGGTGTGTAACGTGTGCATGTGCTGTGTGTATGCACACACAAGTGTGTGGTGTGTGCACATGTGCATGTATGTGTGTGTTTGAGTGGTATTTGTGTGTGGTATGTGTGTGTGGTATGTGGTGTGTATGTATGTGTGGTGTGGTATGTGCATGGTGTGTGTGTATGTGTGGTGTGTGGTGTGTGTGTGGCATGTGTGAGTATGCTATGTGTTGTATGTGTGCTGTGTGCATACACATGCATGTGTGGTTTGTGTGTGTGTCTGGTGCATAACATGTACATGTGGTGTGAGTATGTGCAAATGAGTGTGTGGTGTGTGAGTGTATGCACATGTGCATGCACATGCCCATGTATGTGTGGTGTGTGGGGCATGTACATGTGTGGTGTGTGGTATGCTGTGGTGCGTATGGTGTGCGGTGTGGTGTGTGGTGTGTGGTGTGTGTTGTGTGGTGTGGTGTGGTGTGGTGTGTGGTGTGTGGTGTGGTGTGTGGTGTGTGGTGTGGTATGTGGTGTGGTGTGTGGTGTGGTGTGGTATGTGGTGTGGTGTGTGGTGTGTGGTGTGTGGAGTGTGGAGTGGTGTGGTGTGGTGTGGTGTGTGGTGTGGTGTGGTGTGTGGTGTGGTGTGTGGTGTGGTGTGTGGTGTGGTGTGTGGTGTGGTGTGTGGTGTGGTGTGTGGTGTGGTGTGTGGTGTGGTGTGTGGTGTGGTGTGTGGTGTGGTGTGTGGTGTGGTGTGTGGTGTGGTGTGTGGTGTGGTGTGTGGTGTGGTGTGTGGTGTGGTGTGTGGTGTGGTGTGTGGTGTGGTGTGTGGTGTGGTGTGTGGTGTGGTGTGTGGTGTGGTGTGTGGTGTGGTGTGTGGTGTGGTGTGTGGTGTGGTGTGTGGTGTGGTGTGTGGTGTGGTGTGTGGTGTGGTGTGTGGTGTGGTGTGTGGTGTGGTGTGTGGTGTGGTGTGTGGTGTGGTGTGTGGTGTGGTGTGTGGTGTGGTGTGTGGTGTGGTGTGTGGTGTGGTGTGTGGTGTGGTGTGTGGTGTGGTGTGTGGTGTGGTGTGTGGTGTGGTGTGTGGTGTGGTGTGTGGTGTGGTGTGTGGTGTGGTGTGTGGTGTGGTGTGTGGTGTGGTGTGTGGTGTGGTGTGTGGTGTGGTGTGTGGTGTGGTGTGTGGTGTGGTGTGTGGTGTGGTGTGTGGTGTGGTGTGTGGTGTGGTGTGTGGTGTGGTGTGTGGTGTGGTGTGTGGTGTGGTGTGTGGTGTGGTGTGTGGTGTGGTGTGTGGTGTGGTGTGTGGTGTGGTGTGTGGTGTGGTGTGTGGTGTGGTGTGTGGTGTGGTGTGTGGTGTGGTGTGTGGTGTGGTGTGTGGTGTGGTGTGTGGTGTGGTGTGTGGTGTGGTGTGTGGTGTGGTGTGTGGTGTGGTGTGTGGTGTGGTGTGTGGTGTGGTGTGTGGTGTGGTGTGTGGTGTGGTGTGTGGTGTGGTGTGTGGTGTGGTGTGTGGTGTGGTGTGTGGTGTGGTGTGTGGTGTGGTGTGTGGTGTGGTGTGTGGTGTGGTGTGTGGTGTGGTGTGTGGTGTGGTGTGTGGTGTGGTGTGTGGTGTGGTGTGTGGTGTGGTGTGTGGTGTGGTGTGTGGTGTGGTGTGTGGTGTGGTGTGTGGTGTGGTGTGTGGTGTGGTGTGTGGTGTGGTGTGTGGTGTGGTGTGTGGTGTGGTGTGTGGTGTGGTGTGTGGTGTGGTGTGTGGTGTGGTGTGTGGTGTGGTGTGTGGTGTGGTGTGTGGTGTGGTGTGTGGTGTGGTGTGTGGTGTGGTGTGTGGTGTGGTGTGTGGTGTGGTGTGTGGTGTGGTGTGTGGTGTGGTGTGTGGTGTGGTGTGTGGTGTGGTGTGTGGTGTGGTGTGTGGTGTGGTGTGTGGTGTGGTGTGTGGTGTGGTGTGTGGTGTGGTGTGTGGTGTGGTGTGTGGTGTGGTGTGTGGTGTGGTGTGTGGTGTGGTGTGTGGTGTGGTGTGTGGTGTGGTGTGTGGTGTGGTGTGTGGTGTGGTGTGTGGTGTGGTGTGTGGTGTGGTGTGTGGTGTGGTGTGTGGTGTGGTGTGTGGTGTGGTGTGTGGTGTGGTGTGTGGTGTGGTGTGTGGTGTGGTGTGTGGTGTGGTGTGTGGTGTGGTGTGTGGTGTGGTGTGTGGTGTGGTGTGTGGTGTGGTGTGTGGTGTGGTGTGTGGTGTGGTGTGTGGTGTGGTGTGTGGTGTGGTGTGTGGTGTGGTGTGTGGTGTGGTGTGTGGTGTGGTGTGTGGTGTGGTGTGTGGTGTGGTGTGTGGTGTGGTGTGTGGTGTGGTGTGTGGTGTGGTGTGTGGTGTGGTGTGTGGTGTGGTGTGTGGTGTGGTGTGTGGTGTGGTGTGTGGTGTGGTGTGTGGTGTGGTGTGTGGTGTGGTGTGTGGTGTGGTGTGTGGTGTGGTGTGTGGTGTGGTGTGTGGTGTGGTGTGTGGTGTGGTGTGTGGTGTGGTGTGTGGTGTGGTGTGTGGTGTGGTGTGTGGTGTGGTGTGTGGTGTGGTGTGTGGTGTGGTGTGTGGTGTGGTGTGTGGTGTGGTGTGTGGTGTGGTGTGTGGTGTGGTGTGTGGTGTGGTGTGTGGTGTGGTGTGTGGTGTGGTGTGTGGTGTGGTGTGTGGTGTGGTGTGTGGTGTGGTGTGTGGTGTGGTGTGTGGTGTGGTGTGTGGTGTGGTGTGTGGTGTGGTGTGTGGTGTGGTGTGTGGTGTGGTGTGTGGTGTGGTGTGTGGTGTGGTGTGTGGTGTGGTGTGTGGTGTGGTGTGTGGTGTGGTGTGTGGTGTGGTGTGTGGTGTGGTGTGTGGTGTGGTGTGTGGTGTGGTGTGTGGTGTGGTGTGTGGTGTGGTGTGTGGTGTGGTGTGTGGTGTGGTGTGTGGTGTGGTGTGTGGTGTGGTGTGTGGTGTGGTGTGTGGTGTGGTGTGTGGTGTGGTGTGTGGTGTGGTGTGTGGTGTGGTGTGTGGTGTGGTGTGTGGTGTGGTGTGTGGTGTGGTGTGTGGTGTGGTGTGTGGTGTGGTGTGTGGTGTGGTGTGTGGTGTGGTGTGTGGTGTGGTGTGTGGTGTGGTGTGTGGTGTGGTGTGTGGTGTGGTGTGTGGTGTGGTGTGTGGTGTGGTGTGTGGTGTGGTGTGTGGTGTGGTGTGTGGTGTGGTGTGTGGTGTGGTGTGTGGTGTGGTGTGTGGTGTGGTGTGTGGTGTGGTGTGTGGTGTGGTGTGTGGTGTGGTGTGTGGTGTGGTGTGTGGTGTGGTGTGTGGTGTGGTGTGTGGTGTGGTGTGTGGTGTGGTGTGTGGTGTGGTGTGTGGTGTGGTGTGTGGTGTGGTGTGTGGTGTGGTGTGTGGTGTGGTGTGTGGTGTGGTGTGTGGTGTGGTGTGTGGTGTGGTGTGTGGTGTGGTGTGTGGTGTGGTGTGTGGTGTGGTGTGTGGTGTGGTGTGTGGTGTGGTGTGTGGTGTGGTGTGTGGTGTGGTGTGTGGTGTGGTGTGTGGTGTGGTGTGTGGTGTGGTGTGTGGTGTGGTGTGTGGTGTGGTGTGTGGTGTGGTGTGTGGTGTGGTGTGTGGTGTGGTGTGTGGTGTGGTGTGTGGTGTGGTGTGTGGTGTGGTGTGTGGTGTGGTGTGTGGTGTGGTGTGTGGTGTGGTGTGTGGTGTGGTGTGTGGTGTGGTGTGTGGTGTGGTGTGTGGTGTGGTGTGTGGTGTGGTGTGTGGTGTGGTGTGTGGTGTGGTGTGTGGTGTGGTGTGTGGTGTGGTGTGTGGTGTGGTGTGTGGTGTGGTGTGTGGTGTGGTGTGTGGTGTGGTGTGTGGTGTGGTGTGTGGTGTGGTGTGTGGTGTGGTGTGTGGTGTGGTGTGTGGTGTGGTGTGTGGTGTGGTGTGTGGTGTGGTGTGTGGTGTGGTGTGTGGTGTGGTGTGTGGTGTGGTGTGTGGTGTGGTGTGTGGTGTGGTGTGTGGTGTGGTGTGTGGTGTGGTGTGTGGTGTGGTGTGTGGTGTGGTGTGTGGTGTGGTGTGTGGTGTGGTGTGTGGTGTGGTGTGTGGTGTGGTGTGTGGTGTGGTGTGTGGTGTGGTGTGTGGTGTGGTGTGTGGTGTGGTGTGTGGTGTGGTGTGTGGTGTGGTGTGTGGTGTGGTGTGTGGTGTGGTGTGTGGTGTGGTGTGTGGTGTGGTGTGTGGTGTGGTGTGTGGTGTGGTGTGTGGTGTGGTGTGTGGTGTGGTGTGTGGTGTGGTGTGTGGTGTGGTGTGTGGTGTGGTGTGTGGTGTGGTGTGTGGTGTGGTGTGTGGTGTGGTGTGTGGTGTGGTGTGTGGTGTGGTGTGTGGTGTGGTGTGTGGTGTGGTGTGTGGTGTGGTGTGTGGTGTGGTGTGTGGTGTGGTGTGTGGTGTGGTGTGTGGTGTGGTGTGTGGTGTGGTGTGTGGTGTGGTGTGTGGTGTGGTGTGTGGTGTGGTGTGTGGTGTGGTGTGTGGTGTGGTGTGTGGTGTGGTGTGTGGTGTGGTGTGTGGTGTGGTGTGTGGTGTGGTGTGTGGTGTGGTGTGTGGTGTGGTGTGTGGTGTGGTGTGTGGTGTGGTGTGTGGTGTGGTGTGTGGTGTGGTGTGTGGTGTGGTGTGTGGTGTGGTGTGTGGTGTGGTGTGTGGTGTGGTGTGTGGTGTGGTGTGTGGTGTGGTGTGTGGTGTGGTGTGTGGTGTGGTGTGTGGTGTGGTGTGTGGTGTGGTGTGTGGTGTGGTGTGTGGTGTGGTGTGTGGTGTGGTGTGTGGTGTGGTGTGTGGTGTGGTGTGTGGTGTGGTGTGTGGTGTGGTGTGTGGTGTGGTGTGTGGTGTGGTGTGTGGTGTGGTGTGTGGTGTGGTGTGTGGTGTGGTGTGTGGTGTGGTGTGTGGTGTGGTGTGTGGTGTGGTGTGTGGTGTGGTGTGTGGTGTGGTGTGTGGTGTGGTGTGTGGTGTGGTGTGTGGTGTGGTGTGTGGTGTGGTGTGTGGTGTGGTGTGTGGTGTGGTGTGTGGTGTGGTGTGTGGTGTGGTGTGTGGTGTGGTGTGTGGTGTGGTGTGTGGTGTGGTGTGTGGTGTGGTGTGTGGTGTGGTGTGTGGTGTGGTGTGTGGTGTGGTGTGTGGTGTGGTGTGGTGTGTGGTGTGTGGAGTGTGGAGTGTGATTGTGTTGCAGCTGTGTGGTGTGTGGTCCTGTGGACTGCGCCTGGACCCTGGGCCACATGGGCGCCTGGCTGGCCGGGTGACCTTGGGCACTTGGCCTGGCCTCTCAACCCGGTGGCCATGGGGTCCCCGAGGGCCTCTGCCTGCTGGACCCTGGCGGAGGCCACCGTCCTGTGGCCCGCCAGCTCCTGGCAGCCGCTGCCAGCCTGATGCCTGGTGGGTGCTTCTCCGTCCCCCTCGCCTGGTGACCAGCCTGCCATCGTGAGAGGTGTAGCCGTGCCTGGGTGACATTCCCTGGACGGCTTCCCGGGCGGAGCTGCTGAGGCCCAGGCTCCACTTGTCCCCTTTGCAGTTGGCCGGGGCCCGCCCCCTCGGCTCTCCCCGTCTCCCTGGCCGTCAGGCGTGGGTCCTGGCTGGCTCCCACTCGCTGTCCTCCCTGGTTCCTCCTGGTGCCTTTCTCTCGGCTCTTGCCTTCTGTCTGCGGCTTCTCTCTTCCTCTGTCCTCTCCGTCCCTCGTCCCTCGCCTCTGTCCACCGTTGCAGGTGACCTCAGCCTGGCCTCTGGCACCCTCAGAGCCTTTAATCCTGTTGACCTTCAGCTGTCCTGCCCCACCCGCTGGACAGGCTAGGGTCAGAGTTCAGAGTTGTTGCTGGGCCACTTGGAGCAGGGAAAAGCCACCAAGGTGAGGCCTCGCAGTCTCACAAAGCCACCTGGGGGTGAGAGTGGGGACAGCCCCTCCCGGCAGCTGCGGTCTTCTCGGCCTTCCTTGGGGCAGAGGCTGGCTCTGAAGAAGAGCCCGCAGGTCTGGGAGCACCTCAGTCTGCAGGAGGCCACGGGGACAGTGAGGGCCAAGGGAGGGAAGGGACTTTTCCAGGGCCACATGGCCAGGAGCCTGAGGACGGCTGGCTCCTGCCCTCCTCCCTCTATCCCTGGGGAGCCAGGGAGGCCACAAACACTCCCCAGGTGGCTCCTGGTTGTGCCAGAGAGCGGAGGGGGCGGCGCCCAGGGACCCGTGCTGGGAGGGCAGGAAGGCTCCGGAAAGGGAGAGGCCGCGAGCAGATGGTGGAAGCGGCTGCCGGGAAGTGCACCCCTGAGTGCCGTGAGTGCCGAGGGAGGTGGCGTGGGCTCTGCCTTCAGGGGGTGCCAACCTGCCTGCCTCCCACGGAGCCGGGCTCTGGCTGAGGCAAGTCTGTGGGAGGCCCAGCCTCCGGGCACGTCCCCGGGCCTCAGGAGCAATACTCCGGTTGTCTCAAACCCAGGTGGGGCTGGGCAGGGCAGGTGGAGGTGGACCTCAGGCCTGGGGCACTGAGAGGGAGCCTGGAGTAGAGAGGAGCTCACGTCAGATGGTTTGGGTTCAAATCCCCACTCTGCTCGTCAAGGCTGTGGGGCCTCAGCAAAGGTGCCTTGACCTCTCTGGGCCTCAGTTTTCTTCTGGAGAAAATGGAGCAACTTTTATCTGCCTTCAGCGGTCCTTTGGGAGAAATGAGCATCGTGTCACATGTTGCATGTGCCTGGCCTGGTGTCCTCCTGCTAAATAGATGGCCACCAACACCATTGCCATTTTAAAGTTTCTAAACACAATAACACACCATTGTCGAAATATCAGATTGGCAAAGCTCGTGCAGTTTGGAACACACTGGTCAGCAAGGCCGTGGGGAAGAGGCCGGTGGAGCAGAGCCCGAGGCCACATCTGGGGAGGGCAGTCATCCTCGGGGTCCCTTCCCGATGTGGCCCCATCTCCCCTAGCCACTGCGCCAGCTCCAGGTTCCCCGGCCCACACGAAGGTCATTTATCACAACATTTAATGTAGCTGCCCAAGACTGGACACAAGCTGAATGGACATCACTAAGGGATCAGCCAAATAATGTGTGGTCCCTCCATATAAGGAAGGAATGTCCAGCCATAAAATCAAGACGAGGAAGCTGTTTTCAAATGACATTGAACAATAACTAAGACAAATCTTTAGGCGAGGGAAGCCAGGTAGGCAGAAGGGTGTGCACGCACTTTAAATAGAGAACAAATGACCAGGGTGTGGTGGCCCACGCCTGTAATCCCAGCAACTTGGGAGGCTGAGAGAGGAGGACCACAAGTTGGAGGCTAGCCTCAGCCACTTAGTGGGGACCAGGTGAGCGCACGCTGACGGAGCCAGGTCCCGGGCTGAGGTCAGCGGCGCCTCCCTTGTGGAGAAGGGCTGAACGTCCCCCTCCTCCCAGTGGCCACGGCAGAAGCGTTCTGCCCCATCACCGACACATGCCAGTCCCCTGTGCCCCGTGCTTTCCCCCTCACTGTGGAACAGGAGCTTGGGGCAGCCGGGACTGCCCTCTCCTGCCCACAGTCCAGGGGCGGGGACACCAGACCAGCAGTGCCCCCTGGCGAGCGGGCACCCCCGCTGCAGCCTCGCAGGCCGGGTCCCCCTTCCCACTGCAGGGTCTCGTCAGGCCTGCTGCCAGCCAGCCTGTGGCCCCGGGTGGGCACGGCAGCGTCACGGACTCCCGCGCAGGGCGGCGGAGCTCGGCTGCCAGGAGACGGTCTCCCTGGATTCTGACTCTCAGAGGCAGCAGCGACAAGGAGGAGGCGGGTGCCAGCCACCCACTCCCAGCCCGGGGACGGGTGGGGACGCGCTCCTGGAGGTGGGTGAGGGCCGTCCGCCTGGACCGGTCACTAGGGGCCGCCTGGTGTAGAGACCCTTTCTCAGCCTGCGGTCAGTGGTGACACACCAGAGCACAGAGGCACTGGGGGTAGGTGACTCCGTAGGGACAGCGGTGCCAGCACCCGAGGCGATGACTTGGTGGCCTGAGTGGAGGTGTGTCTCCTGCTCGCCCCCGACGGTTACAGGTCCGCTGCCACTGGGCGCCGGCCCTTAGGACACGTCCTCGTTACCCCCAGCGGAGGCTGGGGCCAGTGTCCCCATTGCAGATTCTGACTGTGACTCGTGGGTTCCCGCGCCTCCCGGGCCAGCTCAGGCGGACAGGCAGGGACAAGGGAAGAGCTCTTCGGGCAGAGGGCACGATGAGGCGGGACGAGAACGTGGGGACTGAGGCAAGGGGCAGCGGAGGGGGCCTGGGGGGTGGCCAGGCTGGATGGCACCGAATGCCAGGAGGAAACCTCTCAGGGAGCGCTGGGCACCGTGGGTGGTTTCCCATTGGAAATGAACTTGATGGAAGGTGGGGACAACACAGGGGACCAACTCAGGCAGAGAGACCCTGGTGGTGGCCGAAAGAGAGGCTTCTGGGAGGAAGGATGCTTGGCTGGAAGCCCAGCCATGCTGCTCACCTGCTGTGTGGCCTGGAGCAAGTTACTTCACCCCTCTGGGCCTAAGTTGTCTATAGAATGGGGATGATGACATCGCAGCCACCTATAGATCTGCTATGAAGACAAGAGTTGAAACATGCCCAGCATTCAGGCCGGCGCCTTAGGAGGCAGCAGCACTAAGCCAGTCTTGGATGCTTGTCACTTGTTATTGTCCCCACTGCCCTGGTCCTCAGCCCCGTGTCCCCGCCCTGGGGCCACTTGGACACATGGTTCTGTTCCTGCTCTGAGAGGGAACACAGGCAGGCCTGCTGGCCACTGGGGAGGGAGGTGTCCCTAGCCCAGATCTAGACGTCCCCCCACCCTGTTTTCACTCCCCTGGGAGGTGACCAGAGAGACAAAGCCTGGTCTGGTGGCCCTGTCCTTGGCCCACTTCCAGGTGGGCAGAGGGACTTTACACCTGTCACCCTGACCAGAGATCGCTAACCCTGCTTATCAAGGCTCCAAGTCAGGCTCTGAGTCCC
>NW_026000174.1:63815866-63817883 GCF_001458135.2 Marmota marmota marmota | reverse complement strand
CCTGCCACCCAGGCAGCTCTAATGAGGCGTGTGGCGGTCAATGGGGAGGCAGGGCCCGCGGGCCTGGTGAGATCAGCGCTGCCGGCCGTTGCTCGGGTGAGCGAGTGCGCTCCCAGTCATCAGAGTCACAGCCCTAATCCCCTCATTACCACTCCTGCAGCTGACGGTGACTCAGGCCTGAGTGGCCAAGGGTCCCTGCCTCCAGCACCCTGTCCACCCTTCCCCCTGCACATCTGTGCAACAGCTGGACTCCAGGGTAGCCAGTTCCTGGGTGGCTCTGGCACCATCTGCCTGCCCCGGGGGAGTCGGGCTCTGCAGAGGGTGTCTCAGGCAGCCTGACCCCTGGGAAGGACAGCGGTGGGGCTCTGGTACACTTGACCTTGGATTGGGGCACTGAGACTTATTCTGTTCCCTAAAAATAGGGCAGGGGGCCAGGCTGAGGGCTCAGGAGGTCTGGGGTCTCTCTTTTGGCTGGTTTCCTTGACACCCGGGCCCCGGTTTCTCCATCTGTGATGGGAGGACTGTCCACTGTCCTTCCTCCTTCTCTGGCCAACCCGACTCAGTGCAGGAAGGAGACTTGCCGGCACAAGGCCTGGGGCTTCTGCGTGCGCAGGTTGAGGTGAGAGGGTGTCCTCGAAGGACAGTTGTGGGGCTGGGCACGTAGCTCTGTGGCACGGCGCTTGCTGAGTGCCACCAATTTACAAAACAGACAGTCCCTCCCGACTTCTCGTTTCAGAGAGTAAACTGAAGAGGACAGAGGGAAGGGATGGGTCCAGGGCCATCCGTCAAGTGGGGGCAGAGCCAAGACAGAACCTGTGTGGAGCTTCCGCAGGAGGGTGAAGCAGGAGGCCCCTGGAGCTGTCTCCCCCCACCCCGGGAGCCACACCCCTGTCCCCTTCTTCAAGCTGAGGCTAAGGATGAGGGCTGGGGACACAGCCTAATGGGTGCATTGGCTCCAGGGGTCCTGCCTGCCAGCGCCCTGCATGGCTTGCTCGGGGACAGCCATGTGTGCAGTGCCGGGCCACCTCGTTCCCCACTGTTGACACACGCGACTCCCTTATTCCATCAGCAAACACTGGGCCTGGAGAGAGAGCCTCATTGGCTGGCAGTGTCCTGCTCCTGGCTCCCCTCCTCGCCTAAATAGACAGCCCTGTTTGTCCTGCCTGCCCTGCCACAAGGAGCCACCTCACCGTCACCCAGGTCCCTGCCTGCCAGCACCTGGCCCTTTCTCATTCCCCCAGAATTCCCCTGTGAGAGCTGGGGAGACCACGAAAACTTTGAGGACAACCTGTTACCCGCTGCCAAGTACCCACCTCGGCTGTGACAAACCAGAGGGGGAAACAGTTCCCAGGTGGGGGAGGGGGCAAGACCACAGGGAACAGAGGACAGGGCCGGCGGCGGTCACTTGCTGGCCGCAGATCTCTGAAGCTTGGCATGGTCCAGAAGAGCCCCTCCTTGGTGGAACCTGAGCCCACCAAATGAATGGCCCCCTCGACTGTTCCCCCACCTCACCCCCTAACCCACTACCTTCTCCATCTCCCCGAGAGCTCCAGAGGCCAAGACCTGGGCTGAGTCATCTCAGGGTCCCCTGCTCCCAGGTCACGGTGCCCAAGAGGCTGGGGATGAATGAAGCTGTGGACCGGAGACAGCACCGAGCCTGTCCATCCTGCCCCCGTTTTGGCCTCGCCAATCCCCATCCTGCCTCCCTAGGCCCAGGCTGGGCGGCCTCTGGGGCCTCCATTCCAGAAGGCCGGTGGGTTCTGAAGACGACCCCCTCGCTCTCCCGGGTCGGGGCCCAGGCCGGGCAGTCTCCCCGGGCTGTGGTGGTGAGTCAGTCACTGGCAGGCTGTGAACACTCCCAGGAGCACCGGCTGTACCACCAGGGCCCTGGCACCCGTCCTAGCCGTGCCGGGGGGATCTAAAAGAAGACAGGCACCCACGCACCCACCATGGAAAGGAGAAGGTGGAATAGAAACAGGGGGCAGGCTTCTAGAATTGCCTACCGGCACGTGCACAG
>NW_026000174.1:63798867-63815756 GCF_001458135.2 Marmota marmota marmota | reverse complement strand
ACAGGAGTCTGTGCGGCTGAGCCTGGAGGGGCCCAGCCGAGCCTGGGGGGGTGGGAGGGGGCTGAACTGGGAAGCTGATCAAGAGGAGGGGACCTGAAGGGAAGAGAGAGGGCGGCCACTGCAAGTGTCACAACCACCGATATTTTCTGAACACCTACTGTGCAATAGGCACTGCTTCAAGTCTGGGGCACTGAAGTGGCAGAACAAAGACCCTGGGCCTCAGAGAACAGAAAAGCACTCCCAGGTCACAGGGTGTGGGGTGACGGCCTCATCGGTCATGTGTAAGATACTCTACAAGGACAGGACATCCAGCCACTTGACAGGTGGGGGACATTGGGGCCCAGAGAAGTCCAAGGGTTTGCCTGAAGTCACCTGGGGACACAGGGCAGAGGTGGGTCCCAAAGCCCTGCATGGGGCCAGGTGACCCCTCTGGCTTTCAGAAAGGTAGGGCTTTGACATTCAGAAAGCCCTGAGCTGGGGCCTCCCTCAGCACGGCCCTAGCAGGGGCTCATTCCACGGTCCTGGGTGGGAAGGCACAGGCCAAGGGCAGGATCTGCCCTGTGCCTCTTAGGGGCCAACTCTCAGGGCCCTCAAAAAAGCCGCAGAGGCTCATGGGTAAAGCCAGGCTCTATAGCCACGCAGCAGAGGGTTCCCACGGCTGAGCCGCCCCTGTCCTGTCTGCGCAAGGGCCACTGTGACTGTGCTCCCCAATGACCTTGCCAAGACTGAACATGAGGGTTGCTCCCCGGGGGTGGTCCAGCCTCTGAAGGCTCCCGCTTCCTCCAGCGCAGCGCCCCCACCCACACGGGGCTCCAGGCTGGCGACCGGAGGGACTCCGTTTCCCTGGGTTCCGCAGCTCCGCGGCCGCGGGCGCTGACATTTCAGAAGCTCGCACTCTGCTAAGTGAACGGTACTTAGACACAGAGTACTTCGCCGCTGAAATTTGCGGCTGCCTCCTACATGCCATTTGATAGGCTTTTATCGTCACCTCCCCCTGATGCTGCATCCCCAGAGCCCGTGGCAGGAGGCTGCCAGGGCGGAGGAGCAGGTCTGGGGCAACTGCCCAGCTGTGCTACCTTGAGCATGAGGCGTAGCTCTCTGGTCCCACTGGAGAAGGTCTCCATGTGTGTCTCAGCGTCCCTCTCCAGAACCGGTCACCACACTCCACTGGTCCACTCCTGGGCACAGTCCTGTGCTCAGGACAAAGAAGCCTATTCTTAGGTCACTCAGTAGCCCCACCACGCCCAGCCCTGCTCCTGCTCCAAAGGCTCAGTCATTCGAGGCCTCTGCACCTCTCCAGAGCTTCCCAACATCCCCACGGCAATGCCATCCCTCCCTCCTCTGAGCTCCCGCCCTGCCTTCCCCCCCCCCTCACCCTGGCTATTGTCCTGGGCCACCAGGCATGTGGGTGTTCCCTGGGGCTGGGCCAGGTCTCACTTGTCACTGGACCCCCCTGCTTGGGCCTGGTACGTTATTGAGCTATAGAGATGTCTATTCCATCATTCATCCGCTCAGTGAACAGCTCTTGGGGCAAACTATGTACCCAGCTCCGTGCTGGGCCATCCTGGGGTGAGGGGAGACCAGGTGGCAGCAGGAACACACAAAAAAGCTGGGCTCCGCAGTTCTGGGGAGACCAGGGAGGGCTTCCTGGAGGAGGCAACAACTAAATTGAGACTGGAAAGATGAGTAGGGGTTAGCCAGTTGGGGGAACTGGTTCGAGGTGGCAGGGGTCTTTGTTCCTCCCCATTGCCTGGCTCTTCCTACCTCTTTAACAAAGAAGTGCGGGGGTTGGGGGGATGGTTTCCTCCTATCAGGTGTGTCTCCCAGAACCCGTCCCTGCCTGAGGAGGCCAGAGAACTCCCAGGAGGCTCATTATTTGGCCCATGCTCCATAATCAGCCAGTCACTCCTCTGCCCTGAGCCTCAGTTGCCTCATCTGTGAAGTGGGGTGAGGCACCCCCACCCCCACACCCACATGTTAGGGTGAGGAGAGACCTGGAGGAAGCGGAGAAGGCCCCATCCGTCCTCTACCCAGTGAGGGGGTGACCTTGGTGGGGCCTGGGTCTGCCAGGGGATGGGACAGGGGAAGACCCTGAATGCTTGTGCCCACCCACCTGAGCCTAGGCCATGAATCCCTGGCTCATCCCCTTCTCCGGAGTCCTTCTCCCCGGGCCCCCTCACTCCCATCCACGCTGGATAGTGATAAAAAAAGAAAAGAAAGAAATGGTCCTCCCACCACCTGGCAGGCTAGCCCACGATGAGAAAGGCCTCTCCAGCTGAGCGTGGTCTCGCCGAGCCTCGTCACCACCAGCCCCACGGACCCCGATGCTCCAGCTGCCCACCCCCGGTCCTCTCCATGCCCCCGGCTCCTCCTGACCCCTTCCCATGGGGCTGAGGACTCAGAGCCTAGGCACAGGGCAGGGGACAAGACAGATGGGAGGGGAACCCCAGGACCCCGGGGGACAGGTCCTTGTTCCCTCCCTGATCTGCAGGGGGGCGGAGATCAAGGCAGGGGAGGAGCCTCAGGGCCAGCAGACACGCCCAGCCTGACTCAGTTCGCCGAAGAGCTCGCCAAAGAGCTCGCCGCCGTGCTTTTGCAAACTGATGCGCAGAGCCAGGGGACCTCGGGGATGATCTCATGGTATAAATTCAAAAAACCGAGGCCCAGAGAGGGGCCAGGGCTTCCCCAGTCGCATGGCAGGTTAGCCGAGACAGAGTCCGCACTAGAATCGGGGCCTCTGAGCCCAGCCCAGGGCCAGGACCGGTGGTGAAAATGAAATGCAGAGTCACCTAGAGGACAGTGGCAAGGCCAGGCCAGGCCAGGCTGCTCCGGGAGCCCAAGCGTGACCACAGCTCTGTTCCCTGCTACGCCGCCAAGGCCAGGTTCCTGTCCCACCAAGTTAGGTGCAGCCACAGGCAGAGGAGAGGTTTTCGCCTGGAACTTCCCGGAAGCCGGACCTCCAGGTCTGTAGACCTTCCAGAATTGCTGGAAGGAAACTTTTGGATCATAGATGATGAAGAGGCAGCTGAGGGCCACAGGGAGGAAAGCTGTCCCCAACCCCAGCCCCCAGTGAGTGGCCAGTGCATGTTTTCTGATTCCTGTTGCATCCCCGTGGCTCAAGGCCAGGCTGGGATGAAGCCTGACACGGCTGCGTAGGAACCCCTGCTCTGCCACTCACTGGCTGTGGGACCTGACTGTGTTCTCTAGTCATTTACATTCTCTGAACTTCCGTTTCCCCATCTGTAACCTGGGAACAGTAGCCTTAACCATGTGGGTGCTGTAAGATTTTTTTTTTTTAACTGGGGAGAACCCAAGGGTGCTTTACTGAGCTACATCCCCATCCTCCTTTTGAAAAATTGCTTGAATTTTTATTTTGAGACAGGGTCTCGCTAAGTTGCTCAGGGCCTCACTGAGTTGCAGTGGCTGGTTTTGAAGTTGTGATCTTCCTGCTTCAGCCTCCCGAGTGGCTAGGATTACAGGTGTGTACCGCCACACCAGCGTGTTACAGGAATTTAATTCAACAAGGTGAGCCCCATGGGGCAGACTTTGTCTCATTCACCACAGTGCTCCTGGTACCTAGAATCCCGCCTGACACATAGTGGGTCCTCAGGAAAAGGGAATAGGGATTTTCACTCGGTCCTTTGCTACTTCTGGCTTGACCTCACTAGTGGGGGCAGAGAGAGGTAACTTCTTTTACCCCGTTGCTCCCCAAGAGGAGGGAGCTGCTCTTGCAGAGGGAGACAGCAGCCTAGCCTAAAAACAAGAGCCGCACGTTCCCAGGAAGTCCCTTGCCCTTTCTGTTTGGTTTCCCCATGGGACAGGTAGAGCACTGCTAAGTCATGACTGAAGTCCCCCAGCTTGAGTATTGCTCCTGGACCCTGTACCATGGCCCTGCCAGAGGGCATTGACCCTTCCCCTCTGAGGGGCCAGAGGACAGGACTGGACACACAAAGGACAGAGCCTGCACTCTGTCGGGCTGGCTGCTTGCAGGACATGGTGAGAGGGGCACCAGCCTCCACCAGGCCCTGGGGAGGAAGCTTCTGGTGGAGGCTGGCTTTTCCTTAGGAGGCTGAGAAGCAGGGCTGAGCCTTTGCCGAGCACTCTGCCGGCCCCCACCTCCACCCAGCCTCAGCACCACCTGGCACTTAGCAGCTCCCTCCCCAGCCCGCCCCGCAGGCATTTGGGAATGGGCAGGAACACTGTGGCTCTCATAATAGACGGTGGAGCCCATTCTGGCCCATTAGCCCTTGCTCCTGGCCGTCCCCTGTGAGGGAGTTTTCGGGGTAGAGACTGAAGTTCCAGGAGCCGGCCCCCCCCCAGGCTGCTAGCTCTGCTCCTGTGGTCTCCATGGTCTGTTGCCAGCCAGGCCCCTCCTCCCTCTCTCTCTCTCTCTCTCTCTCTCTCTCTCTCTCTCTCTCTCACACACACACACACACACACACACACCAGACACGCCCTCAGCAGGTCCACCCCCTCACATCGTAGCCCCTAGAGCTCACTTGTAGAGCTTCATGAGTCCAGAAAGTTCTGGGCTCTGGAGAGAGACAGCAATACCTGCCATGACCCCAGGGAGGAAATGGCTTCCATGGGCCAGGGAAGAAAAACAGGAAGGGCCAGGCTGGGAGGAAGTCCTGAGGGTGGGCCCAGGGAGAGAGGCCTGTCCCTGTCCGGGGTATGCTGCTAAGAGTGACCAGTGTAGCCAAGAGAGTGACCATAGTCCTGGGCTGTGCCAAGGACTATCCTGGGCTCTCTGGTCGCTCTGTCCCCAGGTGGTCACTGCCCATCTGAGAGCCCTTACGTGGGACTCAGTTCACAGAGTGGAGGTGAGCACTGGGGATGGGGGGCCTCCCTCTGTCAGGGCAGAGATGTGACATCGCCCTCTTCACCCTGCTCTTTGGTAGGCAGGGGCCAGAGCAAAGTCCCCTCCTCTCCCTCACCCTTCCCCTTCATTTACTGAGCCCCTCTGGAAGCCTGGCCAAGTACAAAACAGCAACTGGCACAAGCATACCCCTGCCCTCGCTCCTGTTTCACAGAGGAGATCACAGGCACGGGGACACTTGGAAAACAAACAACAGAAAAACGTGTCCCACATTACACAGCAAGTAAATAGTGCAGGAGAATCAGAGGCTGGTTGCCTGGCTGCACGGGCTTCGCCGGTCACTGGAATACTAACCAAAGAAAGGACCCTGTCCTGGAGGAGCCAGACCTTAAAATTCAGTGCATTCAGGGGGTCCTAGGAGCGCAGAGGTGAGCAGCTGACTCGTGCTGGGGGAGCAGGGGCAGGAAGGCTCTGGGCTGCAGATCCCTGCTCCCAGTCCCCGACCCCACACCCTGAAGCCTCCTCCCCTCCCCACTCTCAGCTGTTGACCTTCTTTCCCACTCCCCGAAGACAATCCCTCTCTCAGAAGCACTTCCAGACGCACACGGGCACATCCACCCCCACCAGCCTGTGTACCCACACTCTGCCTCCCGAGCCCTGGGAGAGATGACTACCCACGCTCCTCCCCATTCACACACGGGAGCTCAGCCCTCTGATCTGCTCAAGGACATCATTCCAGAAACTTCTCACCCCACCCCCACCTCTCTGGCGTCATCAGTTCCTACTGGGTCTCTCAGGCAGGCTGAGTTTCCTCCCATCTCATGCAAATCCTTCTGGATCCTGGCTCGTCCCAGGCCAGCTATTGCCCATTTCCTTGGCCCCCTCTGCAGCAAAACTCTTCCCAGATCTTCTCCTCCTGTTCGCTCTTAAACCCACTCCAATCTGCCTTCTGTCCCCACCACTCCATCAAATATGTTCCTGGAGCCAGGCAAAGTGGTGCATGCTTATAATCCCAGCTATTCAGGAGGCTGAGGCAGGAGGATCACAAGTTTGAGGCCAGCCTGGGCAAGACTCCATCTTAAAAATCAATCAATCAATCAATCAATCAATCAATCAATCAAAAAAGGGGGATGGGGGTTTTATTGAGTGGTGGAGCACTTGCCTAGCATGCATGAGCTATGGGTTCAATCCCTGATGCCAGAAATAAAAAGATGTTCCTTCCAGAATTTCCAGTGGCCTCCTGCTGATTCCTCTCCTGTCAGTTCCCAGACTTGCTGCTTCTTCTGGGGGCAGGGTTGGGTCTGGGGATTGAACTCAGGAGCACTCAACCACTGGGCCCCATCCCCAGCCCTATTTTGTATTTTATTGAGAGACAGGGTCTCCCTGAGTGGCTTAGCACCTCGCATTTTCTGAGGCTGGCTTTGAACTCGCCATCTTCCTGTCTCAACCTCCCCAGCCCCTGGGATCACAGGTGTGAGCAACCAAGCCCCGCTGTTCTTGCTCTCCCTGAAGCAAGTGTGGCCTTCCTTCTCCCTGGAACATTGTTCCCTCTGGGCTTTCAGGTCCTTTGCAGTGCTTAGGGTGTTGTTTTTTTTTTTTTTTCCTACCTCTATGACACCTCTCGCTTATTTTCTGGTCTTTTTCTCTTCTTCTAAACCTCTTGAGAACATGGAGTACCCCAAGCCCAGTCTTTGCTCTTGGTGCCTGTCTACACACTCCCCTGGCACGCTCACCCAGTCTCATGGCTTTAAACAGCACCCGCGTGCCTGCTGACGACTCCCGAATCCACACCTCCAGCGGGGACCTCAAATGCCCACCTGTCTACACCTTGCCTCCTGCATCGGAGGGCTCAGCTCCAACTCTGGCAAAGCCGACTCTGCTCTCCGTTTACAACTTGCACTAACACACACAACTCCACAGGATGCTAGCTCCCCAAAGAGGCAAAAATTGGATCTTGGGGGACAAAAAAACATCATAGATATTACAGTGGTTTGTGACTCTCCAAAGAGCCAAAGTGCATCAACATGTGCCCATGAGAACTGCCTGCATGAAAATCCCATGAGGAGGGGGTGACTGGAGGGAAAGGTCTGAAAAGGCGCCTGGGGTGGGTGGTAATGTAAAGTGATCGGGGAACCGCATGGCGCTGACAGAGACTCCCGGCTGCAGCCATTGCAAGCCCACCTGGCCACTGCGCAGGCCAAAACCTTGGCGGCGATGTCACCTCCTCCTTTTTTCGTCACAACCCACATCTAATCCATCAGGAAATCCTGTCGGTTCTGCCTTTAAAATAGATCCCGAATCCAGTCCCTCCCCACCACCCCCACGGCATCCGACCACCACGTTGCTTCTCGCCTGGATTATTACGACAGACAGCCTCCGTTTGGTCTCTCCGCACCCAGCAGAGTAAGTCAGCTCTCCTCCTCCCTCTTCAAAACCACGCCAGGAGCTTTCCAGCCCCTGAAGCCCTTACACTGGCTGGCCCTCCCACTCCCTGTCCTGACCCCTGTCCTCCTCCATCAGGGCACCCCAGCCCCACACGCCCCCAACACACAAGGCACAGCCTCATCTCGGAGCCTTCCCACGGCTGCTCCTCGTCTCTGGCACGATGCTACCCACAGGTCTGCAGGCCAATCCCTCCCGTCCCTCAAGTCCTTGCTCAGATGTCACTTTCTCAAGGAAGCCTGCCTGTCCACCCCGTCTCACTGCTGCCAACCACCCTCAGCATCCACGAAGCCCTCACACCTCCCCACTTGCCTCTCACTCCACAAACTCATCATCTGAGATACAACACATGTGCTGCTGATGGCCTGTCTCCCCTGCTGGAACGCCGCCGGCTTCCAAGGGCAGGGGTCTTCGTTTTAGTCCCTGATGCATCCCCAGCAGGAGAACAGTATCTGACACACAGTAGGTGTGCCTGATCCACAGGGACACTCAGCCCAAGCTCCTGCCCTAGCAGATGTCCCCCTTTTCCCACCATGGGTGCCATGACATCTCCCCAGCTTTGGACCCGCTGTTCCCTCTGTCGGACAGGTGCCCTCCAGAACCACCCTGTGGCAAGCTCTCTCTTGCCTTCACAACCCTCTCAAAGATCATTTCACTGTTCTGGAAGGTCAGGAAGGGACCTTCCTGCCAGACTGGGAGTCCCGGATTTTCCCAAAGAGCAGTGGGGATCCGTGGAAGGGCTTGGCGCTGAGGGGCAGCGTGGTCACCCTCGTGCTGTAAGGAGAGGGGGTGAGAGGGAAGCCGGGCTGGAGGATGAAAGGGGGCCTGGGAGAAAGCCCAAGAGAGACGGGAGGACTGGGCTAGGGCAGGGTGGGGCTGAGAAGAACTGCAGGACTGCCAGGAGTCGGGAAGGCTAGGACCTGCCCCAGTTAAATGTGCTGGGGAGGGTCCCCAGTTAAATGTGCTGGGGAGGGAAAAGAGGGAGACAGGGACATGGCCGAGGTCTCTGCATTACAAAAGTGGGAGATGGTGACATTAGCCCAGGGAAGGGAACAGGGGCCCACAACAGAGGGTAAGGAAGGCTATGGGGAAGCTTCTCCCTGACTGCCGCCCCACCCACTTTCACCAACAGCATCTAGTGCCCCCACACCCCTGGCCATAAAGGACAAGGCCTATGGAGATTTGGGTGCTCGGGGGAACCCAGATCTTCGGCCTGGGATGTAGGGAAGGGGCCCACCCAAGGGGTGTTTTTAGAAAATCAAGCCTGAAGCCTGTAGGGACACTCATCCCAAGCTCCTGCCCTAGCAGATGTCCCACTTTTCCCACCACAGGTGCCATGCATGACATGTCCCCAGCTTTGGACGCGCTGTTCTGAGATTTATATGGGAACTTCCAACAGAAAAGTCTACACTTCCTCCCTTTCTGCATGACCTTGTTTGAACAGAAAGACAAACATGACAGTGAGTGGCCTCTGTGACTCCATGAAGACTCTCCAGCTCAGCCCAGGGTGTGGCAGGAGGACAGATGGCTGTCCCATGGGGTATCTCACTGGTGAAGCCAGAAATTCTCAGGACCATCTCCTCCCACATCTTCACATTGTGGATGGGAACTAAGACCCAAAGAGGCCTGGTTTTTCCAGAGAAGAAATGAAGGTTTCATGGGTAAAGACTGACCTGGTCTGCCGGGGACAGACGAATAATATCATCTTTGTGTGTGTGTGTGTGTGTGTTTACTATCCTTCTCCCCAAGAGTTCATTGCATACCCACGATCTCATTTGTCCATAAGACATCTCTCTGGGGTAGGTGACAGGGCCACTCTGTGCAGCTGTTGTGAAAATTACTCCCCTCATAACCTTCTTTTCCCTCTCCAGTCTCCATTATGTCCCCTTTCTTCCTCCAAACAATTTAATTCGGCAAAGATTTATGAGACTCATGCTTGATGCACAGCTCTGGGCACTTGGAAGGCTTGTGCATTTCCCCAGGGGTAAGACCACTGTTGCATCTTCTATGATCCCAGAGCATGTGATTCACACCTGATTTGTGCATCCCTCATTGTTCGGTCCTGGAGGGCAAGGCTCCGTCTTACTTTAGCTTGCATTCCCCCCTCTGCCCAGACCCAGGCTTGGCATTCAGAGGCCTGGGGGAATGGAAATCCTTGCCCAGGGCAGCGTTTCCCCTGAATGCACCCCGAGCATCCCTCATTAGTGCTCTGTTTCTGGTACATGTCTATCACCCAGAAGTAACCCACAGTACCCAGTAGGATTCTGTATATTTGGTGCCCAGAACATAGTAACTACTCAATGTTTGCTGAACAGATCAATAAAAATGTGGGGGAAGGAAGATGAGGATGGATAGTAATTGAGTGACTCTTGCCTTTAAAGAGCTCCCAGTCCATTGCAGGGTTAGAGAGGAGCATAAACACCATTAGACAATTCCAAAGTGCTGAGGAAGCATGATGAGGCTACCAAAGAGGACAGGGCACTGGGTCTCAGGGACTGAAGGAGGCAGACAACGGGTCAGGAGCCACTGCTGAGGCAGAGAATGTGCATGTGTCTTAGGGAAGTGCCTTAGGGACACCTAAGGTATGAGAAGCTCTGCAGGGGAAAGGGTCTGATGAGCTGGAGGAAGAGCATCAGGACTACGGGGAACTGACCTGGGGCTGGGGACAGTAATGAGGCTGGTGTGATCCAGGGAGGCACTGCTTCCCTAGGAAGGTAATGAGTTCACTCCACTTGGGTGACACCTATGTCTTCATTAAGACATAGATGCTGGGCCTGGGAGAGAGGTCAGGCCCCAGAGGCAGGGCTGGGAGTTGGGCTGAAGCAAAATCCTAGGCCGCGGGAGTGGATGAGATTGAGGGGATGCAATTGCAAATAGTGTGGGGACGGAAGGAAGCTAAAGATAGGACAGAGCCTTGGGGAGGGGTGGGAGCAGGAACCGAAGGACCCAGGAGGAATGGAGCGGCCCCCAGAGGTGGTGGGTGATCCTTCTTCTGTTCCATCCTTTCTAAGCTACCCGGGCCTCTGCTCCCCCTCACCTCCATGAGCAGGGCCACATCCCACTGAGGAGCTGACCCTGCTGCCTGCCCAAACCTTCCAAGTGCATTTGGTCAGGTCCAGGAGTGGTTCCTGGCTGACCCATGCCCGCGCCCTCCTGCTGGCTGTGACTTCAGACAGGCCACATCGACACTGATCCTCCGCTTCGTCGCCTTCCTAAGGGGATCACAACGGGACTTCTTCATCGAGTTGCTGTGACTATTAAGTGGGATAATGCGTGTTATGCATTTGGCACTCGGGTCTGGCAAGCCCTCAGAGCTCAATAAATGGTGGCTGCTGCTATTATGATCATTACAGAGCGGGGATTGAATTCTGGCGCTGGGTCTGGCAGGGCCAAGCAACCCAGAGCCCCCAGAGGCCTCGGTGAGGGAGGGGGCCTGGCGATCTGAACACTTCCCCGCGTGCTGGGGCCCCCTCGAAGAGCCCAGAGCCAGGGATCGCGGATCAGAGAACTGGGACAGTGGTAGTAGCTGTCTCTGTGCTCCTAGGGCTTGCACCTGCGGAGGGTTAGGACCCCACCCCCACTGCGGTCCTCAACTCCAGCTGGGAAGGGGCGAAGGCTGGACCTCCGTCCCGGGGTCGGGGGTCCTTCGGGGGTGCCGCGTCCCTCTACTCTGTGTCCTGGCCCCCTCCTCTTCCTGCGCGCGGCCGTGTCCTCTCCGGTCCGCGGTAATTTGCCTGCTCACGCGGACTCCGCGGCGCCCCCTCCGCGCACGCGCATCCCTGTCCCGGGCCCCCGCCTGGGCCGGGACAGTACGGAGTCGCAGGGTGGGTTGATCCAAGTTGGGTAGAAGGACGTCAGTGCGGAGGTCGCCCGTCGCGGGAGGTGGCCATCCCGGGCAGGAACGGTTGCCAACTCCACTATTAAAAACCAAGGCGCCTCCCCCACCCCCAATTCTGCAGCTGGAGCCCACCCCAGGAGCGCCTTCCGCGGGCACTAGAGATCCCAAGCTCAGGCTGCTGGAGCACACCAGGACTTGGGTCCGTGTGTTCAGGTTCCTGTCCCCTCACACATACCGAGCTCCGAACCCGGGACTTCTGAGAGCCTCAGTTTCCCCATCCCAGCCCGAGGCTAAGATCTAATTTACTGGAAACAGGTCAAGGGATCCGCGGCCCGCCTGCCCATCTATGCATCCTCTCGTGGGTGGGAAACAGAGGCGTAGTCCAGTCCCCCTGAGGTCTGCGGACACTGAACTCTACCACATCCTACTACCCCGACCTGGCTGGGGCTCCCTGGGAGGAGCAGCACTTGACCCTCTCTATCAGCTAGAATGGGTCTGAGGTCCCAACCAGTTGAGGAGGAGTGGACAGGCACTGGGAGGCCCCCATTAACTAGGCCATAGCTGGGGATGGGCCTGGAGGCTGGAGCTGACCGGCTTGGGTCTCCTGGGGTGGGGGGTGGCAAGGATAGGGCTTTGAACAAACCACAGAAGGTTTCTGCAATATCAAAAGAGCTCTTAGAGACTAATCATGTGGGGGGAAGGGGAGCAGTTGGTGAAAGAGCCTCTGCTTGGTTCCCATCAGTGGAGATCAAAAAGCATTTGGTCAAAGAACCTTTAAATACCTTGAAAGGCAGGTGAAGCCGGTTCAATGGGTTCTGAGAGGGATTAAAACAACAGTCTGAGCTGCAGACAGGCTGGCTCCAGCCACAGCAAGTGCTGGGGGAGAGAGAAATGAGAGAGGCAGCCCACCAGCCCACCTTCCCTAAACCCAGAGCCACTGTGGGGGAGGCTGGAGAGGGCAGGGAACCGGGCTTCCACTGTCAAGCGCTAGAAGCCACCTGAGGCCTCCGGGTTAGGGATTTTTATCTGGAACCTGTAGAAACACACACCCAAGGACAGGCACAATGTTGTGTCTGTGTTTGTGCGTGCATTTTTCCAGGGAGGAAAGATCTGTTGGGTTTATGAGATTCTGAAAGGAGTCTGAGACATAATCAAGATGCAAAAGCAATGTCCTCATGGTACACACTACCGGTACATTGACAAGGATTGAGTGACTTACCCCAGGTCACTTAGCTTGGAATGGGCAAGAAGAGGTGCTCCCACAGGATCTTTAGTCTCAGGGGTCCCAGAGGTGCCCCTGAGCAAGAGCAGAGGCTAAGGACAACATTCTGGCAGAGAATCTCGTTAGCAGGGGTTGGTTAGATGAAGGGACGCTGGATTTCATCTTTCAGGAGTGGTGAGGTGTGACGGGGCTGATCCCAGCCCAGGGGTGTCAAGGTGGTCATGGAGAAAAGAAAGTCTCAGAGAAGGAATCTAGATGGGGAGGAGGTTGTAGGAAGAAATGAAGGGGAGGACTTATACGGTGGGGGTGGGGTTTCTGGCAAAAGATTGTTTCTGGCCCTGCAACATGGCCTGAGAGACCCTTGAGGGCCTGTAACTATAGAAGGTCAGCCTGGGTCAGGATCCTTGGTGCCTGGAGTTAACCCCCCCGGATGCCAGGACAGACACCCAGTCCTTGCCATATCCTCAGTATAATTTTACATCTCTCTGTAGGGCAATTATTTCTATTATATGGATGAGAATACTGAGGCCCCTAGTTGTCAAGTAAGCAATGAAAACCAAACAACTAGAAGAACAGTCAGAGGCAGGAGCAGGGCTCAAGTCTAGGATTCTTCTTCTTCCTCCTCCTCTTCCTCTTCTTCCCCGTCTCCCTCTTTTTGCTGTAGTGGAGATTGAACCCAGGACTTCACACGTACTATGCAAGCACTGAGCTACATCCCCAACCCTTTTTAAAAATTTATTTTGAGACAGGGTCTCACTAAGTTGCCCAGGCTGGCCTCAAATTAAAGATCCTCTTATCTCAGCCTCCCAAGTGGCTTATAGGCATGTGCCACAGTGCCTAGCTTCGTGTTCTTATTCTGATGCTGTGGGGACAGACCCTTGACTCTTCAGGACCAGACCTCCAAAGCAAAGCCCGGCAGAAGTATGACAAGCCTGGGCCCTGGGTAGGCCACGAGATTTGGTGGTTACTGGGTCTGGAGACAGGAGGTAATTAATCAGCAAGTATTGATCCAGTCTCTATTATGCTGAGGTGGGCAAGGGGACGGCTGCAGCTGCCGTCTAGGGGTTTGCTATCATGTCCTTGCTGGGAGGATGACATCTGTTAAATCTATGCTTTTGTCCTCTGCAGACTCTTGGCCTCTGCAGAGGAGGAAGGGGGAGCCCGGGGGCTAGCTGCAGGGACAGGGTTGCAGAACAAGTGTTTGCTCCTGGCCAGGCACAATCGGCAGGCACCCGGGTTGCCTTTCTGGCTGGTCTCAGGCCATCCTTCCTGGATCAGGCCAATGCTCGGCCTGAGTCTCTCGCCACACGGATGGTGGCAAGGAGAGAGGTGTGTTTGTTCTGTCACGTGAGCTGCACAAACAGCTTCCTCAGCATTTTTATTAATAATTCATCCTGTAGCCAGGGGGTGGGGGGTGAGGGGACAGGAGCTGTGGGTAGACAGCAGCAGCGGAGACCATGCCAGGTAGAGGCCAGAGGGGAACCCAGGAGCCGTGCCTCCCAGCCGTGACCTAGCAACACAGCCAGGTGGCCTCAGGGGCCCTGTTTGGGAAAGTGGAGGCCTGGCATCTGCTCCGGAGGGACAGAATGTCCCTCCCTGCTTCCAGTCACTCCCTGAAGCCGACCCAGGACACCTGGCCCTGATGACGAAGCCAGATCAGAAACAGGCCTGAGGGGTCCACTGCATGCAGCAAGCCAGTCCCTGGGGAACCAGGTGCTGCCAGCATTTCCTGCCACGTCATGGAACCCAGGACACAGGGGCCAGCAGCATCAGGGAGTGAGAAGGGCTCTCTGGGCCTCCTCCAAGGGGCCAGAGAGAAACAGCAGAACAGCAGAGGCCCAGCCTCCCTGACAAGAGGCAGGACCTGAAGGCAAGGCAGGAGTGATGCCCAGCCTCCCATCTCCTTTCTCTGAGGACCTGCTCGCCTAGGCAGACTCCATTTCCTCCTCTCTCCAGTCTTCTGTGAGTGCTCAGAAGGCAGGAACTCACAATTGGCTTGGATCTCATGATACTCCAGGAGCAGAGAGTAGCCTTGATATACTACTATGCTATTCTAGGTTAGACATCTGAAAGGACTTCCTTGACAGGCAAAAACATGGGAATGGGGAGTATGTGGTATCTCTGTTAAGGATAAACAAATAACAATAATAATGGTGCTCGGTATCTATCTAGAATAAAGTATGTGGGCTAAGCATTATTTTAAGTGCTTTAATCACATCATTACATTTAATCTTACAAAAGTCAAAGGAAATAGGTATTGTTGTTCCCATTATATGGAATGAGGAAACTAAGGCTCAGAGATGTCTGCCCAGGGTAAAAACAGCTATGAATGGCAAAGCCACAGAAATCTGTATTCTTTTCTCTTTCTGATAACTCTGTACCCTTAACAAAGTGACTAAGGCCCAGAAAAAGGGTGTGTCCAAAGTTTTTCATGAAGCAGGCAAGAAATAAAATAGTGCCAAGATTCCGAATGCCTGGGAGGCTCAGTTTGCACAATATTTTACAGGGTTCATCTAGTATGCTTGAGGACTACCCAGCTCCTACATTCCGGAACAATCATTGTCTAATGCCTCCTGGGAGTGAATGAGACCTTTTTATATTTTGTTAATGAACAGGCTGAATGCTATGAGGTAGGAGCAGGCACTGGGTCTTCTCACTAATCCCACAATGGTTGGTAAAGAGTTCCTCCTCCAGGTTCTCTCACCAGCTCCCTGGGCTGTTAGCTCTCTGAATCAGTTCTTTCTCCTCTAAAGGCCTTGGCTTCACCCTCTGTCACCTGAGGAGGAGTGCCAGGATCATCTCTCAGATGTCTTCTCCATTAACTCTGAGAAAGCAGGTGTTTCCAGATGTCCAGTAAAGACCTGTTGCATTGCAATGATGAGGGGTTCTGTTGTCCCTCTCCAGGCTTGAAGGCTGGTGACAGGGAGGGCTCTGGGGTGGGGAGAGTCCTGAATGGGGACCTCTGTGTGTGCAGTGATGGCCTGGTGGAGTGGGTGTGTATCGTGGTGCATTATTGCTCTTAATAAGAGCGATGAGAGACGCAGTTGGGGGTGGGAGCAGGAAGCTGAGGCAAGGGACCTTGGAATCCCTGCCTGTGGCTTGGTTTTCTGGAGCTTTCTAGGCCCAAAAGAGAGTTGTGGACAGCTCCTGGATTCTCGGCTGCCTGCGGATGAGGACGGCTACAGAGTATATGGAAAAGAGGGAGGGACGGAGATAACACTTGATCACAAGGAAAGGGCTGAAATTTCTGGCTATTGGGGAATCGCAGGCCTTAACCTACTGATGCCTTTTTTTCCTTCCATTTTTAATTAGAACATTCAATCCCAGGAAATCTGTTCTTCACCGGAACAGTCTTTGAGAAGGTTTTCTGGGGGAATTTCCTTATCTGTTTCTCAACCGGAAAAGCTGTGGGTGGAGGTGAATGTATGTGTGTGTGTTGGTGGGGGGGGGGTGAGGTTCCCTGTGAGTTCTAGGGGATGGTGTGTGTGTGTGTGTGTGTGTGTGTTAAGGGAAACTTGGGACAGAGATTTGTCCCTTGGGTCCTAGCTACCTACTGGCTGTGGGAAGGTGGGGTGCGGCTGGGCATGAGCTGCCTGGGATTAAGGCAGTTAGGTGGATTTCTGGGATGGAAATAGGAATCTTGAACTTGGGAAAGCCTGGCTCACCTGTGAACTGCATTCTCAGAAGAGGGGAAGGCAGGATTCTGCCAGAAACCTGGGATTTTGCCCACTTAAGTGCAAGGTAGGGGCAAGACCTGTACTATGGAAGTGTCTGTGTCTCTGTGTGCTAGGCCTGTCTGTGTGCTTGTGTGTAGCAGCCCATTAGTTCTGTAGGTGTGTGCAAGGAGGTGTCCATACCTGCTACCACCAGTGGTTCAGTTACAGGCCTTTAAAATTCTTGGGAGATGGGTTTCTCTTCCCTCTCCCCAAATCAAATCATTCCCATTCTGTGAGGAAGGAGAAGTAAGAGAAATAGGGTTTACCCGAACTTGGACTGTGTTGAGAAGGCACAGAGGCAGAGAGGGCCAAGAGAGCCCGAGTGTTGGCAGTGAAAGGGGGTGTTTCTTTCCTACCAAGGAGGTGCTGGGTCAAGGAAAAGAGGGAAGGGACAGAGGAAGAACAGCCAGGAGAAGGATGGGCAGAAGCTGAAAGATACGCTTTCTTCTTATGTGGGTTTGGGTCGGTAGACCCAGTGCCCCATAGAGGGCAGAGATCCTAGCCCTTTGGGCTCCCGCTGCGTGCAAGCTCTGGGAACCATCAGAGTGAGCGGGCGCGGGCGCAGGCCCTGTGCTGGCAAAACTCCATTCCTGGTTTTTGCACACACCATCTCGTCTTCCCGGTACGGCTGCGGTGTCGAGTCCGGAGCTGACGCCCTCGAGCGGCCACCCAGCGGAAAACCCGGAGTGGAGCTCCACGCCTTTCGGGACGGAGCCAAAGGGCACCTCGGAGGAGGTGGCCGGCTCCGCCGCCCTGCCCCGTGCGAGGCGCGATCATCTGGGGTGCACGGACGGAGTTGGTCGCGCGGTGCGGAGGGACCCACATGCTCAAAGAGTCCCGCCGTGGGGCTCT
>NW_026000174.1:63768057-63798842 GCF_001458135.2 Marmota marmota marmota | reverse complement strand
GCGCGGGCTGGGGCGCCCCGCACCGGCGGGCAGGACGGCGGCAGAGCCGGGCGCCGTCTCGGAGCCTCAGCCTGGGGCTGCTGTCGGCTGGAGCCAAACCGCCTGTCCCCCAGGGTCATCCCAACCCTGGGGGCTCGGGTTCGAGTGGCAGCGGCTCGGACCCTGAACCCGCAGTCTTGGACACTGCCAGGCTTGATGCCTGGGGCCGGCTTCGCAGTGTCCCCACAAGGACCTCCTCCCCCCGCCCCCCAGCAGCCCAAGGACAACGTGTGTGGCGGAGCGAGGAGCCACTGCCCCCGCGGGAGCAGGGCAGTGCCCTCAGAGGTACCCCCGCTCCCCAGCACCAGTGCCCAGGGAGGCTAGCGCGGAGGGACCCCAGGGCGAGGATCCTGCCGCTTTGGGCCAAGATCGTGGGCACAGGGGAGCGGAGTGGCATTGGCCGTGCCAACTGTGAATTGAGAGGGTGCCAGGGGGCAAGTGGGAATCTGGTGCAGCAGCAAGGCTGGGAGGCTTCTGGGGGGTGGGGAACCGCAGGAGCGTGAGAGGGGAGGTAGGGGTACCTGAGGGGAAAGAGCGCAGTGGCGATGACAATGGGGGTGCTGGGGGGATGTGCTCCTAGGCTTGAGGAGGGGGAAGCAAAGAACCCAAACTCACTCCAGTGTTGTCGGGGAGGGAGGGGGAGGGGCGGCACCCCTTTGCATTTCTCCTCAAAGGGAGTGGCCGGGAGCCCACTGTCTGCTTAGCATCTTCCAAGTCCAAGCCAGCAATCCCTTCTCCTTCCTCGGGAAATTGCTCTGCCATTTCCTCCTTGGTTCCTGACGCCTCCTCACGCAGTGCCCACCTGTAGGCAGGTCCCCTGCAGCTCCTGCCCAGGCTCAGTCCCAGCTGCTATCTGGGGTGCTCCCCCTGACTCAGGACACCCCCCCATCTACCAATTCTGCCATCGGGGTCTCTTTCTGGGTTGCTGTCGGATGCTGAAAGCACCGCTCGGATCTAGGACCTACTCCAGGATGAAGAGTCTGTGGGCTGTCTGCTGCACCTGGGGTGCAGGTGCTGGAGGGAGGAAAGGCTTAAGACCCTCTGCAGAAAGCTCCTCCTGAGACTCTCCAGGGCAGGCTGATGGGAGGACAGGCTGGTGGGCACTGGCTTTGCCTGTTCTGGCCCCAGCCGGCACTTGCTCTTTCCTGGAGGGACAGAATCAACCCATCCCTGCCTCCTGAAGAACCAGCTGTCACCCTTGTCAGTTCATTTCAGCCCAGGTGGACTGGGGACCACCTACTGGGCTCCTGGTATCATGCTCACTTAGCACTTGGGTATAAGGGGAAAAGAGACTCAGTCTTCCCTCTGGAACCTCATGCCCTTCTATGATTGTCCTCTAGGTGAGGGCTACAGGGGCATTGCCTTTGGAGAGTCCTCCCTTCATCTGTCTGGACCCAGGTCACAACCCTGGCATCTTCCCCGAAGAGGAGCCAGCTTCCAGCACCAGGGCTGAGGGCAGGGGCATCTCTTGCTTGGCTCACCTTCTCAGAAGGCAATAGTTTTGTTGAGATACCAGTTCAGGGTAGTAGGCTGGAAGGGGGTGCAGTGAGGAGCCTCCCTTCCCCCTGCCCTGCCAGGCTGGCAGCCTCCCCCTTCCTTTCCAGTTAGGCCACTGGCCTGGGGCCCTGCCTTCATCCCTCTCCCCCACTCCTCAGCACTCCCACGCCTGGGCACTATGACATCACCATTTCTCCAAGCACCTCTGCCCTCTCCACGGAGGCCAACTTTGATGGGCTTGGCATCTTCTGGGCAAAGGGCCTAGACTCCAACACTGGCATCCCCTTGACCTTTCCTTCCCCCTCCCTGGTTGGATCTCCCTGTCTGGGATTGGGACCTGTCCTGTCTCCCTGCAGCTACAGGGCCCACTAGGGCCCCTGGCAGGGGCACTCTGTGTAGGAAGGGGGCTGACCTGAAGCACTCAATGGGTGGGGTCAGAAATAGTCTGGAGAGGATAGGGACAGTTTGGATCCTAGTCATCCAGAGATCTCCAAGGAGTCAGAGACTTCCATTTGGCCTCTGTGTCCCCCTGGACCTGTGCCCACCTCCTATAATCCCTAGAGCTCCAAGTCAGACTTCCTCTCTCAGCTCACTCAAGGCCGCCTGAGATGCTGTTCCTCCAGTCAGAGCTCTGTCCCTCACTGCTGCCCACCTCAGTCCCCCTTTGCCTTGCCAGGTGGGAGTGAGAAATGCAAATTGATTCCTGTGTGACTCAGGCCAGTCCTGCTCTTCCCCTCTGGTCCCCCAGGAACCAGAACCTCTTCTATCCTGGTCTTATCCCCTTCTCAGGAACACCTGCGGCCCAATCCTGCTTTTAAAAACATTTCTTGTTCTCTCCCGCTGCCCCAGGCCCCTGGCTGGAGCCAGAGGGTCTCTGTGGTGCTCTCTCCCTACTCACTCTGCAGGTCCCCACAGGGCTCAGCGTAGGGTTAAGACCTTACCTGGCAGGTGCTATTCCCTCCCCCCCACTTGGGCTCCTGTCCCCCAGGCACTACACTCTCTTCCATGCATTATGAAGAAAGAGACTGTGGGAAAAAATGAGATCCCAATGGAGAACAAGAATGCAGACCTGTCCCCTCCCATGCACACCCATGGGCCCCTGCTCCACACTCTGCCCAGTCTCTCCAGCCATAACTGCAACCCCCCTCTGCCCTCAGGCTCTATCTTTTTGCATCCCGAAACTGGCCTGGCTGGGCTTCCCTCTGTCTCTCCAATTGCCTGTCCCCAAGCCGGGCAGGGCCTCAACAGGCCTGCAGGGGTCAGCGTTGCAGTGGGCAGGCAGGATGGCAGCAGGGAGGAGGAGGGAGGGAGAGGTGACCTTGCAGTGAGCTAGTGAGCAAGGCCAGAGAGCGAACTGCTGGGAGAGAGGTCAGGTCTTGGGGGCTGCCTCCCCAGTCCCCAGCCCTCTGTGAGCTTGTTCCCTCAAGGGTAACTGTGCACAAAACCTGCGTCTGTCCCACCTGTTAGTGGGATCTATCCCCTACAGACATTCTGTCAGGCAGCCCATTTCTTGGGGGTGTGGGTACCAGGCTCTTTCATATTGCCTGGGGCAGGGTCCCTTGGCATGGTGGATCTCCTTTCTAAGGCAGAAGGATCCACAGAGTTGGTCCCGGCAATCCTCCACTCACTGGGCACAAGTTAGGGACCGAGGCTGATGAGGCTATGTGTATGAATCAGGAGTTAGGGGCACGGGCTACAGGGCAGATTAAGGTGCCCTATGAGGATCACCAGGGTTAGGGGCTGGGGCTATGGTGTGGGATGATCCGAGGAGGCCTGACTCTGTCCCATCGTTTCACTGACAACCTTCTGACCTCCCAAGCTGCCCCATGTACCCAGTCATAGGTCATCCTGTAGTCTGGTATCCCAAAAGTTATGGCAGGGAGAGGGATCTTGGGCTGAGCAGGTCTAACACCAGGGTGGGAGAGGATGCCCTCTAGGGGTGTGGGCCAGAGTCCCCACCTCCCAGCTGTAGAGTTGCTGTGGAGACAGTCCCCTCCTTTGGCCTTGATTCATGCTGCTCTATGGCCTTGTGGGGACAGCTCCACCAACAGGCTAGGTGCCCAAGGACTGGAGGATGGTGGGGACAGAGATGGCTCCAAAGCCCCTCCTTGCTGGGGGGAAGCCACTAGAGCAGGCTGAATTGGGATGAGAACATACAGGCTGGCTGGTGGCAGGTGAGGGGACAGCTGGAAGCCAGAAGAACAGGTGGGTATCAGTTGAGCAAAGACTGCCTTTGGCCAGCTGGGTCCTGACCCCCTAAGCTTGAGCCTCAGGGACACTGAAGGTGACATAGCATGCCAATGGGGGCTGCTCCTCTCAGCCCCCCCAGTGCTGCTGTGTGGGAAGGGCAGAGAAGGACATGGTCCCCTTCTCTCCCCCCCCCTCCTTCTTACCCCCTTCCCCCTCCCCGACTCTGGTCCACTCACTGTTCTCTCAAGGACTCGCCTCCCTCCCATGCTGGGGATGGAACCCCGGGCCTCTCACACACTAGGCAAGTGCTAACACTTAGCCACGTCCCAGCCCATCCTCTCAGGGACTGAATCCTTATTGAATCTGATGGACCATTTTCAATAACTGCTTCCCCCAAGGGAGTGAGTCTGAGAACAGCAGGGAGGAGCTGGTGAGGGGGGCCGCGTGGGGGAGAGGGGACCCAGTACTGAGCAGAGGACTCTCCTTTGGAGGAGGAGTCTCAGCGGCACTGAGGCATCTCAGGTGGGCAGAGCGGGCCCTGCTCCCTGGGCAGTGCCTGCCAGGTGGTACTCTTAGCCAGTGAGGTCTGCTTTCTCTCCCAGAGAGGTCACGGGTCTGGCCAGGTGCCGGAGCCAGCCTGTGCCAGCCCCATCCTGGGTGCCCTCCTGCCTTGCCAGGGAAGCCCAGCCAGTGGTGCCAAGCGAATTGTGCCAGTTCCATGGACATGAAAGTCACTGACCTTTCAGGCAACAGGGGCAGACCTCCTGGGCCCTGTCCAATTGGTGTCTGGAGGGCAGGGCTTTGGTCTCACCCAGCAGAATTCCCCCAGGGTTGGAACAGAGTTGGCAGACGGCGTGGGACCTGTGGAAGGGGCTGGATGGCGCCCAGAGCCTGCGCCTGGAATTCCAGACCAGTTGGTGTGAAGGTGGACTGGCGGTCACTGGCCGTGCTTTGGGGGGCTCAGCAGCCTCCACCTGGAAGGGCCCCTTGCAGGTGTGTGGCCTGTGGGGCCGGGCTGGGAGTCCACTTGCGTGGTGAGCTGGGACGTTGGGGAATTGATCTATTCCTGTGACTGTGCGTTCGGGGCTCCAGCGCGGGTGGCAGCAGAGGGCGGGGCGGCGTGCGCTGCCGGGTCTGTATGTACCTACGTGCGTTTGCGTGTGCGGGCGGCAGCTGGCCGGCCGTAATAGCTGCGCTCATCCGAGTGCTGTGCCCGCTGTAAACAGCAGCTAATGAGTGTATTTGTAGGGAGGTGTGTGGAGGTGCGCAGGGAGCTGCAGCGGAAGACGTTGGGGAGGGCTCCTCCCCCTCTTGCCCTGTACTCTGTCAGGCAGAGCCAGTGACCTCCAGGGACCCTGCCTGCCCCCAGACACACCCTCCCACCTGCCTGCTTGGCTACCGTCAAGGCCTCCATCTGCACAGAGGGCCTCACCTGGCTGTTAACACACTTGGGTGTGGGTGTGGATGTTCGTGGAGCTTTGGATGTCGGACACAAGCATTGTGTGGCTGTGTGTGTGTGTGTGTGTGTGTGTGTCTGGCTGGGTTCTGCTGAGCTCATCTGGCTCTTCTGTGTGTGACTGTAGCCACTCCTGTGCATGTGTGTATGAACCCCTCCCCCAGAGTCCTAAGAGGGGACTGCCCCTAATAACGCAAAGCCAAAGATGCTGTCAGAACAGGCATGTGCCATGGCCCTGTTTCTTGAGTGTCCTTTCTGAAGACCAGGAGGCTGGGGACTTCTAGGGCTGTCCAAGGGGGAAAAGGGGGTGACCCCATTTTGTCCACTAGAAGAGACAGCGGGAGAGGTCTGAGTCCCAGGCTCAGTGGGTCCCATAGTTTCCTCTTGCACCAGAGAAAGGCGAGAACCTCTGGAGAGCCCTCTGGTCCTTGGGCCCCCAGGAGCTCCAGGAGAGACTGGAGGGATGCTGATGGCCAGTCCCGGGGGGGGGGTGTATGTGTCTGCACCCTGCCCCCAGCCAGGGTCTGGTGGCGTGAAGGGGTGCCCGCGTGAGGCCCTGCGTGAGGGGAGTGAAGGAGAGAGGCAGAGAGCCGTGTGGCTAATGTGTCCAATTAAATTACTTCAAACCCTGCTGCGGCAGCTGCTCCCGGCGGGGCTCTGGGTACAAATTGGATCCGTCTCATTACCACGGGGTGGTGTCAGCGGGACCAGAGAGCTATGGCCAGCATGGCCAGCACATGGTAGGCCTCCCCATGCTCTGTCCACCCCGGACGCACACAGCCCCTCACGTCGCTGCTCGCTCCAGCACCCCTCAGGTTCCCCCAAGCCCACCATGTCTTGGTATTGGGGCTACCTGTCTACCTCTTGCCATCCCTGACCCCATCCCTGACAGCCCAACGGCTCCTGAGAACCATTTCTCTCTTGAGGGGTTGACTCATGCTTTGTGGGCCTCAAGCTTAAGCAGTCCCCTCTCAGGGCACCCAGCATACCCTGCCCCCTCTCCTGATAACAGCGATGGTGCCCCAACAGCAAGCTCTTATTGTGGAGTGCTTGGTACATGCTAAGCACCTTATATGTGTGCTACCAGGAATGGCTTACTGAAACCGGGCTCCGGTATCAAACAGCCATTGTGTGAGCCTTGGCAGAAGAACCAGCTGTGTGTCCCTGCAGCACGTGACTCCACCTCCATGGCCTCAGTTTTTCTCCTCTCTTAAATGCACGTGATGATGGTTCCTCCTAGGTGGCTTGAGGATGAGGTGAGACAAGGCGGGAGAAGTATTTCGCAGAGGGCCTAGCACATAGTAAACACTCAGCCAACCGCAGCTGTTATCAACATTATCCGGTATCAGGGATTGATGTGTGGGATGAGGTTTCTGGAAGCTTTGAGGAGGACATGCCTGCCACTTCCTTGGTGGAGAAGCTGGGGAGGGCTACACCAAGGCAATGCCAGTAAGTTACCATCAAAGTGGCGAAGATGTGCACCAGGTGCTGTTCGAAGCTGGTCCGTCCTCAGAATACCCTGAGAGGTAGGAACTTGGAAGTAGAAGTTGGTCTGGGAACCTGGCCCTTTGGTGCATGTTTGTGATCCCAGCGACTCGGGAGGCTGAAGCGGGAGGCTCACAAGTTCAGGGCCAGACTCAGCAACTTAGCAAGACCCTGTTTCGAAATCAAGAAGAGCTGGGGATGTAGGTCAGTGTTAGAATGCCTGTGGGCCCAATCTCCAATACTACAAAAGAAAAAAAGGAGTTGTCTGGGATCCCAGCCATGCCACTACCTAACAACATGAGCTGCGGGTGCAGGGCTTGAGTTCTGAAGGAAGAATAAGAGTTTGCAATGTGAGCAACACAGGTGAGGCATTTGGCAAGGTGGGGACAGCACAGGCAGTGGCCCAGAGTGCTGAGGGTCTTGGCCATTTGAGGCAGCAATGAGTGCTTCAATGTGATTGCAAGAGTGACCTTGGGGACTGTAGTAGGAGATGAGGTTTGAGAAGGTAGGTTGGGCCTGGAGGCTTTTGAGCAGATTCTAGTGTGGGGGGAAGGGGAGCCTGGAGGCAGGCAGGTAGATGCCACTGGAGTCTCGGCGGTGAACTACCTGTGCCTGTCTCTGCTTAGCCCCTCCTCTGCCTCTCACCTGGCTGAGTCCAGGGCATTCATGCCTAGAGATCTGCAGCACCCTGCTGGACTGGGGCCCTGCCTTTGTCAAGCTTGTGGCAGGTAATGGGTGGTCAGGATAGCCTGATGCAGATGGGCATCACTGAACACCCCAAGGAGCCTTGTCCTGGTGCCTGAGGCATCAGAGGAGGCCTCTCTGGGAGAGATGAGGAGCCAAGGAGAGCAGATTCAGGGCCCCAGAGACACGGTTAATGCTCCTAGGCATCAATTCTGCACACACCCCACCCAGCCATGGGCACCAGCACCACGCCTGGGGGAGCCACACAGCTCACACTCCATCCACCAGGCCTGAGCTCCAGAGCCCCACCAGAACCAACCTGTATCCACGGCAACTAGGCAGCTGCCTCCCTCTCCATGCCCACGGCCCCTGGCACAGGGGCCCATTCTCAGCAAGGCCTGGGTACATCTTCTCACTCCCATCGGGGGTCATCCACGCTGAGGTGCTGGAGTGTGCACACATGTTGACATTTGGGTCCGTGTGCACACTTGATTATGTGTGTGTTCCCTGCAGAGGGAAGCAGGAAGGTGGGCTAAGATGCTCACACTCTGCAGCCAAGGATTCATTCCGTTGGTATGGGGTGGGTGGCCAGACAGTCACCAAAGAGCCTGATGATAGTTATAAGCCTTTGCCTCAGGGATCACAGAAAGAAAGCCAGACGAGAGAAGGGATGGTTGGGATGAATTAAAGGCCAGGGAAGCAGCCAGGGAGAATCTCCCCATCCGCCTTGTTCCTTATATATGTTATTTCATTCCATCCTCGCAGCTGTCCTCAAGGGAGCTATCATTATCGCTGTTATACATACGGGGAAACCGAGGCCCAGAGAGCTGGAGGGTCTTGCCAAGCCATTCAGCAGAGCAGGAATAAGGATTTGTGTCAGCCGCGCTAGAAAGGCTGGGACTTAACCACTGGGCTACACTGCCTGGCGCCTCCTGTATCCTACTAGGATCCAAGCCAGCCTGTCTCTCAGCCTGTCTCTCAGAAGAGAACACTCGGAGTTGGTATTGGCTGCAGAGCTGGACTCGGAGGGTGTCCCTAGCGCCTCTTTTAGTGCTTGGGCTGTCCCCTGAAGCCTTTGTTCTCAGGTCCCTGAGTGGAACAGTCTCCTTCCCACCCAGTCTCCGTTCACTTCTCCAGGCAAGGTGGAGGGATCCTCTCACCAGGGGAGGCTCTGGGAGAAGGGAGGAGCCCTTTACTCTCTGCTTGGCACCTGCCAGCCCTGGAGGAGCCTGGTGAATTGTCTGTGTGCCCCCCCCAACCTCATTCCTCCCTCTCCAGCCCCCGCCTGGTTGGGGAGGTGCGATTTCACAGCCTGTCAGCTGAGGCCTAAAAATACCCAGGACTCTGAGATGCTTGGGCAGGGGGAGGAGAGAGCAGGGACCAAGGATGGGGTGAGGGGTGCAATGGGAAGGAGCCCTAGTGGCACCATAGTCCTGCCCAGACCCTCTGTCCCCAGATCCCCCATCTGGCCCCGAATCTGGTAAAGACAGAGGAGGGCCAGTGTCCCTAGAATCTCAGGAGCTCATCTGGGCACTCAGAACCGAGAGAGGGCTTCTCCTCTGATGGGAACTGTGGACCCCAGGCCCCTCAGAGCCTCCGGTGGATGCCCGCCTCTCCCTCCCCACCCCCGAGCTGGCTGGCATCTGCGGGCCGCGGGAGCCGGGCTGTGCTCGAGCCTGCTTCCTTCCTGGAGAAGGTGCCCGCTTCTGTGAGGAGAGAGGCGTGAGGAAAGCAGCGGGGATGGGAGTGCGGCAGGTGTGTGATGTGACGTGTCAGCCACCCAGGCACTAGAGGGAAGCAGAGGAGAAGGGTGTGGTGGCTCACGTCACCGCCATGTGGCCGTGTGCTGCAGCGTGGAACATGGTCCCCACCAATCAAACAGTACCCAGAGAGGGGGACGTGTGTGTGTGTGTGTGTGTGTGTGTGTGTGTGTACCTGCTGCAGTGGGCCTGCTCCCGATGTGGGACTGCTTGTGGACATGTGTGACCCAGAAGGGCTGTGCCAGGTAGAAACAGGAGCAGGTGTGGAAGCCCGAGCAGACTTCCTGCGGGCACGTGACAATATGTGTTTCCCATGTGAAAACACGATGGCACATGTGCAGAGGGCCACGGACAGACATCTCTGAGGCACCCCACAGGACTGAGAGGGTCCTTAAGGGAATAACGCGGAGTGGGAGCTGGAGCAGGGACTGCGGACCAGAGGTGATGGGGTTCAGGTCCCAGGTCTGCCATGTGTTGGTTGCTTTGTAAACCAGGTGTTGTAGCCTGGCAGAGCCCCATCTCCCATCTGTTGAATGGAGGTGACTGCCCCATCTTGGGGCCGCTGGGAGACTGGGTCTGTCACAGCACCACGCAGGTAGGGGCTGTCATTATTATCTGGTCCCACTGTTTGATGGCACAGGTGAGAATACCAGGGCCCAGAGAGGGCAAATGCACTCAGAATCACACAGTAAGTTGGAGGCAGAGCCAAGTCTGGGTATCAGACTACAGTGCCTTAACATAGGGCTGTTCAAGTCTAGGACCTCATGGTACCACCTCTGTTCCTGGGGGCCCCAAGAATTCCCCACAATACATAGCTGCCTATATTCTGGGGCCTAGATCCTGCCAGAGCTGGGTTTGGGTCCTGGGAGCTCATGGACCTCAGCATCTTCGGATAATGCCATGTCAGAGGGGTCCTCAGGGCAGCGGCCTCAACGTGGCTAGTGACCAGAGTTACAATCATGCCACTGGCTGGCTCTGTGGACTTGGCCATCACTCAACCCTCCTGAGTCTCGCTTTCTTTCCTTTAATGGGATAATAGTGATGTGTACTTTATAGGGTTGTCATGGGGTCAATAGGATCCTGCAGGCCGTGTCTTAAGGAGCTGGCACACTGTCCCTAGTGAGTGCTCCCTAACGATAGCTGCAGAACCTCCTTCAGGGCTCCAGAAGGACTGACTTCCTTTGCTTCCCTTCCAGCCCCTGGCCATCCTTGTTCCTTCCATTTGCCACCCATACGCCACAGGGCTTTGATCAGGGACTGGCTGCTAGCAACCAAGATCCATCTTGTTTCCTGTTGTCCCCTGGAGAGAGCAGGACCCACCACTGGGACTCAGCCCTTGAGCCTTCTGCATCTGGCTTCATCGCCCACTTGCTGTATGACCTTGGACAAGCACCATTTCTCTTTGGGCCTTGATCTTCCCTCTGAAATGTAAAGAGGCTGGACCACACGGACACGGGCAGCTGGTCACAGTGCTGTGTGACCCAGGGGGACCCTGGCTTGACCCACTGGGTTGGCAGGGAGGGCGGTCAGCTGCCTGCCCCCAGTATGTGAAGCATCTGGGGCCTGAGCCGGCTGGTGGCCTGCCATCATGCCCGTCTGCACCTGTGGCTGCGTAGGAGGGTGTGCAGGCCCGGCTGGCTGGGCACTGACATTGGGGGAGGCTCAAGGACAATGACACAGAGAGAGCCCTTCTTGGGACTCTGGGAGCTGCCACTCCAAGCCGTCCTCCCCGTTCTCCTCCCCCTTCTCCCTGGGGTTTCCTCCGCAGTTCCTCCTTCCTTCCTGCCCTTCCTCTCTCCTTCCCTTTCCTGGAGTCTCCTGGTAGCTCCCTCTCTGACTTTTCCTCGCCTGTATCTTGACCATCTTCCAGGTCCCTTCTTCCTTCCTCTCCCTCTGCAGGGGGGCAGCCCCCGCTCTGTCTCTGATTCCTGAGATGCCTGCTTGCCTTCTTCCTTGGATCCCAGCGTCTTGGCTCTTCCTGGCACCTCTGCTACTCCACAGCCTCGGTCCCTCTCACTCTGCACGGGCATGTCTAGTTCCTTCTGGCTCCTGGTCCCCTGCTCCCTTCCACTTGAGAGCCCCCCTTCCCGAGGATCTCCACCTCCCTTCTTCCAGCTCCTTGGAACTCCTTAGCCCCTCACTGCCTGCTTGCCCTGGCAGGCCTTGACCCAGGCAGTGTCTGTGGCTGGTGCTGTTACCCAGTACCTCCACAACCCCCACTCCTGTGAGTTGAGAAAGGGGTCAACTCGGGGCCCAGGGACTGGCAGCCTTGCTTCCTAATTAGCAGGAAGTAATTGCCTGGAAAAAAAATTTCATTTAGAATGAGACTCCAAGACTCCAAGTTAAAGCTGAGCCAGCTGATGGGCCCTGGGGAGCAGGAGGGCAAAGCAGCCCTGGTCATGGCCTCAGGAAGCCCCTTAGGAGATGAAGGTCTCTAGGACTCCCTGCCCAGCATACCCTTAGGACCCCTGCCTTGGACAAGTGGGAAGCAAGCCCTGGGCTGGCAGTCCCGCCATCTTCAGCTGAGGTTTGGCTGATTGCTCATGGTGACTTGGGAGAGCCACTTATTCCTTGGAGTCTTAAGTTTTCTCTTCTCTAAAATCAGAGCAGGGCCATCCCTACCTGCCTCGCCCCTCAATATCTTGAGGTTCAATTCAGATGGTGGATTTGCAAGCACGGAGAGGGCTGTAAGTGCTGCAGAGTGTCAGGTGTATTGTCTTCTTCCATGTGGCTCTCGACTGAGAGGTGAGGATGGCGGGGAGGTGAAATGGTCCTGGAGCTGCCTACAGGTAGTGAGGCTCCAGAGCCGGGAAAGATGGTAAGGTGGATCTAGCTGAGTTGCAAGATTAAGGGCAGACAGGTGCAGTTCCCCAGGCCAATCTTTTTTTTTTTAATATTTATTTTTTTAGATTGTAGTTGCACACAATACCTTTATTTTATTAATTTATATGTGGTGCTGAGGATCAAACCCAGGGCCCCACACCTGCAAGGCAAGCGCTATACTGCTGAGCCACAACCCCAGCCCCCACCCCAGGCCAATCTTAATACTCACCAGCTGCACCGCCTGAGTGGTCACCTCACCCTTCTGAAGCCCACCTTCTTCATCTTATGATGCTACCTCCCATGGGGATTTTGTAAGAGCTCTAACTACAGTGCTTGGCACATAGTAAGTGCTCAATAAAGGATACCAGACACATCTTCCATAATTAAAAGCTATTATCTTTACTCTCTGCCTGGGATCCAGAGAAGCAATGATTTTGGGTGTTGTCTTCAGGTGGCTTTATTAATTGCCTGGAAAAAAATTTCATTTAGAATGAGGAGAGTTTTTGGAAAGAGGAGAGTTTCTACACCAGTTAGGCTCATCTCAAGCCTAAAAATACCAAGAATAACTGCTTCTCAAAGAGCCCCCACCTGTAGGGCAGGGAAATAGGAGTGTTCTGCAGTTGTAGTCTTCTACCCCCTCCCCCTCCCCCGCTTTTTCCTAGGGAGGGGCAGTGGGCAAGGTTCTCTGTGGATGAGTGTGGAGTTGGGGGCCTCTGCCCTGGGGAGAGACAGTTAGAGGCCTTTGCATTCATCTTGGAGGACTGGCCCTGCAGAGGGAGTAAATGTTGGTATTTGTTTCCACGAGTCTACCTCACGCACCTGGGGGAGGAAGCAGGGAGTTTTGCCTGTCCCAGGTCTGGCCAGCTGGAGGGAGTCTGCTCTGTGACCTGGGCAGCATGGCGCCCAAAGAGGCCAGAACGCAGTGGGACAAGTTGGAGTGTGCGGGTGTTGAGCAACGCCGCGAGCTCAGAGTGCCAGATTGCCCCAGGAGCGGCGAGGGGGCGGCGGGGGCCGGGCCGTCTGCCGTTCCTTCCCTGCCCGCCCAGCGCCACCGCTGGGGACCTTCTGTGCTCCTGCTCTGGGTGCAGTGCCGCGCCGGGCACCAGGAGGCAGTGTGGCGGGCTCTCCGGGAGGGAAGAGGGTGTGGCCTTTACCTTAGCTGGGGGAGGCTCTTTTGGTCCCCGAGTTGGACATCTCACTGGGGTCCTCGCCATCCGGGGAAACGGAGCCCTCGAGGTCGGGTAGCCTCTGCTGTGGTTCCAGCGAGGGGTCGACAAGGGAGAGTGTGGCCGAGGGAAGCGGAAGCACTAGGCTACGTGGTGCGAGGACCCCAGGCTCGCGGCTTCTGCTCTCCAGGAGCGGCGCAGAGGGCCGCCTGCAGGACGGGCGGCAGCAGGACCGAGGTCTGTTCAGCACCAAGGACAGGGACGGGGCGTCCGGCTTGGGTTTCGGCACCACGGACAGCTCTCAGGGTGGCGTGCTGTGCTGCTCCGTCCTAATAATTTGTGGTGTAAATGATAGTACCCCAGCACCCGCGAGAGGGAACCTGACACCCTAAATTTTAGCGAGAAGGTCAAGGACCAGAAAGGTAAGTGAGTAGACCAAGGTCACACAGCCAGTGAGTAGCATAACTAGATTTAGATCCCACACTGGTCTCTCTCTCCATCCGTCTCTCCCACACCTGGATTCCCTTTAGTTCCCTCTCTCTTAAACACCCCTGCGAGCTCCTTCACGTTCTGTCGCATCCTCAAGAGCTCTTGAGCTGGCAAAGATTAAGAGCACTCCCCTCCCCCACCAAAAACCCCGGCTGAGGATTTGAATCCCAGAGTGAACCATTCCTTGCTCCGGGGGCCTTTCATGGATCCAGGCCTCAAGTGAGAGGGAGTCAGGGAAGGGCAGGTGCCCTGGCCTGTAAGGAAGCCTGGGGACATAGGGTTGAGTCATCCATCTGAGGAACTCTCCAGTGCTCTGAGATCCTCAAAGGAAATACAGCACACTGTTCCAACCCCAGCTTCTTTGCAGCCGTGTATTACTAATAACAATAAGATGCTGATTTAGGCCAAGGCACAACAATGCATTATTCATAGGAGTAACTAGTGGTCAAGGCCTGCACTTAATCATCACACGTCCCGGTCCTGCCTCCGCTCCGCACTCCTGGCGGAGAGGCCCTCCATCTGAGCTCCTCCTTTCTTGGGCTCCTGCTGCTCTGATAGACACGATCATTTTCATGGCTACCCAGGCATCTCATCAGCTTTGGGATCAAGGTGGGTGGGGAGGGCGACACGTTCCTGGCTAGCTCTTTGCTACATTCCCTTCAGCCTGAGCTCCCTGCTCAGAGCTGACACCTGGCCATGTCCATCCTGAATAGCTTTGACCCTGGTGACTTCCTGGCTCAGCAGCTCTGTCTGGGGTCTACAGATGGCCTGTCCCCATCCCTCCCCCTTCTTTGGAGGCTGAACTCAAGCTGGATTCATCAGACCTTCCTAAGCCAAGAATTGTGGATGGTGGGGGCGGCGGGCAGAGGATACCGCCCCCACCACCTCCATTAAATGTGACAGTGGATGTGAAGCCCTGTGTATAGTGTGCGGCACTTTGCAAACCGTTCAGCGTCGTGCAAATGGGAGACATTCTTCCCAAGGCCATCCTCTCTGTTGGAGGAGAGAGTGGAGGTAGGGAAGGTGTGGACGAGGCCCTCGTGGTTGGCCAGGCCTGCCTCCCTGGTGAGAAGTCGGAATGCTTGTGGATCCTGACGTGTCCCCGTCCAATTTCTTGCTGGAAAGACTCCTGGCCCATCCAGATAATCCTTCATTCGCTGTTTACTCACTTGGCATCTCGTCTGAATTCTAAACCGTCTGCACCCAGCCGGCCTCTGCGGCCCCTGCCAGCAGGCTCTCCCTGGCTCGCTCTCGCATTATCTGTTTTTATTACAGTCAAGGTTGAGGAAGCTTGCTCGTGCTAAGCCCCTATTTTCAGCTACTTGTAACTTTCCAAAACAGTTCCCCTTGGGGTTCCTCTTCTGCCAGCCTTGCTCCCACCCTAGGTGAGGCCTGAGGGGTTGTGGGCATCTCTGCTGCTTTCTGAAGGACACTTACAGAGAAAGTCCTGCGGGCAGTGGGGGGAAGATCAAGGCCCATTTTCTTGGGAGGGAGTGCTGCCTTCTCCCCGCCTTCCTTTTCTCTCTTCCTTTCTCCCCGCCCATCTCATTGTCTTTTTCCTCTTGCAAGAAAAAGAGCTGCCCTGTTCCCAGGTGGGTGGCCTGGAGCGGGGAGTTTCAGAGTGGAGAGAGGACACCAAATTCTGCGTGTGGCCAAGAAGCAGAGCTCGGCCTGGCTGTCTGGGCTTCAGGGTTTGGCTCCCCAGTTTCCGTTCTTTTCTCTCCCCACTCCTGCCTCTTTCTGGTTTTCTGGTGTGTGTTGGATCGGGGGCCAGAAAGGAGGAAGTATAGGCAACAAAAATGTCCCCCTTCCCATGCCCACATTGCCCTGGGGCTCGTGGGCTCTGCCCACTTCCAGTGCCCTCCCATCTTCCCCCTTTCCCATCTGCTCAGCCTGGGTGTGGAGGGTGCTTCCTGAGAACCTGTGACTCCAGCTTTCACTGTTCTCCACCTTGAACGTCATCCGGGGGGTGGGGAAGGAGCTGCAGAGTGCAGAAGGTGGGAGGAGGCGGGCTCAGGCTGGGAAGGTGCTGGCAGATGAGCCCAGACCACCCCAAGGGCACTCTGCTCCATCTCCGAATAGTGGCTGGACCCCAGTCAGTACTAGAGACGGGCCCTGGGCACATCCTCGGGCAACACCCTCCGCCTTCACTCCTAACCTGCCCAGCTCCAGCACCTACTCCCTGGCTTGTTCTGGGGCCCTTAGGCAGCCTGAGCCTCCATCTACAGAGGGCGCTTTACCAAGGCCAGTGCCTGGGCTGGTGGAGGGGGACAGTTCTAGGAAACACATGTGACCTAGGGGCCTCTGAAGTGCCTGGGGAAACTCAGCCCTGACTCTCTTTGATAAACTTCTTGGGCGAGTGGGAGCCCCTCCCTGGCTGCTCTCTATTCAGTGCTCACTCTCCTTCTCCTCTCCTCTAGCCGCTGTCTTCCAAGTAATTGTTTCAAGCCATAGCTCCCCTGGGGTGGAACAAGAGGGACAGCTGCGGACTTTAAGTCCCACCGTCCTCAGGTCCAATCTTGGCTTTGCTTTCTTCTGCTGTAAGCTCCTGGGAAGCACTGAACCTTTTCTAGCCTCAGTTTCCTTCACTGTGAAATGGGAAGAACTTGGGATCTGGGGGTGCCAGCCTTCAAGAGAGGGAACAGTCTATATCAGGACAGTTTGGGGAGCCCCTGAAGGACTGGGCATAGGGAGTATGCATGTCTCCATCTAGGAGTGCAAGAGCAAGTAAATTCTGGGGAAGAGACATGTGTACAGATTCTCACTGTGTCCTCCTGTGGCTTCTCTGCACTGTGGTCTGGGCTGCAGGACAAGGAAGACTCTGAGAAATGGGAAGACAAGGTGTCACCCCATGGGCTCTATTCAGGGTGCAGTTCTAGCCTCAAGAAAAGGGGATCGATCAGAGGGTCAGATCATTCAAATTTGGGGAGGGAAGCATCTGCTGTGTCTGTCATGGAGGAGAGCTTCCTGGAGGAGGTGGGCTTCCCTGGAGTCTTGAAAAATCCCATGCATGTGCTTAGCAGTCATGCATCCAGCCTCTCCTATGTACCTTGGACTGCAGGGATGAAGGCTGAGCCTGGGGTCTCAGTCCCCTAGGGGCCCCCAGTGTGGGAAGGACATAGAAAGAGCCAATTATGAACCCGATATAGTTCCTGGGAAGGCAGAAAGAATTGTGGGGGGGGGGAATGAAGACCATCTTCGGCTAGGTGCCTTGAGGACAGAGGATGTAAGGAAAGGCCGCGCAGACAGAGGGAACAGCTCACGCAAGACCCCGAGGTGCAGAGGAGAGGCCTGCTGCAGGAAGGAGGAGAGGCGGGTATGGGTGGATGGTGCCATGGAGCCGGTATAGATGTTGCCACATGGTTCTGCTTAGAGGGAGGCCATGATAGCATGGGAGGAGAGGACCGGCTCAAGTGCCTTACTTCTCCTTGCCTCTGTCTCTTCCCCTGTGAAATGGGGGTAAGAATGGCCAGAGGTGCATAGAAACGTCCTGACACAGTATGTGCCACACTGCATGTCCTCCATGAATGTTGGCGCTCCTTTGATCCTGGCAGCACCCCAGCAGAGGAAGTCAGGACTTATTATCAGACTTATTATCATCATTTGAAGGTAAGCACTGAGATCTACTGTGGGCCTCGCCTTGGGTCATGTAGCTGGTCAGGGACGGAGCCCGGGCTTGTACCTGGGTCATCTGCCACCACGTCTACGGCTCATGTTCTGCTCGGCCTCAGGAGGAAAGGCAGAATGTGAGCAGACACAGGATGCCAAATTCCTGGAGGAGAGAGTTCCAGGCCAGAGGAAGTGTGTGAGTGTCCAGATGCATGAATGGCAGCGTGCACCAGACATGGCCATGGTCATGGCCGTGCCCGTGGGTGTGTACATTGTATGTGTGAGTGTGCACGCGTGTACTGTGCCAGGGTGAGTCTCCATGACATGTGTGTGTGAGAGAGCCCTGGGTGTCTGTGGCTCTCCTCCCACGCCCCCCCGGGCAGCTGCTGCGCTTGCTCTCAGAAGTCCCTTCCCTCCCCAGTAGCTCCCCAGGGCATCCCAGCAGCCAGCAGGGCCGTTTGATTCTGTTCATCCATAAATCATGACTTGCTGAGGAGATGAGAAGGGGTTGGGAGTGGGGGCAGAGCCCTGGCAAGGGACCAAGTTGGGTCTACAGTTCACACCTGAGTCCCAGCCTGACTTCCAGCTGCCGCCCCCACCCCCTGTCCCCATGCCTCTGCCCTCCCCCTTCCATGTCATGCATGTTCACAGATCCTTGCGATGGTCAAGTCCTGGGCCAGGGAGTGGGTGCACAGATTGAGTAACATGGGACCCCTGACCTCTGCTGCCCTGTGGGGAAAGCTAGAGTATTTCCAGTTTGGCGTTTCATTCAGCACTCACTGAGCTCCGTGTCCCAGATATCTCTAGTACAGGGCGTGACATGGTAATGCCATGATAATAACTAGCATTTATTGCCAACCTACTCCGTGCCAGGCCCCGTGCCAAGTGCTTTATATGTACTCGTTCCTGTTAACTTCCCAACAGACCTGTGAGAACTGTACTGTCATTAGCCCCCATTTACAGATGGGGAAAGCAAGGCATGCAGAGATAATGTCACATGGCTGGGAAGAATCTGAGCTAGAAATTGAGCCCGGGCAGTCTGACTCCAGCCCTGGCACTTGTCACTCTACTCCACGTTTTTGTGGGGGTTTTTTTCCCTTTCATTTGGTAGTAGGGGTGGAACTCAGGGGTGCACTACCACTGAGCTACATCCCCAGACCTTTTCATTTATTATTCTGACACTGGGTCTCGCTAAGTTGCTAAAGGTCTTGTTAACTTGCCCAGGCTGGCCTTGAACTTGCAGTCCTCCTGCATCAGCCTCCTGAGATCTGGAATTACAGGAGTGTGCCCTGGCCACCCAGCTTCACTGCTATCCAAGTTGGAGGCAGGCACAGTGTGAGGGGGGGGACTCAGGCAGGAGAAATTAATCCCCACAGGGCAGATTAAGGAAGGCTTCATGGAGGTGGGATTTTCATTTGGGTCTAGGAAAAATCAGAAGTGTGTCAGGCAAAGTGGGACACGGGGGGACAACAGAAGGGTCCTGGGGTGTGTGTGTCTGTGTAGAAGTGGCTCTGAAACTCTGTCCTTGATGGCTATCCCAATCTCTTCTTTCCATCTTGTTTGGGTGACAAATGAGATCACAGACAAGCATTGAACATTCAACAAATATTTGCTAAGCAACTCTGTGTGTCAGATACCATACTTCTCACAAAGGGTACTGCAGCAAGCAAAGCAGATATAGCTCCTATGTTCACAGGCCCCACTGTGTAGTATACCATAGGTGCTTAATAACTGGTAGCCTCCATTGTTATCTTTATTCCAAGAGGGCTGACTTTCTTCCACATTCATTCTTACAACAAGCTTTTATCAAGCACCTACTATATGCCAGGCTTTGTCCTCAGTGCTGGGAATAAATATAGTGGTGAGCAAGAAAGCAAGCCCTACCCTCACGGAGCTGACTTGCTGGAGAGGGGGACTGTGCATGGACATGTTGTCCTCCCTCGGAGTGGGACTATCTCCCGTGGCTCACAGGCTTGATCTGAGATCTGCTTGGGAAGTGGCTCAGCCAGGAGCACCGGCTCTGCCCACAGGATTCAGAGCATTCGCCCAGAGCTCTGATTAGCTGCATGCCCACCACAGACCCGGGGTGGGGGGCGGCAGCAGGCTGAGCCCACGCAGCACTCCCAAGACACCCCCGGGATTGGTCTGGCAGGCTTGGTTCTGCCCAGCTCCCGGCTCACCCTACCTCCCAGGTCTCCCGATGTCATCTGTCTGCCCTTGTCTGCATCTCACCCTCAGGGACCCGGGATGTCTCCTCTGCCCAAGGATAGGTTGCAGAATTCAGCCCTGTCAAAGGCTGACTAGACCTGCAATATTTTCTTTCCCCAGATGTTAATATGCTGACAATAAGGGGACTTGAAACCATGTATGTCATCTGAGGAAGGGATGGAAGGGCCCGGGCGGCTTTGCCTGGAGAAGACTTGAAGGGGACATGAAAACTGTCGGCAAGGATTTGGAGGCCCGTCATGCGGCCGAGCAGCCCGCTTGCTCCCCGCAGCTCCGGAGGCAGGCTCAGGACCACAGGGGAGGGTTCGAGGGAGTCGGCTCAGTGCAAGGCACAGCGGGCCTCACCTCACGGTGCATCGGGGAGGGCCAGCCTCCTGCAGAGGCAGCTCCCTGTCAGTGCCCGGGCTGCCCAGGGGGCTGTGCGTCGGTGGGGCCTGACTCATGACTTTCAAGGTCCCTTCCAGCCAGAGACACCGTGACTCCCTGCTCTGGGAATGGTTCGCTCTGACTGGCAGGCGAGAACTCGCTTGCACCCCTTGACGGTAACATCACTTGAGGGCACGCCGGCCAAGGACGCCTTGTCACTTTTACTCCCAACATCAAGGCAATTTGCAGTGGCAAGCGTTTGTCTCACCCTGCCTTCAAGGACTGTCCAAGGGATGCTGAGGGGGGTCGGGGATCTTGGGGAGGGGAAGAGTCAGCTTCCTAAAAGATGATGGCGTTCTTTACGCTGCAGGGGACCCTAGAGTCACCGTTCCAGAGGGGTTTCAACTTCCCTTAGTAACACATCCCCTTCTTCAAATGGAATTTCCTGAAAAAGCTCAAGATGTGAAGCTGAGGGAAATGACGCTGCTCTGACTGGACAGGGCTTGAGAGGCCACAGCCGTATCTGCTCAGCCTCCGCCACCACAGCCCCTGAGAGATTCCAGGGAACCCTGGGGGTTCCAAAGAGCACACTTTGAGAACCACTAACCATCCACCTCTGGAGTGGATGATGGGATGTCAAGGCAAAGAGTATGAACTCTGAAGCAGATCACCAGGGTTTAAACCCTGGCTGTCCCACTCACTAGCCAAATGACCTTGAGCATGGCATTTGACCCCTCTGTGACTGAGTTGCCCCAGGAAACTCGCAAGGTTTACCTCAGTTGTTGCTGTGAGGATTAAGTTACTTTTGCAACGCGGAGCACCTGGAACTCCTGGGCTCATCCTCTGAGCAAGGAAGGGTCAGTTTTTCCACAGATGGCAGCACTGATGTCAGTGGCTTGCCCCTGAGGCAGGACTTGGTTGCTGCAGGTTGTCCAGGTCAGAGCTCATGGTTGCTGTGGCCCTGGAGTTGATAGTGAACTGGGCACAGGGACTTCCTGCAGCGTGAGGCTGCATACTTGTACAGGAGCAAGCTCTGTGGGCATGGCGGGTGGACACGGGGAAGCCTTCTCTGAAGGGAGAGATGGGGCGCAAGAGGCATTCTGGAGAGAACAGGTAGTGAATGGGCTACAGGGTCCTGGAGTGGTGGGAGGGAGCCCCGGGAGCCCTCGGAACTGGGCATCACCGCCGGGCCTTCCTCATGGCCACGCAGGAGACGCCAGGAGAGGAAGAGAAGGCGGAAGCTAAAACCGCGGGAACCAGGACCAAACAGATATTGTCAACTCTTAATTACCACAACCACTGGCACTGAAGAGCCCACGCAGGCGCCTCTGTAAATAAACCACATCTCCTTGACTTCAGAACGCCTCGCAGGGCCCTCCGGTTTACTGTGCACGTGGGGCTCTGCCTTCTCTCCACTCACTCCCCCACACGATCATTTTTGGTCAAGGTTTTGCCTTCCTTATGCTTGGTTTGGGCTGATGTTTACAACCACCTGTGAAGAGGGCAGGGGAGGTGGCTTAGTGCAAAGCCACCCAGCTAGGAAGAGGAGGGACTCCCTGAAGCGAATGGCCCTGAGCTCACAGAATGGAAGCCGCAGGGTAGCCCCCACCCTGAGCATTTGGGACTTTGTAAACGATGAGATGGGGTTGCAACCGTGGGTGGGAGGGCAGAGGTGAGCTCATAGGCACAGCTGGAGAAGGCAGGGGTGGGCAGAGGCCAGTGGGTGGGCTTCCAGCCCAAAGGAAACTGAGTTAAGGTGAGCGGAGGGGTCCAGGGATTTCCCCTCTCATTACACATGTGGCTGTTGAGTCTTGGCCAAACCCTTAAGAGGGACTGTAGGAACTAGTCCTTTAGGTCCATTTCACTGTAGTTGTCACTCAGTGTGTGTGTGTGGGGGGGGCTGGGGACCTGGAAGGGCAGAGAGCCACGAGGACACAGCACCTACTTTAGAGGGATTGATGCACCTACTAAGGGCTGGCTGAGCTGAGGGGCACATATGGCCTCTCCCTTTCAGGGTGTCAAGTTTGGAGAATGGTATGGAGACACCAAAAAAAGATGCCAGCTGGCACAATTCTCCCAATTTATAGATGAGGAAACTGAGACACGGAGGGGTGAAGTATTTCCCGAGTTTACCCAGCAAAGCAGAAGTGGGAGTAGAACCAGGGCTCAGAGCTCCCAGCATTGAGGCCAGAAGATGGAAGGCGGGGTGCTCTGGGATGAAGGAGAGTGGCTGTCCCTGGCCAGTGAGGGTCTGACATGTGCCTGTCCTCCCCAGGGGCGCCCACCCGCGATGTCCTGCTGGTCTCTGCCATCATCACCGTCAGCCTTAGCGTCACTGTCGTCCTCTGCGGCCTCTGCCACTGGTGTCAGCGCAAACTGGTGAGGCTCCTGAGGGCCCCTGGGGCGTAGGCGGGGCCTGGCCCTGCACCCCCTCACTCTGCAGCAATGGGCTGCGCATTCTCGCGAGTGTGCGCCCGCCCGGATGGACCACTTGCCCATACAGACGCACTTCACGGAAATTCCCACTACACACACGCCGTGAGTTTGTCCGGGTCTTAATCCCATCCTTCTTTTTACACTCAGAGCCACACATCTAGGGACACACATTCATGGACAGACCTCGGTCTCAGTCACCGCACTACACACATGCGTGCACACGTGCGCACGCGCCCCACCTCCCGCATAAAGAACCGCAGACTCACACGCGCTGACTGAGAATTGAGGCCCCTTAAGCGCCAGCGCCGCGCCCCTCCCTTCGCTGTCCCGCTAGATGGGCGTGGCAGAGCCCAGTCTCCTGGCCAATGAGGAGGCACCGCCCGCCCCGCCCCACCCCACCCCCAGCCATGGCACATCCATCCTGATTCTCCGGGTTTGTACAAGCACAAACGGCTTCTTTTCATTTTTAACGAGGGCTGGGAAATTAAAGAGCAGGATTAGGCCATCAATAAGTAACGAGGTCGTCTAGAGGGACATTCATCACCCGAGGGCGCCGGGAGGGGAAGCGGGCTACTGCCACCTTACCCACTCACCCACCCGCAGCCTGCAGCCCGCAGCTCTGCAAGGGGCACTTCCCCCAGGCCCTCACTCCCTGCCACTCGTCTGGTGTTTCGCTGCCCTGCCCAGAAGCGTGATGGGCCCAGAGGTGTCTGTGAGGTGCAGGGCTTTGCAGGCATCCTCCAACCCGAGCCGAGAATGGTGTGAGTGGGGGCAGGGTGCCACATCTGGAACCCCGTTTTCCCCTGCCCACTCCCAGAGGTGCCATAAGGTGGATAGGACTCCATGCCCCACTCCTATGGAGGAAGAGGAGGAGCAGATAGCCTTGGGAAAGGGTTGTGGGGTCTTGTAGGGGGCCTATGGGACCCAAGCAGCCCATAACCTAGCATCTCCTTCAAGAAAGGCAAACTCAGGAGCCGGGATCTACCTTGCCATCCACCCAGGGATTTTGAGCACCAGGCAGCTTTGACCCCTGGGAAAGAGCCACGGAGGCCAGCAGCTCCATATGTGCATGTGTGCAAGCGTGTATGACCTGGCCTACTCCCTGTGTGCAGGTGTGTGGTCCTTGGTTGGCTGCTGTGCATTGTTCCCAGGTCCCCTGTGTCTACATCTGTCTCATAATTTCAGGGGAGGTGTCAGAGGGGAATTGGCCACGTGCCTTGGTGTGCAAGTGTCCTCTGAGGCCATGGAAATAACAGCTCACACTGCAGCCCTGTGTGTTGCAAGACTGTGTTTCAGTCTGTATTTGAAGGCAGGGGGAAAGGTTGTACAAACAGGTACTGCTGGTGACTTTGCGTGTGCATGGGGGTGGGGTGTGTGTGTGTGTGTGTGATTTGTGCAGCGTGTGTTGACTTTCAGGGCACTGGTGCAGCATGTGTGTGTATATGTATGTGCACGGGTGTGTGTGTGTCCATTCTGAGCAGTGAGATGTGGATTATATCCTCAGATCTTTGTGTGACTGGCACTGAGGTATGCCCCCATCCCAGCTTCTCCTGCATGTGCCACAATGTGTGTGCACCACTCTGTGCGTATGCCCATGTGTGCATGCATGTGTGTTGAGACGTGCCTTCTAGGACCAGGTTACTCTGAGCCCCACTCACCTCCAATCAGCACAAAGCCTGCAGACAAGAGTTCAAAGATGACAGCTTTGGAAGCAGGAGGGGGCCAGCAGTCCAGGGAGCGCTGGGGAGATGCAGAGCCAGCCTCTTCCCTGGTCCCAGCATGCCCCCAGCCACCAGCCAGGAACTCTCCCAGGGCTCCAAACTACAGTCTGTCCCTCTTGACTCAACAGAACATTACTTTCTCAGTCCTTCAACCTACCGCCCCCAGCCCCTGGCCCCATGGGTTCCAGGCATCAGGGAGCTTTATGACTGGGCTGTTTCCTTGCTCCATGGAAGGAGCTTTAAAATGCTGTCCCTACGAACAGTTGCTGGGCTCTCCTTGCCTGCCTGTCCCCTCAGCAGCAGTGACGTGATACCCTGACAGCCCAGATCCCATTTCCAAACATTAATAACTTCCTTAATCTCCAGCTGGCTTTTTCCGGATCAGCCTGGCTAGCCCCCTTCCTGATAAGCCTGCTGGGGGTATGGGCTCCTTTGGAGCCACCTAATGTCTCCTAACCCTTCCTGGATTTCCTATTAACTTGGGTTGCCCTATTAAAGTTCCCTGCCCCCTCTCAACCAAGCCGTGCCTTGGTCCTTCTCCACAGTACCTCCTGCTGCCAGGGACAGCTGCAGTCAGAAGGGACGGTTCTCTGAGCTGTAGGAAGAAGAGGGGCCGACAGAAGCCCCCAGAATGCCCTGGGTGAAGCGGAATCACCTACCTCAGCCCAGTCCTGCCTGGCCTTGGGGAAGGGGCAGCCAACTAGCCTGGGGAGAGGGTGCTGGCCAGGGCAAGTTCTCCAGTCAAGACCAGAAATATGAGAGAGGGTGAGGCACTGGGGGTGCCTGCAGGAGGGCCCACCCTGCCGGAGACCTAGAGAACAGTGGGTACCGGGCTCCTGCCAAGGGTCCTGCTAAATACAGCGTGGCCCCTAGATGTTCCCAGTCAGTACTGGAGTAGTTTGAAATTTGAACTTCCGGGTAATGAGGAGAGTGACAGGAGACGGAGCTGAGAACACTCTGTAGACCCAGAGGGTCCAGCAGCTCTGTGATTTAACTCTTGAGGTTCTGGCTCTGGCACCAGCTGGGCCCAGGCCCCCACTGTGGGTGGGTCCATAGAAGAGATGCTTCCACTACGGGTGAGTACCAGGTCCCCCTCTAGGGACCAGGGAAGGGACAGCCCTGCCTTTGTGCAGCTCCATTCCAGGGAGAAGGAGCTGAAGTAAGCCAACAGAGAAACAATGGAGTCTAGAACAGGGCATATCATCCTGCGGGGGGGTGCGCATCTAGTGACATCACACCGTTTCAGACAAGAGGAAAGAGACCAGAGGGGAAGGGACTTGGCCAGAGTGGCACAAGGAGCATTTGACATCACTGGGGTGCTGGAGGGGTGCTGGAGGTAGAGTGAGGGCTCTCCCTAGCCCCTGGCCGGGAGCTCCGTGCCTCTCCCTGGACAGGCGGCTCCCGTGGCAGGGCAGGGGCTGCCGCTGGCAGGAGCTCAGGGAAATCCGCTCTGGTGACTCTCATTTTGCTTTCAGGAGAATGGAATAATTGACTGTTGTGGCTGTGGTGTTGGTGCACAGGACAGAATGTCGAGGAAGCATGGGGTGCATGTGTGTCTGTCTGTCCCCACTGTCCCCACCTAGCCAGGCAGGGGCAGGCCAGTGCCAATGAGTAAATGGACCTGGTGGGGGAGACCGCTTCAGCCCCCACGCAGCCTCCACCCTCCACTGCCTGTATCAGCCCAGAGCCTGGTCCAGGCCCGGGGCCCATGGGTGCGTGTGAGGACGCTTGGTGGCAGCCAGGAATGTTAATGGGGCCGGGCTCTGGATGAGCTAAATTTAGAAACCCAAACCGAGAAGGTGACTGGCACTCACCTTCCTGGCCGGCAGGCCCACTCGCCACTGCAGAGTGGTCCTTCCTCTAGCTGGAGGGCCTGGGTGTCCACCCGCTTCCCTCCCCTGTCCCCTCCTTATGCTGCTATGAGGGACTCTGGGGGATGTCCAGGGGCAGGCTGCCCCCCACACCTATGCCAGCCTATAGCCTCTCTTCCCAAGGCTCCCTTCTTCAAATGGCCCTCACAGCCCCAGGGCACCAGGACCCCAGGGAGCACCCAGGTAGTGACGGACATAGCCATGGGCAGGACTGGCACGTGGCCCTCTCCCCGCCCCCACTGCTCACGTCACTGGCCACTGCCAACCTTGCCCTACAGGGTGCCGCCCCCACCATCTGGGGGTGGTGACGTGGCCAGTGTGACGTGGCCAGGCGCCTGAGAGCCGTCTGTCCGTGGCAGAGGGAACTGTTTCTGGGAGCCAGGCCAAGGCCCAGGAGATGGGCAGACAGGAGGAGCCTGGTACCTGGGGGTCAGGCTGAGGTGCATATGGTGAGTGGCAGGCAGATCCTAGAGCCCACTGGGGCCCAGAAGCCACCAACCAGGGAGCAGGTACTGATGGGGCTGGCACCCCCCAGTGGTGATACCCCCACACACGGCCCTGGACCTTGCTGCCGAGGCTGGACTCTGATCTCCTCCCTTAACCTTGGGGTTCCTGTCCTGGGGAGGTGGGGAGAGTCCGGCCCCGACCCCTAAGAGTGACCCTGGTGCTGTCTCCACAGGGCAAACGCTACAAGAACTCCCTGGAGACGGTGGGCACGCCAGACTCGGGGCGTGGGCGCAGTGAGAAGAAGGCCATAAAGTAGGTGCCAGGCTGCCAGCTTGGGGGGCACATAGGCGACCCAGGTGGGAGGAACCCCTTCCTCCTCCTCAGGCCTGGCCACACACACAGTCCACAGTGTCCCCTTGCCCCTGAGGCCATGCTCAGTATCTGCTCTGCATATTCCCAGCATCTCTGGGCCTTCAGGGCCTTCCTTCTCTGCCTGTGCCCCCGCTGGTCCCTCACAAGCTGTCAGAGCCCCAGTTCCTTTCTCTGGCTGTCCCCACCCCAGCACCGTCTCTCTCTGCCTCAAGCCTGGTTGCTGCTCCCTCCATCCAACCTTCATGTCACACACCTGTCCTGACCCCTGGCCGGTCCCTGGACCTCTAAGCTCCTCCCCGGGCCCTACTCCTGGGCTGGGAGCCTCCTCCTGTTGGGCTCAGGCTCTTTGCTCAGATTCTACCCGTGTTCTGAGGGCAACTTGGAAGGTGGGGTGGGCAAACCTTGGGGACCCAGCTGGTCCCAGTGCTGGACCTCTCTGGAAGCAGAACCGTGGGGAGAGTCGCCTCCCTTCCCTGTCCCCACCTCAGGTCCTGCTGCCTCTGACCTGCTCTGAGACCCGTGTGGCAGACAGGTCTGGCTTCCCCCTGCAGACCGCCTTGGCCATCCCATTACCGAGGTCCCTGGAAGATCCCGGGAGAAGCCTGCTCACCTGGCGGGAGTGGGCCGGCCTCTGGGAGTGGAGGCTTCCCTGGAGCCGTTCCATCCCGGCCCTTTCTTCCTGTGGAACCCAAGCCTTTCCTGGAAACTCAGGGGGCATGGTCACCCTCTCTTAGCCTCAGACCGAACCTGCTGGCCGAGGGGCTCTGCCAGGAAGCCGAGCCCCCAGCCCCTTCCCTCCTTTCCCTCCAGGCCTGCTGCCCTCCCCCCACCAGCCCTTTCCCTGTTTTTCTTTCTCTTCTCTTCCCGCCCCTGTCCCACTCTCCCCCTCCTGCCCACTTGGAGGGCCCCTCCCTGCCCCTCCCCCGTTTTCATCTCTTTCTCTGACCCTGGTTGGCCCCTTTACAGAAGCTGCGGGAGTGTGTCTGGGGTGGGGCTGCAGGAAGGGTGGGCCAGCTGAGGCCGGGGTGGGTGGAAGCCTCAGGAGGAGGCTGTGGGGAGTCTTTGAAGCCAGGTTTGGTTGCGTGCTCTCCAGTCTTCAAAGCCGAGAGCTGGCAGGTCTCGGGGGCTGGTGCAGAGCTCAGGCCCCCAGCTTTCCGAAGGTGGGAGGGACAGTGTGGGGGAGCATAGGGTGGCACCTGTGCCACTCCAAGCTGGGCTGTCTGCAGCCACTGGCCCCGGGGCTGCAGGGACTATCTGTGCCAGGTGATCAAACAGGGGTGCATGTAGCCGGGCCAGGAATCCTGGAAAGGGCCACCAGAGAAGACAGGATTCCCAGCAAGGGAAGGCAGGCCAGCAGGGCCAGCAGGGCCAGCAGCCATCTCTGCCAGGCTGGGACCAGTGCCCCTGAGGGTTCTCTAAGACAAGGTGAGGCAGCAGCACCGTCCAGCCCAACTCTACCCTGAGCCCACCATCCACACAACCTAAGACCACCCTCACCCTGCTGGGCGAGGGGAAGGGAGTCACTGCCTATGTCTGTGTGACCCATATTCCCAGGCTTGTGCCACTTATTTACTGCACAACTCCTGGTGGACTTAGGACCTCCCTAAGGGATTGTCTTGTCAAGGATTCTGGGAAGCTTCGTTCTTGATCAGCGTTTCCTTCACCGTGTTCCTTGGAGCACTTGTGCCCCATAAATGATTAATGGTTTGCCATGAATCAGGGGTTCCACCTGCAATCAAGTTTGGGGAACACTGTGTGTGTACTCTGTCTCCCTTTTGGTGATACTGATAGTCATGGGCGGGTTAAAGGCTCTGCCTTGTCTGCGTAAAGGAACCACACGCGCGCGCGCGCACACACACACACACACACACACTTCCTGAATTAAAGATCCTCTTTTCTAGTGACACAGTGAGAACCTGAGGGACCCTGGAACTCCATGGGACACAGGGCAGGAAACTAGCCTGGCAGTGGCACTGGGTGGATCTTTCTCTCTAGGACCTAGTGTTGGGTGGCTCTCAATTTTGGAGATCTGAAAGGAGAAGGGGGAGGGAGGCCATCCACCTGCTCCCGCTCTGTGACACCTGATGTAGGGAGGCCCCATCCACACCTTCGTGTGATGCCCTGTTGCCAAGGGGCCCCAAGGACAGCTCTGATGGGGATGGGGTCATTTGTCAAGGGAGCGGCTTCCCCTGGCGCCCATCCTGCCTCTCCTACCCCCACCCCAGCCTCCTTGTCCCTGGAACTGGCTCGGGGCTGGGGCTTTGAACATTGTGCACACAGCCCCCACCACCATCATGAGACTTTTCCAAGATGAACTTCGTACAGTCAGACATTCTGAGCCCACTAACTCTTCTGAGCCTAATGGTGGCATCTCAGCTTCTGTCACCTTTTGGTCCTTTGTTCCCGAGTGTGAGGTGAAGAACCAAGGCCAAGGTCAAACTCTCAGTGGGGAAAGAAGCAGGTTCCCCCCCCAACGTTTGCCTGATCATCAGGGGGTGTGCCCCCACAGTGCCTTTCCCCCAACCACCCCTGACAGGACCTGCAGGGTCTCAGCCTCAGCGACCTGCGCGCGCGCGCGCGCACACACACGCACGCACGCACGCACGCACACGGCAGGCACCCTGCCAGCTCCTCCAGAGCCTCCCCCCACCCAGCAGCATTCTTAGGGGCCAGAGGAGGCTTCCTTCCAGAACGGTCCTTTGGCCTGGGAGCTGCCTCTCCTTTCTCTGTCCCTTGGAACCCTAGGAGTCTGACAAAGTGGTGGAGACTCTTGTTCTTGGCTACCAGGGTCTTCAGGCCACCCGGACTTTGGCCACCTGCCCTCTTGAAAGTCCCCATACTTTGGATGTGTCTAGCATACTGGCTCCTCCAGCGTGACAACTCAGAGCAGGAAGGTCGGGGACCCTGAGGTGAGAGTCCCTTAGGAGCCCAGCAGCTTCACCTTAGTAAAGGACAGGGGCACAGAGAGGGGCTGCCCTAGCTGGCCAGCCAGGTACACACCAGGGGCCTGAGCCTGAGACCCCATATCATCCCCCAGAACAGGCTCCCTGTGCTGTCCTCAACAAGGTCAACGCCTTCCTTTCCCAGGGGCTAACCCTGGCACCACATTTGTCCTGAGTGGAGGTGCTCTCCAGCTCGCAGAGACCCTGCCCCCCGTCTCATGGACACAGTGCATCCTGTTCTTGCCAGAGGAGGAGAGAGGGCACAGGGGCCAGGGGGCACCTCAGACCAGTGGCAGGATGGGAAGGATGGGCAGGAGTGGCTCAGTGGAGACAGGGGGAGAGGAGAGCCACCAGCCTTCTCCTTTGACAGGCAGGGGGCCTGAGGCCAGGAGAGGTCATTGGCAGCAGGATCGGATCTACTTTCCAGCTCCTTCTAGCCAGAAACCATCGCCTCACCTTCTCCCACTGCACCCACCCCACCCAGGCTTGTCCCCTCCCCCCTCCCCCTCTGTGCCCTGCTCTCGTCGTCGTCTCTCTCTCCCACCAGCTTCCCAGGCGCCAGGCTCCCGTCTGCCCATCCGCAGCTTGCCTCCTTTCTGCGTGGCCTCCCCTGGCCAGCCCTCCAGTGTGTGTGCGTGTGCGTGTGTGGGCTTGCACATGTGTGCGCGTGAACAGGTGCCAGCTCAGGCTGTGGCGCCCGCCTGCCTTTCTTCCTCCCGCAGGAGCAGACCCTCGAAGCCCCGCCCTGTGGGTGCCCACCCCGGTCCCGTCCCTTCTGCCCCCGCAGGACTTGGAGTTCTTGTTTCTTCTTGTATCTCCCTGTTTTCTTCCCTCTCTCTCTGCCCCTCCAGCGATCTAGACAGAGACTTTTGGAATAACAATGAAAGCACAGTGCAGCAGAAATGGAGCTCCTACCCTCCCAAGGAGTTTATTCTAAACATTTCACCCTACGCCCCTTATGGCGACCCACGACTGTCCCTCAAGTGAGTGACTTTACCTGGTTTGATCATATGTACAAGTATCCGCGCACGCCCTCCTCTCCCCTGCCCTCTCCGGCCCTCATACTTCCCCCCTGCTCCTTGCCCCACCTCCCCACCCGTCCGCCCCATGGGCAGGCTGGCCATGGAGACGAGCAACCCCTCCTGCCCCGCGCCTGCCTGCCCCCCACCGTTCCCCACCCCCTGCCCCGGGCCAGCCCATGCCAGG
>NW_026000174.1:63734863-63768039 GCF_001458135.2 Marmota marmota marmota | reverse complement strand
CCCCCTCCAGCCACCTGGCCCCACTGCCCCACCCTCTGTGCAGTCAGGATGGGGTTGCCCGTTCCGTCCCTCCCTCTTGGTTGTGGCTCGCTTTTTCCTCCCTGCTGTGCGCTGCTGCCGTGGCTGCTGGTGGTCGGTGGTCGGTGGTCGGTGGTCCGTGGCGGTGGTGGCGGTGATGGTGGTGGTGGTGGTGATGACTTCTGACTAACATGGCTTTCTCTCTCTCCCTGCCTGGGGGCCTCCTGGCCTGGACAGCCCGCTCTTCCTCCGTCGTTAACCCTTCGTTGTCCTGTGGGATAGAGTTGGAGGTGGCTGCCCTCCCCTACCCCCGCCGCCCCTGCCCCAGGCGGTGGGGAGGGGCCCCCCTCCATTGTCGTGGTGCGTTGTTCTCCGACCCCAGCCCACCCGGTGCCCCTTTCTCCTCTGCAGGCTCCACTGTTAACCCATCTGCAGTGCTGATGTCTCTCTCTCTCTCTCTGTCTGTCTCTTGTCCGTCTGTCTCTCTCCTTCTCTCTCGCTGTCTCTTTCTTCCTTTTATCTGTCGTTGTCTCTCCTCCTCTTCCACCCCTCCACCCCCATGTGTGGCCTGTCCTCTCTCCCCCACCGCCACCCCCGGTGCCCCTCTGGCCCGGCTGCCTCGTGCATGCCTCAGTGGCACCCTCCTGTCGGGCGCCAAAGTGGCCGCCGTGGCGGGGCTGGCGGTGGAGCGGGAAGGCCGGCTGGGGGAGAAGCCGGCGCCGGTGCCACCACCCGGAGAGGACGCCTTGAGAAGCGGCGGGGCTGCCCCCAGCGAGCCGGGCAGCGGTGGCAAGGCGGGGAGAGGCCGCTGGCGGACGGTGCAGAGCCACCTGGCCGCAGGGAAGCTCAACTTGTCCAAGTGAGTGATGGCGCCCCGAGGCCGCGGGAGCCGCGAGCGCAGGCCCGCCCCTGCCAGGTGGACAGCGGGACCCCTGGCATGCCCGCTTCTGCCCCCAGAGGTGCCGTCCTCAGCCTCTGGCTCGTTCCATTTCTTCACAAGATTCTCCCATCGTCCTTGCCATTGGGCACGACCAACTCCGCCATGCAGCGTCCCATTCCAGCCTCCGGTGGCTGCCCGCCAGTCTGTCCCTTTGCCAGCACCCAGTCATTCCATTCTCCCCCGCAGAGCATTTCAGTCCTCGGGCCACCCCGTCCTCTTTGGCCAGCCACCTCATCTCAGCTGTCAGGTCACCCTCCACAGGCAGCAGGCCCGTGGTTGTCCCCAAGGGATCATCCCATCCTTGTGGAGCCAGCCCACCTTAGCCTGCCTCTGCCACCCATCAGCCCCTGGGCATTTCCTCCTTCAGCCAGCAGATGGCTCTAGACCCGACATTGAGCCACCCATCCTCGACCACCTGGTGACTCCATCAGCTTTCCCCAGTCTTGCTTGTCAACCATGACACCATCTGTTGCAGAATTTCATTCATGAGTGGCCGCCAGGCCGCCCCATTGGTTCATCTCATCTCAGCCATCCCCACTGGCTGTCCCAGTCTTGGTCAGTGAGCTGTCCCTCTGTCAGCTGCTGGGATTGGGTGTTCTTGGAGGTTGGGTTGTTGAGCCCCAGCTAGCTTCTCTCCAGATGCCAGAGGATCATCTGGATGTCAGGCAGAAGAGCTGTCCCTTTTTAATAGCTGAGGTTGTCAGTCAGTCCCAGTCTTGGGTGATGGACATAGGGTTGGTCCCTGTTTTCCAAAGATGATATGCACCCCCCTGAGGGGCAGGATTTTCTCATCTTGGCTTTTAGAAACTTCCAGTTCCCCACAGTGGAGCCCTTCCTGTCCTAGGACCCTCAACTGTGGCCATTCTCATGCATGGGATGTGACTCCACTTTCAGCTACTGGAACAGCCTCATTCCCCATTAGTGGATCAGCCACCCCCTTGGCATGCCAACAGCCTTGACCTCTTCTTAGCTGTGGGCCTTCCTGTTGCTCAATATAGGGCCCACCTGGTTCTCTTTAGAAGTCCCACCAATGGGACCCCTGAGGGCCACCAGGCTGAGACCTCACTTGCTTGCTGGCTTAAATGAACCATGTCTACTTCTCCCCTCATATCTAGCCTCAGGGAAGTCCCAGAGGAAGCCCCACACCCCTCCAGAGTCAGGTCCCATGCCCGCCTTCCCCAAGCTGCCCCCGCCAGTCTCCAGGCTGGCTAGGCCGCCATGCCATTTGCTGGCTCCAGGCCTGAAGGAACCAATTTTAGTTTCCTGTGACTGAGAGGTTGTAAATTGGACTAATTTTGGATGTGATAGGAAACCAAAATGAGGTCAGCAAGGAGGAGGGGGAGGAGGCCGCCAATGTGCTGCCCTCCCTTTGCCTCCGCCGGCCCCCAGGGAGCTGTGGGCCTACCTGGCCAGCCAGGCCTGGGCCTGCCCCTGTGATAGCCCTGACTCCAGGCCTGAGGCAGGCAGGTTTCTGCCCCTCCAAGACTGCAGCTGAAACCATGTTTGCTTTCTTCTTTCTCTTTCATTCTCTCTTTACTATTCTCTCTCTCTCTCTCTCTCTCTCTCTCTCTCTCTCTCCTCTCTCTCTCTTTCTCTCAGCCCACAGGGGCAGCCTAACTGTTGTCTTTTGGTTCCCAGGGTAGGTTCAGGGGGTGAGTAAGGCTGAGGTCTGGCTGCAGTGGTGAACGTGGCTCCCAAAGGCCCTGGGACCTCCTCTCAAGTACTCCCGTGGGCACTTGACCAGGGTGCTCAGCTTTCCCGTGGTCCTGGGCCAGGGCCTGCAAACTTCCTCAGTGAAGGGCCAACTAGGAAATACTGAGGCTTTGCCAGGCCAGCTGTCTCTCACACTGCTTGGCCCTGCTATGGCAGCAGAAAGGCAGTTACAGACAGTCTGTAAACTCATGCCAGTGGCTATGTTCCAATAAAACTTTATTTACAAAAGCAGTGTTGAGCCGGATGCAGCCCACAGGCTACACAGTTACCAACCCCTGCCCTAGTCGTTGGATTGGAAGAGGGAGGGAAGGGAGGTGGAAGAGGAGGTTTGCACTCTGAAGTTCAGGGAGGAGAAGCAGCTGACCTGGAGCTGTTCAGCCCAAGCTCTGGCCCCAGTCTCTGGTGCTCTAGTGACATCCTGCCTCTGGCCCTGCCTCTGGGATATACTGAAATCTCTGGCCAGGGCACAAAGCAGGCAGGTTATGTCAAGGGGAACCACAGACTCCTGACGTCAGACAGTGGCGTGAGAGTGTTTATAGATACAGCGCTTCCCCTGACCTCTGTGATGGAGGTGACTCAGGTTGTACCATTGTTTCAAACTCCCATCATACAGATGAAGAAACTGAGGCCCAGAGAGGAGACACCTTTCCCAGAATCTCTTGTGAGTAAGTGGCAGAGATGCTTTGATCCCAGGTCTCTCTGACCCTACACGGCCTCTCACCTGCCAGGTCCTATTTCCTGTCTTTACCTGTCCGGCTCCCCACTGCTCTTCAGAGAAGCTGGTGGTACTCTCAGGAATGAGACAAGATAGTCACCCGAGTCTCTGTCAGCACTGGGTCAAATGGCCAGAGAGTCCTGGGAGGAGGGCAAAGATACATCCCAGCGCCTGAGGCAGCCTTGACCTCAGAGCAGTGGTCTGCGGGCCCAAGACCACCTCCTCCCTCCCCTCCATGGACAAATTCTAAGGACCACTGGCTGATCCCCCTCACCAGGCATTTCTAGGCCAGCTCAGGTGCTGGCCTGGATTTCCTCATGTCTCCAAAGGACAGTAGTACTTAGAACACAGAGACAGCCTTTCCTGGTGTCCCCCATCGAGACAGCAGAGGGAGCGGCGGCCACACCACAGCAGCCTCAGGGCCCAGGGACCTGCCTTCACCACGCAGCCACCGCCCTCAGGTTGGCAGAGAGGTCGGCCCAGACAGGAGGCATCGGGGCTGTAGCCTAGCGGGGCCAAGGGCAGGGTGGTGGGGCCGACCTGGGGGCCTCCGGGTTGGCACACGGGCTTTATAGCCTCATGGGTGAGGCAGTAGCGGCGACGGCGGCCAGGACGACTCAGATGGCGGCTTGGTGAGGTCCAGCCGAGCGAGCGCAGCCTGCTCTGGGGCCTCGAGCCCTAGCCCTCGGCTCCTTTCTCCTCCACTGTGATCCCTTCACCTGCTTCTCCTTTCTCTCCTCTCCTCCACCCGCCCCAAGTTTCGAGGACTCCACCCTGTCCACGGCCACTACCCTTGAGTCTATCCCCAGCTCCACGGGAGAGCCGAAATGCCAGCGACCCCGCACCCTGATGCGGCAGCAGAGCCTGCAGCAGCCCCTGAGCCAGCACCAGCGGGCCCGGCAGCCCAGCCAGCCCACCACCAGCCAGAGCCTGGGCCAGCTGCAGGCCCACACGGCCTCGGCACCGGGCTCCAACCCCCGGGCCTATGGCCGGGGCCAGGCTCGGCAGGCCACCTCGGCCGGCTCCAAGTACCGGGCGGCCGGGGGCCGCAGCCGCTCCAACCCGGGCAGCTGGGACCACGTGGTGGGGCAGATTCGAAACCGAGGCTTGGACATGAAATCCTTCCTGTAAGTCCTCCCCTTGAGCGGGCCAGCCCCCCACCTTCCCCTTCCAGCCTCCTTCCCCCCAAATCTCCTTGGGAGCAGCTGGTCACGTGTCATCCTGCGTCCTCCATATCCTTGGCAGCGTGCCAAGCAATCTCAGTGGTCCCCTCGGCAGCCTCTGTGGCTAGTGCCCGAGCATCCCTGTAACCTGAGCTACCTCTACTCTGAGGACCCCTGGACCCTCTTGGTGCTCAGAGAAAGGACCCACACCTCCAAAGTTAAATGGAGACATTAGACCGTGCTACAGAAGTCCCTGAGGTCCGTCTCCTCCCGGACAGGCCCAGGCTGCTCTGGGCCTCCCTGCCAGCCTCGCCTCTGCCCTACTCCCCTCCTAACCCTCTCTGCCACTCCCCCTCCAGGGTCCTGCCCTCCTCCACTCCAATTGACCTCCTCTCTGTAACCTGACTCTGCCAGCCTCCTGCCCCACACTTCCTCCCTCCCTCTCACTTCCCCTGTCCCTGCCATCAGCCTGTCCCCTGTCTCTTTGACCTTCTGTAGCCACCTGTCCTCCAGCTCCTGCCATGGCTTCCCAGGGCTCCTTCCTCCCCATAATGCCCCTTCCCCTGAGGACAAACCTGAGATGCTCCCAAAGCTTCCGAACTTGTAAACCACAGCCTTCTCTCAACTGCACAGGCCCAGGAGGAACCCGCTGCCAGCATCCAACCTTAGTCACTTCCCCCAGCTGTTAGTGCCCCCTGCTGCCTGCCTTAAGGGACAGGCCCCTGCCCAGAAGCCCCCTCCCCAAGAGCCTTCTGGGCACCTATACTTGCTCTCGGCCCAAGACCGTATGGGCTGTAGTTCCCAGCATCACACCCTCCTCCAGCCTAACGTGGGCTTCCTTCCAGGCTCTGGGGACCATTCCCATCACCCGGGTCTTCCCTGGGAACACTTTTCAGGAGCTGGAGACCAGCAGAGTAAGCCTGGGAGAGGAGAAGGGGAGGAAGAAGGGTAAGCCCAAGACAGAGGCCCAGCTCACGACAAGATACAGGGAATTGGAAGGCATGCAGGCTCCTCAGAGCATCTGTCTATCCAGCTGAGAGTCCAGCCTGAGCTTCCAGAGCAGTTGGGGGCAGTGCCCCCGGGAAAGGCCCTCCGACAGAAGAACCAGCTTTTCATGCCCATGCAAGAGACCTGTGGCCCCAGCCCAGCAGGGTGCTGCCTGGCTGTCTGTCAAATCAGGGCAGCCTATCCACTGACCCTTCAGATCCACGGGATCCCTGCACCACACAAGATGCCCGGCAAAGCCCCCTGTCTGGGATGGACGCTGCGGCCCTGGAGTAGATCTAGAAGAGTCAAGGAATTGGTTCTACCATGGCCTGGAGAGAACGGCAGGCCAGCCGGACCCCACACCTCTCTGCTCCTTACTTCCTGTCCTTATGGCATCGGAATGTGTCCAGGATCTCCCCAGCTGCAGGAGGAGCCCTGGGTACTAAGTGCCCACCACCTTCCTAGTCAACCGGGACCTGATGGGTGCCACTCACATGCTAGCATCCTGTGATGGGTGTCCCTCAATGTGCCAGCATCCTGTGCCTGCCCTTCTACCCACACAGGAGCTCTCACTCCCCTTACCTGCTGCTGCCCGCAAGTCACTGGCCTCTCAGCCCCCACCTCCTCTACTTGCCCCCAGCAGTGGTCAGCAAATTCTGCCTGTAAAGGCCTGATGATATTTTAGGCTTTGCAGGACTCACGTCGTCTCCATCACATGTTCCTTTTTCCTTTCTTCTTTTTTTAATCTTAGCCCTTTAAAACTATATGAACCACCTGGGTGCGGTGGCACACGCCGTGATCCCCGTGGCTCGGGAGGCTGAGGCAGGAGGATTGCAAATTCAAAGCCAGCCTCAGCAATTTAGCGTGGCCCTAAACAATTCAATGAGAGCCTATCTCAAAATAAAAATATAAAAAAAGAGCTGGGGATGTGGCTCCATAGTTAAGCACCCCTGGGTTCAATCCCTAGTACCAAAAAAATAAATAAATTAATTAAATGTACAAAACATTCTTAGCCTATGGACTGTGCACAAACAGGCCACAGACCACCATTTGCTGACCCATGCCATGCAGTTTTAGGTGACCTGTTTTGGAGACTCTTCTCTTGCTCCCAATACCAAGGCCCCTTCAGAGGGTCAGGTTGGGAGGGGGCCGTCCAGGCCCTGCAGGACCCACCCTTTGGTCAATGGGCATCCCCTCCAACATGGCCAGCATCTTCCCCTACTCTCTGGCTCCTGCCCCTTATCCTGCCCTTGCGGCCTGCAAAGCTGCAGAGAGTGACAAGTTGGGTGTTTATGCAGAGGCCACTCTGTTTTTAAGAAGAGCAAAAGGAGTCTCTGAAAAATGCATTAACCAGGGAAAAACATGTTGTTTTCCCTTGGTTTGCCTTCCACCAGCTCCACCAGCTCCCGAGCAGCCAAATGGAATTTTACCAACTCTGAGAGAGTACAAGGACTCATCCTGAGGGAAGCGGCAGCGTTGCTCCCCAAAAGTTATATGCAAGAACAAGTGTCAGCCTGCAGTGGCTGTGCCCAGGACCAAGACACAAAGACACAGCAGGACCCTGCAGCTACCCAGCTTCTTCCTGGTGCTCAGCCCCCAGGGGCATCTTCCTCTCTCCAGAACCCCTGTGCTCTCAGCCCTCATCTCAGAGGCCATTTCTCACCTGTTTGAGGTCCTTTTTGATGATCTCTCTGGGGAATAATCACAGCCAGCTCTTGCCTTCCTTCAGTGGTTGAAGTGGTAGATTCCTGACCCAGGATCCTCTCCCTTCCAGAACATTCCATCCATCTTGTCACCTTTCCCTTGGCCCTTCTTGTGATTGGCTTTCAGGCCCGCCCCATCTGAGAATGCCTCCTTGTTTTCATGAAAGGCGTAACACCCGACGAGCTCCACAGAGCCACCAGAAAATGCTCACGGACTCTGATGGTTTCGAGAGGCAGCCACCACCCACGCTTCCTTTTCTTCCCAGGAAAATGCAGGTGACCCCAGCAAAGATCCCTGGCATTGCCCAGTGGTTCTCAGAGAAGGCACTATGACCTCTGACCCCAGACTACTGTCCACTCCAAGACACTTGGCCTTCTCCGTGCCTGCCCACCCATTCTGCCCTATCACCCTCTGCAGGCGCAGGCTCCCTGCAGTCCTGCCAAGGCTTCTCCACACCTTGCCAAGTTGCTGCACTCTCTCTCTGCCTTCGTGTTTCCGTGCCTTCTGGACTGCTTCTCCAGTGAGAGGCCCCTGAACAGGACCCTCAGTCTTTGGCAGGCATTCCCTGGATCTCTAGAAAGGGGGACACAGGAGAGGGTCTGCTGTGCCCAGTACACCACATGCCAGAAGGGACTTCCATTCTCCTCTGATGGGCCCCTTCTGGCTTCAAGGACATCTGGTTGACCATGACCCAAAGAGGTCTGTGATGGGCTTCCATGACCACAGGGTGCAGTGCCCACTGGATTTCAAATTTCTAAGATAGGGCTGGGGCTATCGCTCAGTTGCATGCACAAGGCCCTGGGTTCAATCCCCAGCACCATAAAACAAACAAAAAACCCCAAAGATGCTCCCCTCTGAGAACCTGAACCTGCGTGCACAATCCTAGAACAAGATGGTCACGGAGCCCCGCCCCCTTCTCCCAGGGGCCAAGATGACCCGAGCAACTTCAGCTGGGGATTCATTAGCCTTTAAAAATCTGCCATGTCCCAGGACCTGAGCTCCACTCCTGCCCCCACCGCCCCCAGCTGTCTCTATGTGTTCCCTTGGAACTGACCCACCACCGACCATCTCAGCCCTGTGTCATGTCACCCCTCCCAACAGTCTGCTCTTGATCCAAGGCAAGGGGGTCCCAGGCTGAGGACAGCTCCCCTCTGTGCCCTCCCCGCCTCCCTCCTCTGTCCCACCACTGTTGACAGTCCTGAAGTTGGCTTTTCTTTTCCTGCAGGGCCAGTTTCTTACGCTTTTTTCTTCTCTCTCTTTGTCTCTGTCTCTGTCTCTCCTTCCCCCACCCTGCCCCTGCCTGTGGGGCCTCCTGGTCTCGCCCCGGCTGGTGGGCTGCCCACCGGGCAGGGAAGGCCGGATGGTGGTGCTATCCTTGGTCTTAGGGCTTTCGGAACAGGATGACTTTGCCAATATCCCTGACCTGCAAAACCCAGGAACCCAGCAGAACCAGAACGCTCAGGGGGACAAGAGGTACGAGCACGGGCGAGGCCCACGGCGCCGCAGAGACGGAGGCACGGGAGGCCGACCGCCTTGACCGGCCCGGCTGCTGGACCAGGCGGTGGTGCCTTCAGCGGACGCTGGAGCAGGAGGACGAGCCCCCTCCCCAGCTGTTGCCCCCTCACAGCCACCTTGGTGGTGTCCCTGGGGCTATGAAGGGACCATTCTGGATCAAGCCTGCTCCCCAGCATGCTGGCCCGGGCGGGCAGCGGGAGCAAGCCCAGCCTTCTTGGCCCCATCTCCCTGCTTGGCCCACCTCTGCTGCCCCCTCCATCTTTCATCTCTGCCCCACCCCCGACCCGGAAATCCCCGTTTCCCTGGAGGTTGGTGGACTGTGGAGGGGATGTCAGGGGAGGGCGCCAGCCTCACCCCCTCATCCCCGCCCCCTCAACCCCCCTGCTGCCTGGAGGTCCTGTTGGGCTGCTCAGCCATGGAAGGGGAGCCCCTGGTGAGGAGGGGATGGGGCATGGGAGAGGCCTGGTGACCAGAACGAACCAGAAGGGCAGCCCTTAAAGCCAGGTTTCAGGAGGAGGGAGTGGGGTCCAGGGCCAAGAGCAGCTGAGGCAGCTACTGGCGCAAGGGGGGGCCTGGTTCCGTCAGCGCCCAGGGTCGCTGCTACCCTTGGGGCCCTGCAGAGACCCGGAATAGCCATGTGGCCGCAGCACGGGCCGAGCAGAGGCTGAGCAGAGGCTGAGCACTCACACCTCCACAGCCCGGGCCTTTGGGAATTCAGGGAAGCAGCTCCCACTGCCCCCAGAGTCCAGGAGGGCACTGCTTCAGGGGAAGGGGAAAGGTGGGGGGCCTCAGTGAAGGAGGCATCCTGCACCTCACCCAGCCTCCTCCCGACCTGGCCTTAGGCTGGGATGATCACACACCTGTGGTCCCAGAGATGGGAGGAGGGCTCGTCACCTGTGTTAGGTCTGCTTCCCACAAGATCAATGGGACGTGAGGCCCAGCAGCCAGGACACTGCCCATACCGCTGGTGTGGCCAGCGCCTCACTCTGCAGCCTTGGCAGGTCACGGCCCTGCCTAGGCCTCTGCTTCTGCAGCTGTCGAGTCAGGACCAGCAGGGTGACCTCTAAGGAGCAGCCCTTCCGGCTCAGACATGCTAAGCTTCTAATGAAGAAATGGGCCTTGGGCTAGAGCACTTGTCAGACCCTGTGAGCTGGACAGGGACTGTTTGGACAGATGACCCTTTAGGGGCAGGAAAGGACTGGCCCGGGCTGCTGCCAGGGGCTTGTGGGTTAGGAAAGAGTGGATAGCCTGAGACCCCGAGGACTGGCTGTCCCTCCCGCGGCTTCTGGAGACCGGCCCTCTCATCTCCTTCCCGCAGAGTCCATGCTGCATGTCTGTGGTGGGCCGCGAGTCCCTGGAGAGTGGGCGGGGAGAGTGGGGCCCTGGCCTTTCACTCCTCGGCACAGATGGTGTCAGGCTCTGGGTCCGTGTCCGGGGTATGGGGAGAGGCGGGACCTGCCACTCCCAACCCACCTGGGCCCTTCTCAATGCTGGGCCGCAGGCAGGCCAGAGGGCCATGGGGAGAGGGCCAGGGTCACGGACAAGAGGACGCAGGGGTGCTAGAGCCCCCCGAAAGCCTGCTAAGAACCTGAGCCTCTGGCTGGGGAGAGGTGTGGAGCGTGAGGGAGCAGACGCAGGCTGGAAACGAGATTTCACCCCACCCGTGTTGACCAGCCGGCTCATCGTCCCCACGGCCTATTTTTACCTCCTCACCACTTAGGTCTCACTTCATATTTTAACACACCCATCCCTTCTGATCATGACATCAGCTTGTCCTCTGCCTTCCTGGGAAAGGGGGAGGGGCGTGGAGGTGGCAGCTCTCGCCCCACCCAACCTGACTTTCCCAGTGGACACCTACCATTCCCACCTGGCCATGCCCACCCACCCGGGAACTCATTCCTCACGGCCCATGGAGCATTTCCCCAATGATGGGCCACCCCAGGGGGGCTACAGAGTCAAGTGATTCCCCTAGCAGGCCCTCCCCACCCCAAAGCTTGGCGTGGCCATCCTTGCTAGGCCCAGGCATCTTTGGTCCCCACCCTCTGGGCTCCGGTAACTTCCAACCTTGCAGTACTGGCTGGACCACCTGTCCCTCTTCAGCTTTCCCCTCCAGACCCAGAGTCTGCCCTTCTGCACCCCGTTCCACCCCTCCCAGCCCAGGAACCCTGTGGCTCTTGTTTGGGAGAACATGCCTCCCTTGGCCTGTAGCAACAGGCTTGTGGTAGACAGGGCCCAACGGAGGAGGAAGAGCCACTCCAGGTCCCAGACAAGATGGCAGTGTGGCCAAGGGACCACGGGAAGGCGGGAGGGGCAGTCCCTACCATCCCTTCAATCCCAGAAGGCCCTGAAGCCCCCACTCCAGGACCCTCCAAACCCTGGGCCTCTAGGTAGGACCTCGGAGCGCTCTTGGACCTGGGGGGGAGCTGGCCGCTGGCCCCAGGAGGGCGACTGCCTCACTCATTCTNAATGTTCATTTCTAGTCTCGGTGTTTCTCTCTCTCTCTCTCTCTCTCTCTCTCTCTCTCTCTCTCTCCTTCTTTTTCTCTCTCTGCCTCCTTCCTCCCATCTGCTCCTCACAGGGATGTCCCTGGGCCGGTGACGGGCCCCTTGGCCTCTCCCTCTGCCTCTCCCCATGCCTTTGTCTCTCCGTCTCTCTGTCCTGTGACCTCCGACAGCTTTGGTGGCGCTGACCATCTTCCCCAGGCTGCTCTGCAGCTGTGCCGAGCTGTGGCGTGGCCAAAATGACTCGACTTCTCATACCTCCAGCAGTTAATCTCCGCCCTCCTCCTCTCCTGCTCTATTTTTAACCTGACTTTACCTCTCCAGCTATTTCAGTCTCCTCTTCCTCCCCGCGCTGTCTGCGTGAGCACGCGTCCACGTGTGTGTGTGTGTGTGCGCGTGTGTCCCCGTGTGTGCGGGGCCGCACGTGTGCTGCCGTGTCCGTGCCTCTGGGAAGGGTGTCCAGCCTGTTGAGGGCGGGGCGGGTGGCCAGGTTCTCACAGCAGGTGTATCAGGCACCTGATAATTGGGGTGTCTGTCCCTCCTCCTCCTTTCTGTTTCAGTCTGTCCCGGTTCACGTGCGCACCTTGGTATGCCTGGGTGTCCCCGAGTGGGTTTCCTCTGGGGACCTAAGTGTGCCCATCACTGTGTGTGTCCTCACGGCTGCTCTGGTTGACCTGCCTGATGCCCATGCTATTCTCTCCCTGTGCCCCGGGTGTCTGCCTGCCTTGTGTGTTGGTGTGTGCGTGTCTGTGTGCACACCCTGCTCTTGGGTCCTGGCCTCCCCTCCAGGGCCTGGCATATCCGTGCATGTCTGTATGTGCCTGTCGTGGCCACCTGTGTGCTGGTGGCCAGTCTGTAGCAGAGGGCCGCGGCTTGTGTCCAGCCTGTGTGGCTCCCAGTCTGTGACTCTGCTCTGGAGGCTGTTCTATTTTAGCCTGTCCCAGGCCCCAGCTGCCGGTCCCCATCACCTCCTCGCTGCCTGCCCCCACCTCTTCCTTCTCATGGGACGGTCCAGCCTGGTCCCTGGGCAGGCTTTCAGGAGCCCCTTCCTGACTCCCAGCTGACCATAGCCCGGGCTTCCCACCCGGCCATGGAGCCAGAGCTCCTAGCCTCCTGGGAACGGCATGGAGCTGGGTGCTGACTGGTTGCTCGGTGGGTCCCCCATCTTTCTTTGGTCCTGGGTGAGAGCCTCATCAAGTGTGCACACCTCCGAGTAGGAGCAGGGTGGGGACTGGGGAGCACACGGGTGACAACTTGCCCTACCCAGTAGGTGCTTTTAAATCTAAATTAGCTTCAATTAAATAAAATCTTCAGTTCTCAGTCACACTGGCCGCACTGCGAATGCCTGCTCACCTGTGTGGCCAGTGGCTAGTGCTTCAGAGGATTCAGACAGAGAACACTTGGGTTGTGGTAGAAATTCTGCCTGAGCGAGCTGTGTGGACAGGGGTCCTGACCTCACCTGGTCCGGAGGGTGGAAGAGCACCTGTGCTCTGCATAGCCTGAGTAAATAGGTGGGACACCTGGAAACAGACACTGGCATGTTTGCAGAGGGTAATGACGTGTAGAGGCACCTGGTCTCCACCCAGAGCCTCCCCAGTAAGCCTCCCCCTCCCAGGCTGGGGGGCAGGGTGGAGCAGGCCTCAGCAGAGGGGTGCAGACTCAGAGACCAACCATGCCAGCCAGTGCTTGAGGGCTAGAAGGCTTCTGGGGAACCCGAAGAGGGGGAACCCCACTCCAAACAGCCCCCCATGAGGTTAGTTAAGCGAGAGGCACCTGGGGCAGAGGCTGCAAGGGGGATGGGCCCTGAGCTCAAGTCTTTGGGGAAAAACAGGCCTCCTGACAGACAGGAGCTCTGCCTCTGCCCGCCTGCAGAAGGTGGCAGGGGCTCAGGTCCTCCGAGAAGGTCCCGCTGCCACTCCAGGCCTGTGGTGCCCAGCCCAGCCCAGCTCCAGTCTGGACTCACTGGGACTCCCCCTCTCCCAGGTTGCCCGCAGGAGGTAAGGCGGTGAACACAGCCCCAGTGCCAGGCCAGACGCCCCACGATGAGTCTGACCGCCGGACCGAGCCCCGCTCCTCCGTCTCGGACCTCGTCAACTCCCTCACCAGCGAGATGCTCATGGTGAGAAAGGCGGGGGGCCTGGGCCCCACAGAGAGCTGGGCTGGGAGGCAAGGCGCGCGCGCGCGCGTGTGTGTGTGTGTGTGTGTGTGTGTGTGTGTGTGTGTATTGGAAACTGGACGGCCTGGGACTGGCCTGCTTGGGCAGGGGACCCAGCCAGCGGTAGCCTGGAGAGCTAGGCACAGTGTGCTGACAGTGTGACTTGAGGGAGCAAGGCCTGGGGTCTCAGCTCTTTTCACCAAAATGACCTCTCTGGGCCTCAGTTTCCTCATCAGTCGGGTGAAAGTAAGAACGCCTCTCCTGCTTTGATCCCCTTCCAGATTGAGAAGGGACCTCGTGAGAGAGAGAAAGGCTGATAGATAAAAAGCCGGGTAGTAGACTTGGGGCAGTAGGATGACTTGGAGCGGGACCCCTGGGGTGGAACTCCCAGCTGAGGCCATCTCACCCCCACACCAGCACCCTCCCCACTTCCCATTGCTGGGAGGCTCAGAGAAGAGGAGAGCAGAACCGCAGGTCCTGACTCTTATGAGGGGACAGCTTGCGGGATTCAGACCCTAGAGTGCTTCACCAAGGCCAAGGGTGTGGTTCATATGGCGCCCCCTGGTGGCAGCAATGAGGCCACTTGTCCTTCCTGTACTTCCAGAGTCCCTGAACTAGGCCAGAGGGGTTTCCAGGCAGCACCATTAAAGCTCTGGCAGCTCAGAAGTCCCAAGAAGGATCTAGAAGGGCCTAAGGGTGGGATCTGTTCCTACTGGACACGACCTGGGGCAAGTCCTTGCCTTGGTCACCCTCCCACCTATAGAGACAGGGAAGTGGGCTTGGGGACCCTCTGGCCCTTCCCAGTCCTGACATCAATTCAGAGTTCTCCCACCTGCCACCCTTCCTGAGCCCCACAAAACCTCCAGGCACCCCCCCTTCTGCCATTTAGGGTTGCATCCAGCTCTAACCAGCCACCCCGGCTGCCCCTTGCTAGCCTGGCATTTCCCAAGTTCCCATGTGCACACAGACCGCAAGCCACCTTGGTAAGAGGCCGACTTCCAGTCAGTGGGCTCTAGAGGGCTGGAGGGTCCACATTTCTGTTGGACCCAGGCTAGGGCATCAGAACTTTCCCATCCCAGATCCGGTGGCTTCTGGACCCCCCTCTCTCGCCAGCCACAGTCTGCCACAGGCCTGGCCCTGCACCGTCTCCCTCCTGTCTCCCCTACCTGTTCAGACAGCCCTGGTCATCCTCTGCTTTGGACACCCCTTGCCACAGCCCACCTGCCTCTACCACAGCCCGGTAATTGGTTACATTTTCCAGTAGCCAGGTTCCCAGAAGGGACAGCCCTTTCCCAGCCAGCTTGCCTGCCCCTTGCTGCCCTCAGGGAGGGGCCCACAGGCGTGGCAGCGGAAGGAAGTGCAGGCCCATCTCCCTCTTGTGCTCAGCAGATGCCCAGAGGTGGGAGGGCAGAGTCTAATTGCCCAGTCGTATGCCAGTGCCAGGTCATCGGCATTAACAGTGACTGTAAAGATAAGCAGGAGAATTAGTCCCTGTGACTTCAACCTGCAGAGGCTTGCACTCAGGAGACAGGAGTCAGGCACCCAGAGCTGACAAGCAGAGGGGCGGGGGGGNGGGGGGGGGGGGGGGGGGGGGGGGGGGGGGGGGGGGGGGGGGGGGGGGGGGGGGGGGGGGGGGGGGGGGGGGGGGGGGGGGGGGGGGGGGGGGGGGGGGGGGGGGGGGGGGGGGGGGGGGGGGGGGGGGGGGGGGGGGGGGGGGGGGGGGGGGGGGGGGGGGGGGGGGGGGGGGGGGGGGGGGGGGGGGGGGGGGGGGGGGGGGGGGGGGGGGGGGGGGGGGGGGGGGGGGGGGGGGGGGGGGGGGGGGGGGGGGGGGGGGGGGGGGGGGGGGGGGGGGGGGGGGGGGGGGGGGGGGGGGGGGGGGGGGGGGGGGGGGGGGGGGGGGGGGGGGGGGGGGGGGGGGGGGGGGGGGGGGGGGGGGGGGGGGGGGGGGGGGGGGGGGGGGGGGGGGGGGGGGGGGGGGGGGGGGTGTCAAGACCACCCTGACATCTGAGGTGCCCATGCCCTGGCACAGGGCCTGGCTGGGTGACCTGGGGGGTTAACTACTGGGGAAGAGGCTCAGGCAGCACCTCCCAGGGGCTGGGATGGGGTGGCCAGCCTGGGTGCCAGGAAGATAGCTCTTTAGGGCTCAGGACTGTGGCTTAGGAAGCTGGGAGTGGGCACTTTCTGAAGTGAAAGCCACCTAGGACTCCTCTAGACCACCCTCTTGGGGAGCAAAGAGCCAAGTGGCCAAAGGACCTCAGCTGGGGCTCTAGTCACCCACGACTGCACCCCAACTTTAGAAGGGAAGGGGAAGGTGAGTGGCCCTGCTGGCCCTGCCTACCCATGTGATGTCCCAGGCTCTTGCTGCCTGGGCCAGGGGGCAGGCTACAGAGGAGGACTGTGGAAGGAACATGGACCCATCTAGACCTCCCAGGAACCTCACAAGCTATGTCCCGTGGCATCCATTCTGCAGATGCAGAAGCGGAGGTTCAAGGTGAAGGGGACTCCATGAGCCGACCCTGGTCGGGTGACCGTGTCCTCAGAGGGCCTGGGCTGGAGCTCCAGGGCTATCTGGTCAACCAAGGGCCCAGGCTTCCACTGTGAGGAAGACCAGCAAAGGCCGCTTGGCACCCCTGCCCACAGGGGTAAAGCCCCAGGTCTGGGTGTGGGACCCAGAGCCAGGTGCCGGGTGCTCAGAATGCCTGGGCACCACCTGCGTGCAGGTTCCGCTTCACCATTCGGGCAAGGTGACTTGAGACAAGTTACCCAACCTCTCTGTGCTCCAAACCCAAATTGGAAACCAGTTGTGCCTGCCTTGTTGGGAGTAAGGATTGAGGGCGGGACACCTGGCAAGGGCAGGGGTGGCAGGCAGCTGATCCATAGCTTCTCACCTGGCACAGGGAAGGCTTTGCTGGCTGGGGGGAGTCTCCTATCACCCTGGGGTGTGGGCCTGCTCTGGTGGAAGGAGCAGGCCTTCAAGTCAGAGAGGGCTCCTACTGCTGTGCCATCTTGGACATGTGACTTAACCTCTCTGAGCCAGTCTCCTCAGCTAGAGAGCGGTGACAACTGCCTGGCCCGGCAGTAAGAAGGTGACTAAGAGTCGTCTGCCATGGTAGGTGCACCCTATCTGCATTACTATTACCTGTATCATGGAGCACTTCAGAGCCCGTGGCCGCCACTCTAGGAGGCAGGAGGGGATGTGGAGGTTTCCGTGGGGGAGAATAGATAGCCACCTGCAGCTTTGTCTGAACGGTGGCACCCCGGGTCCAATTCCTGGCTCCCATCTTATCGGCAGAGGCAGGGAGGGGGGCCAGTGGACCTGATGGGTCTAGACCCCAGCAGCTGGAAGTGGCAGGGTTTCAAGCCTGCCCAGATGCCCCCTCTGTGTAGCCACACTTCAGACCCTGGACAGGGAGACCCCCCAGCTGCTGCCTACTTTCCCACGTCAGGTGGGAATCACCCTGCCCAGGACTTCCTATTGAGTCCCTGGCTGCCAAGCGCCCGCCCTGAGAGTGGGCACCGGGGGCAGGTGCAGTCCCCTCCAGTGGTCCTGAGCCCGGCATGCAGTGCAGCCATCTGAGGCCCTTTGGAGACAGGGCCCACCCAGCCTGATCCAATCAGACTCCCTGGGGACAGGGAGGGGCAGATCTGTATTCTTCATTTCCCTGGTGACGCTGCCTCACACAAATAGACATCGCCCGCGGAACGCTTGCCTTTCTCATTTAGTAAATTGCATCACCCCCTGCACCCCAGAGAGTCGCCTTCATCAGAAACACCGTGCTAAACTCTTGAAGCTGTGAGCAGCCTCCCACCTGTTTTGCAGCCCAGGCTGGGGTCAGCATGTCCCCAGGGCCCACAGGGCTAGGGAAGGAGGGAGAGTGGAGGGGACCCAGGGACCCGCACGCCCCAAGGCAGAGGCATCCCGACCTGGGGAGATGAGGGCAGCTGTGGTGGCCAGCACTTGGAGGGGGTTGACCCAGGACTGTGACAGGAGGTGGGAGAGGGGGTCTCTACACACAGATCCGGGGCTCAGAAGAGGGGGCCGTTCCTGGATCCGCCTCCCTCTCTCCCTAAGAGACCTTGGTCAAGGTACTTGCTCGCTGGCCTGAACCTCCTCCTCCGGCCATGAATACGGGCTGGGCCACCACCTCCAGCCAGCCCCACGTGTGGCCAGCAGCAAAGAGCAGCTTGTGGCAGCGGGACCCGCCTCCAGTGCAGAAAGGCTTCTCAGCCATGCTGGGTTACAGGTGGCCCCGGGGAGCAGAGCCCTCCCCAACCTGCTGCCTCTCGCCCGCCCCCAGCTGTCCCCAGGCTCGGAGGAGGACGAGGCCCACGAGGGCTGCAGCCGAGAGAACCTGGGCAGGATCCAGTTCAGCGTCGGCTACAACTTCCAGGAGTCCACGCTCACCGTGAAGATCATGAAGGCCCAGGAGCTGCCAGCCAAGGACTTCAGCGGCACCAGCGACCCCTTCGTCAAGATCTACCTGCTGCCGGACAAGAAGCACAAGCTGGAGACCAAGGTGAAGCGGAAGAACCTGAACCCCCACTGGAACGAGACCTTCCTCTTTGAAGGTGAGACCGGCGCCCCCTCCCCACTGCCCCCTCCTCCCCACCCCACCGCCCACGTGGCCACGGGCACAGGCGCATACGCACACGTGGGGGCACACAGGTGCACGAGCACGGGCAAGCCGGTATACGTGTGTGCACACGTGTGTGCACATGGACAGATACGTGTGTGCATGTAAGTGCTCACACACGCCCTAGAGGCACCTGTCTCGGCCCAGTCAACCTGATGCATTTTGTGTGTAGCTGGGTCAGGTCTCAGGAGCCAGAAGGAGCCAACTTCACACCCAGAGGCCAAGGAGGGCCTCGTCCTGGGGAGGGCTGGACAGGCAGGAGGCACCCACGGCATTCAGAGATGGTGTGTCCCGGGGCACCCAGAGTGCAGTAGTTAAGAGCACAGGCCTGGCCCGGACTGTCTGGGTTTGGATCCCAGCTCTTCCACTTACTAGCTGTGTGCCCTGGGTAATTTCCTAAACATCTCTGTACCCTGGTCTCCTCATTTGTAAAAGAGATAATAAGGGCGAGTATTAAACAAATTACTAAAGTGTGAAAAGCACTCATAACTGGGCCCTCCACTCAGAACACGCCGATAGCTGTTTGTTAAACACATTCTGTTGCTGGTCTCTGACCCCTTCCTTCCCCCTCCCCAACCTGGGACAAGAGTAAAGACTCTGAGCCTTGTCCTCTGGCTCCAGGAGGCCACTGAGGCAAAAGTCCTTCCTCTCTCCTGAAACCTGGTGGCATCAATGCCACCAGGCCGGCTGCGTGCTCAGGAGCAGTTTCTACCCCAGGCCCCACCCCGCTTAGAGAGGCCATAACTCTCCCAGGAGCCTGGTTCAACCCGTGAGAATAAACCCCTATGGCTCCCACTGTCCGGTCCCCTGATTTCCAGAACCTGCAGGGACTCTTCCCCAATTGGTGTCCAGGTCTTTCGGCCCCCTCCAGGTCTGCAAGATGGCCCTCAGTTCACCCACGAAGTAAGTGAGGGTGAGCTCAGATGTTTCCAGGTCCCCTCCTCCCTGTTCAGCACGGGGTCCAGTTGAGATGGTACAACTAGCCAGAAGTTTGGCCATCTGGAGGGATATGTGGCCAGCTGAAAGGGCGAGGATGATGGACAGAGCCACGGCCCCCCAATCCCTTCCACAAACGTACCCAGCGTCAATTATGAACTGGGAACTGGGAGCTCAGAAAAGGATGAGGCCTGTTGTGGCCCTCGAGACGTTACTGATCTGATGGAGGACACAGAGGGGTTGAGACTTGGCCACACCCAGCATGTCAGCCGCTGCAGGAACCCGGTATGGGCTTCCCTTGGTGGTGCCGATTTCCCCAAAGAGGAGCCATTGGAGGTGGGTCCTGGAGAATGAGCAGGAGTGTGCCGGAGAAGAGCCCGCCTCCTCTGGTGTTGAAGAGAGCAGACTTGGGCGCTGCCAGCGTCCCCAGAACACTTGTCCACATGCATTCACCTGAATAGATGCCGAGGGTCACCTGGGCAAGATCCCTTAGGCCCTCCAAGATGAGCAAGACCCAGTCCCCCTTAACAGGAGGACAGGGACCCTGTAGGATTTCAGAGGATTTCCTGTCCCTGCTCCTGCCAGTGCCTCTTTGGGCCTCTTCTGTTTCTGGGTGAAGGTGCTGGAACCCTCCAGAGCTCTTCCCTGCAGCTTCTCCACCAGTCAGGCTGGGGACTAGATGCCCTCTCCTTCCTGCTCACCCCTCATTCAGGATCTCAGCCCCCCAGGCGTCCAGGGTGGCCTGTGCCCTTCCACCCCCAAGGCCAGCCCCACCTCTAAGCCTCCCAGGGGACACTGACTCCTGGCTCCCATCTTCCTGTGGCTCCTTCTCCCCTTCCCCTCCCACCCACCTCCTGCACCTCAGCTCCTCTGCGCACCCCAGCACCTTCCTGCTGCTCCGGCAGACCATTTGTTCCCCTGGCACTTATTCATCTGTTCAATTATTTATCCTCTTAACAAGTGCCTACTATGTGCCAGAAATGGTGCTAGATGCCAGGGTCTGGTGGGCGATCACAGGGATGCCTTTCTGGAAATCCCAGCCTAGCGAGCGAGTCAGAAGACTAAACCTCTCACAGCTGGCGAAAAGGAGAGCGCCCATGTACCGGGGCGTCCCACCCAGCTGCGAAGTCAGGACAGAGCTCAGGCCTGAAGGATGGGAGTAAGCCAGTGGGTGCGGTGGGGGCCAGGCAGGAAGAGGACCAGGAAGGAGGCTTCAGCCTGTCATTGTTGAGTGGTCAGGAGACGAGCAGGAGCTGCCAAATTGTGGCAGGACTCGAAGCCAAGGTAGGGTGCCCAGCTTTTATTCTAAGTGCACCGGCAACCATTGAAAGGCTCCGAGCAGGAGAGTGCTGTGATGTGCTGCTATTTTTAAAAGATCACTCGGGCCACTGCGTTGAGAATGGACCCGGAGGAAGCGTGGACGTGGGGGGAGCGATCTGGAGACTATTGCGGCTGTCCAGGCAAGAGGTGGCTGGACAGGGGAGGTGGCGCGGAGGAGGGGAGGGCTGCAGGATCTGCTCAGGAAGAACGGAAGGACAGGCCACCTTGGAAGGGGAAGGAGTGTCCCAGGGCACCAGTCCATTCCTGCTTCTCCACCCACAACCTCAGTCCCCCAGGGGACTTGCTGGCAGCCTGGTCTGCCTCAGACAGAGCCACTTGCCCAGACTTGCCTCAGGATGATTGGCAGTGGCAGCTCAGAGACGCCCATCACTGGGATGGACACATGGTAACTGAATGGATGCCCCACTTCTGCTGTGTGTAAGCCACGGGACTTTGGACAGGTAATTTAAGCCATCTGAGCCCCAGTTTCCTCATCTGTAAAATGGACAAGACACTCCAACAAAGGGGAACCATTGAGGGGTTCACATGGCCGGTGGCAGTTCTTACTAGCACTTCGGAAAGCCCTGACTGCGCCCAGGTGTGGCCTGCTGTCCTGGGTGTCGTGGCAGCAGGAGGACACAAGTCTCCCCTTCCTGGACTCTTCCCTCCTGCCTCCCTTCCTGGGCTCTGTGTGGCCTGCTGTCCCCCCTTCACCTCACGTCTGTCCCCTCAGGTTTTCCCTACGAGAAGGTGGTACAGAGGGTCCTCTACCTCCAAGTCCTGGACTACGACCGTTTCAGCCGTAATGACCCCATCGGGGAGGTGTCCATCCCCCTCAACAAGGTGGACCTGACCCAGATGCAGACCTTCTGGAAGGATCTGAAGCCATGCAGCGATGGGAGTGTAAGGCCTCCCCTGTGGGCCTCTGGCTGGAGGGGGCTGCCTGGTCAGGGCTGGCAGGTCCACCCTAGTCCACCTCAGCCGTAGGAATGCCAGCCGGGCTTGGAGAGGGGTGCAGGCGGGCAGTCCCCAAGGAGGTGCCGACCCATCAGTGGTCCGAGCACTGTCCCTCAGCCCTCGGTGACTCACTGAGCTGTGGGAAAGAACCTGGGGCTCTGTTCAGGAAGTGGGGAGTCTGGGGGCAGGCGTGTAGAGACCTGCCAGAGGAGGGGACACAGTGTGACAACAATGGCAGACAGAGGGGTGGCTGCCAGGTCAGGCCAGAGGGGCCCTGAGGTCGGGGGAGGGGAGCCCCGTGCCCCTCCCCATGGCCCAGCCTCATCCCTCACCTGTCCCTCCCAGGGGAGCCGAGGGGAGCTGCTCCTGTCTCTCTGCTACAACCCCTCTGCCAACTCCATCATCGTGAACATCATCAAAGCCCGGAACCTCAAAGCCATGGACATCGGGGGCACATCAGGTGCTGGGGCTCCTGGAGGCAGGAGGCGGGCGGGCCAGGGGAGGCTCTGACTCGGGACGCCGCCGGCCCTCCTCCCTGACCCCCACACCTCCATTCCGGTCCCAGCTCCTCTACCCTAGAGACATCGGGGGCCCCCTTTGGATGATCCTAAGGGACAGCAACATCTCGGACCCTGTCCTTTATGGAATCGGGAAGAACGGGACTGTTGTTCTATTGGGGAGGCCTGGGTTCAGATCCTGATTCTCTTGTCTCTGAGCTCGGGCTGCACCTGGCCCCTCTGGGGCTTGGTTTCCTCGTGGATGTTAGCAGGTGGCTCTGGGTGGCTGACAGCCAAGCTCCCCTCTGACTCTCCCAACCGATCTGCTGATTCCCCCGGATCCTGTCTTGGGCCTGGCCTTGCCCTTTGGGGGGAAGCACACAGCCGCCCCCCGCCTTGGCTTCCACACATGGCAGGAGGAGAGGGTCCTAGGAGTCCCCCCACGCTGTCCCTCTAACCCTCCCCTCCCTTCCCCAGACCCCTACGTGAAGGTGTGGCTGATGTACAAAGACAAGCGGGTGGAGAAAAAGAAGACGGTGACCATGAAGAGGAACCTGAACCCCATCTTCAACGAGTCCTTCGCCTTCGACATCCCCACGGAGAAGCTGAGGGAGACGACCATCGTCATCACCGTCATGGACAAGGACAAGCTCAGCCGCAACGACGTCATAGGCAAGGTAGGCCCGGCAGTGGTGGCCTGCCGGGGGCCGGCTGGACACCAGAGTGGGTCAGTCCTTCCCACCTCAGGGAAAACTGAGGGCATCAGACGGGACCTTCCTGAGGTTTCCCCCCAGGCATCTTCCTGGGGCTCGCTCAGCTCAGGACAGACCCCTGGGAGGGAGGGAAAGAAGGAAGTGGCAGGGAAATGAGGCTCCTCAGACAGGCCCCCCGACTGCTCTGAGGGGCCATCTTCAGAGGACAAGCTGTGTGGGGCAATTTCGAGAGCTACCATCAGACTCCAAAGACCTAACCTCAGGTCCCACCTGATCTGCCCACTAACAGCTGGGTGACCTTGGGCAAACCACTTGCCCTCTCTGAGCTTCAGGGTTCTTATCTATAAGATGGGGCTACAGGACTTTCCAGGGTGAATGAAGAATTGCCCAAGATCTGTAGAGGTCCTCCCAATTGAAGATGGCCTTCTCCTCCCACCTGCTAATCCTCAAATCCATTCCTGGCCTTGAGGTTTTCTTGGAGGAGATTCTGTGGCATAAACCCGTCCACTTTCCTACTTTGAAATGTCTGTCGTTGTGTTTGTATGTGGCTCAGTGTGGACAGGGTGGGCTCAGAAGTCAGCTCAGAAGGGGCAGGGAAGGGGGCTGAGCTGGGGGCAACCCTCAGCTAGGGATGGAGAACAGCGCTGTGCTCTTGGAGACGAGGGAGGCAGTCTGGCCTCACAGAGGCGAGCTGGCCCTGCCTGCCATAAGTCTGGCCCAGGGAGCGTGACCAGCCACCTTGTCACAGGACAGTGCCACCCGTATTCCAACATCTGGGCAGGGCCTGCTGAGCCTCCCAGGCCCAGCCCAGGCCGAGGGACGTGTAAACCATATCTGTTTCTCGGTTCTCCTGAAGCTTCACCTTTGGGAACTGGGTGTTCCTTAGAGTCCAATGGCAGGTCCTTTTGCAAAAGACCTACTTTCTGTTACTGAACCCAGGCAGAGGCAGAGCTGTGCTTTTGTGTGTGTGTGTGGTGGTGCTGGGGACTGAACCCAGGGCCTGCTGCATGCCAGGCAAGCCCTCTACCAGCTGAGCTGTGTCCCCAGCCCCGGATCTGTTCTTGCTCTGGCCTGGGGAGTTTAGGCAACCCTCTGAGTTCCAGCCCCTGCTCAGCCCTCGGAAGCCAGGAACCTGCCCTCTTATCGGTACAGCATAGCTCAAGGCTGTGGGCACCATGCTGGACGGAGGTTGCAAATGAGGACCTTTGCCAGAGTGGCCCCCAAACTCTGTGACCCTCGGGAGTGAACAGCCAGCGGGCTACAGACACAGAACCCACAACTGAGAGGGTTTACTATGCACCACGTGCCCACGGAGCCGCGACACTCACCATCTCAAACTGTGTACAAGGCAGCCGCCATCGACACTCAGGGAGGCCTCGCCACCCGGACGTGGCAGAGCTGGGGTTCGCCCCCATCTTTTTTTTTAACCCTTTCTCTTCTTTCTCCCTTCCCTCTTCTCCTTCCCTTTCTCTCGCTCTCTCATTCTCTCTCTCCCTCCCCACCCACCCCCCGCTCAGAACTTGAACCCAGTGCTCTACCACTGAGCTACATCCCCAGTCCTCTTTTATTTTATTGTGTAATAGGATCTTGCTGAGTTGCCCAGGTTGGCCTCAAACTTTTGATCCTCCTGCCTCAGCCTCCCAAGTCGCCGGCACTACAGGCAGGCCTCACCATGCCCTGCTCTTCCCACCCCCAACACTTAAAATACTTTTTATTTGAATAGTTTTAGATTTTTAGAAAAGTAGCAGAGGTGGTACTGATAGTTCCCATGTCCCCCTCGCCCCTACTCCCCATTGTCAGTCTGTCACATGAAGATAGTACACTCCTCACAGCCTGAGGATCTTACGAGGAACTAAAATTCAGGTTTTGTATTTTACCAGTTTTTCCATCAATATCCTCTCTCTGTTCTAGGATCTAGTTCAGGGTGTCACATGGCACTGAGTCGTCATGTCCCTGGTCTCCTCTGACAGTTTCTCAATCTTCCTTTCTTGTCTGGGATCTTGACACCCTTGAGGGGTGCTGATCAGGTGTCCTATAGCACCCATTCCTTTTCCCCCCCGCACTCTGAACAGTGCACTCTCCAGGCTGTGGTCAGCTGGGTCTGCCCTGGGGGTTCTGAAGATCCCCACACACAGCCCCACAAGATGTGAAGGCCCTAACACAACGGCTGGACAGGATGGGGCTGGGAGTCTAGGCCCCAAGTCCTGCATTTAAACCCCTGTGACTGTGAAGCTGGGAATGTAATTGTGCCTGGCTCCCAGCTATAAGGACGCCGTGATCCACAGATACAGAGCCTGAGTTCAGTGCCTGGCGTGTAGGTCCCCAGGAGGTGGGAGCGCCTGCAGCCATGGTGAGCTAGGCAGTGTCCCACAGGAGGGCAGGGAAGGCCGTGGACATAGAGCCTCCACTGCCGCCTTCGCCCCCTCCACTGCAAAATAGGCCACAGGCTGATTTCAAAGGGCCAGGCAGGCCCGGGCTCCTGAGGTGGGGCCCAACCAAGGACATCTTCTGTGGGGTTGGTTGGCACTACGGCCTGGGGTGTCCCCGCTGGTGGGGGCAGGAGTTAGAGCCTGAGACGGGCCTAATGCATCTTCCTCCCTTTCTCCCCAGATCTACCTGTCCTGGAAGAGTGGGCCAGGGGAGGTGAAGCACTGGAAGGACATGATTGCCCGTCCCCGGCAGCCTGTGGCCCAGTGGCACCAGCTCAAGGCCTGAGTGGGGCCACGGGAGGCCCAGGGGACAAAGGCCCAGGTCCCCATCATGCCCTCACCACTTTATGCACAATGCCTGGCCTGCCCCTGTGCCGCCACGGGTGAGGGGAGGACCCTGAGGGCTCAGCCAGGGAGGGGTCCCGGGACTCAATGGGGCCCCACTCTAGGAAGCACCAGCCCCACCCTGCACCGGTCCAGCTCAGGGCGGGGCTCTGGGAGCCATTTTCCTGCTTTGCCCCTTTCCTTCCTGACTTGCTGATACTAAAGAAGTGGGGGAGAGCTCGAAAGCCAGCCGGGCAGACGGGCAGATCCCTCCAGAGGCCCGCCAGGTGGGCATGGTCCCCCGTTTTCTTTAAGGCAGTGCCTGGAGTGGAGAGAAGCCACCCCTCCTACAGCCGTGGTTGCGGGCCCGAGAGACTAGAGCTGGGGCGTTTGGCCCTGGCTCAGCCAAGACAGGCCCACCCCCCAGGGCAGTTTCAGGTGCCGCCTGGGCCCTGAATGCCAAGGGTAGTATATAGCCCGCTCCTGGGTCCTGGAGCCCGGGCCCTGTGTACTTGTGTTGTGTCCACTGTGTGTGTGTGTCTGTGTGTGTGAGAGAGAGAGAAAGGTGGGGGCGCTTGCTCCCTTTGGGAGAGCAAGCTTTCGTGAAGGCAGGGTGGGGCTGGAGGTCTGCAGAGGTCTAGGCTGGGGGTCAGGGCCAGTGGAGGAGGGGAGAGGGGCAGACAGGCAGCTGTCTATTTGCCATCCCCCTCTCCTCACCCTGTCCCCTCAGGGACCTCCTCTGCTCAGAATCCTCCAGTGACTTCATCTCTTGGACATCCGTTCACAACTTTTAGGCACCTCTTGTGTGCACAGCATTTCGCCAGGATGCACCTGCTCCCCTCTTGCTCAGGGGTCCCAATCCCCCACTAGCTCTTCCCCAACACCTTTACCCAGACTCCCCCCTCCTTCCAGGTGTCGGATTCCAGCCAAATTGGAACCTCGCTCCAGGCTCTCAGCTTCCCCGCCCTTCCTCCTCCCTCCCTGCCTGTGCAGCCTGGGCCCCCTCCTCACTCCCCGACCCCTCAACCCCCCTGGTGCGTGGACACCTTCCCTTTCCTTCCCCGTCCTCTGGGTCGTTTCTGATCTTCCTGACTTCTCACCTTCCCCACCCCTCCCTGGGCCTCCAGAAGAGCTCCTTCTGGCCCTCCCACCGCCGCAGGCAAACAAGCAGGGACCATTCCAGGAATTCTGAGGCTTCCCCACACAAAGAAGCTGTGGTTTCTCCTCCCCAGCTATTGCTGAGACTAGACCCGGCTTCTCCTTGGAGACAGCAGATTTCACAATGATCCCTGCTTAAGCCCTCTCATCCTTTCGCTGGCCGTGTATTGATACAAGACCCAGCTGGTGACAGTTTCAAATCCTGGGGTTCCACGTGCCTGGGCCGGACATTCGCAGGACGCACCGCCAGGTGGCGCCAGAACACCACGTCTGTGGTCACGGTCTTGCACGACAGTTCTACCCAGGATGGGCCTGGCACCCCAGGGAGACTTCGCACAGGGTCCCCACATCTAGAGCACAGTGAAAGCATAGACGTTCGGGAGCCACTTTCCTTCCGCGGGCTTCCCCTTGAGCGTTCCTTCTATGCCATAGTCAGGCCACCTTTTGCCCATATCAAAATGTTCCGCCCCCACCCCGTCCCTGCCCCTGGGATCCGGAGGACTATCATACTTAGTAGGTGAACCGTTTTATAGAGTGAAGAATGCTAATAATGTAAAGCAAATAGTCGCCCACATTCCTTGTAAATCCAAATGTTCCTCTAGTCTAGCTTTGCTTTAAATGGGGTCTGCCCCAACAGGTCGGTTTGGGGGAGCAGTCCCCAGCAGGGTCCCTGGAGGCTGTGTGGAAGTAGGAAGACAGAAGTTTTGAGAGGCCGAGGGACCTAGCAAATCTCCACCCCTCCCTCGGATCCGCCGGGTTTCCAATGCACCACTCCGAGTGGCGAGGCAACGAGCCCCACCCAGGGCCCCTGGCCGGCCTGAGCCCTCGGTACCCAGTTCACACCGAGGCGGTGAAGTAACAGCATCCCCTGCCGGAGCCCCGCCCACGGAACTCTTAGCCAATCACATGCAGAGAGCTTCCCCTGCGGAGTCCGCTCTCAGTTGGACCCCATGCGGGCACGCAGATGGCCCCGCCTGGGTTCCCCAACACCCCACCGCCACCCCCGGGCCGCTGGGGCTCGCTCCCGGAAGCCGGCGAGGGTCTGCAAGTGGCGGTTTGAGGGCCAGATGGGCTGGCACGAGAGGCAGCAGGTGATCTGGGGTGGAGACAGGACAGCCTAGGGCGATCAGAGAGCAAGGAATGGGGGAACTTGAGGGCGGGGGAGGGCACCAGAGCCCTGCCGCCGTCCCAGGATCCTGGGCAAGTCACCCACACTCCCTGGGCCTCAGTTTCCCTATCTGTAAAATGATGGTAATAATACTTCACCTACCTCATGGGGAGGTTGTGAGGCCGTCACCTGATCTGGGGGTCAAAGCAGGAGGACTCTGAAGGTGCTACCCGGGAGCAAAGTATTATTACCGCAGGCTGAGAGCAAGGCCCACCTGCCCTTCCCCCACAGAGCCTCCAGGGACCCCGAGGCCTCCAGGGCCGACTGTCTCTTCACTGTGTTCCAGCCCCCCTCAGTGTCATCTATACCACCTTTGTGGGCACCCTAGACTTAGTTGTTACCTTGTTCCTTTCTTGTGACCATCTCTCCCACTGTAACTGCTGTACAAATTCTACCTGCCCCAGGACCCCAACACCTGCCTTCAGGCACCAGAGGCCAGGCAAGGGACAAAGGAATACAGCCACAAAAAAGCCAAGGGGGGATGCCCAGCCCAGCTGGGGCCCCAGGGGTGGAGATTGGTAGCCGCTGTTTGTATTGTGTTTGAGTCCTTGAGCGCAAGTGTTTTATAAAAAATAAAACAAAAACCCACTTCCACAAAAAAAAAAAAAAATTTTGCAGCAAAGAGAAATGAAGAAAAAACTGGAGAAGAAAAAAAAAACATACAAAATTTTTCCACCACACGCACCCTCTAAGCCAGCAAGATTTCCTCTTTGCAAAATCATATTTTTGTGGGAACCGGCCCTGCTTTTTGTGGCAAGGCCTGTTCTGATTAATAAAGGATCGTGAAAAAGCAGGGCCTTGGCTCTTTCCTCTGTGGGTCCCAGCCTGTTCCCTCCCCAAGGAGAAGCAGCTGGGTGAGGGGATGGGGAGCCTGGGGCTGAGTCTCTCCTCCTCAGCTTGTCACCTCTGGGACTTCACTGGTGACCTGGCCCTTCCTGAGCTGCCCACCCATCTTCAGATCCAGACTATGACCCCACCAGCTGCCTCAGAAGCAAAGGCAGCTCCATCTCCCATATCAGGTGGGAGGCTTATTGGGAGAGGAGTCTCCTATAGGCCTCAGGGGTGCCCCTTGATTACCCACCCCACTGGACATCCCCTCCCTCAGTTCCCAAGGGAGGCTTGCTATCCTCCAAAGTAGGTCAGAAAACCAAAGCGGGACCCTTCACCTTCCACCACCACCTAAGAAGCTGCTGTGGTTTCCGGTCCAGTGTCCCCTTCCTGATTCCTGCAGGGTAAAGGACGGGAGAGCTCTGGGTCTGTTGGCTAGACCTGTGGCCTCTCTCCACCATTTTCTCTAGTTTAATTATTTAGGGTTAGAAAAATCTCTCCGACTCAAAGAGAGCCCACGGCAAGTCCCAGCGAGGAGCCTGGGAAGGGCGGTCCTATCTCACGCCAGCCTGCGTGGCCTGCACAACGATTTCCTCCCTCTGCTCTTGGAGTTCAGAAGCAATAATCCCAGCCTCCCTACACCGCCCAGGGGCAGCAGGCCTGCTAGTTCTCAGGGGACTTCAGAAGGGAGGCATTACATCTGTTTCAGACATAGGACAAAAGGAATACTGGCCCATCTCTGGTCACGTGTCCACCTGCTGGCCCCTGCCCCACGCTGGATTAAAGGGGGCCACACACTTCCTGCTCCCCAGCTCCTGGGGCTGGCAGCGGCCTTCCTGAGCTGCACTAAAGTTCCTCCACCAAAGCTGCCCACCTTCTCCCTTTCTGCCCCCTCCATTTCCTACAACCTGGTTTTAATGTTCCTTTTCCAAGCTGGTTGTGGGCTGGGGATGTAGCTCAGGTGTAGAGAGATTGCCTAGCTCGGGAGGCCCTGGGCTCCACCTCCAGCACCACAAAAGAAAGAAGAAAAAGAAAGTGTTTTTTTCTTTGGCTTCAGATCTCTGTTGCAGAGATTGGAGAGAGCCCTGGGGTCAGGTAAGTAGCCTCAGGGGCACTCCCTTGGCTGAAGGAGCTTCTATTGGGGCTCTCAGAGGACAGCCCCGTGGGAGTCGGCTCAGGCCCAACCATGGCTCAGGGCCTCTTTCCTGGACTGTCTGTCCGGCCTTCCACTTCTTTGGTACATGTGCAAGTACGGCTTTCACTTCATTCCATCTGTCTTCATCCGCCTGCTCTGAGCGACCCGCCCACCCCTCCCTGTGCCTGGAACCGCTGCTCTCTAGTGTTTTCTTTCTCCTGCAAGACCCTCCTAGTCGACAGTGCTTCCTGGAAGGTCGTGTCCTACTCCCCTCCCCCTCCCCCACAAAGGCAGCCAGAAGGACCTTTGGCTCGTGAAGACACTGCACTCCCCATGTCTCTTTCCCCGCATGTGTGTGCGTGCATGTATGTGCCTATGTGCGTGTGTGTTGTGTCTTGTTTAGATTGTGCGCCCCCTGGGCAGAGATCCCTGTCTGAACACATGTTCTATGTGGCACGCCTGGGTGTGCTAATAAATGTCCGTCTTCAGAACAACAGTGCCCAGATGTCTTGAGGAAGCTTTGGAACAAATGGTTGAAAAAGCCTGCTGGTAGTATTAGAGGCAGGACCCCTGGCTCCCAGGTACCTACCTGTTCGTCTTCCTATCCCAAGCCCCTGGGGGTGGGGGAAGCAGGGAAACGATCCTCCCTGTCCCTCATCTCCGCACTGTTCTGCTGGCCAGGAGGCCTGCTTGTCTGAAGGCTTGGGCACAGTGGCAGGGGTGGGGAGGGTAGCGACGGGCTGGAATTCTCATCCATTCCACTCAAAGACCTGATGCCAATCAAGGGCAGAGCAGCCCTTAGTGGTGTGGAGTGAGCACTGGGTTGGGAGTCCACACATCTGTTGATGGGCAAGTCACTTACCCTTCTGGCCCCGTGGCCGCCACCTCCCCTGCTCTTTTCTCATCTCAGTTCCCACAGCCTTCCTTCCTGCTCTGACCACCAAGTGCCCTTGGCCTCTCCCCTACATCCCTTGCATAAACACAACTCTTTGGGGCTTCCCTCAATTCCCTGGTCTCCCTCATTTTCTGTGGAAATGGAGACCCTCAATAGTTCTCTCAAGCCAGGCATCAGCACCTGCTTTAACCAGGCTCACTTTCCAGAAGGAACTGGCTCCTGTTGTGGGGAGCAAGTGAACAGCACACCCGGCCCTGACAACTCTCCTGGCTCTGGGGAGAAACAGCCGAGCAGCCCCCGTTTGGCTGGCAAACAGCCATGGAGAAGGGTGCCATGCGAAAAGGGAGGGCTCTGTGTGCCTGTGATAGCCCCGGGACACATCGCAGGGTCTTTGCTCTGACCTAGAGGGTGGGGACTTGGCAGGGAGGAAGTACAGGGAAACAGAGGAAGGAAACTTGGCTAATTCTGCATGAAAAGAAGGTAGATGGACACCAGAATGTTTGGGGTACTGTTCTGTAGCCTCAGCTCTAAATAAACCCAGCTCCTTGTATACTGATGGAGAAACAGAGGCCCAGCCAGGCCACGACTTCAGTCAGGTCACTTAGTCATAGCAAAACTAGGACTGGAATTTCCCCTGTGTGACACAAGTTACAGGTCAAGAGGACAGTCCCTGGTCAGCTGCAGCTCCTACCCCACCTGAGTGATCCCCACCCTCCCAGACCCCAGAATGTTCTTGGTCTGCAGCCAAGCCCCAGACCCTCTTCCTCCGATCTTGCCCACCTCTCCACCTCTTTCTGTCCCGGCATAGCTGTCACTCTCACTTGCAAGCTGACTGTTCCAGATCCAGGCCCAGACTCCTCCTTAACCAGGGCCCAGCTCAGTGTGCCAGCCCTGCTGACCTTTTAGCCCCATATGACATCAGCCCCTGTTGCCATGGTGATGGAGGCCTGCAGGATCTTCTCATGGGAGATGGGCCTCTAGGTTTGAGATTTTAATTTTCTTCCTTTATTTTCCCCCTGAACAATGAGGGGAGAGAGAAATGCCGAAACTGAGCAAAAAAAAAAAAGACTATGGAGGAGATAGAGGAAGAGGTAAATGGAGGATGCGATGGAGACGTGTAGTCTCAGCAGGAGCGGGGGAGCACGGCTGAGAGAATACAGAAAGGTCAGCCCTGCTGGTGGGAAAACACCCAAGAAGCAGGAAACTGAAAATTAAGCTTCAGAAAATCCAAGAGCCAAACTGAAAGAGGGGGCGAGCCAAGCCGAGCCGAGAAGGAAGTAAGTCACCCCAAGATGACGGGAAACCAGCCTTGATGGCTCAAGACATTTCTGAGCATTTGTTCCCCAGACAGGCAGGACACGACTTTTTGCCGGGGTCGGCCTGACACACAGCTGGGGCACGTGGATGGGGGCAGTGGGACCTGGTGCTCCCAGGGCTTATAAATAAACAGGCATGTGGGAAATGCACATTCTTTCTCCAAGAAATATAATTTATGTATACAGCCAGTTTTTTTTCTTCCTAAAGAAAACACTAACATGTGGGGCCACTGCCCCTGACAGTGTCCCTGAGTGTCCTTGGCCCTGGCCCCCTCCTCCTGTTATTGCTTGGATGGGAAAGAGCTGGCCCTGGGAATTGCAGAGCAAGGCCCCTCTCCTCACCCCCTTGAGGCTGTCCCTGGTGACGGAGTGGAGGCACAGAGTGCCCATCCCGTGCCCCATGCCGTGCCAGCCACACTGGCTGTGCCCATTTAAGGGAATGGAGAGTGCAGGCAGCAGGAGAGGCCTGGAGCAGCCTCCCAGGCACAGAGCCCCTCTCTTCAGTGCAGGAGGCCCTGGAGGCACAGTGGCTTCTTTTCAATCTTGACAGCTGAAGGCTCAAAGCTGTGGGAAAGGGAGGGAGAGCTCTCTCTGCCCAGCAAGAGTCCAGGTACATGCTGGGAGAAGAGACCAGAATGAAGGGTGGCAGAGGAGGCCCTGCCTTCTTGGCCCCATACAAATATTAGGGCGCCTGAGGAGGGAGCTAGGTATGAGGAGCCCTGGTGAGAGGTGGGGGCAGCTGTGGCCTTAGGCCTCAATCTGTCTCCTACTTCTATCTTGGGCACAGGCCAGGGCTCCCAGGCCCTGACCTGGGCAGCACCTCCCCCCAAGGGCAGTTCTACCCTACACAGTTCACCCCAGAGGTAGCAGCTCTGGCACCAGAAAAGGTGGGCCTAGGAGATCCAAACCCCAGGAGGGTGGTGGGTACCCTGGGCATCCAGATTCAGTGACTGATATGATTCGTGCGTGGACAGTGGTGACCCTGGTTCCAGGAGGAAACGGGCACCTGTTTTGTTGTCAATGGCTCTATCAGGGAGGAGACAGAGCCCAAACTTCTTGTTCTGAAGACTGCCCAGATCCACGAGGGGGCAGTCTTCTTATTCCCAGGAGTGTCTGAAGATGGCCCCCAGGCCTGCCTGTACCCAACAGCCAGCCCAAAGAGGCTTCTTCACTGCCCCAAGTAGGTTCCCACCCGTCCTACAGACCCAGGAAGCCATAGTCTTCCGAAGGCCGTCCTTCCAGAGTGACCGAAGCCCACCACCCAGCGCAGGGGTTCAGGTGCCCAGTCCTGGAGGGCCTTCCAGAGCACGGAGGTTGCCCCCCGGGTGCGCCAGGACCCGGGAGCCAGCGCCGCCTATGAGCAGGTCTTCTTCCTCCTCATCCTCAAAGGCCCGTGCCGGGCGCCTGGGGAGCGGCCGCGGCGTAGGCTCATCGCGCTCCGCCATGCGCTCCACG
>NW_026000174.1:63670001-63734858 GCF_001458135.2 Marmota marmota marmota | reverse complement strand
CCCGAGCCCGCCCGCTACCAGCCAATCCCGCCCACCCTGGAGCAGGGAACAGCCGAAGGATCCCTTCCAGCGAGCTCAGCGCTGGGCAGGCGCCGAGACCCGACGTCCGACACCACGGCGAGCTGTTCGGAGGTTTTGTGCTCTCTCGGGCCGCGGGTCCTGAAGAAGGAAACCCTGGACCAAGAAACGCCAGCGCGACTCCCAGGGCTCAGAACAAAGAGCTCTCCAGGAGGGACTGTGGAGCGCTGTCACTGCCGGCCACTCAAGTCCTGCGACGTACGACCAGCCTCCTTGGGGGGTCACTTCAGGATAGTAACTCGGAGGGCTGTTGCTTTCTGTCCCTTTTCACATCTGAGGATTTGCAGGGACTCACGGCTTGACTCCGATGCCCGCCCCATACAGTCCACTGCCCAATAGCTTCCTCCCTGGTGTACCCACACCCCGATTTCCTGCCTTGTTCGATGCCCAAGAACTGTGGGTATCTGCGATAATCAAAAGCATGGGACAGGTGAACGGCTCTGAGAACCCCCAATGAGGTCCAGCCTCAGTCTGAAACTTCTTGCGCATGTTCCCACCAACCGCCATTTACCGTGCCTCTCGCCTCCCAACCCGAGACCTCCTGCCAGAGGTCCTGGCCGACAGGCGCTGTCCGGTTTACTGAGAGGCTATCATGGAACCAGCGCTAAAAGCTTTGCGCTGAATCCTTGCCACAGCTGTTACCCCAATATCAAAGATAAAGAAACTTTGGCTCAGAGAGGTTTGACTTGAGCTGGTTGACTTTGAGCTGGGTGACCCGCCCAAGGTCACCCACCTGGTGAGCTGCAGGGATTTGAAGTGAGGTAGTGTGACTCAAGAGCCTGGGCTTTTAACCATATACTACTGGCAATAAATGGAATAATGTCACTCAAATGAATGTTTCCCCCAAACAGAACCTCTGATTCTCAATGCAAAACTACAAGGAAAGTGTTATTAATCCCAAGGGAGCAACCTTCTCAAGGTCACATAGTGAGGAGAGGTTGCTAGGTGGGAGCAAGTTCCATGCCTCCTCCATCGGGTCTTCTCTGGAACCCGTGGGCCGTGTCAACTGACTGAACTACAATCTCAGGGCAGCACCCTGCCCTCCAACCTACCCCACTTCCTTGCCCACTGCAATTAAAATGTTTAACATTTAAGAAAATGGAAGCTGGGTGGGGTGGCACATGCCTAGATACCCAGTCAGTCAGAAGGCTGAGGCAGGAGAATGGCTTGATTCCAGGAGTTCAAGACCAGTCTGGGCAAGATAATTAGACCCCCATCTCAAAAATAAAAACGTGGGGGGGGGGGAAGAAGAGGAAAAAACAGAAAAGGGAGGCAACTTTACATCCAGGGAAATGTGTAGATTCTAAGGGTACCACTGGATGCATGTTAACAAATGTACACATCCGAGTCACATTTCATCACCCAAGAGTTCCCAGGAACCTCTTCTACCTCCCACAGGCAACTATGATTATGACCTCTATTATCAGGGATCAGTGTTGCCTGTACTTGAACTTCACCTACATGAAGTTGTTCAGCACACACTTTTGTTCCTGTTGGCTTCTTTTGCTCTGATCATTGATGTGTGGAGGAACCAACAAACGAACAGGCAGAGCAACAGAGGTGTAATACGTGAGGAGGTGCAGAGGCAGGTATTGGTCTAAGCCAGGAACCTGCCCCCTCCACCCCGTAGACCCTCATCCTAGGAGAGGCTGCCAAGATGAAGTTGGGACCAGAGCCACAGTAGGGGACCCAGGCCAAGAACCAGCAGAGCCAGACCCCAGACCTGGGATGGACAAGGATTCTCAGCCCCAGTAGGAGGGGCCTCAAGCTCCTCTCAGATCTTCTTAAGCCGGGGTCCAACTCTCTCCCTTCTGCTCCGAGGTGGGCACCTCGGAGACCAGAAAGTTGGGGAAAACCCAGCCAGACTGACGAGATGAACACAAGTACTCCCCACCCCTGCCCCCCAAGCAGCTTCAGCAAGGGAACATTCGCTGTGGGGGAGGAAACACAGCCATCCCACCCTTGCCACCTGCTCGGGGCTGGCACTCCAGCACCAACCAGCCCTCTTGGGCACAGGCAGCAGCCCACATGAGCCCCTGCTTTCTGGTACCAGTCTGCCATAGCATCCCTGGGCCGGGAGCATGCGGGTCCAGCCCTCTTCTTTCCCAAGTCTTTGTCTTGCTCTCGGTAGATCCTGTACCTTCACCCCCCACCGGGCCCTTCTCAGTGGGTAAAGGTAAAATGTGCTGGCGTTCTGGGCCCACGCAGGCTGGCAGCGGGGCAATCATCGTGATGAATCACACTGGCACCGCGGGCGCCCGGTCCTTGCCGAGGCGTCACTAATGAATTAGTTTCACCCTCAGTACGGGGCCTCTCAGCCTTCCCCTACTCCCCAGGAAGGCAGGAACCGAGCTCAGCAAAGAGAGTGCGAGGAGGAGCAGGTCTCTGACAGCTCCAGATACGGTCCCAGGCCATGCCCTCTGCCCACTCACCGCAAAAATACCCAGTGTGTAGGTCCTCCAGGTCCTGGGAACTGCCTCCCTGCTCCTAATCATGAGCGAGAACCATCATGCCCACCCCCAAATCTGTGTTTTTAAATGAATTTTTTTGAAATACAGAAAAGGTACAAAGCTCTCTGTGATAAACACCCCTGTGCTTGGTCTCCAGCGTTGACAATTGTTCACATTTTGTCATACTCGCTTTCAATCTCTTTCCTTTTAAATAAAAGAAAGAAAACAGCAACGTAACACAGAAGGCTCCTTTGATTTCCCCCTCCATGTCCCCACAGGCACCTCTGCCTCCTCCCCACTGACCCTGCCAAGGCCACTGGGATTCTTCCTTCCTGCTCTGGGGCCAGGACCACCGGCTGCTGAGACTTGAATAAGAATCAGGGAATATTAGCCTGGCCTCTTAGAAAGCGAGGGCTTGAGCCTGTTAGAGCCAATCACAAAATGTCAGAGCAGGGAGGGGGGCTTAGCTCTTCCCGCAGGCCACTGATTTAAATGTCTGTAAGAAGCTTGTCCCAGAAAAATGCATGGAGGCAGGTTCTCACCCAACAATGTGCCCTTTCCCCAGGTTCCTGGTCTCCTGGAAGTCTAGTCCAGTTCCCTCATCTGGCAAAAAGAAAAGCGATGATGTCCCTTTATACCACGGCCCCCTCCCCTTCTCTGCATCAGTCCAAACTTGAGTACCTTAAATCTTTCAGGTTTGTTCAGCAAACATTGAGCACCTGCTTCTAAGGCTAGGCACTGGGGATACAGTGATTATATTAATTATAAAACTGAACACTGCAGACAAAAATCCCAGCCTTTGTGGATTTATATTCCCGCCAGTGGAGATAATCAACAAAACCCACCAGTCCAGGGCTAATCAGGCTGTGGGGGACATAAGGCAAGGAGGAGAAAGGAGGCTGGGAGAGCTGCCCTTCAAAACTGAGTGGCCAGGGGAGGCCCCTTTGGGAGGACAGCATTGAGCCAAGATGAGAGAGGGGAGGTAAAGAGCCACTGAAGAAGTCTTGAGAGGGTGTGTTCCTGGCACAGGGGACTGCGGTGGGCAGGAGGGACTCAGGGTGGCCCTTGCAGCAAGAGGGAAGGTGGTAGCAGATGAGGTCAGAGAGGGAAAGTGAGGAGAGGGTGAGGAGGGGGAGTGGCGCATGGAGGCCGGTGGCCTTCCTGAAGACTTCAGCATTGAGGGTGAGGGGACTTTGAGCACAGTGCACGTGTCCTAACAAGAGCCTTTGGGCTCAGCTTCAGGAACAAGGCATGTGCGCATGCTGGGGAGGCCTCTGTGCAACCCGGGCCCCTCTCGTCTTGTTCCCTCCCACACGATAATGATAGTTGTCATTTACTGAGCACCTCCAGGTTGTCTAATTTACCCTTCATCACGGCTCTGCCAGGCAAGTACTGTATTCCCCACACTCCCACTCCACAGATGAGGAAACAGATTCAGAAGTTAAGTCACTCGATCGTCACCCAGCTGGTAGGAGGCTAAGCCATGATTCAAACCCAGACCATCTTATTGCGAAACCAGGGCTTTTTCTATTAGGTCTCAATGATCTTCTCAGCTAGGAGAAATTAAAGATACCACCTAGAGTGCCCCTGCCCTGCAAACAGCACAAACATGTCCGAGAGTGCCCTACTTGGAGTTTTGGATGTTGCTGGAGAAGTCGAGGGTGGCTGAGAGCCGTACCCCTCCCCTGCTCCATCCCAAGTCCCAGGGCTCAGTGTTTGCCTACCTGGGGGAGTGGGGGGTCCTGGAATCTGCCGGGCAAGGCTAGGAACCCCCAAGTAGGTCCAAGAGGACAGAACAAAAAGGTTCCCAAGTCCAAGGTCACCTTATGCCTGTGATCTGGGCTCAGGGTTCATCTCTTTACAAATTCCAGGCACTCTCGGGCCCACTTAGCCCCAGGACCTTCAGTGGGATGTGAAACTCACTGGCTGGCTTAGCCACTACCAATCTGCTTCTCCTACGCCACCCCCTTCCAGAAACCCGAGCCTACGTGTGGCTTGGGATCACATTCCTCTGGAAACCTAGCTCTGGGAACATGAGAGCTGGAGTAACAGAGGCCAAGGGAGTGTATGGAAGGGGAGAGGCCGCGTTGCTGCCCAAGGCCAAACCTCCATGCTACCGACAGGAACCTGATCATCCTGAGGGATCTGGTGAGCCCCAGGTTACAAACTGGATTCCAGGTGACGTCCCTTTCTCCTAGGAAGAACTCGCAGCCGTCATTGCCGGCAGCTGCCCTTATGTTACTGTCTTCCGAATCAGTGGCCAAGTACGGGAGGGATTGTTTACTCAGAGAATACAGACCCAGGTTCCAACCATGATGGCCAAGGACCCCTGGACTAGTCCCCCGCCCTCTGGCAGGGGCTGCTGAGGGTCACTGACTTCTTTTTTCTATCTTCCCTTTCTGAACACTGAGCAAAACTACTTTTCCCAGACCTGGGGGGTGGTCCCTTGGGACGAGCACTGGGTCAATCAGTGGACGTGGACAGAATTGAGACCGAAGCGTCAGTGTGCAATCTTCCATGTTCTTTTACCTTCTGCCATTTTAACAATGGAAAGGTACCTGGGCCCCTGAGTCATCACTCCGATAAGAGCTACCTGACCCACTTCAACTGTGACAAGAATACAAACTAAATGTTTAATGTGTTTAGTTGTTTAGACTTGGGGGCTGTTTGTTATAGAATCCACCTGGACTATCTAACATAATTCCTCTCAGTTCATCGGTTTCTTTCCAACCCAGGGCCTTTGCATATGTTGGTCCCTCTGCTTGGCTCACACTATCCTCTTTAGTGTCTTCTGCTAAAACCTCCCTGTCTCTGAGAATCCTTCCAGGATCCTCCAGAGTATGTCAAATCCCCACGGTATAGAAATTTGAGTGCCTATTTATTTTTCAATTATAATTAAATAATTAACTGTGGACTCTTTGATTGAAGGCTGTTTCCCCTATAGATGTGAATTAAAGAAGGATTGAAAGGGGCTGAGGTTGTGGCTCAGTGAAAGCGCTTGCCTCGAACCCAGTGTGAGGCACTGGGTTCCATTCTCAGCACCACATAAAAATAAATTTAAAAAATAAAGTTTTTTTTTTTTAAAGGATAGAGACTTTTCTCCTACATGTTCCTCTGGGGCCAACTAGCCACTGAGTAGCTCACCTTCTCTGCTAGTATTTTATTGTTGTTGTTTGTTTGTTTTTGGTGGGGTGGTTATTGATGGTCTTTTTCTGTGTTTTTTTTTTTCAGTACTAAGAATTGAACCCAGGGTGGTCTACCAGCTACACACCAGGGATGTTCTGAGTTACATCCCCAGCCACATCCTCAGGGATGTTCTGAGTTACATCCCCAGCCTTTTTTTTTTTTTTTGAGACAGGGTCTCACTAAGTTGCTCAGGCTGGCCCGGAACTTGTAACCCTCCTGCCTAGCCCCCCAGAGTGGCTGGAGGTTAAAGGCGTGTGTCACCAGGCCTGGTTTCACGCAATATTTTTAAAAATTCGAAATTAATATTAAAAAAATCACGATAAACAAAATATTAAGGTTTGAAATACAGACCAGATCCATACGGTATGAAGCCCTTACTCAAGGAGCGTGGGGTTAAGAAGAAACAGCAGTAATACTAACCCTGTTTTTCTTTAAAATGTTGAAGTTTTGTTCATCCTGAAGTTTTGGCATTCATTTTTATTTTTAAAAAATGATTGAATCAGGTGGTGGGGTTGTAGCTCAGTGGTAGAGGAGCCCCAGAATCAAATCCAAGACACACACACACACACACACACACACAGATTACATCAAACTATTACTTGATTATGAAGTTGCTGTTGTTTGCACTTTAAATATCATCCCTGGGGGGCAAGTGCCCTGCTCCCTTCACCCTAGTGCCAGGTCTTCCATGGGCACATCGCCCCTGCCCCTGAGGGATTAGCATGAAACAACAGGGAGATAAGGTTTTCTGATCATTTGAGATCATTTGCGGGTATTAACCATTGTTCTTCTAGACAATTTCCTTATATCCATTCTTCTCCATTCAGATGCTAAGTTGGCTCCCTCTGATTCCTGCTCTCCACGGGAAAACCAGAACAAAGAGTCAAACCCTTGGCTCTGAGTTGCAAAAGAGGCTTTGAAACCCAGAGCTGAGACTATAGCCCTACAAGAGCCGGGTTTTGAAAGAGAAATCTTTTTTGTCAGTCCAGAAGCCTTGCTTTGAACTTGAAGAGCAGACAGCTGATGCCCTAAGCCCTGGTGAAGGGAAGCCTGCGTCACCACAGAAGCAAAGATCCCACCCAAAAGCAGAGAGAGGCTTGACCTGCAGGTGGGAGAGAAGGGACAGTGTCACAACCCTCACACAGATGTGGGCCAAAGGGGGTCTAGGTGGCATGAGAGAAGCCCCTGGGTACACTTGAAGGATGCTGGGGTCAACGTGCACCTCCCTTAGCAGGTGTGTGGCCTGGGGACGGAGAGGCCTCAGTAGATGGAAGGTGAGCTAGCCACCTGCCCCCCGCCACCCCCGACTCCTTCCACACCAGTGTCACAAGGAGGAGAACCCAGAATTTCTTTTTTTTTTTTTTGTACTGGGGATTAAACCCAGGAGTGCTCAACCACTGAGCCCCATCTCAGTCCTTTTTCTTTTTTCTTTTGAGACAGGGTCTCTCGAAGTTGTTTAGGGGCTTGCTAAGTTGCTGAGGCTGGATTTGAACTTGGAATCCTCTTGCCTCTGCCACCTGAGTCGCTGGGATGACAGGATGCACCACAGCACCTGGCGAGAACCCAGAAATTTCTACTCCTCCAAAGTGGATGCAGGTATGGCCAGGAGCAGACTGGTGGACCGAAGGGGTGCACAGTTCTGGTTAGGCAGCTGCAGAGTTGATTGCATAACCCTGGCAAACAGAGGCCAAAGGTCATAGTGGCTTCTGGGCAGGTACAAGGAGGACAGGCGTGGATGACCAAAGGCCACAAAGATCACACAGGGAGGGATGCAAGCTCCATGGAAGTTGTGCAGCTTCCCAGGAAGAAGGGGCAGAACTCCTGAACGGACTGGATTTGAGTCCTTAACGGCAGAACTTTCATTCAAAGGAGACTGTATTGGGCTAGAAGTGTCTAGATTGATGAATCTGTGCTGTCAGTGACGGTCCCAGGTATCAGGAACTCGTAGCTGGGTCAGGCCTCTTAAGGACAGGTGTCTTCCCCATGTCTCACGAAGGGTCCTTCAGATCAGTAATCCCTGCCAGGTGTGTACAGCACTGGACTCACAGTCACACTCCAGGGCCATCTTAGTGATGGCCCCTATGTGGGAAGGACTTTTGAATGCTTTGGGCCTCCCAGCATCTGAAGCCCCTTCTTCTACTGGAGAGTCCCGCCTTCCAGCGCAGAAGCTGAAAACACTGGAAACTCACTTTCCCAGCATCCCTTGCAGGGTGGGTGCAGGCATGTGACCTGGGAGTCACTCCCCAACATACCCACCCTCAATTCTGAATTGGAAATCAGCACTGCCGAGAAGAAGAAGGACCATCTGGGATCCCTTCCGAGGACAAGTGACGGGGAAGCCTGGCATCTTCACCAGCCCAGGTCCATGGGGTGACTTTGGCCATGTTACTGGCTTGGGTACCCTCTAAGCTTTGTCCTTGGGTCCACCTGAAGACGATATAAGTGCCCAAAGTCCTTTTAATAAATTTCTCCTCTGCTTAAATTAGCCAAAGCTGGTTTCCGTGACTTGCAGGGAACTCTGATACCTAAGCAACTGTCACTCAGGCAGCCACATGTTCAGCCCCTCCCCCACCCACCCCCGCCCTCCCTTCCTCCCCCATCCTCAGGAACAAGTTTGGGTTCAGCAGCACCAGTCTTCTGTCCCAGGTGCCAGGCCCATGAGGAGAACGTGGCTTCACAAAAAAGGCTGTCATCACCCTCCCCCCCTGGGTCACTGGGCCCAAGGTGTCCTAGAGTTTGCCCCTAACACAGCTCCACCCCATCTGAGGTCAGGTAGGCCAGACAGGTGCCTGTCTTACCTGTTTACCTGGGGACCTCTGGAGGCACACTCACACACACTCACACAAACACACACATACACAGACACACACCAGCTCTCATACTCCTTCTTTAGCAAAAGAAAACAAAGTCCCCTTCTTACCATGGGCTACAGACGGGAAGCTTCCGGGGCCCCACTGCTGCCCACCCCAGACTCCCAGGCAACCGAGGTGAGGGGCGGATCCTCATGTTCAGAACAGAGAATGACAACGTGTGCTCACTCAGTAGAGTGGCTTTGGCCAAGTGGCTTTATCTCTCTGGCCCAGGATGACCTGGTTGTCACAAACGTCCTCCTAGGGGAGAGTTTATGACTCAGAGAACTCTCTTGTCAGAGCCTGCCTGCAGCAGCCCCTGCCAGGCCCCAGGTCGGGGCTTCCTGGGTCGGATTCCTCCTGTCCTTGTTGTTCCAGGGAACGATTCCTCAGGAATGGAGGGCTCTCCAGATGGTCAGAGAGGAAACGGGAGAAGCAATTCAGAGTTTCACCCACTCCATCTGTCTGTGCCCCAGCCCCACCAGCCCCAGCCTCCCCATGAGGGCTTCCCACCACCCCAGCCGCCTCCGGTTCCCGCAGACAGATGCCTTTAAACACCCCCACCGTCCACCCCCGGCCCCTGGGAGCCTTGTTCTCCCAGCTGGACAGCTGTCAGGCCCATGAGCTGATGGTTCTGTGTCATCATGTGACTCAGGCCAGATGGTACCTGTCAACATCAGCTGCCACAGTACCATGACGAGCTGCAGCCTCACACATGTCCCCGTGCGTCAGAGGTGGGTGCACCAGTCCCCACCCCTGCTGCCCTACCATCCTTCTGGACCCCACACCCACATCCCTGCCGTCAGCACCCCTCCCACCTGTGTCCCCAGCCCTCCTCCCCCAGAGGGAGGCCCTGCTGTGTTCTCACTGCAAGAGGTGAAGGCCCACAGAATATTCTGAGCACCTGGCAGGCGGTGGGAGCTGCAGAAAGGTTAATCATCCTCTCTGCATACCTAGAAAGCTCCCTGAAATATCTGTGGGAGGGGGAGGGAGCGCTCAGCAGCAGCTACGAGAGTCACCCGCCGGAAGGGGTGACTCTGATGAACACTCCAAGCTGGTTACTGGATAAAGGGACAGGCAGGCAGCTGCCAGCAGGGCCTGGCAGAGGGTGGCCTTAGGGACGGGGTGGCCAGGGCCGCCCGGTCAGGCTGTGCAGATTGATCACCCACCAGTGATCAGGGAGGTCTGCTCCCGGAGACAGAGGGGCCCATCCAGGGCCTCACAGGAGACAGAGGACAGACCTTATGACATCAGCAGTGTGGCTTGGTCAAGCTCCCATCCCATTTAGGCCTGTTCCCTCTGCTCCTGCCATAAAATAACTGTCCTGCTCAGTACTCTGAGTGTAGCATCTCGTGTCACCCTCAAGGCAGGGGCTGCTCTGAGCCCAGAAGCTCAGAATGGTTAAGTGACCAACTAGAGGTTGCATTGCTGGCTGTAGAACCTACCCGCAGGTTCTGGAGCACTGGGGTTTGAACCCTGGCTGACTCCAGAGCCCAGGCCTGGGACACCAGACGCTGCCACCCGCCTTGTCTTGGAGAGGAGAGCTCCCCGGTGGGGGGGCCAGGCTGCAGGCTCAAACCTCGGAGGTCCAAAGGGACGAGGCCACTGAAGAAGGAAGCCACAAGGCACACCCCACACCCGGCTCCTTTCTCAGAGCTGTCCCCAAGGGGCTGGCTGCTCCACTTCTTTCCGGACTGCTTGTCACTCATCTCTGAGCCATCACACCGCCCCCTCTAGGGCCTGCTGAGAAGCAGGAGCTCTCCTACACTCCCCTGAGGGCTCAGGGCAGGAGGGTGACGGGGCCAAACCCACGCAGCCAGCCAGTCCCTGTCTGGGGCTCAGTAGCCTGAAGAGCTTGGGGACCTGTAGGGACCCAGGTTGGAATGTGAAGTCCCTCAGGCCACCACAGGGAGCTGGCTGGAGTTGGTCAGAGGTGGGCAGGTGCCATGTGAGGGAGACCAGGAGGGCACGGTGCAGAGAAGAGGCACACCTGGGCACAGTAGGGGTCCTGCGGGGCCACAGCAGAGGCAGCTGGGCAAGGGGACACAGCAGGGTTCCGCTGCCAGCTGCAGAGGTGCAGGGAGCCGGGCTGACTGACTGACACCTTGGTCAGGGCGGGTGATGGTCAGAAGCCCACACCGGACACCTCCTCTGGCAGGCAGGGCTGTCCTTCCTCCGTGGAACGTTCACTAATTCCAAAGGTGCCAGGCGCTGTCCTGGGCTATGGAGTCTCAGCTGTGAACAGGACGGTCACTGTCTGTCCCCTTGTTGAGCTTCCTCATCGGAAGCGGGGTACGGAGAGGATCCCTAACATGGTCTTCAAGGCTTCCTGGAATTGGAGCCACCTGCCTTCCTTGTGGGAGCACCCACTTCTAGGCTCACTGTCCCCTGTCCCTGCCGTGCCTGGGGCTCATCCCCCTCCACTGTCCTCACCTGCACGCCCCACCTCCAGGGACGGCCCCACCCTCCCCTGGAGCCCTCCCCTCCTCCATGAGGATCTGCCCTAGTAACTCCATGCACCGTGGTCCCAGCAGAGGCCAGGGCAACTTGGAGGTCACCGATGCCCTACCAGATGCTGCCACTGTGGCCAGCCGGCCCCACGCCACCTCCTCATGTCTGCCTCTGAGATGGGGAGGTCCACACCCGCACCAGGCAGGGGCTCCAGGACTGCAGTCTCGGCCCCTCCTGGACCCTCTTCCTGGCACCCCATGTCCTGGGCCACCCGTCCTCACACAGCCCCCTGCTCTGGGTGGGCTCAGGCCTCATCGTGAGGTGGCCCAGCTCTCGTGACCTGGAAACCGGGCGCAGGACCATAGAACAGGGTGGGGCTGGGGACGTGTAACCAGGCTCCGGTGTCCCCGACACCATATCCCCTGTTGGCCAGGTAGAAGTAGGATGAGCAGGAAACTCGATCTGAGAGAGGACCTCTCCGGAAAGGAGAATCGGAAAGTGCGTGGGGTGGGGTGGGGTGGGAGGGGTGGCGTGTGTGTTGTGTCTCCTCTGCATACGCTTCTGGTTTTTGTGTGCCCCTGTCTGTGCATGCCTTTAGATCTTTGTGCACACACACGCATATGTGAGCGAGCATCTTGGCTCTTCATGTGAATCTTATGTCCACATATGTTCGTCCTGGGTGTCTGTGTGTGGTGGCCGAGTCTATATATTTGTCTGTTGACACATACGTGCCTGTGCATTTGCGGGAGCTGTCTCCGAGGGTCTGTGCCATTTTTATTTGCATTTGTGTGTTTGCAGTGGCAGTGTGGACTTGTGTCTTTGGGCAGGGAGGGGCTGTGGGATCCCCTCACTCCCACTGTCACTCTGCCATGGCCAAGTCATGGCTGGAGCCCAGCTCAGTCCCAGGGCTGGTGACTCACCCTCAGTGTTGAGGGTATGGGCCAGCAGGTCCCCACCCACAGTCTAAGGGGCTGTCGCTGGGTCCTGAGTCTGGCTGGGTTTGTAGCCCAGAGACTCTATGTCCTCGAATCCCCTCCTCCAATGCTGGAACCATCTGGGGCCACCCACAGCCCACATGGAGCCCCAGCTAGGTTGTGGACAGCCCCAGGCCTGCCACTCAGGACTGCACTGGGTATAGCTAGTATCCAGGGCCAGCAGAGCTGCTCCACAGACACCCACTCAGAAGCCTGCTGGGTGCAGGGACCCTGAGGGCCCCTCTGCACACCAGGCTGAGCAGCAGGGCACAGGGGCAGCCCTGGCCCTGGGCTGGTGTCATATGACCTCAGCAGCTCATGTACCCTCTCTGGATCCAGGCTCTTCATGTACAAAATAAGGGACTGGCAGGACCACAGCATTCAACTGTGTAGTTGCGCACTGCTCAAAGGCCCCTGGTTGAGGGGACAAAAGTGCTGAGAGCCGGCCCAGATCATGCCTTCGGGTCTGGAGGCCCCGGTGCCAGGCCGCAGCCTGTGGAGGAAGACATGTAAATATTTCCCACAGACGCTGGCTCAGAAGGGCCTCTGCTCAGGTGAGGCGCACCTCTGGTGAACGCCTTGTTCTCTTTCTTACAAAGGGGCTGCCTTGCTCCGGTCACTTGGTTGAAGGGAAAGAAGCCCCAACCCTTGGGATCAGCACCCCCATCCCGGGCCGGTGTCCAGTGCCCTTTCTTTTCAGACTTGCCTCCGTCTCAGAGACAGATCCTGCCACTCTCCCTTCCCTGCTACACCCTCTTCAGAAGCCATCCCTTGTGGGACCCAGGAGGGACGTGGAAGCTCTGTCCTAATCTTCACCCCTATTTTGTAGACCAGGTAGCCAAAACCTAGAGAAAGACAGCCACCTGCCTCTCGACTACCCCGCCCTCCTCCACCTCCCTCTCCCCGTCCCCTGGGGTCCTGCCATCCGCACTTAACCACAGGCAGCACAGAATGAAGCACCCCATCTGTTGAATCATGTGACTCACAAGTTCCAACTTGTGGAGCCCCTGACTCCAAATCCAGCGCTAGCCCCACCCCCACCTCCTGCACCCACTGCTCCCGGCTCCCCCCTCCCCTTCCAGCCACCCTGACAGTGACCATGACACTTCTCTCCTTCAGTGTTCTTTATTTCATCAGGAAAGTAGCTAGGGAGGCACTGTGGGGGAGGGGGTGGGGACGGGACAGAGGCTTGACTTCTGTCCTGTGGGGGTCCGTAAACCTGGGAGGAAAGAGCAGAGGCGAGGCCCTGACCCCTGGGAGGCCCCCCGATCACCCACCCCCACTCAGGGCTCAGGTTCCCAAAAGGTTGCTTGACCCGGGCTTGGGCACGGGCTGGCCCACACTGCCCCCTCACGCAGGGAGAGGTGCAGGTGGCTCGGGCCTTACCAGAGCCTCTGGCTCAGCTGGACGCCGGGTAGCGGCTGCTGTGAGGTGTGTCTCGGTAGAAGGGGTCAACTGAGGTCAGGGTTCTGCAGGGAGAGAGGAGGACAGTGGGAGACAGGGGCCGTGGGATCTGGGCCTTCTCTTCTGCGGGCCCCTCCCAGGGAGCCTGAGAGGACGCCAAGCCTGTCAGGGCGGCCAAGCCACAGACACTCGCTGCCTGCCAAGTCGGCCTTCTGTTGCGAAAGCATAGGTTTTGAGGAATTGAGCAGCAAGGAGTGACCGGAGAGGCAGAGCCTCCGTCCATTCATCTTTGGATGCATCTTCCACTGCCCCTGCCACCAAGGGCCACGCAGGGGCCAGGGCAGCAGCCGTGCAGAGGAGAGAGTCACTGGACAGAGGAGGGAAGGAGCCCAGGAGGGCAGGAGGACAGAGGCCAGGGGCCAGGATCAAGAGGAAATGGCCTCTCAGAGGGACAGACAGACAGACAAAGGCAGGTGTCCAGTGCCCTGGAGCTGGCCTGTAGCTGGCCGGGACGTGAGGAGGGGAGAGAACTGGGATGGGGGTGCTACCTTCCCACATGGGGGTGCAGGCGCCTCAGGCTCTCTGTGGGATTGGGAGTGGCCTCCATGCGAGTGACCGGCTGGTTGAGTGCATAGCCTCCCATCTTCTGAGGCTGGATGCTACCTCGAGTCCAGCCTTCCCGGTCCAGACCCTTGGGGATGTTCTCAAAGTACCTAGAGAGGAGGGGGCTCTTGTTGGCCTCCCACGGGCCTCTACTCACCTCCATGGCCTCTGCAGGAATCTCAGCCCTCGGATCCCTCAGGCCTCCTTGCCTCTGCCTGTGTCCCCTGCGCCTGGTCACTTGAAGCCCTTGTCCACGTGGAGAACTCTCCCTCAGGAAGCCTGCCCTCCCACCTCTGGGGGTGGGGGCGTCCTGCCTCACCTCTTCTCCCTGGGGTCCTGCTCTCCTCCCATCGAATCCCATGCTCACCGAGCCCTGAGCCAGGCTCTGAGGGTGTCAAGCCCTGCCCTTGAGCTCAGAAGAGGGGGTACAGATAGGTCAGTGTGGAAGTCAATATTTAATGCCTTGGGGGGTCCAGGTGCACAGGGTGGACCAGCGTGTGCCTGACACCTGGCAGGAGCCCAGGAGCAGGCAGGCGGGTGGACCAGCCCAAACTGCTGGATCCTTAGGAAGGGGACATCCACCTCCCCAAGGGCAGGCACATAGTGGCCCCTGACACCCTGAGTGAGCCTCTGCCCCTCCCCCTGGACTCCTTGGGAATTAGAGCAGCCATTTGCTCCAAATCTGAGCTGGCGTCTTGTCCCAAGGGGAGGGATTTAGCCCAGGGCTTCCAGCTCCATCTCTGGTCTCTGGGCAGGGCTTCCCCTCAGTGGGATAACACTCCTGCTGAAGCTGTCCCTGCCCTCACCTCTAGGTCCTCCCCCTGCCCCGGCCCGGCCCTCCTGACCCTCCTCCTCTCTCTCCTGCTCACACCCTGCCTGGCACTCAGGGCTCGGTGAGAACCTGACATGAACGGATCTGCGAGGTGTCTGGAGGCAGGAGAGGTGGCTTGAGGAGCAGGGCTGAGGGACACGTGTGACTGGATCAGGGGTCTGGAGAGGGGGAGCCTGAGAAGAGAGGGCATGGTGGGGCACTTGGAATACCGAGGTGTTGGGGGGACAATATGAATATGGATGCCACTTGGGTTTCCCGGCTCAGAGATTTTGTCCCCCAAATTACTCTTCCTTTATTCCACTCCTGTAAATGCCCTCTGTATGCAGTGCTGGCCCCGGGAGGCTCCCCCAGGGCGCCAGAGCCACCTCCTCCTGGAAGCCCTCCCTCATGCCTCTCTCCTGCCCAGGGAGCCCTGAGCCCATCCGCCAGGCACTGGAGGTAGTGTCTTAGTAGCTGCTCTTCCTGCTGACCCCTGTCCCGTGCCCACCAGCCACCAGCCAGCCTTCCACTGTCTTGCTCTGCATCTCTCAGAGAACTACCCTCAGGTTGCTGGAAGCTGCTTCACCTGAACAGAGAGACAACTAGCCTCTACTATTCCCTGTGACAGCCTGTAGCAGTGACTGCTAGACGTGGGGTATAAATACCCCCACTCTCTTGCCTTTGGGCTGGGAAAATTCCGAGCTGTGTGCTTTGTGCTGTTTTCCAGAGTTTCCCCATGGGGCAGCTGGCTTTCTAACATCCCCATTACTGGAAGCCTGCCCTCCCCTTCCACGTCCCCTTCCCCACCCACCCAGTAAAGTGCCTTGCTCTGGAATGCTTGGCTGAGCGTGTCTAGCAGAGCCTGCACTGATTCAGGGTTGCTCTTCTCCCCCAGGCTGTGAGCTCATTGCCAGTCCCAGCCCCAGTCTTCCGGTCCGTCAAATGGGTTTCAGCTTTGGGCTGGGAGGGGGGCCTCACCCTTGATTGTAGGTGGTCAGGTACCGGCTATCCCTGTCGGGGTCATAGGAGCTCCGGACATAGGTGGGGTTGTTAAGGCTGAATCCTGTGGGCTCCTGAACAAGAGGGGTAGACAGGGAGCTGTGGGGTCNGGGACGGGGAGGGCGGGCTGGGCGCAGCAGGCCTCACCTTGTTCCCCACGGCCTCGCGGCCCAGCAGGGCAACATTGGTCTGTTGCATCCGCTGTGGGGGCTGGAATGGACGGTGGCTCATGCTGCTGGGTTCCGGGCTGGGAGGGGGCACCTGCAGGGGGCAGGGCCACAAGAAGGCAGGCTGGGGTGGCCAGGCTGTAGCAGCGGGGTGGGAGGGGTGGTGGCGGAGGCACTTCCCCCTCCGGCCAATCTCATTTGCCTTGCGGGAACACACCTCTCCGTCCCAGCCCCGGGGCGCCACCCTCCCTCCTCCCCGAGGCCTGTGCTTCCCAGGCCTCTGAGCCTGGCCCCAACCCCAGCTCCTCCAGGAAACCTCCCTGTCACTCACTCTGGGGTTCAGGGTCCTTTCATTTGCTCTGCTGTAGCCTGTCTCCCGCTCAGAGCCTCTGGCCAGCACAGGCAGAAACTCATTTCCCTGGAGAGAGCAGAGCAGCTGTGGGCACTAGAGTGTGGCTGTCCCTCCCGCAACTCCCCAGAGCCACACTAACTGTCCCCACAGGTGTCCCTGACCTCCCTCGGTGCAGCTTACATGAGGGTGAGTCATGGGGAGGAAGTCCGACTTGGTGACACTCCGGTTTGAGAGGAGGACCTGGAGGGACCCACAGGAGGAGGGTCAGCTCAGCGCAGGAAGCCAGCCCCGTCCGTCCCCCCCACTCAGCCTCCTTGTCCCCACTGGCTGAACACGCAGCAAGACTCGGCACCAATGGGGACTGCTGGGATGACTGAGGAAAGGCAAAAGTTGGGGGAGGAGGGGGAGGACATGTCCCTGAATGGGACCCAGCAGGAAGGCTCTTGTCTGAACCTGGCGGTGCCCTTGTGCCTCCCTGGACCTCAGTCTTTCCATCTATAAGACGGGACCAGAGACGATTTCACCCAGGCTCCTTCACCTTGTGTTGGAACCCAGGGCTGCAGCTCATGGTTTTTTGAAAAACTAGAAACGCCCCGGGGGCAGGGGAGGGCCTCCATCCCCCTGAGACGCCAGCAGAGAACTCACAGGGTCCCCGGGCCTGGCCTGGGAAGGCGGAGGAAAGACCGTCGGGCTTTTGGCCGCGTCCTCGGTGAAGCCCGTCTCCTCCTTGGCACCGATTGATTTCTTCTGCAGGAGATCTGGAGAGACAAGTCCCCGTGGGGCCTGGGTGACCTCCCCACTATGGCCTCTGAGGCTCAAATCCCGGCAGGAGGAAGTTGAGAAGGGAGGACACGGGGGTCCATGAGCTCCAGGGTCCATCCAGAGAACAAGAGAGGAAGGCCGAAGGAAGGGGCAGTGCTGAGGGCAGCAGCCAGCTCTGGTCAGGCCCAGGACACTGAGGTCAGCCCGGGTCGGGGGACAGTTCCCTCAAGCCACCTACCTATTTGTTCTTCTTTCTTCTGCTGGTGGCTTCTGAGACCTAGGCCAGCACCAGATCGCCCTCGGTGGTCTCTCTCGGGGCTGGGGGATGGAGGTGGGGGGTGGAGGTGGGGGGATGGAGGTGGGCTACGGGGCAGACTGGCTCAGACTCGGGCATACCTGGCTGCATGGACGGCTCCTTGAGGTACTTGGAATTGTACTCAGAAGTCATGAAGCGTGGGCCCTGGAACACAGGGTGGAACATTGGGGGACACAAGGCAGACCAGGGCACAGTGGCTTTGGGTGGCAGTGGCACTAGCTTTTGGGTTGTGTGTGCTCCCGTGGGCCTGGGAGGGGAGCGCGTGAATAGCTCATGGGCCATCAATCTTTCCCTGACAGTGCACCAAGGTGTCTGAGATCTTCCCTGTTCCAACCATCACTAAGTCCCATACCACCCTCAACTTCCGGAAATGAGCCTCCAGGGACCCCGAGGGCAGGAAGGCTGCGAAGGGAGGAGAGAGGCTGAGGGTTCAGGGCACAGGTGGGGCCAGGGAGAGGAGGGGACCGGGATCATCACTGTGAGGCTGTGTTGGAAATGTCGAGTCACGAATCCTTTGTCTCTTGCTGCCTGAGCCCATAGGTGACCAACTTGGGGCCAACTCCATGGTGACCAGAGCAGCACTCCCCCGCAGGGGCAAGGAGGGGCGGGGCCTCCTCTCCCAGCCCCGCAGCCCAGGCAGGGCCCGTCCACTCAGTCCACTCACATATCGCGAGTTCTCCCAACCCGAGGAGCCCCTGCCCTGCTGCTGGTGGAGCAGGGGGACGTCCTTGGGCTCCAGCCCTGTGAGAGACTGGGCTCCATGATCCTGGGTGTCAAAATGGACCTTCCTGACCTGGAGGAGGGAACACCAATGAACTTCCCGGGCAGGTGAGGGGCTGGCCATCACTTCCTGACCCTGATTCTGCCCGACACCTGCAGAGTTCCTGCTGGCAGCCAGAAAGACCCCTTATAACGAGCCAGGTGTCCATCCTCCCCTCAGAGCCTGCAGCATTGCTATCACACTCACTGAGCCCCACGTCCTGACAGCAGCCCACAGGGCCTTTGCACCTGCTGTTGTCACTGCCTGGAACACTTCCCTCGGATGGCAGCAACTGGAGAAGCACCAGCCTCCCTCAAGTCTTTCCAGTGTCTAGTACCAAGCTGTCCCAAGTCCTTCCCTCCTGCTTTCTCCCTTCTCCCCTGCTGGATGCCCCCTGCTCTCATCACCTTCCAATAGAAAAGAGATGCTCAGGGCTGGGGGTGGGGCTCAGGGTTAGAGCCTGGCCTAGCACAATGGAGGCCCTGCGCTCCATCCCCAGCAGCACGCACACGCACACACATGCACACGCACACGCACACGTGCAATAGTGATGATCAGGATAGATTGGTTGGTAGACAAATGGATAAGTGCTCAGGTGCTAGGTGGTCATGGTGGTGACATGAGCGATGATAAAGTGACTTTAGACACAAACAATATGGGGTGATAAGGACAATGGACCATGGTGGAGCCTGAGGGTGGTGGCGGGGGCTTGGACAGGTGGAGGGGATGCTGGTGATGATCAGGACAGAGGTGGGGATGGTGACAGAAGGAGGGAAGTGGAGGGATGAGGTCTTGTCAGTGCTGTCCCTGCCTTCTGGAAGGACCACCCAGCCTCCCGAGCCTGTGGGCCTCTCCGCTCGGAGCTCTGCCGCCTCCTGGCCTTGGCCGGGCACTGACCTCCTTAGTGAGGAGACCTGCGTTGGGCTTCTCGCGCCCGTAGGCAGAGGTCGTCTGGTACATGTTCCAGGGTAGTGGTTGCGTGCCATCAGGCACCTCCAGGGGACAGTAACTCTGACTGGTCACGGACTGGAAGTTGCTCCGGGCTTGTTCCCTGGCAGGGGACACAAGCGGAAGCTAGGCCCCCCACGGCCCCCTGCTCTGGTTCTTTGGAGGCTGGGTTGCTGAGGCCCAGAAGCTTCTCCCTCCCTCAGCCCTCTCCCAGGCACCCTACAAACATGCTGGGACCCACGCTGGGCACCAGGCCTCGGCCTGGCAAGGCTGAGTTCCCGTCCTGGGAGCCCGGAGCGGTTCGATTTGCTCTGACATTCCCAAGAGCTAAGTCCAGCCAGGCAGGAGTGGGAGAGGGAGTCGAGCCGACGTACCCCATGGCGGGGCTGTCCAGGGTATCCAGGTGGGGCTGGTAGGAGACCACAGGCCGGTAGTTTGATTTGTAGCCAGTGCCTACATGGCTGCCCATCCGGGGCTTAAATTCCTCCCGACCTGCCGGGGTGGATGAGAGAGACAGGTCAGCAGAGTGGGGGAGGAGGGGGCAGGGCTTCTAGGCAGGACCAGTATAGCATCCCCTAGGAGCCCAGGGTCACTGTGACAGGGGAAGCCTCAGTGTGACCGAAGCTGGCCCTTCAGGTCTGTGAGAACAGCAAATGGGGTGGGGTCAGGTCAGCGCGGCAGAATCACCCTGTCAGAACGACCAGGAAGGGTCCTCGGAGGGTTCAGGGGATGGATCGATTCAGGGTAGACGGTGGCTCTGCAGTGTGACTCGCCCACGGGCCGTTCCTCTCTTTGAGGACCCCTGCCTTCCTCCCCACTGTCCTGGAGGGGCTCCTGCACTCACCATAGGCTGTGCAGTAACTGGTGGCGTAGAATTTCAGGGGGTCCGTGCAGCCCCCCGAGCTCATCTTCACATAAGGAGACACAACACCCAAAGGGAGTTTTCCCATCATGATGCTGTAGGGCAGGGCCCCTGAGGGCCTAGGAAGGGACACAGGAGCCCCTCGTCAGTCCCCAGTCCAGACCGGGAAGACAGGCCCCCAGAGCTGACCCCTTTTCCCGGGCCTCAACCTCCCTCTGACACCCACACCCCAAATGGAGAAAAAGCAGAGCTCATCGGCTCTTGTTCCCTGTTCCATCTTCCCAACACCTAATGATCAACTCTTCCCATTCCCATCTTACAAGCCGGGAAACCCATTCTAAGGAACGAGGGATCTGGCCATAATCGGTGGCCGCGCCAGGATTCAGACCTGGGCTTGTGACTCCAGGCCCCTGAAGTCATCCCTCATCTGCGGGAATCCTGGGCCACCCCAGCTCCGACACTCACCGCCAGGCCCACCTACCTCCTTGGCTCCCCTTCAGCTCCCTGGCCTTGCCCACCATCCACTGGAAGTTGGCCCTGCTCTCCTGGGGTGAGCAGTAGTGGGCCCCACCCTCACCTGCCCTTCACAGTGGTTCTGAGGTCCACAGAGGCCACAGGAGGCAGGAGCCGCTGCAGAGAGGCTGGGCCCTCCTGGAGTTGGCCAAGCCAGGAGTAACAGAGGGTTTCCTAGCAACCGGTGCCTGGCAACAGTGTTCCCACGCCTCTGAAGCCCTTCTAGGGCCAGGGCCCACTGAGGGGCTGACTTGGCCAGGAGGAGAAGGCCAGGAGCTGAGCAGAGCTCAGGGCCCCACCTCCAGCCTCCTGCACAAGGCCGGGAAGAGTTGCTGTCTGAGTGACAAGAAATAAAAGATAATCCCGAACAATCACTGCCATTATTGAGTGCCCACTTCTGGCCAGACACTTTACATCCTTTATCTCCATCCTCCATGCTCTTCTAGGGCTATTATTACCCTATTTTCACAGGGGGAACACGAGGCTTAGACGCGCAGAGAGGCTTGACGGGCCGGAGATCCCACAATCAGAAAATAATGCGGTTGAGAATCAGGTGTAGGTGGATCTGGATCCCACTCCTTATGCTTCTCAGTAAATTAATGTTTACTATGTTCTGCTGGAAGCCAAGTCTGGGCTAAGCCCTTTTATACACATTACCCCATGCAGTCCCCAAAACCACCCTGTGAACTGGGTACTTACCGCAAGGCCCACAAACCACAGCAGCCGTTTTAAAAGTGTGGTTCAAACCCGATCTGTCAACTTTGATGAGGCGCTTATTATCCTCCTGACGCCCCCACTTCCCCGTCTTAACCAAGAATGTGACTGTACCCACTTCCCCCGAGCTGTTGGCAGATTAATGAGCACATGGATTCAGCACCTGGCTGAGGTGAATGGAGGTAATAACAACCTTCCTGCCCACCGGGGTTCAAACAGAGCATTTCACCAGCTCCATGGCTCCATGGCTCGTGACGGCCCTCACCTCAAGTTGGCATGCAGGCTTACCAATGTTGTCACAATTAGATCTCTGGGAGGGGAGGAGAAGGCGCTGATTTGTAACATTTGCTGATAACTTCTGGGGTGTAAATACTTCCACTGTGGCTACTTTCAAACCACTAATGTGATGTCATTGAACCAGGGCTTGCGAAGCAGTCTCAACACCGTACAGTATTTCTGCCTTACAGATCCAACAGACGTGAGCAACCTTGAAGGCACAAATACTAAAAAATGTACTGACATAATTAGGAAGCCAGGAGTCTTAAGTATGTCTTACCTGTATTTTTAGTATAATTCATTATATTGTAACTTTAATCTCTATCAATGGAGTATTGGTGCAGGTTGTGCCTCAGTTTCCCATTCTGGAGAATGAGAGTAATAATGGTATCTACCTTCAGTTTGTAGCACTAATGAAGCACCTAGCCGGGCGCAGTGGCACACACCTGTAATCCCAGGGCTCAGGGGCTGAGGCAGGAGGATCAAGAGTTCAAAGCCAGCCTCAGCAACAGCGAAGCCCTAAGCAACTCAGTGAGACCTGGTCTCTAAATAAGATATAAAATAGGGCTGGGGATGTGACTCTGTGGTCGAGTGCCTCTGAGTTCAATCCCCTGTACGCCCTCCTCAGCCCCAAGATGAAGTATCTGGCCTAGCACCTGCACATAGTGAGTGCCATCTAAGAGTTAGGGACAGGCCCTAGGAGGAAGCAGTCCCAGGGCTCCCTGCCTGTTAGGCAGAGTTGGGCCCATGGGTTATAGACAGGCACCTGCCATCAGGGAACTCACAGGCTAAGGGGATCCCAGACACAGTGTAATGTGGGGAAGGAGTCCGACTCCAAAGCCTGAGCTCAAAACCTGCTTGTGCTGCAGGGGTTTTTTGTCTCTGGGCACATGTAGACAGAGCTTAACAAGCCTACTTGGCAGGGTCACTGGCGGATTTGAAATGCCCTAGGCATCGAGTCCGGCAGTAGGAGACATGCACAGGTGGAGAGCAGGGAAAGCCAGCAAGGTGCACAGAGGGGCACCCTGTGCTGGGAGGTGACTGGTCCTATGAGGCTGGAGGATGGAGAGGCTGGCTCCGCAGGGAGAAGCAGCCCCACGGAGGCCGCGGCCATGTCTCCTTTTAGCAGGGCCGAAGGAGCAGACAATAAATTTTCCTTAGGGCGTTTTGGGCTGCTGGAGCTGACGAAGGACTTGGGCAGGGGTCCAAGGAGGGGGCTGCCCGCTGGGTCTGCGCTCTGCTGCGGTCCGGCAGCGGCCGGTAGTCCCCGCGGCCTGTGGTTTTTAGCTGTGTGGCGACACCTAGTGACCATAATTCGGAACTGCAGGCTATGCCGCAGGTGTAGCCCTGATAAGGCGGGGGTGGGGCTCGGGGCGGGGCTCCAGGAGGGGGCGGGGCGGCTGGTGGCCCAGGTCGCAGCGCTCAGCCCCTCTCAACTCACCAAGCAGAAGGGGCAGGGCTGGAGCCCCCGGGGAGCAGGAGTCTCGGGGCTGCCCACCTGGACGCAGGTCCTAGCTGGGTGATTTGGGGGCTTCTCACCTGTGGGCCTCGGTTCTGTCTGTACCGTGAAGGTACAGACTACCAACAATCCTTCCAGATCTGAGTGTAAGTTGGAAAATCGGGGCCCACCGCACGCCACTGCCTTCCCATAACTGTCCCCATTTATGAAACTCTTCCTCTGTGTCAAATGTGCGCCTTTTCACTACGAGATGATTGTTATGACGACCTCCTTACCTGTGGGGAAACAGCCTGAGGCCTCGCAGGTGGGAAGGAGTGGAGCTGGGTCCACACCCAACTTCCACGCGGGGAATTTGTGCCGGGCCTGCGGGGACAGGCTGGCAAGCTCTCTGCCAAGTGCAGGGACAGCCGCAGAGAGCTCTAAGGCCACTTGGTCCAGCTCAGTGATTTTACAAAGAGATGGACTGCACTGGCCAGACAGACCAGCTCCTTCCCTTTTCCCGGGTAAGAAGATGGGCTAACACACCAGCCTCTGCCTCCCCTCTGAAGCCTGGGGTCAAAGCTTAGGGACCCAGTGAGGGGGCATCTTGGGCACTCAGGCTCATAGACCTCCTTAGCTGGGACAAACGGGGTCAGACCCTCCAAGGCCAGAATGTACCACCCCGAGTCCTGAACTGACACAGATGTCTATGCTCTGGACTCTGGGCAGTGTGGGCTGCGGGCCCCTAAGGATAAGGAACTGGAGCAGATGAGAGAGCACCCCCCAAGCACATGTTGTTTTGCTTTGGCTGATGTTTATCTTTATGGCCGTCTCAGAGGGCAGAACTGGGGCTCTCGTCCAAAAGAGATAGGTCAGCTTAATGGAGGGAAAAGCTTCCTAACACACCAAACCCAGAATAGGCTGCCCTTGGGGAAGTGAGTTCCCTGTCCCAAGAGGCGTTCAGTGAAGCATCACAGGATGTCGGTAACAGCAGCCTCTCTCAGGCTTACTGGGTGCCAGGCACTGTCCAAGCACTTCCCACACTTAAATCTCTACACTCCCATGTGGTGGGGAGGACCAGCATCTCCATCTTATGGATGAAGGAACTAAGACACAGAGAGACTGTGTGCTTTGTCCAGGGTGGCACAGCTAGTAAGAGGAGGGGCTGCTATTTGAACCAGGCATCCTGGCTCCAAAGGCCATGTTGCTGACCATTTTGATGTGGCTTCACAAGTTAAGCCGAAGGTTCTCCTAGCTGTTTTCAAAATTTGACCTTCAATGACAAAAAAATCCTTAAAAAAATAAACCTCCTCCTTCCTGTGATCTCTCCCATTCCTAGCTCCTTGATCTGTACCAGTCACTGCTGGGCCAAAAATCCATAGAAGAAAAGATTTGAAATCCTCCACATTGGCCGAGATGACTGAGAATGGGAAGCGGGCCCTGGATGCAGCTGGAGAGTGGGGCCCAGGAGGCTGCTATGGTCAGCGAGGGGACTTCATTATACTCAGGCTTTTGAGATTGGAGCAAGCACAAAGAGAATTTTTTTACTGGCTTCAGATGCGCCCCCCGGAAAGGAGGGATTGGGGGGATGAGATGGGAGTTGGATAGGATCAGGTCTTGACCCAGAAACAGCCTAGATGCTCATGTGCTGGGCGAGCTGACGTCATCTTTCTGAGCCTCTTCTAGAACTTTGGTTTGAGGTCTAGCTGTGGCACAGATAGTGCTATATGACCTTTCTTTTCTTTTTCTTTCTTTTTTTAAGACTTTATTCTCTAGCATTTCTGTTTAATTTAAAGACTTAGGGTTTTTTTTTTTTTAAGTTGTTGATGGACCTTTACTTTTATTTATTTATATGTGGTGCTGAGAATCGAACTCAGTGGCTCACACATGCTATACTACCACTGAGCCACAACCCCAGCCCCTGTGTGACCTCTCTGGTCCTGCTGTTTTTGAAGAGATTCCGTTGAGCCAGAATAGGATTTGGCTTATTTTAGTTTGGGTTGTGTAGTTTGGCCTTGAAATGAGGGTTGGCTCCCCGTCTTGTCTCCCTACCCCTCACAATCTGTGAGATAGCGGGACCCAGCCTATCCCCTTCCAAGGTCCTTCTGTCGCCTGTTACAGAGGAGTGTGGAGGGGGATCTGCTAACCCAGCCCACAGCCCACACTCAGCCTGGCCTTCTGGGACAGGAGGGACCTGCCCTGGCAGTTCCTCCCAGCCCAGCCGCCAGCAGTATTCACGGAGAACACGAGTGTCCTTGGAACAGAGTACATCATACCCTTCAACTGCCGATGGGAACATTGTTTCCAATCCCAGATTCTTCTGAGGTCACCTGACAACCCTAGCCCAGGCCAGGGACCTCTTCTCTGTGACCACCCAGCTCTTGGCTGCTCGCCTGACCCTCCCCGGGGAGCACTTTGAAGCTGTGCATATTCTAAGGGGCTCATATGGGAAGCACCGACTGGGGCCCTGTTTCCTGGTACCTCGATTCCTTGTGATAATGGGGACGGCTGCTCCCTGGGCCGGTGTGAGGGAAATGAGGACGCCAAGAAGATGCTCAGGGTCACAGCCGCATGGTGGGGCCCTGGGAGCGGTGGGTGATATGATAATGGGTGTGCAGATCAGGTCCAGGGAGTGGTCAGGGCCAGGTGATGTCTGGGCGCCCTGTTGCCCCACTGGGACTAGCGAGCCTTGGTGAGGTGGGAGCTACAAGGCCTGGGACCTCTAAAAAGTGCTTGGGGGCTCTATTCACTGTGACATCACCACCAGGAACTGAAATCGCCCGGGGCTAATGGCCTAAGTCCATTCTCTTTCCCTGTCCCTCTCCTCTGTCTCCCTGTCTCTGTCCCCCCTCCCACCATCCTGGCCCAACTTCCTGTAGCTCATCTCCCTTCCGTGGACATGGCCACCTTATTGGGCTGGCTTGATGGCTGTTCTGTCTCTGCCTGTTACTTTCACAGTCTCCTCTGGGTGAACTAGTTGATCTTGCGTAAGATTTGAAAATGTCATGACTTCTGTAGAAGATGGAGTGGGGTGGGCAGAAAACCAGAGCTAATCCCGATCCTCAGGTGACACGGAGACATTCTTAGCAGCCAGAAACCCAGGGCAAGGGTCAGAGGAGGGGTCCGGATGCACAGAGTTCCCACCCCTGCCTTTGTGAGGCGTGTGTCCTCTGGACACTTCCTCAGCTGCTCTAAGCCTGTTTCCTTGGCTGGGTGATGGGCTCCGGGACAGCTAGTTGTAGTTGGGAGGAGGATGCGGAGGAGACAGAAACGAGTAGCCTGCCGCTCAGAAAGCACTCAAGAAATGTTGAAGGTTATTATTACGAGGTCTCCCAGCCTTCCTAATGACCAGAGGGCCACCTGGCTAGTTCTGGCCCATGTGCTGCGAGGTAGTCAGGGGTGGGCGTGAGGTTCCCACTCTGTGGACAGAGACCCCATGAGGGACGGAAGAAAAGATGGAGCAGCCTGGCCACCCAGCCACCGCATGGAGTTGGGGCCCTGGAAAGCTCTTTTTCCTGCCTTGCTTGGCCTGCGAGACAGAAGCCTGCTGCTGTGCCCCTGAGGTGTGTTTGGAGTTTTGATTGTTGCTGTGGAATAAGCAAAGCAATGAGGATTTTAGAACCTCTTGGAAAAGAAATTAGGATGTGTTTTTTTTATATTAGCATTCTGGAGAGAAATCACCAATACCGTACACACACACACACACACACACACACACACGCACGCACGCACACACACACGCACACATGCACGCACACACACACACACACGCTGACTCATTGGTTTATTGTAAGGAATTGACTTGTACAATTCTGGAGGCTGGCAAGTCCCAAGAGCTTCATGATCTTCAGAGTGAATCGGTTGGTCAGCTGAAAACCAGGGGATCTGATGGCTTACTTCTAGTCTAAGTCCAAAGGCCTGAGAATCGGTTGGTCGAGCTGATAGTGTAGCCCATCTGAAAGCCAGCAGGCTCGAGGTCCAGAAGAGCTAATGTGTCAGTTTGCATCTGAAGGCAGGAAAAGGGCCGATGTGCTACCTCAAAGGCAGACAGATGAGCCGGGCGCAGTGGTGCTTTCCTGTAATCCCAGCAGCTCCGGAGGCTGAGACAGGAGGATAGCAAGTTCAAAGCCAGCCTCTGCAACTTAGTGAGGCCCTAAGAAACTTAGCAAGAACTGTCTCAAATTAAAAAAGGGCTGGGGACGTGGCTCAGTGGTTAAGGACCCCTGAGTTCAATCCCTGGTATAAAAAAAAAAAAAAAAAAAAAGCTAATAAGAGAAATTCCCTCTACTGAGAGCAAGGTCAGACTTTCTGCTCTATTCAGGTCTTCAACCGATTGAATGAGCCCCACCCACATTAGGGAAGGCTTTATTCGTTTGCCAATTTAAATGTTAATCTCATCTCAACATACCCCCACGGAAATACCTGAATGACAGTTGATCAAATATCTGAGCACCCCCTGGCCCAGTCGAGTTGACACAGAAAATCAACCAGCACGCTCGGGCCTAGGGAACTTACTAGAAGCAGACAGATGAGAAGCCTCCTGAAGTTTTGAGAATAGTCATGGAAAGAAAATGATGAGCCAGGTCTTTTAAAGTCTGTGACTGAGACTTACAACTTGCAGGAAGAGGACTGAGGCGCCCACCTAGCTCTCCTGGAGGCAGAGCACACAATGCACACTTCAGGTGTGGGCAGGGAGGGTCATGGGAAAGGAAGCACCTCTGGGTGATGGGGCACACCCCGAGCCGACAGGACCTCCCTCCCCACCAAGTGTGGCCAGCAGAATCCAGACCAGAGCCTGCTGGCGGCCTCCTGGGGGTGTGGTTACCCAGGTTACCTGGTCTCTGCCTTGGTGTGCTGAGTGTGGGCAGAGTTGGCCACTTGCCTTTTAAGTGGATACGTCTCTGGATCTAGAGGGGACACATCTGGCTGGACGCATTGGCACATGCCTGTGATCCCAGTGCTCAGGAGGCTGAGACAGGAGGATCGCGAGTTCAAAAACAGCCTCAGCAAAAGCGAGGTGATAAGCAACTCAGTGAGACCCTGTCTCTAAATAAAATACAAAATAGGGCTGGGGATGTGGCTCAGTGGTCGAGTGCCCCTGAGTTCAATCCCCAGTGTCTCCCCCCGTCAAAAAAAAAAAAAGAGGGGACACATCTGGACCCGCTAGAGAGAGCTCCACGCACTCACAAACATGAGCGATCAGCCTGCTGCTTAAGCGCCCGAGACCCAGGAGACCCTGGGCTGGAGGAGACCCTGGGCTAGAGGCTGGAGCTGCCCATCCCCTTGGCTCTTCTTGGGAAGGGCCCCTATGCATTATGGGTAGAAAGCAGAGTGAGTCAAAGGCAGGCTTGGAGACAGGAGAGCGGGCTGTGGAGCGAATTCCAGGGTTCAGCCGGACCAGCGTCCCTCTTCCTGGACAAGCGAGAACCGTGCTTCCCAGGCTCCTTGCAGTTCAGCAAGGTCACGAGACCAGCTCTGGCCAAAGGACTGTGCAAAATGACATGTGTCACTTGTCTCACCCTTTTTGGTGGCAGCTGCCAAGCCCCCCACATTGAACCCTGAGTCACCATGTGCAGGACCGGTCCTCAAGAGCTGCCCAGGGAGAGGGAAACCTGGTTTTGTTGCCACTGAGACTTGGGGTGTCACTATTATCATCGTCCGGCCTAGGTGACGGGTTCAGCTCCCTAGTAGAAAGACAGGAGCTGGGTCACACACAGCAGGAGAGGAAACATCTAGAGAGCTTGGGGTAATAGAGGACATCCCACATTAAAATGTCCCTTTACTTATTGGGCCACATGAACAACCTCCATTAGGGACAGACTGACACGGTCCCCGATACCAGCAGAGGCAGCTCTGGGAAGAGTCTCTACCCACATTCATCCCACTAGTCCATTAAATTAGCATTCGGTGAGCACCAACTATCTTCCAGGAACTGTGCTAAAGCAGGGGACAGCGTGGAACACGACACAGTCCTTTCCCAAGTGGAACTTGCCATAGGAGCATGTTAGACATAAATGATCTCGCTGTGCTGGCCCAGAGGCCATGCAGGTGACATGCTGTACAAGCTGGTTGATGAGAGGCAGACTTGCCTGGGCGCCAGTCCCCGTCGATTCCACATAACGTATACTTGGCACACGTGGTAAGTTCTTCACTCCCAACCGCCCACCTGCTCAGACCACAGAAGTAAAAAGCAGCAGCGTGGGAGTCAAACCCAGGCCTGGCTGACTCCAAAGCCTGCAAGCCTGGCTCCCATACGATGCCAGGTCAGTTGGACGTGCTCTCTAGATTAGGTGTGCTGAGAGAATTGTCTTCATTTTGTAAATGGAGACACCGGAGCTCAGAGATGGAAAGAGGCTTGCTTAGGGCCACACAGCACGTTAGTGGGGGGGACAAAGCTTAGTGCTGGTGGCCTTCGTCTTCCCATCATTGAGCTTCACTTCTGGTCACTCAGATCTGATGATGCCATTTCCTCATTGGTTGGTCCTCAGGGCCCAGCCCACGGGTGGTGCCTGCATATAGGAAAGGTTCAGAAATATTTGTCATTACGGTGGTGGAAATCAGCACAGTTACCCGTGTTTCTGAGTCTCTACCACGGGGTGTGGGGTGACCTGTGCTTCCTGGATTCCTTGGGCTGTGTCACTAGCTCTGGCAGTGAGCTGTGTGTGGTAATGAAAAGTGTCACTTGTAAGTTGAGAATGTAACTGCCATGGTGTGACCCTCCAGGACACGTTTTCCTCTTGCTATGGCCTGAACTGTAGCCCCCACACCCAGTGGGTAGGTTGAAGCCCCGCAGTGTGACTGTCCAGGAGGGTCGGTCTTTAAGGAGCTGATTTTGGTCAAATGAATTCATAAGGGTGAGGACAGTGTCCTTATAAAAGAGAAAGAGACAGCAGACACCCCCCTCTTTCTCCCTCTCCATCATGGGAAGGCGGCAACAAGGTGGCCCTGGCAAGCCAGAAACCAAGCCCAGCAGCGGCCTTGCCCTTGGACTTGCTGTGGGAAAAGTGACCGCTGTTGTTTAAGCCACTGTCTGTGGTACTATGGCAGCCCCCTATGGACAGAGCGCATCCCCAAAGATCCTTGTGTTGAACACTTAGTCCCCAGTGCATGTTGGTGGCACTTGGAGGAGGGAGCAATTAGGGCTGGATGGGGGGTGAGGGCGGGGCACTAGTGGCTTTCTAGCTGACCACTCCCTCCCTGGCTCCAGTGCTCACCTGCCCTCTGCCATGGCAGGACCCAGCCCTAAGGGCCTGGCCAGGGGCTGGCACTGTGCTCTTGGACTCAGTCTCCAGAGCCGTGAGCCAGGGGACTTCCAATATCTATGACTTACCCAGACTGTAGTGTTCTGACGTAGCTTCAGAAGAGAAAAGGGACCAAGACACAGGCTGGACAGACTGACACCTGCTACTGGGACCTGGGGCAGTCCAGATGTAGCTGCTCTGCCAAAGTGCTCTACCACTGAGCTATACCTCAGCCCGAGGCACCATAATTTTAAATATCATTATTACTACAGTTTGCATGTTGAATGCCCCCCCACCCACAAATGTCCATGTGTTAAAACCCTGGTCCCCGCGGTGATGCTATTGAAGGTGCTGTGGACCTCTACGAAGAGGGCCTTTGTGGGAGGTCCTGAGGTCATTGAGGGTGTCCTTGTAGGGGACTGTGGAACAATGAACCCTTCTTCATTCTTTTTTGCTTCCTGGTCATGAGAAGGTGAGCAGTGTGCTCTGCCACACGTTCCCGCGGTTGTCACCCAACTCCCCCATTGGGCAATAGGTCTGTCCGATCTTGGGCTAGAACCTCTGAAACTGTGAGTCAATATAATTTTTCTCTTTGAAGGTTAATTGTCACTGTTGTTTTGTTCTAGTGATGGAAAACCGACTAGCAGGATTATTTTACTTTAACATGAAGTGTAAAAGTCAGCGCAACCCATGAAATCTGCCATCCCCCCTTCCAAGCCTCAGCTTAAGCCGTTGCCACCAGATGCCTGCGCTCTGACCTCATGGGTCAGACATTTCAACACTCTCCAGGCGCCTTGAACTTCCCCCTCCTTGCCTTTGCCTAGACAACTCCCTCCACCTGGAATGCCTTACCCAGAGGCCTGCGGGACTCGCGTTCTGAAGCCCAGGTCTGAAAGAGTCCCTTCCTGCTCTGTCTCTGACAGTTCTTGGAGGAAATGCCCCGGGGAGTGCCCCGTTTTGTTTTGATAGCTGAAGGCCATATTTAATAAGTGGAAGTGTTGCTACCACCACGAGGGACAGGAGGGGTCCAGCAGGAGCTCAGAGCTCAGAGGACTGTGGCTGCTGAGGCCTGGGATGGTGGCCTTGAGGGAAAGCTGATGGGCAGGATGCAGGCAGCAGGCCCAAGAGAGCGGTGCAGTGTTCCCAAAGAGGGCATGTGCCCTGCTGCTCAAGAGGGTTAGAGGCAAACAACTTTTGAAAAATTTGAAGTTATGTGCCTTATTTGCTGAGTAAGGGACACACGTGTCTCATCTGACCAGCACACCAAAGGCCTTTGCTTATGAGAAGGCAACACAGACAGGGGCCTGAGGGACATGGAACCGCCCGGCTTCGTCCCACACCCCCACTAGCCGCCTTGGGCAAGCCGGGCCACTTCTCCACTTCCTGGCACCTCTGTTTCTTTTCATTATGAGAAGTAAACGAGATAAATTAGAAGCACCCTTCACACGCGGTAAGCACTTCACACTGTTATCGGTGTTGGGAAAGGAGGCCTCGTTGGGCAGAGGCAGGATAAGGAGGCCTTGTTGGCTACCTTCCTGACACTGACCAGAGCACCACGAGACCCAGGATCCCAGCCCTAAGCCTCCTGCCGCGTTGTCAGTGAGTGGTGTGAATGGCGGGATCTCTGGTGTGGATTTCTGATCAATGAATTTACATATTTATCACTGAAACATTACTTTTAGACCTTGACAACCACTTTTTTTTTTTTTGTACTAAGGATGGACCACTGATCTGTCCCCCCAGCCCTTTTTATTTTTATTTTGAGATGATGTCTCCCTAAATTGTCCAGGCAAGCCTCAAATTAACAATCCTCCTGCTTCGGTCTCCCAAGTAGCTGGGATTATAAGTGTGCACTGCTGCTCCTGGCTTTGACGACAATTTTTTTAAAAAAACATATTTATTTTTTAGTTATAGGTGGACACAATATCTTTATTTTTTTTCTCTATTTTTATGGGATACTGAGGATCAAACTCAGTTCTAGGCGAGTACTCTACTTCTGAGCCACCATCCCAGCCCCTTGACAACAATTTTCTATGTGACAAATGGATTAATACTTGTATTAGAGGAGGCAATTAAAATCTTTTGCTTTTTCCACCTACATGCATATGGCTTTGGCGTTGCCAATGCTGGCTAAGATCAAGGCTTAAAGAGAGAATTGCATTTTGATGGAGAATCTATCTTCATTTTAGATGTAAACAATATTAAATGGAGTCTCTCCTTTTATTTTTATCCCATATATTTATTATTATTTTATATCATAATAAGGGTAATCATTCACGCATTTGGTAATAAGTGCAATCACACCCTAAAGGGGGTTTGCCTTCTGTGGCAAGCCTTCAATACCAGATGTACGTCACTACAGGGTTTTCTTTGTTCTGTTACTTTTTGATCCATAGCAAACCACCTCAAAGCCTAGTGGCTGAGAACAGTAAACGTTTCATATTTTTCCCATTTCTGTGTGTTGGCTGGTTTGTTCTTACAGTTTGAGCATGTTCCTAGGGCTCTATGATCTAAGAGGTCCTCATTCATGTCTGAGCCCTTACCTGGTCGGGCACAGATGGCTCGGGTACGTGGGTGGCTGATGTCTCTGGTACTTCAAAGTGTGGCCTTACCTCGATGAGAAGCAGCACTCCCACTGCTTTTTAAGCATGGAGTGACCAGGAACGCAGCCTTCCTCTAGTCCACCATCTTGAATGTCCCAGAGTCTCCTTTAATATACTCTAGCCACGGTCAGGCCCATTTTCCTCAGTGAGGAATTGTTTTTCTGAGATGGGGGTCTTACTCTGTTGTCCAGGCTGACCTTGGACTCCTGGATTCAAGTGATGCTCCTTCCCCTGACTCCCAGGTAGACGGGGCCACGGGAGCATACCACCAAGCCCAACTTACTAGGAACTTTTATATATGAATTCCTGTAACTCAGCTAGATTGCTCTTACTTACACTTAATTTTCACGGAAACATCTTATTTAAAATTTTTTTTTTGATTTAATAACACTGTTATTGTTATTTGATATTTGTTTTTACAGTTTCAGATAATAGTTTTTGACAAAGATGCCAAGCAATCCAGTATGAAGTTTTTTTTAAAATTTATTTTTTAGTTTTAGGTTGACACAATATCTGTATTTTATATTTATGTGGTGCTGAGGATGGAACCCGGTGCCTCACGTGTTCTAGGCGAGCACTCTACCACTGAGCCACAACCCCAACCCCGGAAGAGAAGTTTCTAAATTAAATGATGTTGGAATAACTGGGTATCTATATCAGGAAAAAAAAAAAAAACTCACACAATACCCAAAAATTCACTTGAGATATGAAGATATCTTTATAACTTGGGGATAAGAAGGGGCTGGGTCACAAAAAGTAACAAACATAAAAGGAAAAAAGCAACCGATGGACTTTATCAAGCTTTAAAACTTTGGCTCTTCAAACTATATTGTTAAGAAAACAGGGGCTGGGGTTGTGGTTCAGTGGTAGAGCGCTCGCCTAGCACTTGCGAGGAACTAAGATCAATCCTCAGTACCACATAAAAATAAATAAAATATAGGAAATGTGTTCAACTACAAGTAAAAATAAATAAATAAATAAATATTAAAAAAAGAAAAGAAAAGAAAACCACAGACAAGGGCTGGGGTTTTGGCTCAGCGGTAGAGGACTTGCCTCGCATGAGTGAGGTACTGGGTTTGATCCTCAGCACCACATAAAAATAATTAAAAATAAAGATATTGTGTCCATCTATAGCTAAAAAAAAAAAGAAAGAAAAGAAGAAAGAAAGAAAGAAAACAACAGAACAACAAACAAACCATGGGTTAGGTAAAAATTTTGCAAACATATATCTGATAAAGGACTGGTATGCAGGATATATAAAGAATCCTCACAATTCAATAAAATCATAACAACTGAATTTAAAAATGGGCGGGTACTCCATGAAAGAGGACACATGAATGGTGAATAAGCACGTGAAAAATATTCAGCATCATTAATCATCAGGTAAATGCAAATTAAAATCCCAACAAGGCACCATGACACACCCATCAGAACAGCTAAAACCTGCACTGACAATACCAATTGTTGGCAAGGTGGTGGGCAAATAGACCTCTCATCCACTCTCGGTGAGAATGTGAAATGGTTCTGGCCGTTTCTTTTAAACTAGACAATGACCCTGCAATTTGACTCCCCTAAGTATTTACCCAAATCTGGCAGTCAGCTTTTGATTGCTGTAATGATTACCTGAGATAAATCAACTTAAGAAGAGGACAGGAATATTGTGGCTCATTGTTCAGAGGTTTCAGCCCAGGGTCTCTTGGCCTGTTGCTTTGGGCCTGTGGCAGCACAGCACATTATGGCAGGAGCCCACGGCAGAGGAGCTATTTACCTCCTGGCCAGGAAGAAAAGAGAGAGACAGGAAGGGGGCAGGGTGCTCTCGAGGGCACACCCCAGTGACCTCACTTCTTTCCACTAGGACCCACATCCTCAAAGTTCCAGCACAGGCTGGCAATTAAGCCTTCAACTCATGGGCCTTTGGGGACATTAAAGATCCAAGCTATAGCACCAAGAAAAACAAAAACAGATTCACAAAGAGTTACTTGTAGTATCTTTATTCATACTAGCCCCAAATTAGAAACAGCTCCGGTATCCATCAATAGGAGAATGGAGACCAAATACAGCAGCGTCATACAGTGGAATCCGTACGACTCAATGATAAACAAATTACTGATGCAGGCAGGGAAGTGATTCAGTCTCAAAAGCATGTCTCCATGTGGAAGCAGGCAAACACAAAAGAGTACACACTGTACAGTTCCATCTGTATGAAAATCTAGACAAAAGCGATCTATAGTGACAAAAATCAGATATGGCTGCCTGGACTGGGGCAGGCATGGTACGGAAACTCATTGAGATGGAGCATGAGGAAACTTACTGAGCTGATGGCAATTTCTGTATCTTTTATTTTTTTTTTCCTTTTTCCATTTGGTACCAGGGATTGAACCAGGAATGCTTAACCACTGAGCCACATTCCCAGCCCTTTTATTTTATTTTATTTTTTTATTTTGAGACATAGTCTTGCTAAGTTTCTTAGGGCCTTGCTAAGTTGCTGAGGCTGGCCTCAAATTTGCAATCCTCCTGCCTCAGCCTCACAAGTCACTGGTATTACAGGGGGACACCACCACACCTGGCTAATTTCTGTCTTAAGAGGAATTGTTAGAGTATTTGTCAAAATTCAGCAAACATACACTTAAGATTTGTGGATTCCAGGGCTGGGGGTATAGCTCAGTGGTAGAGTGGTTACCTATCACGTGCAAGGCCCTGGGTTCAATCCCTGGTACTGAAAGAAAGAAAGAAAAAAGAAAAGACAGTGCATTTCATTGTATATAAATTTCATTGAATATAAATTTGTAACAAAAGAAGAAACTTTAAATAAACATTCAACTCAAGTTAATAGTATGCATTTCAAAACATTTAGGGAAGAGTTCTGGTATGTGTAATTTGCTTTGAAATGCACCAAAAAGTAGATGGAGTAGATGGACCGACCAACAAGGGGAGAGGAGCATGGAAAGATGGAGGGTGTATCAAGGGAGTAAATAAGTTTAGGGTGGAATCTAGATCATGGCTCTACAGGTGTTCTCTATAAAGCTCACTTTTACTGAATATTTGAAATATTGTATAATAAAATGCTACAAAGTCTTCAAAAACATTTGATTTGGGAGTTATCTTTTTAATTTTAGGGACACTATTGATGCGATTTTTCCATTTATAGTTGTATATAAAGTTTCCTTTTAAAATTTATTCATTTAAATTAAAAAAGACCTCAATTTTATTTATTTATTTATTTATTTATTTTTTTTAAATTATTTTTTCGGCAGACACAATATCTTTATTTTTATGTGGTGCTGAGGATCGAACCCAGGCCGCACGCATTCCAGGCGAGCGCGCTACCACTTGAGCCACATCCCCAGCCCCAAGACCTCAATTTTAAAGAGATAAGTAGCCAGGTACACTGGTGCACACCTGTAAATCCAGCAACTCAAGAGGCCAAGGCAGGAAGCAGCAGCAGATGCAAGCTTGATTCTTCTTGAACCGGTTGTTCATTGCTTCTGCAATTGCCTGAGGACATCAGACCCTCAATTCTTCACTCTTCCAAATTGGATGCTGCCATTGATTCTACAGGGAATTTTCAGAAGCCTTTGGTCTCAGACTAGGGTAGCACCATTGATCCCTCTTGTTCTGAGGTTTCAGCCCTTGAACTGTGCAGCTACTGGTTCTCCGGCTCTCTAACCTTCAGACGGCCGTTGTGGACAGTCCAGCTCCTGGTCATGTAAGCCAACCTAATAAATCCCCTCTACATAATCATACTCCTGTTGGTTCTGTTCCTCCAGAGAACACTAACTAATCCAGGAGGAAGTCCGCACATGTGTAGGGACGAAGCAGCAGAAGAGACCTGGGGAGGTCCCTGCCACTGAATGGAGAAGGAGCTAGAACACGCACCCCACCACAGCGGCCAGCTGCTTCTGTTCTTCTGCCCGTCTTCCTCCTGAGAAAGGTCATGCCCACCCCCAGCCCAGGGCTCCGTGGCCCAGTGAGGCAGCGATGACTTTTGAAAGCACACCTGGGGCTGGAGTTGGCTTTTTTTAGCATCCCAGGTCTTTGGCGGCCTGGACAGAGATCCTGCCCTGTGCTCAGCAAGTCAGGTCTAATTATTAAAACTCTTCTCCTGGGTGGGGGGGCATCCAGCCATCTGGAAGCCGGGTTCTTCAGGCACACTGAACCCTTGTAACTGGAGAAGGAAAAAGAAGGTCATCTCGGCAGGAAGCCCAGGGGCCTCTGACACGGCAGGCCCATCGCTCTGTCTATCAGAGAGCTTTCTTCGAGCTCGGAAACCAGATTGATCCACCAATTGACTGATTTGTTAGTTATTTGTGAAATCATTAGGACCACATTTTATGCACTATGTACTAGGGACAAAATGACAAATAAAAAGGGCTGGGATGTGGCTCATTGGTTAAGTGCCCCTGGGTTCAATCCCTGGTACCAAAAAAAAAAAAAGAAAGAAAGAAAAGAAAAAGAAAAAAATTAAAGTGGGAGAGTCACCTGTCCAGACGAGAGGCCTTCTTCCCCCTCTCCAGCACCTAGTTCTCATTCAACCTGACCAGTAAATGATTTTTCTCCTGTATTGATTTCTTCCAAATCTATACAGGAAGCCCAGTTACCATCTCTATCAGTTACCAGTTGCCACAATAATGCTGTGTAACAAATTGTCCTAAAAGTTGGTGGCATAAAATAACAACCTGGTCTGTGGGTTGGCAATCTGGACTGAGTCTGGCTGACTCTTTCATCTCGGCTAGGCCTGCTTGCCTGTTGGCTGACTTTGGTGGAGGAAACTGAGGTGCCTTGGACAAGGCTCTCATTCTTCAGATGTGGAGCCTGGGCAGGTTCACAGGTGGTGGCAGAGACACAAGAGCTAGGACAAGCCCTTGTTAAGGCACTGCTTGCTTTATAATCATGCCACCCTGCTGGCCAATGCAGGGTCACAGCTGACCCCAGCAAAGCTATGTGGCAAAGGGTGTGAGAACCAGGGATGTGGGCCAGTGACAGAGTGCTTGCCTAGCTCATGAGAGGCTCTGGGTTTATCCCCAACACTGCAAAAACCCCACAAAGAATCTGCCAGACCATTATAATATTGCTTGGTGAGAGTAAATGAAGGACAAGGGAAGTTATTTCTATGATTCTAAAGGTAGATGGCTCCGAGCTCCATGGCCTGGAATCCACATCCCCACAGGCCACCACCCAAGGCCGGATGTCCTCTGCCTTCTCTCAGGGCTCAGCGTCATGGACAAATCCTCAATTGCCTTCCATTCACTACCCCTCCTTCAGAGTCCCTAAGGCATGAGCTGTATCTCATTGATCTGTCTGCTGTGTCTGGCCCAGGGTGGAGCACTTGCTTGGCAATCAATGAAATAAAGCATGGACGAATAAACAGTGAGTGCCTCAAGGACAGACGAGAGGCCTTCCCCCCGCCCCAGCGCCTAGTGAAAGCCATTAGTCTAGCTTTCAAATCAGATTTCTGAGCATCACCTTTCCTGTTTGGACCTGGACGACAGCCGGTTTCTGCTTACACTGGAAACACAGTATCTGATGCACCATCTATGAAACCTCTGCACGACCCTGCTGAGGGACGCCAGTCAAGACAAACAGGTCATGAGGGTCCCGCTCACCGGGAGGGTGGCCAAGAGCCTCTCCGGCCTCAGGAGGAACCAGTGCTGAGTGTCAGCAAAAGCACCAGAGCGTGGGCCGCCGGAAGGGCAAGCAAAGTGCGGAAGCCAGAGCCAGGTTGGTGTGTGTGCCACACTTGTCCAAGTGAGCCAACCTGCTCCCCCTTGGAGGGACAGTCAGCAAGTGACAGGAAGACCCTGAAAGCATCAGGCCTCCTCTCTGCTGCCCAGGGTGAAGAGGAGCCCCTTGAAGCTTGGCAGGACTTGAACCCTTCCCTCTGGCTCCTCCCAAGTCCAAAGGAGGTCTGAGCTTCGCCCACCACCTGGGCAGCTCGGCTGCACGACTGCACAGCTCAAGGAGTGAAGTCGGTAGTTGCTGAGACAGTGACATTATCTCTGTGAGGGTTGTGACCCTCGGGTCCTACAGGGAGACACGAGGGTGGTTTGTGAGTCATCCGCACCAGCAGCCTCGCATGGGCCAAGATGGGATCCAGGGTGAGAAGGCCTTGGGTCCTCAGAAGGGGAAGGGCAGTATTCACGTGTTGAGGCAGCATGGCACCTGTGCCTAGTGCAGCGCCCTGGAGGCTACCGCCTGCCTCATACTCTGTCCCACCACATCCTTCCTGTGTCTGACAAGCAGCCCAATGTCACCAGCCTCCTTTTCCACCAAGTATAAGGGGAATAATAATTGGACCCATCTCCTAGTACTGTGGTCAGGATTAAATGATAGGATCCAGGTAAACTCTTACCCGTGGGCACGTGGTAAGCAGTCACTGTTAACTCTTTCTCACTATCTAGTGTGGTTTTTTTTTTTTTTTTGTGTGTGTGTGTGTGTGTGCCAGGGATTGAACCCAGGTGTGCTTAACCACTGAGCCACATCCCCATGCCCAGCCCTTTCTATTTTTTATTTTGAGACAGGATCTGGCTTAGGGCCTCGCTAAGTTGCTGAGGCTGATCTTGAACTTTCGATCCTCCTGCCTCGGCCTCCTGAGGTGCTGGGATCACAGGCGTGCACATGGCACCCGGCACTCTAGTGTTTTCACGGTGCCAGGTACTGTATCAAGCACTTTACAAGCATTACTTTGTTTAGTCCTTACACACACACTGGGAGGTTGGGTTCCTTTCACTGATGACAAACACAAGTGTGGAGAGGCTAAATAATGTGTCCAAGGTCACAGGTGATCAATGGACTCCCAAATAGTTGCTGTTTATTTATTTCCTGTTTTTGGAGGGCTGCAGGATGGATCTAGGACCTCATGCATGCAAGGTCAGTTCTACCACTGAGCTACACCCCACCCTCTAAGCACCTGCTCTGAAGTGGGTGCAGTGGCATATGCCTGGAATCCCAGCAACTCAAGAGGCTAAGGCAGGAGGACTGCAAGTTAGAGGCCAGCCTGGGCACCTTGGCAAGATCCTGTCTCAACATTTAAGAAAAAAAAACAAAAAACTGGTTACAGTGTTCAGTGGAAGAGCTCCCCTGGAGTCAGTCCCCAGTACCAGTAAAACAAGAAACCCCTGCTCTGAACAACCCTTGCTCTTTCCTGTAAACACGTTCCAAGGCATAACCAAAGGTGAGGATTTTATTAAATACTAACAAAACTGAAATCCACTGGGAAACAGCGCATACCTTAACTTCGTTTGCTTTTTAAAATCACATGCTGTGGCGCTTAGGGACATAAAATGATGTATCTACTTTACCCTTTGTAAAAAGAACACTCTCCTTGGCAGGAGTATCTGCAGTCAGGAGAGACTGGGCAAAAGGCTTTAATTCTTTCATTATGGGCTGGAGGCAGTAGATTTCTTCTTGAGGAGTCTTGTTTTTTTTTTGTCCTGGGGATGGAACCTAGGCAAGCATTCTACCATTGAACTACATTGAGCTACGTCCCTTAGTCCTTCTTTCTAGTTTTCATTTTGATACAGGGCCTCACTAAGTTGCAAGGCTGGCCTTGAACTTATGATCCTCCTTCCTCAGCCTCCCCAGAAGCTGGGATTACAGGGTGCACCACCACACCTGCATGTCTTCTCTTTTAGACTGATAACGTCTTGAACAGGTTAAACTTCTCTACACTCCCCTTAATGCCCCAGTAACTCCTACCAGGCATTTTTTTTTTTTTTTTTTTTTTTTCCTTTTTGAGACAGGGTCTTGTTCTGTTGTCCTGGCTGGTCACAAACTCCTGGAATCCTCCTTCATCAGCTTCCTGAGTAGCTGGGACTATGGGTGCAAGCCCCCATGCCTGGCTGGACATGTGTCTCCCCAAGCCAGAGTACTACTGGCCTTCAGCTACATTCTTTGACTGGACTGAGGAAGATGCTAACATTGCCCCTTGACCCCAGAGGCTCATGGGAACCTGAGGTGTCTATCATGAGGCAGTTTAGTCAGTGCCGTCAGTGGACAGCCATAAGGAGGAGTCCAGCACAGGGGCTGGCAGCTTCAGTCTCACCAACCCTCTTGCCATGCATCACCTGCCATCGGGCCTTCCTCTCCTTAACTAGCCACGAAACAGCAGACAGACTGAGAAATGAATGTGAGACTCTCAACCATCTCAGTGGAGTCGCTTTCCCTGATAATGTTCAAAAGTACGAAGTAGGCTGTGCAGCCACCCTGGCTGAGCAGGACAGACAGACCAGATGACCTCCAGATAGTGCTCAAAGCCAGTAAGAGAAGGCACCTCTTCAGTGAACCCCAAGAGATACTCTACCTAAGCCACGGAGAGCTGGGCACAAGGTATTTGGCATGTTGATTTTTAAGACTTAAAATGATGACGCAAGGAAATTGGGGGAGAAGGGTAGAGCCTGTCCCAGGCCAGTTTCATGTGTCACGGGGAGGCCTGTGCAGGACTCATGAGACCACTTCAGACTGGCCAGGGGAGGCAGACACTCATGTGCCCAGGGCAGGCTCTGAATGAGGTCAGTGAGTGGTGGTGTGCCCACCAGAGAGGCGTGGGCCTAGCTGCTGTTCCACACGGCTCCTCCGGGGCTACTGGTCTTTGCTATATGTTTATTAATTTTTTGAAAATGTACTGTGGTCGGCCTAGTTTTACTTAATGCCTAATAAAGGCAAAAACTGTTGACATAGCACCCCTGGGTCTGACACTGAGCAGCTGAGGTTAGCAAGACCCTTCACTTTCAAAGATGACAGAAGCCAGCAGCCTGGGAGGAAAACAATTCCTTTAGAAGCATGCCACTCCCAGGTGAAGTGGCAGCTGCTGAGCGTCATGTTAAATGAGACAAAATCAGGGTAAGAAGGGATCAAACCCAAGAGGGGAAAAAGCCCAGCGGCATACTTGGCTTCTGGGGTTTGTTGCATAATGTGCTCAGGATAAATGGGTAAGTCACTGCCGATTCATGTGCGCTCCTCACAGTCCAGATAGAGTTCTATATATAAACTCTGCCTGTTTAACATTCTACCCACGGTGCATCAGAAGAGACCCGAGAGAATGGCCAGTCTTTGGTAAGCTCCTGCTGCTGCCTCCCAAGTCTCATTCCCCTTCCTCGCTTAGGTGAGAGTGCTAGATTTTTCCATCAAAGGACCTGTTGTCACCAAGATCTGTTTTGTTTCCAGTTTTCAGCAGCTGGTTAGAATCCTCTGTGGTTACTTTAATAGGCTCAGTTTTCTGACCTGCAGATGAGACTGCGCTGCCTGTCCCTATGATGACCTCCCTGAAGATATGCCAGGCAATCTGTGTTCGGGCACAACTTCTCGTCTCAGGCAGAAGCCAGGACCAAATGCTCACATTCACGTGTTCCAAGTGCATGCTGTGTGCTAGGTGCCACAAAAGACAGTGTGAGTTTCATCTCATCTGATCTCACCTATCCAAGACAGGCAGGATTACTGTGTCCAGGTTCACAGATGAGGAAACTGAGGCTCAGCTCCATTAGCTTGGCCAGCAGGTAAGCAGCAGAGTCAGGATCTGAACTTCCGACCAGGGCACTGCACAGTTTCTGGCCAACAAAAGCTACCTGGGTGGCCAGGTTCAGAGCTACTCTCTTCAGGAGCACTCAGTGGCCTTCTAGCCTGTGATAGAGGTCATGTCTCAGAATTTAGTTTCTTCCCCAAGTTTCCCAAGTGCAGATTTCTACTAAATTTTCAGCAATAAGGTAAAGACTTTTAGCAAAAAGTTCACGAGCTGTGTAGGCAGGCTGGATTACAGTAAATTCTGGCTTTTGACTAACTAACTACCTGAACTTGCAGATTACTCAACCCCCACCCCCACCCAGCCCAGCACCATGTGTCTGTGGGAGCGCTATGCAGCTTCCATGAGATGAGGTAAGTAAGGGCTGGTTCCCTCCCTGGCTAGGGCCACTAAAAGGGGAGCCAGATCCACGCAGAGGCTCCAAGGGATTCACGGAACTCAACAATGCTGGGAATATACTTCCTCCATGCGGCTCTGGGCTCATCAATTCTGGCCATCTTCTGGCCAACACTTAGATGCTCCTAGCCGGTCTGAGTGCCTGACTCAGTTCTAACAGGTCTGAGGGCAAAGCCCCTCCACGAGACCACCTTTAGCAGCACAGAGCTCTCTGCAGAGGTTTCAGAACTAAACACTCCCAACTAATTCATTCTAACTACTGCATGTAATGTATTGTTACTATTTGACTAAAATAATTGTGAAGACTACAGAAATGAGGGGGAAAGGGTTACTTGGAAAGAAAACCTATGATTATGACCTTGCAAAACTCCATAAACATATGACTATGGGTTATATGAGAATAGACAAAATGAAAATAATTGTGAGTTAGAAAACCGTCAATTTCCTTTTTTCAATATCCTTTAATATTCATGATCTTTCAACTTACAAAGTACACGTTTTAAAAGAAATCTGATGATGAAGACGTTGACTCTTAGGCCCACGCCACTCCCGCATGCTGCCCTCATTCTGCCCGCTGTGTCTTTGACGGGTTCCACTCAGGGGGCAGAAAGGATCATCCCTGGTTGGAAGGGGGGACTTCACTTCTACAAAGCCCAGGGCCACTGGGGTGAAGGGGTGGGAGGGCAGCTTTTCATTCAGCACAGCCTGGCTGAGGCCTTTCACTGAGCACACCTGGGGCAGGAGAAAATCAAGGCGCAGTTGCCTCTCCTACAGTGCCCTCTTGTGGCAGACCTGCACTACAGCAGCCAGACAAAGCAGGCGGAGTGCCCACAGCACTGACAAACTACATTACAGGCTCAGAGTCCAACAAAAAAATGTCAGTGCGAGTCACAGTGCACATTTACATGTCTGTCCTGGGAGAGAGATGTGTCCATCACTTGAGGGGGCAATGTCTAAGAGCAATAGGAAGCTGAGGCCAATGTCATAAGTGGTTACCGTCCACAGCCAGAGTCCCAGGGCAGGCAGTGGTGCACAGTTCACAATTCAACGTGGCTTCTCAAAGAGGTATTCAAGATCTGGGGCACGCAGTCTCTGTTCTTTGTTTTTGTTTTTAGCAAAGTCTCTCAGCAGTGCCATGACTTCATTTTCAAATATTTCTGGGGCTGGTTTTGCTTCTGCAAGAGAATAGTGGGCAGAAAGAATTATGCCACAAGCAGTCAATGCTCAGACTAAAGTTTTTTTTTGTACCGGGATTGAACTCAACCACTGAGCCACATCCTCAGCCCTATTCTGTATTTCACTTAGGGACAGGGTCTCACTGAGTTACTTAGCACCTCGCTTTTGCTGAGGCTAGCTTTGAACTCGTGATCCTCCTGCCTCAGCCTCCTGAGCTGCTGGGATTACAGGCATCAGATCAGACTAAAGATCTTAAAACTTGAAACTCTGGCCTTGGCCAGGAACCACAGATAGATATACAGACTGTCTCCATTCCACAAAATATATGTAACATTAAACTACACCAGGGGTGACAAACCATGTCAGCCTCTATTTGTAAACAGTTATATGGAAACAGCCACTCCTATTTATTTGCACCTGATCTATAGGTTTCTTTTTTCTTTTGCATTACAATGGCAGAACTGAATGTGGTGACAGCATATGGATGCAAGATTAAAACATTTACTATCTGGTTCTCTATGAACAAATTTGCTGACTCCAGACCTGCACAATTTTGGCTCTACTACTTTGCTTTACATTTAGTCTGTCAGTTGTTTTCTGCGTACAGTAGTCTCTCCTGTCCTATAGTTTCATTATCCATGGTTTTAGTTACCTGTCAGAAATATTACATGGAAAGTTCCAGAAATAAAAAATTCATAAGTTTTAAATTGCATGCTATGCCAAGTAGCATGATGAAATCTCATATCATCTTGCTCTAGCCCACCTTAGATATGAATCACCCTTTATCCAGTGTATCCATGCTATACCCACCCATCAGTCACTCAGTAGCTGTTCTTTTCAGATTGACTGTAAAATTCTATTTACTTAATAATGACCCCAAAGGTTAAATGTAGTGATACAAAGGAGGCACCAGGGCATAAAACACAGGAGGACAGATTAACTTTGGTACTATGCAGCGACACCGCAGAGCACATAGGGAAAACGTAGGCTATCCAGGATTCGGTATTACCTAGTTTCAGGCCTCCACTGGGATCCTGAAATGTATTCCCCATTGCAAAGAGGGATTAATGAATTGTGTTTCTTCTATACATTCCCTCAAATAAAAGCTCTTTATCCGTTAGAAGTCCTTGGTTATAAGTGAAAAAAACTTAATAACTCTAGCAACTGAAGCACAAAGGAATTTATTGGAGGATTATTAGAACTCATAAAACTAACCCGAACCTGGAAAACCACATGTCGGTGAGCAGGCAACAAGGCAGCACGGAGAGCAGAAAAACAAGAGTGCCAGGCTCAGCCAAGCAGCGGCAATCAGGTGGTGCACTACCAGCACCAGTCTGTCTTTCACCCTTGCTTAAGATGCCAATTAGAGGGGGGCTGGGGCTATAGCTACAGCTCAGTTGGTAGAGTGCCTGCCTAGCATTCGCAAGGTCCTGGGTTCAATCCTCAGCACTACCACACACACACACACACACACACACACACACACACACACACACGATGCCAATTAGAAACAAAGCCTCTCACTGGCAAAGCTTAGGTAAGGCACTCCAGAATTACCCACCTATCAAGACTCAGTACAACGCTAGGGAGGGAATTCCTTGAAACTAAGTTAGATTCCCCCAACTCAGCACAGGGTTGGGCTGGTAAGTGTTCTGGGCTTTCTGTGACAATGGACTCCTCAAGGAAAAGGGGGACCCAAGAAATCTAGGCCTCCTCCTAGCATGTAGAAAGTTGGAAAGAACATCAAGTTCACGTTAACAATAAGGAAAAGCCAGAAAATGAGAAATATCATGACTTTTCTTGAAGTTGTCGGAGAGCTGGGGTCACAAGGCAACCGAACTAATGGATAAGGAATGAGAAGCCCTCAGAGGGAAAGCTGCTCCATTCTTCTCACCTGTCAGGGCACAGGGCCAAGACGCTGGGTGGGACACAAACAGATGAGAAGTCAGTAAAACTTCTAGGAACTGTCCAAAGCCCAGCATGTGCTGGCCTGAGCCCTGGGAGCCGCACAGCCAAGGAGAGCTCGCACCCTCTCGCAGGTTCTTCCTAAGAAGCCTCCGCTGGCACCTCCTGATGAAGACGGTACAGAGCAGGAGGCTGGCGGAAGCTCCCTCAGTGACCCAGCCCATAAAGGAGGAGTAGCCCAGGTGGTAAAAGAGCACAAGGCCCAGGCCAGGTCCTCCTTCTCTACAGAACAAAAGTCTCCAGTGGCCAAGTACAGGCAAGAAAACCCTGTCTCCACAGCGTGCAGGGGGAGGACCCACGCAGGGTGGAAGAAGGGTGAAAGAACAACAAGAAACTCTAACCCCTGGGAGGGGACAGCATCACAGAGAACTACAGCTCCAGGAGCCAGGCCCACGGGTGACCTGAAGCTAGGCTGCACAGGGATAAGAAGGAAGGCCCTCCCAACTACTCCTCCCCCAGACTAGCAAGCACCGAGGAATGCACCAGGGATTCACCGCTGGGGGAGGGCAAGACAAAGAGAGCGTCCGTGTGGGGCACAAGAAGTACAGGGAAGACTGAGAGATGAGGGCAGAACAGGAATATGGAGAAATGCCCTGGGAAACAGCTTGTACCCCGAGCACTAGAAGCTGGTGATGCTCAGAAACCAAACCAACCCAAACAGAGAGCTTGTCTTCTAATCCACTGACTTGATCCTCTGTAGAACAGCCTAGGAGAAGTATGCCCACTTCAAGGCATAATAAACCCCCCAGCCACAGTCTCTAATGTCTTTCCCATGACATCAACATCAATTAAACATGATGATACACAGTCAGAAAATTAGGAAAAACAAAACAAATATACTATCAACACAAAGAAATCAACAGAAACAGACTCAAGGAGAACTCAGATGTTAGAACTAGGAGACAGGGGATTTAAAGTAACCATAACTGCCAGGCATGGGGGCACATGCCTGTCATCTCAGTGACTGGGGAGGATTGCAAGTTCAAGGCCGGCTTCAAAACTCAACAAAACCCATCTCAAAATAAAAAATAAAAAGAGCTAGAGATGTGGCTCAGTGGTTAAGCACCCTTGGGGTCAATCCCTGGTACCCAAAACCAAAAAGTAAAAATAGAAATAAAATAACTATAACTCGTATTAAAGGTTCTAGTGGAAGAAGCAGACAAAATGTATGGACAGATGAAGAATTCCAACAGGGAGCCAGAAACTCTAAAAGTCAAATAGAAATGCTAAAAATAGATACGCAGACTGACTCAATAGGCTTATCCTGAGATTTGACACAAGGAAATAATCAGGAGGATAGGTCAAAAGATATCACCCAGTGCAAACTACCCAAGCAAACATTCAAAGAGTAAAAAACACAAATGAGAATCCAAAAACTGTGAGATATTAAATAAATTGCCTAATCTAAATGCAAGTGAAATCCCCAAAGAAAAGGGAATGGATGACACAAAAGGGACAACAGTGAATTCTCCAACAAAAATGAAAGATACCAAAACACAGATCCAACAGAACCCCGCGTAGGATAAATACCAAAACAAACGACACCCAGACACATTGCTATAGTCTGGATCTATTCTTCAAAGGACAGTGTCCACTATGTGTTACAGGCTTTGTCCCACCTGGTACTGTTGAGAGGTGGCGCAAACTTTTAAGAGGCGGGGCCCACTGGAGGTCTTCCGGTCACTGGGGCAAGCTCTTGAAGAAGACAGTGGAAAGCCAGCCTCCCTGACTGCCCCAGCCCTTGCCCAGTTTCCTGACTATGGTGAGCCCTTTGCTTTGCTGCCTGCTTCCTGCCATCATATCCTGCCTTGCCACAGGCCCAAAACCAATGGGCCATCTAACCATGGACTGAAACCTCCCAAACTGTGAGTCAAATAAGCCTTTCCAAAGTGAGGTGTGGTGGAACTTGTGCACGGTCCCAGCTCCTCAGGAGGCTGAAGCAGGACTGCTTGAGTCTAGGAGTTCAGAGCCAGCCTGGGAAGCCCTCTCTTGGTGCTGGGGGGTGGGAAGCCTGCACACATTATAGGCAAGTGCTCTACCACTGAGCTAAAACCTCAAGCCAAGACTTCATTTCTTAAATGTAAATAAGTTAAATTAAATAAAGCTTTTCTTTGTAAGTTGATCATCTCTGAGATAGTGACAGAAAACTAACACACACATCATATTCCAACAGCTACAAACTAATGATAAGATACTGAAAACATTCAGAAAGAAGAGACATTATAGAGAAAGAAACAAAAATACAATAGACCTCTTATCTGCAACTAGGCAAACCAGAAAGCAGCTCATTTCAACACTGTAGGAATCTGAAGCTGGTGATGACTGAAAGGAAGTGAAGCAAAGACAAACCCAAGTGCAGCTAAACTCAGGTCAAGACAACTTGATTGTGCACACGAACGGCCTAGAAATAGAAGTGTGCCCACATAAAGTGCCAGGGGAAAAACCCCACAAACTTACAACTCTATATCCAATGCCAAGAGAATTCCAAACAGCTTGTACTACAAGAAATATCAAAGGCAGTTCTTCAGGCAGAAGGATTATGGTACCAGACAGAAACACAGATTTATATAAAGAAATTAATATCTCCAGAAATAGTTAAAATGAAGGAAAATATAAAATACATTTTGTATTCTTTTCCTTAGTTAGACTGTCCTAAGTAAAACAATAGAAACGTGCTGTCACTTACAGCATGGGTAAAAATACAGAGTACAACAATGAGCACCAGAGATGAGAGCAGGACCTGGTGTGTGCTGGGAAGCCTTGACGTCACACACGAAGTCACATTTCCTTGTCTTTACAGTACTGGGGATGGAACCCAGGGTGAGCATATTCTAGGCCAGTGGTCTACCTCTAAGCCACATCCCTAGCCCTTTTATTTTTTGAGATAGGGTCTTACTAAGTTGCCCAGGCTAATGTCAGACTTGCCACCCTCCTGCCTCAGTGTCCTGACTCACTGGGATTACAGGCACATGCTACTGAGCCAGGCCTTTTTTGAGACAGGGTGTTGCTGTGCTGCCCAGATGGCCTCAAACTTACAATCCTCCTGCCTCAGCTTCCCAAGTAGCTGGGATTCATATAATATTTCTTTTTTTTTCCATTTATTTTTTATTTTTAAATTTTTTAGTTGTAGATGGGCACAATACTTTTATTTATTTTTATGTGGTGCTGAGGACTGAATGAAGTGCCTCACACACACACAAGGCGAGCGCTCTGCCACAACTATAGCCCCAATATTTCTTTTTCTTTATGCAGTGGGGACAGGGTATTGGGGATTGAGCTCAAGTGGGCTTTGCCACTGAGTTATATACCAGTTCGTCTTATTTTTTATTCTGAGACAGGGTTTGTCTGAGTTGCTGAGGCTGGACTCAAACTTGCGATCCTCCTGCCCGAACCTCCCAAGCTGCTGGAATTACAGGGGTCCACCACGATGCCCAGCTTAGTCCTTTTGATTTTTATTTTGAGACAGGGTCTTGTCAGCTTGCTGAGGCCAGATTAGAACTTGTGATCCTGTTTCAGCCTCCCAAGGAGGCTGGATTACAGGCATGTACCACCATGCCTGGCAGGATTCATATAATATTTTTTGAGGTCAGACTGTGACAAATTAAAAATGTATACTGTAGACCCAAAGGCAATTACTAAAAATAATGACAGAAATATAAATAAACCAAAGAGTGGAGAAAAAAATGAAAGAATTTAAAAACTACACAGAAACAGAAGGAGAAAGGAACAAAGAACAGAAGAAACAGGAAACAACTAAAAAGACAGTAGATCTAAACTCAAACACATTGATAATTCAATAAATATAAATGATCTAAACACAGCAGTGAAAAGATAGAGACTATCTGATTGAATACAAAAGACACGATATTTGCTGTCTACAAAAACCCAATTTAAATACAAAAAAATGATAGTGTGTGTGGTATTATGATTTATGAATTTTGGTTTTCAATCCTGGTTCCTGGCCTATAATTCCCTTCCCAAGGCAGGCTACAGAAACTCACATTTCCCCCTTTCTATCTTGGAGCTGCCCATAAGCAGATTCTCTGACTCACCCTTGCCCACTAGTAGGTCATAAGACCCTCCTCATTCTGGGGATTGGGAGAAAGGGTCCTGCCACATACCTTAGAAGGAACAATGCTACACAGAAAGGCCAAGAAGAATATGGACAGGCCTTGCTGAATTTCCCCACCTAGTCTACTGGCAATCATGGCTATGCAAAGTATCTCCTTAAAACCCCAAAAGGACAGGACTCGAAGAACACACAGAGGGTCTTGGAGGGTGGCTTGCCTGGACAAGGCATGGAAGTTCCGTGCCCCCTTCTCCCATGCCTCACCCTCTGCATTCATCTGTATCCTTTGACATTTCCTTTGCAATAAACCAGGAAATGTAACTGTTTCCATGAATTCTGTGAGTCACTTGCATAAATTAACTGAACCCAAGTGGGGTGTTGTAGGAACTCTTGATTTATAGCTGATCAGTTACAGGTACAAGTAAAATACCTGGGGCTTGCAACTAGCATCAGAAAGGGGGCAGGACATGGTCCTGGAGGCTGAACTCTCAAACCTGTGGGATCTGACACTAACTCCAGGTAGATATTGTCAGAATTAAATTCAAATCTGTGTTGACTGTGTGAGAGGACAGGGAAAATAAGACCTTTGTTTTTCTAACACAAAGATGACACTGTCTGACACTGATTTCAGTCTCACCTACAAAACCAAAAGCTAATAAATAGATATTGTTTAAAGTTGATAAGTTTGTGGTAATTGTTATGTATCAACAGAAAACTAATATAGACAGAAAGCAACACATCACACAATGTTAGTGGACATTACCATCAGACATTTCAGAACCAGGAACACTATCAGCAATAAAAACAGACAAAATAAATAATAAAACGATAAAGGAAGTGATTTATCAAGAAGATACAATAATCTTGCATATGTTTTCACATAACATCACAGCTTCAAAATACATGAAGCAAAAAATGAGAGAAGTAAAAGGAGCAAAAGACAAATTTAAAGTTATAGCTAGAAACTTCGATATCACTCTCTGAATAAGTGAGAGAAAGTGCTCAGAAAACACCTGAAGAACAATATCAACCAACCTGATCTGGTTGATGCTTACAGAACACATTACCCCCAAGTAGAAAGCACATTATGTTCAAGTGTACATGGGATATTTATCAAGATACCCACATTTCAGATTATGAAATGGATTTAAAACTAAGTCTGGAAAATACTTGAAATTTAAACAACATACTTATAAGTAATATAAGTACTTGTAAGTATGTTGTTTAAATATATAATTTAAGTAATATAATTTCTCTTGTGACTTTCTCTTTGATCCCGAGAAATTGAAGGAAAATGAAAGCATAACACATCAAAGTATGTAATATGCCACCAAAGCAGTGTTTACAGGGCAATCTGTGGTGTCAAATGCTTATGAGAAAGAATGAGCTTTCTCCAATGAGCTCAGCTATTACATTAAGAAACTAGAGGGGCTCGGGTTGTGGCTCAGTGGCAGAGCGCTTGCCTCACACACATGAGGCACTGGGTTCGATCCTCAGCACCACATAAAAATAAGTAAAATAAAGATATTAAAAAAAAAGAGGTAAAAGTTATTAAAAAAAAAAAAAAAAAACTAGAAAAAGAAAATTAAGCCCCAGGCAAGCAAAAGAAAGGAAAGAATACAAAAATCAATGAAATTGAAAACAGAAACAATAGAGGAAAAATAAATGAAATAAACAGCTACTTCTTTGAAAAGACAAATAAGATGACAACTTCTGACAGAGACTGATCAAGAAAAAAAGGGGGGAAAAACTCACAAATTTCTAATAGAAATAAAAGGATACCACTACTGCTTCTCAGACATAAGAGAAAAAAGAAACATTAGGAACAATGTAATGTCTATATGTTCGAAATGGCAAATATTTGGAAGACAATTACCCAATCTCACCCTAGAAGAAATAACCATAATCAGTTAATCTCCATTATCAAGAAAAAACAACAAAAATTTACTTTACAGTTAAAAGATTTCCATCAAAGATAATCCCAGGCCCACATAGTGTCATTAGCAAATTCTATCAATTTAAGGAGGAAATAACACTAATTCTACACATTTTACATTAGAAAATGGAAGAGGAAAGAGTACTTCATTTTGTGAAGACAGCACTACTCTGATCAAAACCAGATGACAACATTACAAGACTGCTACACACGGGGCTGGGGTTGTGGTTCACAGGTAGAGCGCTCACCTAGCATGCTTGAGGCACTGGGTTCAATCCTCAGCATCACATAAAAATAATAAAATAAAGGTATTGTGTCCACCTACAACTAAAATATATATATATTTTAAAAGAAAAGACTATTATACACCAAAATCCTTCAATGGAGACAGATACAAAGATCTTCAAGTATTAGCAAATCAAATCCAGCAATCTGTACCATGACTATGTGATATTTTTTTTTTAAAGAGAGAGAGAGAGACAGAGAGAGAGAGAGAGAGAATTTTTTAATATTTATTTTTCAGTGGACACGACATCTTTATTTTATTTTTATGTGGTGCTGAGGTTCGAACCCAGCGCCCCACGCATGCCAGGCGAGTGTGTACCGCTTGAGCCACATCCCCAGCCCACTATGTGATATTTATCCTTGGAATGCAAGACTGGTTCAGGATTTGAAAATCAGTCAACAATTTATCATATTAGTAAACTTAGGGGAAAACATCACATTACTAAAGAAATGATCATCACAATAGGTGCACAGAAAGCACTTCACAAAATTCAACATCCACTCATGATAAAATACTCAATATACTAGAAACAGAAGGAAATTTTTTCAATCTGATAAATGACATTTACAACTAATCTACAGCTAACACACTCAAAGGTGATAGACTGGGTCTGGATATTAAAGTTGGAACAGGCAAAGACACTTGCTCTCACCACTGTTATTCAACATGATACCTGAGGTTCTAGACAGTGCAATAACAAAGCAAGAAAAATATATAAAAGGCATATAGATTGGAAAGGGGAAAAAGAAACTACCTCTATTCACACATGGCACTGACCATCTCCATAGAAAACCCCAAAGTATGTACAAAGAAACTTCCATACTAAGTTTGGTAAGGCCATAGATATGAATCGATATTTAAAAAAAAAATCAATTGTTTCTCTACATTCTAGCAATAAACAATTGAAATTGAAAAAAAATAAATAAAGTACGCTTTATAATTGAATGTGGTGGCACACCCCTATAATCCCAGTAACTCAGGAGGCTGAGGCAGGAGTTTTGAACTTTGCAAATTCAAAGTCAGCCTCACCTGCCTCAAAAAATTAAAAAGGTCTGGGAATGTAGCTCAGTGGTAAAGTGCCCCTGGGTTAAATTCCCAGTACCAAAAAGTACAATTTCTAATAAAACCCAAAATACATGAAATATCTAGATATAAATCAACAAAATATGGTGAGAACCATGAAACACTGAATGCTAGGGCCCCTACTGATCTCTGCTTCCTAGACTCCCCTAGAGTGTGGGCCACCTAATGACTTGATTCTAACCAACAGAATAAGGCAAAAGTGTTGGAATGTCGCTTCTGTGTTTAGGTTCAGAACATGGTGGCTTCCATCTTGTTGGAGGACTCATTTCCTTCTAAGCTCTCATGCTCTGCTGATGCCTATGGAGAGGTTTTTGTGACAAGAAATGGAGGGTGACTTCCTAGCAAAAAACTGAGACCCTCAATGGAAAAGTCCGTGAGGAACTGAAGCCTGCCAACACCAGAATACCAAGATGAGAATGAAAGCAGACCTCTCCCTAATAAGGCCTCCAGATGAGACTGGACCATGGGCTGACACCTTGACTGCAACCACGTAAAGCCTGGATTCCAGGCCCAGAGAAATTGTTAAGATAAATGTCAATTGCTTTAAACCATTAAGTTTGGATGATTGTATAAAACTGGTACACTGATGAAAGAAATTCAAAAAGACCTAAATAAATGCAGTAATATCTTTACAAATCAAAAACTATTAACTTCACACAACCACAATCAAAATCCAAGTAGATTTTTTTTTTTTTTTGGTGGTACTAGGGATTGAGCCTAGGGATTTTATTTCTTAAAGCAAAAATAAGATTTGGTTTGATGGTACACACCAATAATCCAAGCTACTCAGAAGGCAAAGGAAGGAGTAACTCAAGTTCAAGGTCAGTTTGAGTAACTTAGCAAGACCCTGTCTTAAAATAAGAAACTAGGATGATTGACTTGCATACTTGAGGCCTTGGCTTCCATCCCCAGCACAGGAAAAAAAAAAGAAAAGAAAATAAATTAAAAAAAAAAAAAATCAAACAGTTTTAATATTCTTAGAAGAGAAAATCTTTGTGACTTTAGACTGGCAGAGTTCTTCTAATAATATCAAAAGCAAAAACCAAGCTGGTTGTTGTGATGCATGCCTGTAATTCCATCTACTCGATCCTAAGTTTGCAGCCATCTTGGGAACTCAGTGAGACCTTATCTCAAAATGAAATAAAAAGCTGGGCGCTGTCATGCATGCCTGTAATCCTAGTGGCTCAGGAGGATAAGGCAGGAGGATTGCAAGTTCAAAGCCAGCCTCAGCAATGGAAAGGCACTAAGCAACTCATGAGACCCAGTCTCTAAATAAAAGGGCATGAATGTGACTCAGTGGTAGAATGCCTCTGAGTTCAATCCCCAGGACTCCCCCAAATTAAATAAATTAATCATTAAAATGAAAAGATCTGGAGATGTAGCTTAGTGTAAAAGCCCCCAGGTTCAATCCATAGCATGTGCATGTGCACACACACACACACACACACACACAAGCCACAATCCATTAAAATTGTACTATACCAAATTAAAAACTGCTCCATTACAATGTTAAGAAAATGAAAAGACAAATATTTGCAAGACACATATCTGATAAAAGATTTGAAATCAAAGTAACTCAAGAATCCTCAACTCAATAGGAAAACAAACCACACAATTTAATAAAAATGGTGATAGTGGTGGGATATCCGAAGAGAAGCATCAACAAAGATGTATACAATGGTAAATAAACGCTTGAAAAGATCCTCAATATTCTTAGTTATTAGAAACATGGCAATCAAAACATCACTGTAGTTCTTTCCACTATATATTTCTGGGAATGGTGAATAACCAAAATGCTGGTAACATGAAGAATTGATGAAAATGAAGAGCATCAATCCCTTCCTTCACATCCAGTCCCTGGTAATCATTGATTCTGTTTTCTGTTCCTGAGGTTTTGCTTTTTCCAGAACATCATATAAACACAATCACACAATAGGTACTCCCTGAATCTGGCCTCTTTCACTTAACACAGAAGGCGAGAAACTATGGTTTACAGCCTAATTTTGTAATGGCCTGTGTGCTAAGAATAATTATTAAATGGCTGGAGAGAAAAAAAAGAATCAAAAGAAGATTACCTCATGACATGAAAATTATATGAAATCTAAAATGCAGTTGAGGAATTACAATAGAGACTACATGGCCTAAAATATTTACTATCTGGTCTATTACAAAAGATGTTACAAATTTAAACATACACTTACTTTATGACCCAGAAAGCCTTCTCCTAGGTATTTACTCAAGAACAACTAAAACTTATATTCACAAAATCTGTATGCAATTGTTTATGGCAGCTTTACTGGTAATGCCTACAACTGGAAAGAACTCCAACGTCTCTCAACTGATCAATGGATAAATAAACTGTGGAATACCCACACACCAGAATATCACAACATTACAAAAGAATGAATTAATGATATAAACAACAACATGGATGGATCTCAAATGTATTATATTAAGTCAACACACCTGTACTGTAAAGGGCCAGAGTAAATAATTCAGGCTTTGTGGGCTTTCCAATAGTCAATCACATAAGCTTCTACACTCATTCTTCATACTTAGAACTTACAGGATGGCTTCAATTTCCTGATATTAATAGTCACACATTGTTTAATGACAGACATATGTTCTGAGAACTGTGTCAGTAGGTGATTTTATTACTGTGGGAAATCATGAAGAATACTTATACAAACCTAGATGGCAAAGTGTATACTTAACCTAGATTATAATCTTATGAATTACTCATACAGAAAAGTTATACAGTACATGACTGTACTAAGACACAGAAACAAGATACCCAGGGTGTAGCACAAATGGAGATGTCACCTAATATCCATTTCTCCTATTTTCATTGATAACAAAAGCCCCCGTGTAGTTAGGTGCTTGGAATAGACTATATTATTTCTTCCTCTTAGCTAGATGTGGCTGTGTAACTGAGCGATAGTTAATGGAAATAATGGATAGGACAGATATAGCTTCAACAGCTTTCTAGGATCATGCTAAGGATGAAGGAGCAGCAATTCAGGTGGAACATGGAACTCATGACTTTTTAATAGTGCACCAGTAATATCATAGAACACAGAGTGGACATAAACACAGCCTTTAAGCAACCTGAATTCTGGCTCATAGGCAGGCCTGAAACTTATGGTCTGTCTACGTAGAGCTTAAGATAGTTGTCCACAGCAACAAGAAACTGAGTGTTACAGGAACCTTGGGAGGTCCAGACAGCATCAACCAGAGATAGGAGACACTCATGACACAGTAGCCTGCAGTTCAAAAATAACTTCTTGATTTTATTTGCACCTGTTTGTTTTCATTTCCTTAAAACTCCCCTTTAGAAATGCAAATGCTAGCCCTGAGCATCAAGATTTACTTCGAATGACTATTTATCTTCCCACTTCTCTATCAGTCAGCTTTTCAAATAGTTGCCTTTTTTGCCTTAATATCTCATCTCTCAACTTAACTCGCCTGTCCTATGATAAGCAGCCGACTTGAGACTAGTAACAATTTTTCTCCATTCCCAGCCCGGTGGTTCTTCAATCTTCCCTTTGATCCGTGAGCTTCACATACGCTTCCACTAAGTTCCCTTTATTTTTTTGGTACTGGGGATTAAAACCAGGGGCACTTTACCATTGAGCCACATCCCCAGCCCTTTTTATATTTTATTTAGAGACAGGGGCTCACTGAGTTGCTTAGGGCCTTGCTAAGCTGCTGAGACTGGCTTTGAACTCTCAATCCTCCTGCCTCTGTCTTCTGAGCCTCTGGGATTACAGGCGTGTGCCGCAGTGCCCAGCTCTAAGTTCCCCTTTTGCTTAAGTTATAGTAGGTTTCTCTCTCTTGCAACCAAAGAACCTTAACTGATAAAAAATTCTGCACATTTTGGAAACATTTGCAGTGTTTGAACTGAGTGCCTATAACATGAATGAAAGAAGAAAAACTACCTAGGATATAATTTCAGACTCAAATCAGCTAAGTCATCTTATTTTCACATTAGTCTGCTTATCACGATCAGTACCTGTGGCCCAGTAGTAAATATCCCAGTCATTACTAGGCTCATTAATCAGGCGATCATAGAGGTTCAGCTGCTTCTCCGTCATGTGATGCAGATATTCTTTAGCAAAGAGGCTAAAAACAAGAAAGAGAGAGGTTGCAAAGACTACCTCCAGTCAAAGAGAATTGACACCCAGGGTGCTGTGCCCCTACCTAAGGAGAATGCAGTTTTCCAACATCCCCCTCTTTCTGCTCTCATACAGCAGGCGGGCTCTTTTGGTTTCTATGGATTCATCAGTTCTCTCCTGCCAAGGAGGCAAAGGGATTTCAATCAAGTCCTTTTGAGAATCTGTTGGGCTGTCACCTCTGTAGAAGCGTCTGAATGATGTCACACTGAGCGAAGGAGACAACAGGCTGAGCCTTGGCAGCATCTGAAACAAACCAACCACAAACATCTTTAAAATAACCAAGAGTACCTTCACTGTCATTTAGCCAACATTTACAGTTGCGCTGGGTGCTGCAGTAGGTGCTCAATTATATTTTTATTTAGCTGTGGGGAAGCTGTGCTGATATTGTCCCTACTTTACAGTCTAGGAATCCAGGAATCTGAGGAATCCAGGAATTCAAGGCTCAGAGAGGATAAACAGTCTTCCAAATAGAACTGCAAAACACATCTTAGCCAATCTTTCCAGAAATTGTCCCAGGAGAAATATTTTCTCTTTCCTTTACATTCCTTTAAAAGTCTTACAGTACAGTTTGTATTCTAATCATTCAACTGTGTTGAAAGCTGAGGATACACAGATGGTATGGTCCCTAATCTCCCAAAGGATACAATCTTGAGAAAGGCTTTTTAGGGAGCTGCGTGGGAGACTGGTTTCTGTCTTGCCTAACCCAGAGCACTGGCAGCCCTGGTATATCAGAGAAGTCCAGGGACCGATGAAAATAAGAGAGCTGAGCAACTTGCAGTAGTTCCAAGCATCACACTCAGATATCAGAGAGAACAAGAAATCATGAATGCCTGAAAAAAAACAACTGTGAAGTACTTGAATTGGAAATTTATACCCATTAAGTCTAGAAAAAGACACATCCACAGAAAAGAACTGAAGCCCCTAGAATCTCTAACCAGGCTGACTGATAAAGGTCTTTCCTTGAACTAAGCCAATCCACATAGACCAGAAGAGGGGGATGCTTTTTAAATGCACAGATGCCGATGCAAATTTGTAAAGTAGAAGAATAAACAGGGGAACATGGCTCAATCCCAAGGACCAAAATAAGTCTCCAGAAACTGACCCTAGAGAATCAGAGGTATATAAACCACCAAATGAAATTCAAAATGACTTTCACAAAGATGTTTGGAGGATGTTGCTTGATCAAAATGAGAATTTCAGTTAACAGAAAATATTTTAAAATGAAGCAAACAAAAACTTTGAAGCTAAATACAATAACTGAATTGATAAAATTCACTAGAAGTGTTCAAGGGCACACTTGATCAAGTAGAAGAACCAACAAATTAAGACAGGCCATTTGAAATTACTATATCAGAGGAACAGAATTTTAAAAAGAAAGAGTAAAGAAAACGTAGGGGACTTAGAGGACACCATCAAGCAGACCAATGTTCACATTATGAGAGCCTAAAAAGAGGCAGAAATCTTATTTAAATAATTAATGGCTGAAAACTTCCAAATTTGGGGGGAAATGGGTATCCAGATTCAAGAAGTCCAAGAGACCCTAACTAGCACATACCCAGAAAAGTTCACACCAAGACATATTATAACCAAACTGTCTACAGTCAGAAAAGACATGAGGAAATATGCATGAACAAAGAAAGACCAGAGGACACAACAAGACAGTGCCATCTAAAAGCCAGACAGGCCTCTAGAGAAATCAAACCAACCAACATCTTGATCTTGGACCTTAGGTCTCTGAAACCTAGAGAAAATAAATTTGTTGTTTAAGCCACTTTCTGACAGAGGTGTTTTATTATGGTAGCTCAAGCAAACGAATATAGCATATAGAAAATTCAGTTTCTGAAGCCCCATCCTAAACATTTTGGATCAGAATCTCTAGTACCTGGAAAATGCATTTTTAACAAGCCCTTTAAAGGACTCTGGTATACACTGAGGCAGGGATTCCTACTTTCTGCTTGATGATGTTTTTTAAGTCCCCTACATTTTCTTTTCTCTTTCTTCTTAAAATTCTGTTCCTCTGATGCAGTAATTTCAAATGGCTTGTCTTAGTTTGTGCGTTCTTCTGTTCCATCAAGTACGTCCTTGAACACCTCTAGTGAATTTTCTCAATTCAGTTATTGTATTTAGCTTCAAAGTTTTTATTTGCTTCATTCTTAAATACTTTCTGTTAACTGAAATTCTCATTTTGTTCGAGCATCATCTTCCTGAGCTTGTCAAAGTTGTGTTACTTATAGCAATGACTGGGATATTTACTACCGGGCCATAGGTGCTGGTCATGATAAGCAGACTAATGTTACTTACAGTAACACAACTGGCTGAGCAATTTCTATAAAAATTAAAGAGGATGGGGAGGATTTTCATCATCAGTGTGGGGAAATTGTTCTAATAATTTGGATCTCTCATTCTGGCCAAATTTCATGCTTTTAAAAAGAAATATTTTTTGAGACACCCTTACTAAGTTGCTGAGGCTGACCTTGAACTTGCAATCCTCCTGCCTCAGCCTCCTGAATTAGCTGTTATTACAGGCAGGCAGCACTGTACCTAGTTCAGCCACTTTTTTTTAATTTTTCCCCTGTTAGTATCAAGGCAGCATTTCAGAAATGGAGCAATATTAGGCATGGCATAGATCCATAAGTCCTAGGCAATTGTGCAGTATTGAGTATAAATTACTACCGAAAATTTATACTACAATATATTTGTGTTGTTGGGCTGGGGTGGTGGTTCAGCGGTAGAGCGATCATCTCACACGTGCGAGGCACTGGGTTCGATCCTTGGCACCACATAGATAAATAAAATAAAGATATTGTGTTCAACTACAACTAAAAAGTAAATATTTAAAAAATACATATATATATATTTGTGTTATCTTTGTAGCCATCAATAGCTTTAAATAAAAAAAAAGTATGCTTCTCAAGTTCATGTTTATATCCTTTGTTAATTAAAAATAATTGTTTTGCTGGGTGAAGTTGCGCACAACTATAATGCCAGCAGCTTGGGAGGCTGAGATGGGAGGATTGTGAATTCAAAGCCAGCCTCAGCATTGCGAGGTGCTAAGCAACTTAGTGAGACCCTGTCTCTAAATAAAATATAAAATAGAGCTGGATGTGGCTCAGTGGTTGAGTGTCCCTGAGTTCAATCCCCAGTATTTAAAAAAAAAAAAAATTGTTTTTCCAAAAAGAAATTGTCAAAAATCAAAGATGAAAGAATCTTGCAAGCAACAAGAAAGAATCCCACATAAGACTATCAGGAGTTCTTAACAGAAATATTGCAGGCTAGAAGTGGGGTGATAATTTAAAAATGCTGAAAGAAAAACAAAATACTGACCAAACAAACAACATCTGGTAAACTGTCCTTCAAAAGCATAGGTGAAACCATGAGCAGTGGCACATGCCTGTCATCATGTAGCTCAGGAGGTTGAGGCAGAAAGATTGAGAGTTCAAAGCCAGCCTCAGCAACTTAGCGAGACCCTATCTCTAAATAAAATACAAAAAAGGGCTGGAGATGTGTCTCAGTGGCTCAGTGCCCCTGGGTTCAATCCCCAATTGAAAAAAAAATGTATAGGTGAAGTAAAGATATTCCAAGATGAATGAAAACTAGGAGAGTTCATCACCACTATTCCTGATTTATAATCTGACTTATAAGAAATGCTGAACATGGGCTGGGGATATAGCTTAGTTGGTAGAGTGCTTGCCTCACATGCACAAGACCCTGGGTTCAATCCCCATAATCACACACACACAAAAAAAGACATGTTGAACAGAGAAATACTTAACATCCTGTCAGGTAGAAATGACAATATGCTGGATAGTAAAACAATAACATATGAAAGTATAAAACTCACTGGTAAAGTTAATACATAGAATGATAAAAAATACTGGCTGTCTGGGCACACTAGCATATGTCTGTAATTTCAGCTCAGGAGGCAGAGGAAGGAGGACGGCAAGTTCAAGTCCAGCTTCTCAAAATAAAAAAGGGCTGGGGAATGCAGGTTAGTGGTAAAGTGCCCATGGGTTCAATCCCCAGTACTCCCCTTCCCCTGCCCCCAAAAGTTAATACTGTAAATGGTATGGAAATCACTTTTATTTTATTTTATTTTTTCTTAAAGAGAAAGAGAGAGAATTTTTTTTTAATATTTATTTATTTTTTTTAGTTTTTGGCGGACACAACATCTTTGTTTGTATGTGGTGCTGAGGAACAAACCTGGGCCACAAGCATGCCAGGCGAGCACGCTACCACTTGAGCCACATCCCCAGCCCCTGGAAATCACTTTTATTGGGGGAGGTGGTCCTGCTAGGTTGCCCAGGCTAGTCTTGAACTCCTGGGTTCTAGGATCTTCCTTTTTCAGCCTCCCAAAAAACTGGAACTACAAGAGGATCCCTTTGTAAATCACTTTTCATTCTGATGTAGAAGTTAAATATAAAATGTATAAAAAACACTGAGTCTATAAAAGTATTAATGGATATATAACATAAAAAGTATATGTTGTGGACTGGGGCTGTGGTTCAGTGGTAGAGCACTCACTTGGCACTGGGTTCGATCCTCAACACCACATAAAAATAAAATAAAGGTATTGTATCCACCTACAACTAAAAAAATACATATTTTTAAAAAAGTATACTTGTGACATCAATAACACAAAAGGGGGACGTAAAAGAGCAGAGTTTTTGTATGAAAGTGAAATTAAATTATCCGGTTAAAACAGATTGTTAGAAGATGTTTCATGTAACCCCACTGGTAACCACAAAGAAAACACCTATAGAGGACACACAAAAGAAAATGAGAAATCAAATCAAGAGTAGAAAAAAAAAAAATCAATGGATGACAGCAAGAAGTGGAAAACAGAGACAAAAGAGCTACAAGATGGAAAACAAAAAATGACAACTCCTTCCTTATAGTAATACCTACAGTAATTAAATGTAGATGGATTAAACTTTTTAATCAAAAGACATTAAGTGATCCAACAGATGAAAACAAAATAAAACACACATACAAACGACACCCAACCTCCAGCCAGGCACAGTGGCACCTGTAATCCCAGTGGCTCAGGAGGCTGAGGCAGGAGGACTGCAAGTTCAAAGCCAGCCTCAGCAAAAGTGAGGTGCTAAGCAATTCAGTGAGACCCTGTCTCTACATAAAATACAAAATAGAGCTGAGAATGTGGCTCGGTGGTCAAGTGCCCCTGAGTTCAATCCTGAGTACCAAAACAAACAAACAAACAAACNCAGTATTGAGTATAAATTACTACCGAAAATTTATACTACAATATATTTGTGTTGTTGGGCTGGGGTGGTGGTTCAGCGGTAGAGCGATCATCTCACACGTGCGAGGCACTGGGTTCGATCCTTGGCACCACATAGATAAATAAAATAAAGATATTGTGTTCAACTACAACTAAAAAGTAAATATTTAAAAAATACATATATATATATTTGTGTTATCTTTGTAGCCATCAATAGCTTTAAATAAAAAAAAAGTATGCTTCTCAAGTTCATGTTTATATCCTTTGTTAATTAAAAATAATTGTTTTGCTGGGTGAAGTTGCGCACAACTATAATGCCAGCAGCTTGGGAGGCTGAGATGGGAGGATTGTGAATTCAAAGCCAGCCTCAGCATTGCGAGGTGCTAAGCAACTTAGTGAGACCCTGTCTCTAAATAAAATATAAAATAGAGCTGGATGTGGCTCAGTGGTTGAGTGTCCCTGAGTTCAATCCTGAGTACCAAAACAAACAAACAAACAAACAAACAAAAAAAAAAAACCCAAACTCCAACAATAACCTGTCTATAAGAGACTCACCTTAGCTTTAAGGACACATACAGATAAATACAGTGAAAGGATGGAAAATGATACCTCATACAAATGGCATCCAAGAGAGCACTGATATCAGGAAAAGAAAACACTTGGTCAAAAATTGTCATAAGGGGCTGGGATTGTGGCTTAGCGGTACAGCAGTCCCCTAGCACAGGCAGGACCCAGGTTGGATCCTCAGCATCACATAAAAATGAAGGCATTGTGTTGGGTCCATCTACACCTAAAAAAATGGATATTTAAAAAAAACTGTCATAAGACAAAGCTGTTAAACAATAACTCACCAGGATGATATAGTAATTATGAAAATATAAGCACCTAACATTACAGCATCCAAATATATGAAGCAAACACTGGTAGAACTGAAGGGGAAAAAACAGCAACAAAGGATAATACCCACTTTTAAAAATGGACAAACCATCCAAGCAGGGGATCAAAAAGAAAATAGAGGAATTGAATAACACTGTAGAACAAATGTCACTAACAGACATATGCGAACATTCCATCCAACAACACAATACACATTCCTCTCAGTGCGCAGGGGAATGAATATTCCCCAGGATAAATCACAAGTTATATCACAAAACAAATCTTAACATTCTTAAATTTAAGAAGACAAAATCATACCAAGTATCTTTTCCAACTGCACAGGAATAAAACTGCAAATCAGTAGCAGAAGGAAATCTGGGAAATTAACAAGTATGTGGAAACTAAACTGCCTCCACTATTGGGGACTGAATCCAGGGGGCGCTCTACCGCGGAACTACATCTTCAGCCCTTGTTTTTATTTTTTATTCTCTAGAGGTAAGGTCTTGCTAAATGCCCAAGCTGGCCTCGAACTTTCGATCCTCCTGCCTCAGCTTCCGGAGAAGCTTGGATTACGGGCTTGCGCCACCTCGTCTGGCTACAGTATACTCTTGAACAACCTTTAAAAGGTCAAAGAAGAAATAGGCAAATTTAAAAGTATAAAAACCCAATATACAAAATATTATGAGAAGCAATAAAAACAGCACTATGAGTAAGTTTTATAGTGGTTAATGCCTACATTAAAAAAAATAAAGAGCTGAAGGTACTATGTGAAATCACGACAGGCGCTTAAAAACTGGTAGGTAAAAGGGCGCAATCACAGACAGCTGGTCTACCTCTGCCTGGGGCTAGGTGAGATCTGAACTGGGTCAGTCTCGCACGACAACTGACCATTCAACCAGACATCACCAAGTATTACCAGTCGAGCACAACGTGGGCTCCCCAAAGGATGGAAGCGACCTGAATCTCCTAAGCTGTAGGATAGACCACACTTTGGAAGTGCCCCTGATCTGGGCGATCGGGCAATTGAACGCTCCCTACAACCTCCACGATCACAGAAGACGACGAAATTCAGTCCCAGCTGCCACCCGCCCGGGACCTTAGAACCTCCGTTCTCTCACCCGCGCCACAGTCGGGAGCACGGTGAACACCGCCATTTTTCCCTACCCGCACCGGAAGCCTGCAATGCGGCACTTCCGGAAACTCCGAGCCGTCAGAACAGCCGACTTCGGCCGCCTGGGAGGACCTAAGCCGGAAGGTGCGTCCCTGCGTATGGCGGAAGTAGCGGTGCGTGTGACGCCGGCGGCGGGGGGGCGGGACCTGGGGCGGAGAGCGGTTCGCGCGCTTCGGGCCTAGTCCGGACTCGCCGCCGCCGCCGCCATATTCCC
>NW_026000174.1:63620781-63669255 GCF_001458135.2 Marmota marmota marmota | reverse complement strand
GCCGGGGGCCGGCTGGGCCGGAAGAAGGGTTGGGGTCGGCGCCGAGGCGGGGAGGGGGTCGGTTGAGTCTGGGGCGCCCGGAGTCGGCGGGCCGAGGGAGGCGCGGGCCTTTGAGGAGGGGGCTGTGGGCGCCGGGCCGGGGCTGTGGGGAGGGAGTGGGGCAGGCCTAGCTGGGGCGAGGACTGAGCCTGGGCGGGGATGGAGGCGGCTGGAGCTCCCGGACCCGCTAGGGCTCTGGCCGGGGCCGCCCTGGGGCCTAGGCAGGTGCGGCGGGCTGGGGCTTCGGGCTTCGCCGCGGCCGTTCTTCACAGCCCGTCCTCAGGGCCCCTGAGAGCCGAGGCCTGGACTTTCCCGTCGCGCCACAGGCAGCCGCGGCGCCGTCTCGGCGCAACTCGGGTCGGGCCCGCGGGTGATGGGCAGCGAGCCCCGCGAGCCCGGGCGGCCTGGAAGTGCGGGGGGCGGCGCGAGCCCGGGGGCGGGGCGGAGCGGGTGGGGCCGAGCTTGGGCTGCCGGGATGCTGCGTCTCTGGAGACCGGAGGTTGGCAACCATTGCCCTCCTCCCAGCCTGAGACCCTCATGCCTTCTAATTTTTGTCCTTCTCTGAATACTGCAGTGGCATCTTTCTTACTTTGCCTAATCTTCGGGCTCGAGGTCCTCTTTACGGAACCATGTCAGAAGGAGTGGACTTGATTGATATATACGCTGATGAGGAGTTCAATCAGGTGAGGGGTCTTCAGGAGCTTTGGGATTTTCCTCCATCAGCTGAGGAATCACTTTCAGCAAACTTGCAGCGTTTTTAAGCTGTGCCCGTCCTGGGCTTGAACAGGCGTCTATTGGTTCTAAAAAATTTTCCCCTGGCATCCCAAATTTCCCCCTAGCGGAGACTTTAGAGACTACTGACCATTCCGTTTTATGTTAATCTGCATCCGGAGGCTTCGTTTTAAAGGGTTTGATTTAAGAGCAAATAAAAATCAAGTGTAATACGTCTGTGAATCAACTTGTGGAATTTGCTCCCCCAGAAAGCCAAAGTTGGCTGTTAGTCTCCTCAAGGCTAACCACACAGCAACTCGTTTGTTAACTGTATTCATGAGGACAATGTTGATACCTGATCCTTTGCTATTCTTTTCAGACTGCGTTCCTCCCCCATAAAGGTGCAAAAGACACAGTGTAAAACATAATTTGTTAGTTTCAGCTCCATTCCAGTTGTTTCAAGCATCATTTATAATTAGTTTGACTCTGATCTTTGACTCTGACCTTAAGTTTGTAGGCATTTTGGTGTGATAAGTTTTATTGATGAACCATTCTATTTATGGAGAAGTGGTAAAGATGTAGGACAAATTAGGTAAAAAGCTATTGTAGGCCCACCCATGTACCTTATGTTGGATTTGTTAATGTCTTCACATTTAACATTATGCATATATTTCCTCCAAAATAATAATAATCTATGCAGTTCAGTTTTGTGTGCTTGTATTTATTTATCTATTTATTGTGGTGCTGGGGATAGAACCCAGAGGCACCCTACCTCTGAATTCTGTATCTCCAGCCCTTTTTATTTTATTTTGAGATGGAGTCTCACTGTTGCCTAGTGATCTATAACTTGCAGTCCTCCTGCCTCAACCTTGCAAGTACCTAGGATTATAGGCAAGCCCCACCACAATCAGACTTCTTCTTTTTAACAAATATCAGGAGTTTGTCACTCACATATAGTCCACAGTCAGTAATGAAGGTGATTGTAATGGAGGCAACATGTCTTTGCTCTGTATAGGCAAGGGCCCAAGTTGATAGAGATGTTGCTATCTTTATCCCATGGTTCCCAAAACCTGGGCATTGACGTCTGGTGGCAAATAGGGAAAAAGAGTAGAGAATAGAGATTTTGATGGACCAGACCCAAACACAATTAATCTGTCTCCTCTATGTCTCACCAGGACATTTCATAGCCACTCTGAATAGAATGGAAGTCTAGAGTGTAGTCTAGCTGTGTGCTCAGTAATGAAGGAAAACAGATTGGTGAACAACTGGTCAGATTCTGCTTCAATAGTTAATAGTGAAAATATCAGATATTATTGATTATTATTATTATATGGCAGGCACTAAAAGTTCTTTAGCAATATCACTTGTCATTCAGACAGGACACAGGCCTTGTCCAGTCGTAACTGCTTTGTTGGGATAGAAGTTGTTGGCGTCAACAATTTGTTTTCTGTTCTCTTCAGTTAACAAGGAACTTTTTAAATGTGTCTAAGGCAAAAAATAATATGTGGAATTTTATATTTATATCAAACAGGCAATATTTGATACTAGAGAAGTTGAAGAAAGCGTAGGTATTAAGTGTCTTTTGTGTTAGAGAAGATAGAAGAAGGGGCACTATATCCCCATGAGTTAATTTTTGGCAAAACTGGTTTTAGTAAAACTAAAAGCTGCTAAAAGATAAAAGATCTTTAGGGCAGTTAGAAGCTGACTCAGAATGAAAGCAGCTGCCAATATAGTTTGTGTTTTAGAATGTTTTAAGAATGTCATTGATTTGCTCCAAGAATCCCCTCACGTGCATTTTGCTCCTCCAGGAAAATTAACAGAGTTCCTAATGGTGCTTACTCCCTGATCTCTTATAGCATGTGCTACAAAAACCTCTTTTGCACAGCTACTTTATTCCTGTTATATCAGAAGACCTGGTAATTACAACTGCTGTTTATGTCTGAGGAGAAAACCCTGGAAAGGTGACTGAGTATTGCTGTTCTGCTGAGTGTTTTGTCTCTATTCTTTTTCATACTGAGATGGGCTTTCCACCCTATGTTCAATTCTTTTCCTTACTTTCATCAACAAGTGTTTCCTAAGCACTGTGTCACGGCTAGTGAAGTAAAAGGGAAAAAAATGGATCCGTATACTCAAAACAGGTTCGAGGCCTGGTGGGTAAGGGTGAAGGTGATGGGTGCTAAGCTGAGTAACAGATAACAGTGATGGGGAGGAAAGGTTTAAGGTGAGAACTATGGAGACAGCTGTTATGAAGCCGAAACTTTTGATACAAGAGCCTTGGTTCTAAAAAAAAAAAGAAGAAGAAGAAAGAAAGAAAAGAAACAATGAAATCAGGCATGGTTGTACCCACCTGTAATCCCAGCAACTCAGGAGGCTGAGGCAAGAGGATTGCTAGTCTGAGACCTGCCTTAACAACTTAGTGAGGCCCTCAGCAACTTATCAAGACCCTGTCTCAAAAAAATAAGAAGGACTGGGGGACTGGGATTGTGGCTCTTGTGACAATTTTGTTTTCATTGAATCCTTTGGTTTCTAAGGTGGTGTCCATAAATTTAAGATTGTGCGGGATTTACTGTATCCGATTCTTTTTTTCTTTTTTCTTTGATAGACCTTTATTTTGCAAGTGAGGTATTGGGTTCGATTCTCAGCACCACGTATAAATAAATGAATAAAATAATGTCCATCAACAACTAAAAAAATATTTTTAAAAAAGAGGGACTTGGGATTTAGTTCAGTGGTAAAATGCTCTGGGTTCAGTCCCCAGTACCAAAATTAAAAACGATGGTATGAAGTTGGTTGCTTTGAGAAAAGTAAACCTTAGGCTAATTTCTGCCTTGTGTCAGATACTGGGGGCTGGAGGTTAGATAAACTGAGTACAGTGGTAGGGAAAATCTTATTTTAAATTCAGAATCACACAAGTTTTCTTTTGTAAACAAATAGTTTATTGAGATACTCACAGTTGTATTCTATTGAACACAAATTTTTCTTGAGAATTTCCTGTTTAATTTTTTTTAATTTATTTTTTAGTTGGACACAATAGCTTTATTCTGTTTATTTATTTATTATATGTGGTGCTGAGTATCGAACCCAGGGCCTCACACGTGCTAGGCAAGTGCTCTATCGCTGAGCCACAACCCCAGCCCCCTGTTTAATCTTAATGGAATAAAACTTTCAACATCTCCGCATGAAAAATGGTGTTTTTCACTTAATTTATAGAATTAGGTTTTGTTTTCACGCCATCTTTGGTAATCTGAAAAGCCTCAGGCCTTATCCAGTTTTCTGCCTTAATAGCTGAACAAGTAAAATTAATTGATGTTGCTAGCAGATTTAAATCCCAACATAACTTGATACCTTGTTTCTCCATTAGAACTCTCATCAGACTTTCCCTGTGTTGTTCCCACCAACTTCTTGGCCCAGAGAGACCATTTGACAATTTTGTTTTCATTGAATCCTTTTGTTTCTAAGGTGGTGTCCATAAATTTAAGATTGTGCAGGATTGAGAGTATCCAATTTTTTTTTGATAGACCTTTATTTTATTTATTTATTTATATGTGGTGCTGAGAATTGAACCCAGTACCTCACACATGCCAGGCAAATGTGCTACCACTGAGCCATAGCCCTTCCAATTCTTGATCTTGAAAAAGTAGATTGGTTGCCTTCAGGCTTAAAATATGAAGGACTTCTTGGTAATGCATCTGGTTTCTGAGCTATCCATATCTGCATGTTAGTTTATTAGCCAGTTTTTAGTGATACTTTTGTATTACAACTTTTAGACACATCACAGATAAAAGGAGTTCCAATTTGGTTCCTTCAAAAATCCATGATGCTGTGTTTCCTTATTCCCTTTTAAGTTTCTCTTGAAAATCCTTGATTTCCCCCCTTCAGAAGTACATTTTGCCCTTGATACATACGATGAGGGGCAGGGGAGTGGTCCCAGGGCCTTCACCCCATACCACAACTCCTCTGATGCTTCAGTCCCGTAGATACTCATGATGTAGTCTTTGTGTGTGATCTATGTGCAATCTTCCTTTGTACTGTAAATTATCTCTAAAGTACTTATGATACCTCATTCATCGAAAATGCTCTGTAAATAGTTATGGTATAATTTTTATTAGAATTATCTTTAAAAATTAATTAGTTAATGTTCTCAGTTTATAGTTGGCAGAACTTGTGGATTTGGAACCCACAGATATAGAAGGCCAACTGAAGTGCATTCTTAAGGATAGAGCACTGGACTGGGGATATAGCTCAGATGGTAGAGTGCTTGCCTCGCATGCACAAGGCCCTGGGTTCAATCCCCAGCATCCAAAAAAAAAAAAAAAAAAAAAAAAAAAAAAAAAAGCAAAATAAGACAAAGAGTAAAGAGAAGCAAGGAAGTAATAAAGGTAAGAGCAGAAAGACAGAAAAAAGACACTTGAGAAAAGGATAGAGCACTACCTTGAATTATTAGGCAAATCACTAGACCTGAGACATGACTAAATGAGTGATGCAGCACCACTGAGCTACATCCCCAGCCCCGTTCTTTTTGTTCTTTGATAGTTATTAGTTGAGATTGAATCCTGTGAGTTTGAGAGTTTACCTAAGTCCTTTGTATAAGCTGAAGGATCTGAATCAGTAACACTTAACCTTTTTTTGCATTGTGGTACCCACTGTAAATGCTTTCCCCCTGCTTTACGTTTCTAGATAAATTAACTCTATTTTTATTAAGTATAATAGTATTATGTAGATTACGTGTGGTTTTATTATTTGTTACTATGATTTTTAAAATAGCATAGATGTTAAAAGTAAATTTTCATTGATGTATTTTGAATGCGGTCTTTAGAACTGACCTTGTTGATAACAGTAGTACATGCCTCATATTTCCTTCTTAGTTTGCTTGCTTGTTCACCGTGTGTCTTTGACTCTCACAGGGGGCTAAAGCCAGAAACATTGCATACTGTTAACAAGGTGTTGGAAGAGAAACCTGCATAAGGATAGCTGAGTGATATAGTTTCAAATCAGGAAGTTTTTCTTACCTTGTTTCCTAGAATAGGACAATGAAGTGTTGTACACTATTTTACAAAAGTAGTTGTAGATTCTATGTAAACTAGAATGAAATACAAGGTACAAAATGAAAGGTTTGCAGGTGCATACCTTTGCCAACCCCTCATCTTTTAGGACCCTGAGTTCAACAATACAGATCAGATTGACCTGTATGATGATGTGCTGACAGCCACCTCACAGCCCTCAGATGACAGAAGCAGCAGCACTGAGCCACCTCCTCCTGTTCGCCAGGAGCCATCTCCCAAGCCCAACAACAAGACCCCTGCAATTCTGTATACCTACAGTGGCCTGCGCAATAGACGAGCAGCTGTCTATGTGGGCAGTTTCTCCTGGGTGAGCAAGGGTAACCAAAAGGCTTATGGGTGGCTGGGGGGGGAGAGCACTGGGAGGTGATGGCATTTTCAGAAACCACTGTTGCACTGTTTTGTGCTCTGATGGGGTTGGATTTCTTTTTCCTGGGATCAGGTTGGATTGATCTCTGAAAGAGAACTATCCTGAGGACGTACTGGTGCCGAAGAAAGCAATGATTAAGTGGGTAGTTGCTTTTTCTGCCATCTTATTACTGCCCCTGACCCTGGGGCTTTATGTCTAGCAGGGTCATCTGTGGGACGAGATTTCAGAGTGAACACCTTGAACTCTTGGTGGTCATTAGATGGTCCTGTGATAATGGTGGGTGATGGGGATCAAAGACCTTGATAGCTCTGGTACACTTGGGGTAGGTGTGACTATTCTGCAAAAGTTATTGTGTGACATGTTTTTGGGCTGGTGGGGGAGGTTTTTTCCAAATTAGGAACTATGTATACTGAGGGGAATGTTCTCGGCAGTGGTCAACTCCAGCCTGTCATATCTATAACTAAAAGTTGCTAGCAATCAGTGTTTGAACTAATGACCAGCCAGCCCAAATGGCAGTCAATATTAAAATAGGTGTTAACCTTAATTCCTAAAGATGGTGATTGGGCGGTGGGGTGATTTGAAATTCTGTATGGGTGAAAACAAATGGAAAAACCTACACTAATTGAAATGTTGCTAGGGTTTTGGGTTTTCCTATGGAGGGGGAGGTCATGATGTGACTAGATCCTAGGTTTGGGAGCTGGGTTTGGGACATTCTGGGTGGGTGGGGAGGGAGTGTGTTGCTCTTGACATTTCTCCTTTTTCCATCTTGCCGGCCTCAGTGGACCACAGACCAGCAGCTGATCCAGGTTATTCGCTCTATAGGAGTCTATGATGTGGTGGAGTTGAAATTTGCAGAGAATCGAGCAAATGGACAGTCCAAAGGGTGAGGTCTGCATTTGGGAAGCCCCTTGTAGTTTGGGACCATTGGGGTAACAACTACACTATATTTTAGCCCTGTGTTTTAACCCTTCCCACCCATGGCTCAACTTACTGCCTGGTCTTGGCATACTACCTTAGAAAGGGAACCTACCTGTAATGTAGTAGAACATTTATCTGTTTAGGGGCAAAGAATGCTGATTTTCAATGCAAAAAAAAAAAATTAAGGATTATGAGAAGGCATCTTTTTTTGTTAATGGGCGTGTAGGGGTGTGTGTGTGTGTGTAATTCAGTGAGGTATCTTTTGCCAATTTTCACTGAAAATGGAAGAGAATTTCTCAGTTCCTCTTTCAGTTATCTAAATAGATTTCGCTTGTTTTTGCTTTTCTTTTTTAAGGTATGCTGAGGTGGTGGTAGCCTCTGAAAACTCTGTTCACAAATTATTAGAACTCCTGCCTGGAAAAGTTCTTAATGGAGAAAAAGTGGATGTGAGGCCGGCCACCCGACAGAACCTGTCACAGTTTGAGGCACAGGCTCGGAAACGTGAGTGCGTCCGAGTCCCAAGAGGGGGTACGTGGAGACCATCTGTATGAAGGGGGGAAGGCTGTGGGTTTGTTTACTGTAGTGTGGGCTCAGCCTACATGAAGGAGTTTGGGGGAGGGTGCTGGTGCTTATGGGTGGTGGCATGATGGATGGGGAGGCCAAAGAGAGGTTTATATAAAAGCAATGCTCTTTTTCAAAGAATCAGAGAAGTTCAGATTATAATAATAATGGGTTCTGACATCATTGTGTCACCTTGGGCAAGTCACTAGGGCTTCTTTCCCCCAGGAACTAGATGTATAATGTTTAAAGTTCTTGTCAACTCTGAATTCTGTATTTCTTTCTAAAAATTGGCATTTTGTTGTTGTCGTGTTGAAGAAGAACCCAGGGTTTGAACCCAGGGGGGCTTAACCATTAAGCCACATCCCTAGCCCTTTGTATTTTTTATTATGAAACAGGGTCTTCTCACTAAGTTCCTATGGCTCTCTTTAACCTTGTGATCCTTCTGCCTCAGCCTCCCAAGCTGCTGGAATTACAAGCATGCTCCACCACGCCTGGCCTAAAAATTGACTTACTTTTAAGACATGCCTCTCTTTAAATTTACAAGAAACATTCATCCTAAAAAGTAACTAAGATGTATAATCATGGCTATAATCTCGTCATGAGCATAGGTTGCAAGGGTGTTCTTTAAGGAGTCGACTAAAAGAAGTATTAGAAAATAAGTATTTGGGGCTGGGGATGTGGCTCAAGCAGTAACACGCTCGCCTGGCATGCGTGGGGTGCTGGGTTTGATCCTCAGCACCACATAAAAATAAAATAAAGATGTTGTGTCCACCGAAAACTAAAAAATAAATATTAAAAAATTCATATTCTCTCTCTTTCTCTCTCTCTCTCTCTCTCTCCCCCTCCCTCTCCTTTAAAAAAAAAATAAGTATTTGTTTGTTTGTTTTTATGGTGATGGGGATCAAACTCAGGGCCTTGCACATGCTTGGCAAGCTGCCTATTACTGAGCTACATCCTCAGTCTGAGAATAAGAATTTAACAGTGTTTCTTTAGTATTGTCCAAGAGAGGGCACACATTAGAGGGCATCAAATATTTCCATCTGCTTGGCAAGTCTACTCTATTAAGAAAGTTGTATCGTTCTACCTTAGCTTGATAACAGTATCCCTTAAGTTCACCTTGCTCACTTTATTCTGACTCACTAAGCCATCTTCTGATATTAATTTGGTTTCCCAACTAGGCTCTCCTACTGGGAAGAGAATGCGCTGACCAGCCGACAAAAGTATTCCGGTCTGCTTGGCAGTTATATTTCTCATTGTAAATTAATAAATTGGCATTATGATTTATGAATCAGTCTCTTGTGAATTTGGTTAGTGTGAATCAATCTTCTAGGGTTCAGGTACCCCTGGTAAACTGTTAAAATCAAGTTTCTGAAACTGAAATCTGAGGACCAGACCTTGGATTGCCCTGGCCTCACAAGGTGTAGCCCTGCAAGGCTCTGCTCAAGAAAACCAGCTGCCTTTACTTTTCTTTTAGTACTGTGGGGAATAGCAGTTTCATCAACTATATTCTGTCACTCCTTAGGCCCACCTCTAAAAACAGTGGTACCTTTTATCACTTTGGTACATCTTTCTGGTAGAAATATGGCTCCTTCTCTTTTTCCTAGGAACAAGAGTTCCTAGCTAGATTGAGAGCCTAGATGGATGTGGTGTGAGCTCCCAAGTCCTTTGTGTTTGAGAATCTTTTAAATTCATCTCTCCCCTGACTTTTCTGAGATGCATAAGTTACATCTGCATTGGGGGTAACATTGCTGCCTCTCAACTGTTTTCTCCTCAGTGTTTCCTTTCTTTGTCAAAAAGATGGTGGTGGCTGAGGGCTATATTTCTGCTCTGTCATGCTCATGGACTTAGACTCTTTAAATTCACTAGGTAAAGTTGGTGTATTTCCTTTGCTTAAGAATGGCTGCTTCTCTGGGGACTCGTAGTCATAAATACAAAACAGAACCTTTGCAGATGTAAGAAAGTAGCTGAGAAGGTAGTTAGATGTCAGAGGATCACACATTCTTAAACCTTCTATTTTATTCCGATTGAGAGAACTCAAGGAAGGTTGCCATGTATTTGAAATATGAAGAATAAGAGTGCTGTGTCAAGTACTGGCAATGTACCACAGTAAAGAAATCAAGGTGGTTGTTATTGATTCCTGAGTTTTAGTTTGAGAAGCACTCCTCTTTTTCTCTATACTTGATAATCATCTTCTACCTCCAAGACTTCAAGGCCATATGATCACAGTCTTTTGAAATCTACATTAACTAGGCTTAACCTGTGAAATTTGGGGAAACAAGTATAACCAAATGACAGTGTTAGAAGCCATGCTTCCATTTATTTTTATGTTTTGCTCCTGTCATACACAACACCATGCTAGTGTGCTCTGATGATGTTCCCAGTAGGCCACCCTGAAGGGTACAAAAGTTAGGCCATTGAAATATAGTGGGAGTTCCCCAGATTTGAAACATGTTTTTTACCAAGCTTTTGCTAAGCATTTTGCTGTCAGCTGTATGCCATCTGCTCATTCTGTGGGTAGGCCTTTTCTTGGCTTATCCCCCAATTTCTCTTTACCTTTCACTTAACCTTCAGTCTTATACTCTTCATTGTGTCTCTTCTCTTCCAGTTGCCAATTTGGGTATGTGGCTAAAGAAAATCAAACTATGCCATGCCCTCCCCTTTTTTTGCCCAAATCCTCTGGCCAAAGCTCAATAACAAAGAGCATTGCAAGAGTACAGCATGCTTGAGAAGGTCACCTAGTCCTAATCTAAGGAGAGCCTCTGAACTCTTCAAGAGTTGTGAGATTTCATCTTATCCAGAGTTGGGCTGAACATCAATGAACATACGTCAGTGCTATCATTTTCTATGGATTATTAGGATCATTCTGCAATTAAAAATATAAAATCCAAGGGTAAATTATGTTCTGAAAACTTTGAGAGTTTTGAGTAAAAGCATCCTTTGATAAATAAAACTTAAGCGGAGTTTAGCATTTGGGGTTTATTCTTAACTGAGATGCTTTTGACCTTTTTCTCTGAAGCTAAAGAAAAGGCAGTAGATGTTTCCTCCCTTTTAAAAAATATTTTTATATTATTATGTATATTATTGTATTTACTTTTTAATATTTTTAATATGGACCTTTATTTACTTATTTATATGTGTGGTGCTGGGAGTAGAAACCAGTGTCTCACATGTGTGAGGCAAGCACTCTACCACTGGGCTACAGCTCCAGCCCCAAATGTTTCCTTTTTCTCAGCCAAGTCAGTTACCTTCCTCAGTGTGGTGTCAGATGACTTGCTGAGGGATAAGCTGGTCTAGGATATGTCTGAAGCCTGGGTGATAACATTAGCTGTGCTTTGCCTTATAGGAATACCTCCACGGGCCCACTCTCGAGATTCTAGTGATTCTGCTGACGGACGGGCCACACCCTCTGAGAACCTTGTACCCTCATCTGCTCGTGTGGATAAGCCCCCCAGCGTGCTGCCCTACTTCAATCGCCCTCCTTCAGCCCTTCCCCTGATGGGTCTGCCCCCGCCCCCAATTCCACCCCCACCACCTCTGTCTTCAAGCTTTGGGGTCCCTCCTCCTCCTCCTGGCATCCACTATCAGCATCTCATGCCCCCCCCTCCTCGATTACCTCCACATCTGGCTGTACCTCCCCCTGGGGCCATTCCACCTGCCCTTCACCTCAATCCAGCCTTCTTCCCCCCACCAAATGCTACAGTGGGGCCTCCACCAGATACTTACATGAAGGCCTCAACACCCTATAACCACCATGGCAGGTGAGGAGCATCTTGTTCCCTTCAGATCTAAGCCAGTAATAGTTAGGTCAGCAGTGCTCAGCATTCTGTTCTTCATGAAGAAGTGAACACTGAATACTCATGCTTTCCCTTATGGAAACTTGCCATAGTGTTGAGTCTTGGAATATAATTTACTATCTATCAGTGTTTTTCCTTTAGTGCTTTTGTTTGTATCTTAACCACTTGGCCCAAACCCGATCCTTCATATCCTCTTTTAAGGCGGTTGAGTGCCGTAAATGGCTACAACAAAAACCACAGTGTCTAGCAATGTTGAGTCCTGGCAAAACTACAAAATCATATGACATAATTCCTGTCCTTGAAAAGAAGAGGAACACATAAAATACCTGAACAGCTGAGAATAATTTAAGACAATAGAGCATAGTTAAATAATACAGTACTATAGAATATGGTAAAAGTAATACGGGATGTGGACAATCGGTAATATTATCTCCCTTCAGCCGAGATTCGGGCCCTCCGCCCACTACAGTGAGTGAAGCTGAATTTGAAGAGATCATGAAGCGAAACAGAGCAATTTCCAGCAGTGCCATTTCCAAAGCAGTGTCTGGAGCCAGTGCAGGTAACTAACTCTTAGCTGTGCTGCCTTTTCCCTACTTTTGGTTTTTCCATCAGCAAAAGTTCCACAAGTTAAAGTTGGTACACTCTTAGATATCATGTGTGGCACACATCAAAGAGCAATAGCTAACTGGATTTCTTGGCTTTGAGAAAACTCCAGTGGTGTTATTTAACCTGTGGCTACACTTGCCTCTATGAAAACCAACTTAGTGCCTACAAAATGAGCAACTAATAGATACTAACACAATGTTGTATTTATTGTAAAATGAAACTCCTAACATATGGAGGTCTTCATCTCAGTGGTTGATCTTTAGACCTAAACTGGATCCAATGCCAGATATAGAATGTTGCCTTAACTAGGTGATGATTAGCCTGTACTGGAAGGCAAGTATATTGGATGTCATCTTAAGGCATATTGTGCCCTTTCAGCTCAGTTTCCCTGTATTAAATGGGCAGAAGTAGCAAATTATAATTCTAAAAGCCCTGAGTGTGAAATCTTTGGTTCCTAAAAGAAAAGGTGATTGAAAGCTTCAGTAATATGGACTTAGTTTCACATCATGACATGAATTATGTTCACTTTCTTCCCATGAGTTTACCACCTGAACAGTGTCCTAAGAAATAACTCTAAGTATTAACATCTGTTTTCTATAATATCTCATTTTTGGCTGCAAAACTTGAATCCACAGAGGAGGTTAAAAACAAGGTGTATGAGTTCTCTTCCATTTTTTTTCCCCACCAGAAAAACCTACATTGGCATCTGAGTAAATCTTGTGTGTGGGTGTGTCTGTTGCTGGAAACTCTGAACCCAAAATGTCACATGTGCTAGGCAAGTGCTCTACCACTGAGCTACACCCCTAGCCCTTTTTCTTTTTTGAGACAGGGTCTCACCAAGTTGCTGAGGCTGACCTCAAATTTGCAATCCCTGCCCCAGCCTCCTGAGTAGCTAGTATTACAAATGTGCCCACTTAAGTGAATCTTTTTAAATTGAAAAGTAATATATGTTCATTGTAACAAGTCAAATGTACAGAGGAATTTAGAAAACATAATCATTGTTTCTTCTTCACTGCCAATGCCTTCACCCTAAGATAACCAATAATTGAATCTTTATCCTTAATCTCCATCCCTTTTTGTTCTTATTCCAGTCTTTCACGTCACAAATACTTACTGAATGTGCCTGTAAAACAAATAGGTGTTTCCTGCCTAAGTGAAACTGATGTCCTGGCGCTCCTGAGCCTCTGCAGGATAACAGTTCTTCAGAAACTCTATTCTGTTCTTATTACATCTCCCAACTAAGCTACCACTCCTCATTTACACTGCCCTGTGTGGATTCCACCTACCCTTGTATTTTCTGTCCTTAATGCTTTTAATTTAGCTTGTAAAAGTAGTGCACAAGTACCCACTCCACCATGATTATCCCTGAGCCAGGCATTGCTTAGACTTGGTAAATGAAAGGGCTGGTTATTGATGACATCATAATTTTTAAAAAATGTATAAGTACAATTACAATAATGTCTTGGTTAACAACAGACCACATAAATAGAGATATTGTGTCCACCTACAACTTAAAAAAAAAATTAAAAAAATAATTCGTACAAAAGTGCAATGTTAAAAAACAAAAGTCCTCTATAGAAGGAACAGTACAAGACCAACGGTTTCCTCTGCATTTTTTACTATATCCTGGAAGCCTATTAATATATAAAGTCTGATATTTATTGAGGTCTTGCTACTGTCAGTGTGCACATGGTACACTATGCTAAGCACTTTACATGGATTGCTTTGTTTACATAACAGATTTACTGTGTGCTTTTAACAACTATGTAATTATGTCTGTAATCATTATTCCTTAATGTATATAGCCAGATCCTATCAAAGGTAATATAACCACACTGAAACGTTGTTAGGCACACATACTTTTGTGAGCAGAAGTAGAAAATTTTAAGTAGAATTGCTGGATCAGTGTGCACTGTGCACATTTTTAATAGATGTTGTCAAATAGCCCTGGCATCTGGCAACATCTGTCAGATTCAGCTCAGTGGAATATATGTGTCTCCTGCTCCTCCATTTTAACATGGTTCTTTGGAGCAGCTAATTCCTTTTGGTTTGTGTCCTCCTGAATTCTCCTTTTGGTCCACTTAGTTTACTGCCTCTGCTCACCCTTGTCCTTTCCATCCATCTCCTGTCAGGGGATTACAGTGATGCAATTGAGACCCTGCTCACAGCCATTGCGGTTATCAAACAGTCCCGGGTCGCCAATGATGAGCGTTGCCGTGTCCTCATCTCCTCTCTTAAGGACTGTCTTCATGGCATTGAGGCCAAGTCCTACAGTGTGGGTGCCAGCGGGAGCTCTTCCAGGTGAGTCGATAATTGTTCCAGCAGCCTCCCAGCCATGAGCAGTACTCTTCCATGGCTTGGGAAGGACAGGTGGGGAGCCCAGGGTATCTGAAAAGGACCTGACACCTGACTGAAAGAGTGGACCTAGACTTCATGTCTTTTAAGAGGAGTTAATCACACTTTCGTTAATTAGTGTTGTAATTGGAATCTGTGCTGGTGAGGCCGTGGGCTCAGTTAGGAGAAAGACTGATATTAAGAGCATGGGCTTTTGAATCATACACACTTCTTTTGAATCTCAATTCTGTTGCTGACTAGTTAACAACTTCCAAGTGTCATTTTCTTTTAAAAAAGGAACAATAGGGGCTGGGGTTGTAGCTCAGTGATAGAACACTTGCCTAGCATGTGTGAAGCACTGGGTTCAAGTCTTAGGCACAATATCTTCATTTTTTTATGTGGTGCTATCTACTATCCACACCTAAAAAAGGAACAACACTTAGCACTACTAGATACATTAGTAAAGATCTTAACAAATTTAACTGTCATCATTCTCCCAAAAAAGTTTAGTCTTCAAAGAGCTAAGATCCTTAGACAGTAGGCCCATGGTAGAAGAGTGAAAGAGTAGTTTAAGCAAATACTGGGAGACACCAAACACCACACTCTTTGAAAGAATGTGGTAGGCCCTCTGAATGAGGCTGAAGGATCTTTTCTGATAGGAAAAGACATCGGTCCAGGGAGAGGTCACCCAGCCGGTCCCGGGAGAGCAGCAGGAGGCACCGGGATCTGCTTCATAATGAAGATCGACATGATGATTATTTCCAAGAAAGGAACCGGGAGCACGAGAGACACCGGGATAGAGAGCGGGACCGGCACCACTGAGAAAGGTGGGAAGAATCTCCTTTCCTGGCCTGTGGATGGTCTTTTATAAAAGAAAGATTATTGGTAGTGAACATTCCTCTCTCCCTCTCTTCCTCCCCCTCCCTGTTATTTCTCCTCTTCTCTCTTTTCCACGAAGCAAGTAAAGGCAGCAGGGGTGGAAAGGACTTTTGGCTTCAGTTACTAAATGCTTGGGGCAGATTTCTTGCTTGTGTGGGGGGAGTCTAACCCTGAGATTAAGCTGTTTTAATTGGTTTCTGGCGTCTGAGCAACAGCATGGCATAATGGTTGAGAGCATGGTGTCAAATGCCAGAAGTTGAATCCCAGCTCCTCTGTTAATGAACCTTAATACTGTATTCCTCAGTTTCCTCATGTGTAACTGAAGATAATAAAAACAACTATCTTACTAGCTTGCTTGACAGTTCAGTGAGATAATCCATGTAGCACTCTTAGTGCCTGTCACATAGTAAGTTATCAATAGATGGTAACTATTGTTGTTATCATTATCATGTTTTAAACCCACCAAACCTTCAAGTAAAAAAAAAAAAAGGAAAACTGATGAAGACAAAAACCAAGACTATTAATTTATTTAGTTTTTAAGGTACAACACTAATGATTTTAATAATCAGTATCTATTAAAAAGATTCTGAATATTGGGATTTTACAGAGGAGAAAGCTGATCTGGAAAAAAATATCTTTTGCAACTTTAGAGACTATGTGGAAGGATATTTTTGTTTTCAGTACTGGTCTATTCTTTTTTTCTTTTTTTTTTTTTTTTTTTTTTTTTTAGTAAAGCAAAAGCAGTCAGGTTGAGAGGAAATGATTAACTCAGGTAATTGAAAAGTTCAGTTAGAATTGCCTGGATTCAGGGTTTCTGGCTGCATCAGCAGGACTTAGCCTTCCTGCCTCTCAGCTCTACTTCTCTCCATGTTTTCATTCTCAGAAAGGTTCTGTCTTGGGGGAGGAGCCTGTAGTTCTGGGTTACAGCCCGCCAGTTAGCAGTCTAACTGAAAGAAAGCTTGTAGCAAGGAAACGAGCAGTTGTTGATTTTGTTTCTGTGGAGATCTCTAAAGTAGTCCAGGCTTTGGCTAGAAGTCTCTGTGTGGTTCCCCGGAGCTACTACTGCATGATCCTGATGACCTTGGGAGCTGTTCTCAACTTTGCAGTTGCAGACTAATGAGTCTCTGGTGCTACTTACTTTGTCTTATATGAAGTATATTATGAAGATGTCCTTGGTCTTTTGCCTGTTTAATTGTTCTGAGGTAATAATGGTAATTAAAGGGGGGTAAGAAAAAAATAGTAGTTCTGTTTGGCATCTTTGGGGTAGATACATGGATAGCTGGATCAAGAAGGGAAAAAAAATTCTTACCACTTGTATGTCCCTGTAGTTCATGAGCAGTAGCTGGACTGAAACATTTGAAAAATCAGTGTCTTGTCTAGTTACAGCCTATTAACAAACAAGAAACGATTACTCTTATTTTGGCTCTTGCCTTTTGCTCTGTTGTTTGGCTTTATGTGCCATAAACTATAAATAGACTTATAGCTAGTTGTTCTTTTCATCTGTCATAGGAGGCAAGTAAGTGAGAAGATGAGAAGTTACTGATTTTTTTTGTTTGCCTCCCTTCTCCATTCTTCAACCACTGTGTCCCACAAGAACCTAGAATACTTGACAATACAAAGTCTAGGATAGCCCACATAGCCCCAACAGTTAGGTTGTGGGGCTTCTAGATTTTGCAACAGGTTGAGTTTTGGGAGTGCTCACATATCCTCTGGCAAAGCAACCTAATATAAGAGATGGGGAGTTTACGAGTGGCTTTGGCCTGTTTTAGTCTCAGGGAGTGAGCAGAAGGGTAAGCATTAGAATAGTCTTGGTTTAGCACCACCCCTTCAGTACTAGTACTATTTCCTCCTGTCATTTGAGCTGGCACAATTGTAGTGTTAGATAAAAAACCACCACCCCCTACCCCCCATCATGCAGGCCACAGTGTGTGTCCCAGAGCTAACAAATAGGGGTTGATTGGTCTGTGCAAAGCATGAATTATATCTCTGGGGCCACATTCAGTTTACTAGTTAGAATATATAACTTCGTGTCACCATTCATGCTGGATTTGTTCCTGGCAGGCTATGAATATGGAAATTGTCAGGCGAGATCCTCTGAGCCATCAGTGCTTTGGGGATTGAGCATCTCAATTTAAGTCATTAGCTGTCACTTTACCTCATTTTTTCCACCTACAAAATGGGACAATACCTCCCATTATGAGGATGATTCAATTTGAATAATTATGAAAGTCTTAAAATAGTATTTCCAGAAAATAGTCATTTGATGCTAGTCTATGACCAGATAAGGAATATTAACTTTAAGCCAGATTTTTCACTGCCCTGCTTTTCCTGGTCACCCTTTAGATATGTTTTTATTCTATTTTGTTTAGTCCAAAATAAATTAATAAGATACCCCAAAATATCAATTTCTTATGTCCTCTTTCTAAGGACTCAATTCAACCTGCATTTACCAAGTTGTGTCTTAAGAGGTTTCGTACTGCAGAGATGGTACTAGGCCTCACTTACCTTAGCAAACTTAATTTTTCAAGCTGTGTGTGCAAGCAGTCTTTTAGTTAAAAGAACAGAATTATATTTCTGTTCTGTTAACAGGTCCTTGAGCAGGAAGGGTATGTTCTGTCCAGAGGCAATAGAGCACCAACCTTCTCTGTCCTTCCTTCCTTGATAGAGGGCAAAGCTCTAGACCTAAAAACTGATTGGCCCACTGAAGCAGTCTTTGATTTCTGCTTGCATTCAAACATTACCATAGAATGTAGCCATAGACTTTTCAGAACTGGATGTTCTTGACACACTAGTGATTCTCTGCATTTTGATTTGTAAGAACAGTTTACAAATCATATCTCTTCCTGGGATATGTGCATGTTCTGAAGTTTGAGAATGTTCTCTGGCTTCAGTTTTCTGTAGTTTTCAACTATGTCGGTTGTCTTGTTATTTTAGAATATTATTTTATTTTAAATATAATCATTCTCACCATATTCCTCCTATCCTCCTGGTCCATTGAAAAACTGAGCTCTGTTTAGTTTTGATCTAGTTCAAAGATTCAGAAACCTGAATGGTGTGACATGGAGAATTCACTAAGAGTTTCAGTTTTCACTTATATAAAATGGGACAGGCTAGCAAACAGGAGCCTCCAGGTTTGACCTCCAGTGCTGGGTGGGGTGGGAGTGGGGCTGGGGGTGGTGTAACAAAAAATAAAAGGAAATGGCACAGATACCTGCCTACATAGGTGTTACAGAAGCCAGCAAGACAGAGGCCATACAGATTGAAGATCCAAGCTGAAAATAGCGCCATTATAGGGTTAGAAGGGTCAAGTGCCACATGGATGCGTTTTTTCCTAGGCTAGCTCCTCCAGGTGTTATGAGGCCTCTGTACAGAAAAATGCATATATAAAAGGTGAGCATTTGTGTGTAGGCTGTGTTGCTAGTTGGGGCTTGGTGGAAATTCTAAACTTTGTCTAGCATGCATAAGGCCCTGGATTCAATCCTAAATACTAAAACAACAACCAAAAAAAAAGTCTGTAATTCGAGATAGGTTTTTGCTAAGTTACAGAGGCTGGCCTTGCAGTTGCAATTCTCTTGCCCTACTCTCCTGAGTCACTGGTGTGCACCACTAAACTCAGCAAAAATTCTATAATTCTAAGTCTGAATTTAGTTCTCCTTTTTCCTTTTGACTATTAAGGCTGTTTTATATCATCAGGCTGACCACACTACCATCTGTAGATAGGTACTATAATACTGGAACTAGGGCTGAGTGTACTGGGGACCTTAAGGTTGGCGGTGATGTGACAAGTAGATTAACAGACCTTTGGGCAAAGGCTTTTAGGTTTCTTTGATGGTAATTGCTACTGATTATTTTCTTTTCCTTCCATGCTTTGCTTTTTTTTAAGTTGTTTCTGCTTTGTGTTCATATATTTCTTGGTCTCACTCACAGCTGTCATCTGTGGAAAAACTTAAATCTTCTTGATTTTTAGTACAGTTTAGGAAACTCTGGGGGCTGGGCACAGTGATGCATGCCTGTAATCCCTGTGGCTCTGAGGCTAAAACAGGACAATTGTAAGTTCAAAGCCAGTCTCAGCAACTTAGCAAGGCCCTAAGTAACTCAGTGAGACCCTTTCTCTAAATAAAGTACAAAAGGGTTGGGGATGTGTCTCAGTGGTTAAGCACCCCTGGGTTCAATCCTCAGTACCAAAAGAAAAAGAAAAGCCCTGGTCCTGTGTGTGTGTGCACACGTGCACTACTTATAAGGACATTGCTTGGAACCTATTTTACCCAGTGTTTATTTAAACAAAAATAAAACTTAGGAGTTAACTAGAAGTTCATGCTCCCTGCTGGAATATTTTGGGGGTTGACGGATTTGGTTTTATACACACATTTTTTTCTTACCACCGTACATCCCATTTCTTCATTTTTTTCCTTCCCCTCAAGATAAGCTGTGACTTAGAATAGATTTTCTGAAGCAGTATTTAAACTTACCATATTTTCCCTTACAGCAACTTTTCTTGAAATGTAACAGTTTCTATACTTTGCTAGTCAAAAATCTCCTTTCCAGGCTGCTTTGTGTTGTGTTTTCCCCCAACCTTAAAGTAAGATGTTACTGCTTTTTTTCTCTTTCTCAACTGCATCCATTCCCTCACTGCTTCTCAGTGTCAGGTGATCTGCTTCCTTGCTTCTACCCGGGCTTGCATTCTCTGTCTATATCTCCTAACTCTTACGTTGTAAGTTAAGAAAATGCTAGCATATTTCATACAAACCCCTACTGATAAGAAAGTAACCTCTGTGTTTTATTTCTCCTCTTCTGATATTCTCTTACAGGAGTCTGATTGGAAGCAAATCTTTTTTTTAATGGACTTGCATCTCCTCACCTTGATCAGGACTAAAGGACGGAGGCCGCTCCACCTCTTCCCCTTCCTCCAAACCCTTAACTCCCTCCTGACACCCAGGGAATACCCTCTGCCCTACAGGTTTGAAGATGGCTTGGCAGCCCTCCCAATCCCACACTCCTGTGTGCTGGGGGAAAGAACCTAAAGACTTTGTGTGGTTGGGAGGGGTGGCAGACAGGAAGAAAGCAACATGTTCAGGCCCTGGTCTCCATAGAGAATGGTGCTTTGTCCATGGAACCGTATCTGATTCTCCAGGAGCAGTGCAGTGGTGAGGTTGATGGGAAGACTTCCTTCCCAAAGAAAATAGATTATCCGTGCAGGATCTTGGAAAGTGACTGGGTATGCCAAAATATACCCAGGGTCCTGCCCTCAGCACTAGATTTGATGGGGTCAAGAGGGTCCAAACCCCTTGCTAACATACCACTTCTTTAACTCCTTTACCTTCTTAGCCCTTTGAGGAGGGACCAGGAGAACAGAAAATACCTTGTGAAAAGCTACTTCTGTTCTTGGTTTTCCCCTCTCACGTATTGACGGTTTATTTCCCTGACCTCCCAGAGGGCTGAACTTGAGATTTCGATTCCCTGCTGCCCAGCCTTCTCAGTGGACTTGTCCCTCCTAAGCTGAGAAGGCCGTGAGGTTGCTTTCTGCTAGGTTGCCTGGCAGAGCCAATTGCCACCCTCTGCTGCTTAGTGCTTGGTTGCTCTTGCAATAACCAGCTCTCTGAAGCGTTCCCTTTCCCTGGGGCTTTTCCATTTAACACATGGAGCCCTTCCCCCAAGAAGGCTGCTTCCTTGTTTTAGAGGAAGCTACTGCCATTGGGAGATGGGGATATCGGGACCTCAGCGATGAAGAACCTTAGCAAAGTACCAGGAGGAGTGAGGAAGGAGGCAAGTTGGGCAGGATATGGCCTACTTCCATAGGCTTTTCTTTCTTCAGGTTTGATGTAAGCATGGGCTTGCATCCCCCAGGTACATACTTTTACTTATTGTGGGATAACCCAGCACTGGTAGGCAGGTAAAGTCACAAATTTGGTGTCTTTCCATCTGTTGACATTGATGTAATAGCTCCACTCACTCTGCCTGGAGGTCTTCCTCCGATAAGGAGCAAGGAAGAAATGAAGCCTGACTTGAATGAACTCAGCTCAGAGTTCTAAGGACCAGCACTCTGGGGGCCATTTTCTACACGGGCAAATGGAATTGCTTTTCCCATAACATCCAAATTGTGATGTGGTTGCTGTTGAGGAAGGCGGCAGCAATAGGGTCCTGCAGTACCCATGGGGTGATGCTACTTCTGCATATATCTACGGGGCATATGACATCTAATGTGAGAAGAGACGTGGCATGTAAGATGAGACGGCATGTGAGGCATAGGGTCGCTGGAGACCCTTCTGGCTTAGAAGGGAGAGACTGAATTGGACTGAACCCTTCCTCTGTTCCCAGCACGTTTCTGATACACCCCTCAGTCACTGGGGGAATCCCCCAGGGTTGGAGAGGCACATTCCCTTGGGACAGAGGCTACAGGTTGTAGCTTTTCCCCCCTGTCCCCCAACCCTGTCCCTACCACTTCAGAACATGGCACCCTGCCCAACTGGCCAAGTGTTAAGTGATGTGCTTATCCTCGAGAGCAGCTCCGGGTGTCTTTTTAAAATGTAGAGAAAACCAAGTAAGGTGACAGTTTAAGGAAAAACAATATATAGAATATCTGAAAAGCTGTTTACCCGGAGAATTATTTTCTCCCCATTTTCGTTTTGTTTTTACTCAATGACAATTTTAGTTTTATTTCCTGATAGCAAAAAGGAAAAAAAAAAAACAGCCCTCAAAAAGGCCAAGGCCCCCCCATCCCCCTGTTGTCGGTGATTTGTTTGTCTTTCTGATAGGTTGAAAATTGTGTAATAAACTTGATGACGCTGTCAATCTTTTATACTGCATTGTATTTTTTTCCTTTTGTAACAAAATATTTTTAAATAATAAATGGGGTGTGAGCTGTTTTGTGGATTCTGCATTGAATAGATTTGTTGAGGTGTTGGGCATGGGCATGGGCTGATGTAGATGGTGTGGGATGTAGCAAAACCCCAAGTTCTTAGCTGGAACTGCACATTGCTCTACAGCTAAGATTGACTGATAAGCCTCCTAAGAGACCTTAGCAAAGTACTAGGAGTGAGGAAGGAGGCAAGTTGGGCAGGATATGGCCTACTTTGGAGGTGCCCCTTGAAGTTTTAGCTTTTTTCCTTAGCCTTCTAATACCCTGGTTAAAGGAAACTTCTCAGTCATCCTTTACCCATCAAAGTAAGACTTAACTAGATTCAGAAATTATTTCCTACCTTATAAGAGCTCAGTTTACATTGCATCAAGTTCATGTAGGGAAGAAAGCTATCTGATCACTAGTGCCTAGTTCCTCCATCAATTTAATCATGGAAAAGCAATGTAGCCTTGGTCTCTTTCATCTAAAAGGTGAAAATAATAGCTGTTCTGTCTTTACACATGGGTTTTGTTGTTGTTTTGTTTTTAAGGTGTGGGGTCTCACTATGTTGCCTGAGCTGGTCACTCCTGGGCTCAAGTGATTCTCCCACATAGCCTGCGCAGTAACTGGGACTACAGGCGGGTGGGGCACCTGTCTTCACACAGGAATGTTTTAAGAACAGAGATAAAATGTGAATATGTCCATCTAAATTGGAGGAATAATAGATGAGAAAGCTTAGTAGAAGTGCTATAGGGTAATCTTGGGTTTCCAGAAAAGCTATTTAAAAGCTTGGTGAAAGAAGTTTGTGCAGGGCTGAAGGTCTGTAAGCAGAGTGATCATATCACAGATTTACTATTCTGATGACAAGGAGTTCAAGGTTAACAGCATGTCATTACCCAATAACGTAACCAAGTTGATCTCTATAATCCATTTGATGTCTAAATATGAATGGAGGAAACAGCATTCAGTAGAGTCAGAGGTGGTTCACGATATCATCTACAAAAAATGTGAGCTGGGGTTGTGGCTCAGTGGTAGAGCGAGCACTTGCATGTGCAAGGCACTGGGTTTGATCCCCATAAAAAAATAAACAAAGGTATTGTGTCCATCTACAACAAAAATATTTTTTAAAAAAATTTTTTAAAGGCTGGGGATGTAGCTCAGTTTTTAAGTGTCCCCAGAGTTTAATCCCTAGTCCCCCCCACAAAAAAAAAAAATAAGACAGATATGTGGGTTACTTGTAGTTCAAATTCTAAGCTGAATACCCTTGAACATAATGTGATGTGACAACATGAGTGTATCTCCTTCTGCCCCATAGAATCATATGGGTTAAATATTGTCTTCAAGACACTGGATGTATTTGTTTCCCACAAGTTTCCATCATGGGATGAAGCCAGAAACCTAAACCTGTTTTTTCTAAAGCTTTCTCATTTGTAGTAGAGATGACCATGCAGTCCACTTACTAGCTCTAGTTGTGAGCAACTGAGCAGTCTGCCAGCTTGCATGACCAGACCCGCTCCACTGTCCCAGAACATTTATGTATTGGCCATAAAGTGGTTTTCCTCACACTCCAATGCACATGGCATCTGGCCACAGTAACTGAAAAGACTTCCCATCCTCCACTGCCTTGATTTTCGTTATACACATTACTCTGGTGTGCCCAAGAGGCCTCAACAACTTCAAGAAGAATAACCATTTATGGAGCCACCCTCAGGAAACAATGGTCTATGCTTCCACTTAACCTAATCATGTTCTCATTTTTTTGACCATTATTCTCATCTGCAAGTGGTACCTGTTGAGAAATGGAATTTTCTTCATCTAGAGACACTTATACGGCTGGGGATATAGCTCAGTTGGTAGTGCTTGCCTAGCATGCATAAGGCCCTGGNCTTTTTTTTTTTGTTTTTTTTTTTTTTTTTTTGGTTCTAGAGATTGAACTCAGGGACACTCGATCACTGACCCACATCCCCAACCCTATTTGTATTTTATTTAGACATGGGGTCTCACTGAGTTACTTAGTACCTCACTTTTGCTGAGGCTGGCTTTGAACTCAAGATCCTCCTGCCTCAGCCTCCCTAGCTGCTGGGATTATAGGAATGCACCCCTCTGAATTCTAAAGTTGAGATTTTTATAAGCCACCTCTACACTTCCAACTGAACTTTCCGTTTATTTATCTGTGCTGCTTGAACGATAGATATAACCACTGAACCTCTAAATCAAACTGGGAGGTCAGGAAGGATGGATTCCCCTCCAGTTGGATACTAATGATTACATCAAAGCAGGGCCAGAGAAAGCAATTGTGAGAAGCAGCAGAAAATGGTATTCATGGAATTTGAGATTGAACTATCAGGGAAGCTCCTGTTGGTCTTTTTGTTATTATTTTTTATGGCTGATGAGACCTGTCCATTGTAGTTTTTGGATAGACCCCAAGGGCAGCTGGGAGGCAATAGCACGGAGAGGAAATTAAGAAAAAGCATCAGTGCTTTGGACAGTGGAGATCATAAGACAGGAAGGAGCCTAATGACCGGGAGGAAAAAAAGCCAAGTTAAAAACCATCATAGAAGGTTTAAAGGTCAATATTTTTTTAGTAAAAGCAGATATTTTAGAATTACATCTGATAACAGACACACAGGCCTCAAGGTTTCCTAAAGTGGATGCTGTCTTTCATGGCTCCTGGTGTCTTCTTGGGACAACAAGATACAGAACAACTCTAAATGTGTAAGATGAAATGAAATGCATTCTGCTGTCATATATAACGAATTTAAGATTAAATTAATTTTTTAAAAAGAGTTCAAAAGCTATCTGAAGAAATGATACATTTACCTGGGTACCATTTTTTCCAGTTTTTTTTAAAAAAGAAGAAAGTATGTGTTCCTTTAATTCAAAAATTTTACATCAATGACTGAAAAGGAAATGTGTGTGTTGAGTTTAGAATGTTTCTTCCAACAACACATGGCCCATCTTGGAAAGGAGTTCCAGTTATCTGTAGGAGCAGTGGAAGACAAGACTGACTCTGAGGCAGAGGGAGAGCATTTAAGCAGTCTTTTGCAAATAACAACTGAAGACAGTGCCTTTCAGGATTGATTCAGGCTGCAGCTTAAGGAAGACAATCAGTGGGACACCATTTCATCACTGCCTTTGTGTCACACTGTATTACTAAGCACAGCCTCAGAACATACTGCTGTGATAGTCTTTTCCTTCTCTTGGAGAGGATGAAATTCTAGGAACAGGTGTCACAAGGAAAAGGCTGCCAACCCCACAACAGAAAATACATATTTATTATAAAATAGTGTTTGCTTCATGATCAGAGTAGAAAAATAATACCATAAGCTACTACAAAGGTTCTGGAGCTCAGTGTCCTTGAGAGATGGGGTAGGAGGATTTTGCATCATTCTGGGAGCCCACCACCATGAAGCTCTCTGTGTGCATACAGGTCAGGTGGGGCACAGCACATAAAGGGAATATATTGCTCGGGTCCTCCTGGAAGCCCAGGGAGTCTAGATGGTCCACACAAGATGCTCTGGCCACAACGGTCAAAGAGGAGAACTTGAGGTCAGCAAGAAATTGTTCTGGGACGGACCAGGTTGGGGATAGCCTTGCCCCTCCCTAGAATGGAGTATAGAAGAGTCTCTGGGGCTGACAGTCCTGGTCTAGCCAGTCATGCCCACTGGCCTTCTGTGGGCTGGACACCCAAATGTCAGTGCTGAGGAAAAGCCGTACAACCTTTCCAGGCCAGTGGTGACCCCCGCTTCTCACAGGTGCAGGCAACAGTACCAGAAGTATATATGTGTGGTGTCAGCCTCAGCTGCAGGCTGAAATTTTTGTACTTCAAATCCTGTCCATACTGACGGCAGAAAGAAAAAGAAAATGTTAAAAGACCAGTGAACAAGAACAGCTGGTCTGAACTGTTTCATATTCCAAGTCTCTTAGCCCTAAACAACTGGAAGAATTCCAAAGAAGGGACCTTCCATCTACCAGAAGTGGGAGAGGCAGTCCCACAGAAACCCCCTTAAATATAGTCCTCTAGACCCCTCAAGCCTCCAAAGAACAAGGACTCCCTCCCTGGGGTGGGAACCCGGCCCTCAGCAGCAGTACCTGGAAAAAGCAGCTAGGGTAAGCACCTCAAGCAGCAGCTCTGAGCCACAGAAGAAGAGCAAGATGCCGTTCATGATGGCTTCCAGGCGGAGTACGTAGGTCTGTAGCAGCAGGTAATAGGAGGCCATCATGGCAGATGGGAAGGTCAAGGCCACACTAATGCCAAGTGGCATCTTTCGCTGGCAGAGGTTTCCCTTTGTACCTGTCAAACATAGCCCATGGAGTCACCTCCAAGTGGCCTACTTTCTCTGGCCTCAAGGGAAAGGTGGGAAGGATATGAGGGACTGGCAAGCAGAGAAGTACTCTGAGGGGAGGTGCACGTTTACAAGTGAATCCCACTGTCCTAAAAAGCTTGGGGGAGTTACAGGTTTGGAGTCATTTACTCCAGGGGTCCTGCTTCCAGTCTGGCTCCCACACAAAGTACAATGGGATCTTCAGAAAAAGAAAAACAAAAGTGTAATTATAAAAATGATATAATCATTGAAAATTTTTCAACTACTTCAAAAGTACTTTTAGAAAATATAAAAAGCATGCATTTTTATATACCAGAATGTATAAAAATATCTATTCCCCACACCCTCTTTAAAACTTGATATTGTAAATCTTTATTGTTGCCCGTCCAATGGGTGAAAAAAAATGCTGCCTTATTGTTTCCATTTGCTTTTTATTATGGAATTTGGGCTGCTTTTCAAATTTACTGGTCCTCTGTAATTATTCTCACTTGAACTATTAGTGTCCCTTTTTAACATTATTTTGTCTTTTCCTTAGTGACTAATGTGAGCCTTTTTTCTCCTTTCCTGTATGTTTCAAGGACTTTTCCCTCAGCTTGTGCTTTCACACTGTTTCCAGGGATGAGACAGTCTAGTTAACAAGGGTTTTACTCTCTATTTCTGAGAATATAAAACTTGTGCAAAAGAGATTCAGCCAGGTACAAAGGTATGTGCCTATAATCCAGGAACTTGGGAGGCTGGGGCAGGAGGGCTGCAAGTTCAAGGCCAATCTGAGCAACCTAGTGAGACTCTGTCTCAAAATTAAAAATGGGACTGGGGATGTAGTTCAGTGGTAAAATGCTCCTGGGTTCAATCCTCAGTACTGCAAAAAGAATTAAAAAATAAAAAAGTCCTCATCCAGAGAAGTAGAGAGGATCATAGTGCTGTACAGGCATGCCTCGGCACCAGACCCGGTTTACAGTTTAATCCATTCTCCCAAGCAAATCATTAAGAGAAAACAGGCATTCTCGCAGTAGTTAGGCAACTGCAAAGGAATTATCTAAGATATCATGCTACTGCCTGCCTTTACCCCTGCAGAGCAACAGATACATAAACCCTGACCCAAAATATAAAGCAGCAGCTTGAAGCTGGGGATATGGCTCAGTGGTAATGGCATGTGTGAGGCCCTGGGTTCCATCCTCAGCACTGGGGGAAAAAAAAAAAAAAATATATATATATATATATATATATATATACACACACACACACACACAAACACACACACATATGTATGTATAAATATATACACATGTAATATACATTTAAATACACACACACATATTTATGTATACATATAAAGTGGCAGCTTGATGCTTCAGAGAGGGAGTAATGGAATATACCACCAGATCAAATCTGTAACAGTGAGCCCAGGTTATGCACTTTGTCTTGTTAATCAAGTTACAGATACCAGCTTGCCTCATAAGGAATGGAAATATTCTCTGAACAACACTTACCAAAAAATAGTCGAATTACTTCAATTCCAAGATAAAGGAGGAGCATCACCACATCCAATACTAGGTTGGCTGTTGGATACGGCAGCAGGAGACCTGCCAATAAAAAGCCAGAGTCTACAAACAACATATAACAACACCCACAAGAATTGCCATATACTTGAGAACAAAGAGGACATAGTCTTAGCTTTCCATGAACTACTTAGGGAGATATGGGCATTATTACAGCCTCAGGAAATGTTATCTCACAGTGTGACTATGTCTATTAGAGGGAGGCAGGCTTTTACTTCTAAGTCTATGGGATCTCCACTTCAAAATGATTGCATATACAGGGATACTGAGGCCACTGCATAGTTTCTGAGGGTCACCAATGGGCTGAAACTGGGGTTCAGCAAAGAAAAGTGATAGTAAAGAGGCAGATGGAGAAACCTACGTTTCCCAAACTTCAGAAATTCTTGTTAAAGAGTTTCCAGGGCTGGGACTGTGGCTCAGCGGTAGCTACTTGCCTTGCATGTGTGAGGCACTGGGTTCGATTCTCAGCACCAAGTATAAATAAATAAAATAAAGATCTGTCAACAACTAAGGGGGAAAAAAAAAAAAGAGTTTCCTAAGGAATCATTCTCAAAGAAGCCATCTGATGGAGAGACTTCAGCCTTGTAGTGAAGAGGAGATGCTGGGGGCAGAAAAGAACAAAAAGTAAGAAGGTTCTTGATAAGAGTTTGCTCTGAGCTGAAGTGAGAAAAGGAAGCTGGGGCAGGGGTAGTCAAGCCCAGGCTTACCTTTATACAGGAATATGAAGAGTTCTAGCAGGAAATAGGTAGCATAATACCACCCATTCAGGAAGAACAAGATTTCCAGGGGTGTTGAGGACAACCGGTTACCTGAAAAGACAAGCACAGAGAAGTGGGATGGGTGGAAGGAACAGCTGAAGCTCTGTTCCTTGTATGTTTCAATGTCTAACCTCGAGAAAACATGAGGTCACAGCCAGTGAGATGGGCTACTTAAAGGCACTTCCGATTGCTTTTAATGAGATGGTGGGGGTGAAGGGTGTGGTATTCATGAGCTTCCTCTCCTTCTTTCCCAGGAATTACTGTCAATCTCTGCTCTTTTGGCTTGCGAGGAGAAAGTCAAAAATAACTCAGAGGTCATCATAGCTGCTAGGCACCTCAAAGATGTAACCCCGTCACTACTTGGGAGGAGAAATCAGGATGCAGAGACCAGCACTGGCCTGTTCCAAGCCAGAAGATTCGTAACTGAGCCAGCCCAGAATAGGCCCAGGCAAGGATGTAGGGGTACAGTATATGAGACTTGCACCTGGACACCTTCATGCACTCAAGGTGGGCGGGGTTGCGACACCCCACCTTGCAAAGGGAGGAGCGATGTCCCTAACACTTGCGAATGGGAGATTTAGGTCGAGCTCTGGAAAAGAAGGAGGGTAGCGGGGCTGGCGGGATACCGATGGGATCGGGACCAGAGACTCACACACCTCCGAAATCTCACCTCGCGGCGCCATCTTCAGTCCCCATGGAAACTGCGTACGCGGCAGCAGCCGCTCCCAGAGCAGGGAGACGCTGCCGGAAGCAGGGGACGGAGCGGCCCGGCTTCTGGCCCCTCTGCCAACCTGCGGTACTCTATGGTTACCCCGCGCGATCGCGGGTCCACTACGCAAGCGCGGGAGGAATCCAGCAAATGGCGTTTGGTCGGGTGTCAGCGTCACCCTGAGCGAGAACAGTGGCAACTCTCGAAGCCTATTGTCCGCAATTCCTGGGGACAGAGGCAGGGCCAGCTTTGGACACTCCTTATCCTGGGTTACAGGACTTTGAGCATAAGAGGCCAGTTGCTGTAGTGTCACCAGAGGATGGACCCTGGTCCCACGATTCTCTTCTATCAGCGTGTGAAAAACGAGAAACGGTACGCGCGACGGTGCTGTACAGATGCGGGCCGGAGGTTAGACATTGCCCTTCCTGCGGCCGATTTATGTACTAGGAGTTACAGTCACCAGAATGAGTCGGAAATAGAGCGTCTTTTCCAGGAGCAGAAATAAATGAGACATGCAAAGCTAAAACGTGGTCACCAGACTCATAAAGTGCAATGGAAGTTGAGAGGACAAAGTGCTCCCAGGTGGAAATTGAAAGAAGTTTCCAAGAGATTAGCCCTTTGTCAGTCAGGGCATGGCAGGCAGGTAACAGATGGCAAACTTGAACTGGATAATTGGAGAAGAGTGACTCACCTGGCTAGTTGAAGTGTGGGTGGGTCAGTCTTGTTACCGCTATAGGCTTGAGCAACTCCCTGAACCTGGAGAAAGTACTGTGTGTAGCGGGCCTCTCACCGGGCCTGGGAAGGCCTGGGAAGCTGGTGGGAAAATGTCCGACCTTTATGCCTCCCAACTTCTTCTGCACCCTGATCTCTGCTTGAGCCTTCCATTGGCAAAACTGCAGGCTAGAGGACAGGGAAAGCCCTACTGGGGATTGAACCTGGGGATACTCTACCCCCGAGCTACATCTTCAGCCTTCTTTTATTTTTTGAGACAAGTTTTCACTAAATTGCTGAGGTTGACCTTGAACTTGCAATTGTCCTGCCTCAGTCTCTCAAGTAGCTGAGAATTACAGGCATGTGCTACTGCCTCAACTTCAACTACATTTTATTAGGGTCCCTCTAGCAAAGTGATAAATAAGGAGAAAACGGGTTCAGATCTTCCACCCCCATCTCTATTACTTACTAGACAAAAGCTATTAGACAAATTCCTACTCTGAGCCTCAGATGGAAGGAAGATGGGCCAGTTACTTATTTTGTAAATAAAGTTTAAAATGGGGACCATTTCCATACCCAACATTTACATATTAGGTAGTATTTTTGCATTGTATGATGAAAAGTGACTTAAATAACATCTAACTCTTTAAGAAAAATATTGCTGATCCATGTCAGAGTATGCCACAATTCCATAAGTAACAAAAATGGACACTGAGACCAAATCACTCACAACACAGCAAACAACAGAAGCCTCATCATGGCAGCCTGGATCATCTGTCCTCAAGTCTATGAATAACTCAGTGAGCCCAGATGGTGGCATGAACAATCAGTTTTGCCACAGCTGAGAAGCCCAGGGCCAAGGGCTCAACACATTTTTTTTTTTTTTTTAGCAAGCAGCAAATCAGACTAAGCCCCTTCCTCTGGGGAAGGAGAAATTGCACAGTAGTCACATGGTTGCCTTGACCTACTGAACTATCTGTGTGCTCAGTATTAAGGCCTTTGAGGACCCTCAGTAAGAATGTACAGGGCTTCTGCGGGCCCATGGCAGACTGTTCCAATATCCAGTGGCCTTATTAAACTGATTATTCCTGATGGGTCATGCTAGATACATCTGGCTTTTTATGTACATAACACATTAACAGCATTTTTACTTCTTTTTCAATCCTTATACCTTCAATTTCTTTTTCTTGCCTTATTGCACTAGTTAAGACCTCCAATATAAAGTTGAGTAGAAGTGGTAATAATGGATATTATCTGAAATACTGTCTCCTTTTTTTCTCTCTTTCTTTTTTTTTTTTTTTTTTGTGTGTGTATGTTGGAGATCAAATTCTTAGATCAAATTCAAGGGGAAGTATTTAATATTTCATCATTAATATATACTATAGATTTTTATAGATACTCAGAAGATTAATAAAGTCTATTTTTAGTTTGCTTAAAGGCTTATAGCACATTTTATTAAGTGCTTTCTCTGTATTTATTGAGATGACCATATGATTTTTTTTCCTTTTACTCAGCTAATATAATGGATTATTACATTGATTATTCCAGAGTATAACCAATCTTACTGTTCTGGAAACAAACCATTTGGTTATTAAATTGTGCAGGAAAGAGTTAAAATAGGCCAGGTGTAGTGATGCATACCTTAATCTTAGTAACTTGAGGCAGTAGGATCTCAAGTTGGAGGCCAACCTGGGCAAATTAGAGAGACCCTGTCTCAAATTTTTTTTAATTTATTTATTTATTCTAATTTGTTAAACATGACAGAAGAATGCATTTCTTTTTTGTTTTTTAATATTTATTTTTTAGTTATAGATGAACACAATATCTTTATTTTTATGTGGTGCTGAGGATCGAACCCAGTGCCTCATGCATGATAGGCAAACTCTCTACCCCTGAGCCACAACTCCAGCCCAGAAGAATGCACTTCAATTCATAGTACCTATATAGAGCACAATTTTTCATGTCTCTTGGTCACAAAATAGAGTCACACCATTATTCGTGTCTTCATACATGTACGTAGTGTAATGATGTCCTTCTCATTCCATCATCTTTCCTACCCCCTGCCTCTTCCCTTACCCTCCCTTAACTTTGCCCTATCTAAAGTTCCTCCATTTCTCCCATGCTCCCCCCACATCTCCATTATGGATCAGCATCTACATATCAGAGAAAACATTCAGCCTTTAGTTTTTTGGGATTGGCTTACTTAGCATAATATTCTCCAACTCCATCCATTTACCTCAAATGCCATGATTTTATTCTCTTTTAATACTGAGTAATATTCCATTGTGTATATATACCAGTTTCTTTATCCTTTCATCTACTGAAGGGCATCTAGGTTGCTTCCACAATTTAGCTATTGTGAATTGTGCTGCTGTAAACATTGATGTGGCTGTGTCCCTGCAGTATGCTGTTTTTGAGTCCTTTGAGTATAAACCAAGGAGTGGGATAGCTGGGTCAAATGCTGGTTCCATTCCAAGTTTTCCAAGGAATCTCCATACTGCTTTTCATATTGTTTACATCAATTTACAGGCCAGCAATGCATGAGTGTTCCTTTTTTCCCCACATCCTCGCCAATACTTATTGTTGTTTGTATTCTTTTTTTTTTTTTTTTAGTTGTAGTTGGACACGATAGCTTTATTTTATTTATTTTTATTTGGTGCCTAGAATCGAACCCAGGGCCTCACACATGCTAGGCGAGTGCTGTACCACTGAGCCACAACCCCAGTCTGTGTTGTTTGTGTTTTTTTTTTTTTTTTTTTTTTTTATTTTTTTTTTTTAATTTTTTTATTGTTGGTTGTTTGTGTTCTTAATAGCTGCCATTCCGACTGGAGTGAGACGAAATCTTAGTTTTGATTTGCATTTCTCTAATTGCTAGAGATGTTGAACGTTTTTTCATGTTTGTTGATTGATAGTATGTCATCTTCTGAGAGAAGTGTCTGTTCATTTCCTCCCATTTACTGATTGGGTTATTTGTTTGTTTGTTTGTTTGTTTGGTGTTAAGTTTTTTTGAGTTCTCTATATATCCTAGAGATTAGTGCTCTATCTGATGTGCATGTGGTAAAAATTTGTTCCCATTCTGTAGGCTCTCTATTCACTTCACTGATTGTTTCTTTTGCTGAGAAGCTTTTTAGTTTGAATCCATCCCATTTATTGATTCTTGATTTTATTTCTTGCACCATCGGAGTCTTATTAAGGAAGTTGGGACCTAATCCGATGTGGTGAAGATTTGGTCCTACTTTTTATTCTATTACTCTGGTTTAATTCCTAGATCCTTGATCCACTTTGAGTTGAGTTTTGTGCCTGGTGAAAGATGGGGGCTTAATTTCATTTTGCTGCATGTGGATTTCCAGTTTGCCTAGCACCATTTGTTGACAAGACTCTCTCTTCTCCAGTATATATGTTTTTGGCGCCTCCTATCTCAAATTTTTTAAAAAAGAGCTAGAGTGTAGCTCAGTAGAAAGCATTGGCCTAGTATTCATGAGGCCCTGAGTTCAATTCTCAGTACAAAAAAAAAAAAAGTTGTGACAATACTATCCTAGAAAGGCCTGTTGGCAAGGTTGGCTCTTGGCTGGCATTTGGGAACTTGGAGTTTGGAAGCGTTCCCAAGAATCCAAAGTGACCTCCTGTGCCTAAACTGTTCAAAGAATGGCTTATAATGAAAATCTGTTTTCCTTCAGGGAGTCTGGAATTTTGGTACATGGTAGGCAGAATGTGCCTGGGTAATCAGCTCCTGATAAAAACCTTAGACACTGAATCTGTGAGTTTCCCTGTAGACAACATTTCATGTGCGTTGTGGGAACTCTTTGCTGAAGGATTGAGCAGGACTGTGATTCCGCTAGGAGAGGACCTTGGAAATACATTCCTGCGCTCCTTGGACTGCAGCCCACGCATGTTTCTCCTCTGCTGATTCTGCTTTCTTTTTCCCCTGTAAAGTCACAGCTTGAGTACAACTGCATGCCAAGTCCTGTGAGTCCTCCTAGCAGTGCATGAACCTCCCTTGGTCTCAGAGGCTCCCGGTACAGATAGATTATCTTTCTTATATTACTGAACTTCATTTGTTAATATTTTTTTCAAGTTTTTACATATGCTCATGAGAGATTAGTCTGTAATTTTACTTTCTTGCCGGAACCATGTCAAGTTGTGGATCAAGGTTAAGTTAGCTTCATAAAATGAAAGAAAAAGCTTGTCTTCTCTTTTTAATTCCTGGAAAAGATTTATAAGTATTATTTTTTATTTAAATATTTGGAGGAATTTATTGATGAAGCCATGTAAACCTGGAATTTGTGTGAGTGTGCACAAATTCAAAATAACCAAATCCTGCCAGGCGTGGTGGCACATACCTGTAATCCCAGAGATTCTGGAGGCTGAGACAGGAAGATCTGAGTCCAAAGCCAGCCTCAGCAAAGGGGAGGCACTAAGCAACTCAGTGAGACCCTGTCTCTAAATAAAATATGAAAAAAAAAAAAAGGGCTGGGGATGTGACCCAGTGGTCGAGTGCCCCTGAGTTCAATCCCTGGTACCAAAAAAACAAAACAAAACAATAAATAAAATACAAAATAGGGCTGGGGATATGGTTCAGTGCTTGAGTGCCCCTGAGTTCAATCCCCGGTACCTCCCTCCACCCCGGACAAATTCCTTTAATGTATGTAAAATCACTAATATCTTCTTCTTTTTTTCTTTGTACTGGAGATTTAACCCCGAGGTGCTTTACCATAGAGCTACGTTCCCAGCCCTCTTTTATTTTCTGTTTTGAGGTAGGGTCTTGCTAAGTTTCCTGGGCTGACCTGGAACTTGCCATCCAACCATGTCAGCCTCCTGAGTCACAGGCATTATAACCATGGGCCACTGCACCAGGCTTTCTTCTTTATTTTCTGATAAAAAGGGCATCACAGACATTTTGATATAGGTTGGGTTTTAATTATCATTCAGTTCAAAGTATTTTATGATTTCCCTTATGGTTTGTTATTTGTCTTATGGATTATTTAAGGGGTATTGTTTCATTTCTAAATGTTTAGTGGTTTCCTAGTGTGGTACTCCCTTGCCTTCAGCTGGGTATTCATTCTTGAGCACCTTAGGTGGGATAATAAATAGACTGGGCATTTCCGCCTTTCAGTGCCTGCAGTGTTGCACTTGGTCAGTAGAGGGCACTGGAGGAACAGTGCAGGAAGATGAGGGCTTGCTTCCTGGCTTCACTGTGCTCTGGTTAGCTTTCCATCAGGAGTGCGTGTGTTGGGGGACATCTGGTGGTGCTCTGCTCCTCTTCATGCCACAGGCAGGCACTGGGAAAACTCGCGGACTTGGGCGAGGCTCGGTGCTTTCCTTGCTAGGGCTCTCCTGTCAAGGTTGCTGCATACTCCAGGCCTTGCACCCAGGGCTAACCTCTGTGCACCTGCCCCACCGCCTTGGGTTACCTATGCCCTGGATGGTTTTAAAACCCAAAGCCCTCCAGGAATGGATGCCTTGCTCCACAGCAGTGTCCCACCTCCCTCTGTATGTCTGCTCACTAACTCAGTTTTTCTGCTCCCCTCAGAGTTGACTCCGCATGCGCTGTGTGGACTACAGGACTCCAGCTCCTTGCGAATCTGCACAATGGCCTCCACTCACTGGGTCTAGGAGGGGTGTTCCTCATGCCTCCCAACATGGGTGCTGTGTGCTCTGGGCCTTGTTCCTGCAGGCGATGTCCCTATGCTACTTGCACAACTGCCCACTCGCCTCGGTTGCTGTGTCCTGGAGCAGGGGCTGTATCTTGCCAGGCAACTGTAAATCAGCTCTGGCAGCAAACCAGTGGCAAACCAATGACTTTTCTCTAACACTCAGTGGACTACAGTGTGGTCTGAACGCAGCCTGGGGAAGGGGACTCTGTCAAGTCAGTTATTTTTATTTTATTTAGTTGTGGATGGACACAATATGTTTATTTTATTTGTTTTTATGTGGTGCTGAGGATTGAACCCAGCCCCTCATTCATGCTAAGCAAGTGCTCTCCCACTGAGCCCCAGCCCCAGCCCCCTCCTTGGCTGTTCTTCTCTTCACATCTTTATAGTTCTTCTATCATCATTTAATAATTCCTCCTCTCCTCCATACTGCGGACTGAACCCAGGGACACTCCACTACTGAGCCACATCCCCTATGGCCTGACCAAAGAAGCAAAATTACCTTTTCAAACAAATTCAATAACATTTAAGTCCTTGCTCAAACCTTCCAGAAGTTTTCACCTCCCTCAGAATAAAACCCAAAGTCTTTTTTTTCTTCTTCTTCTTCTTTTCTGATACTGAGGATTGAACCCAGGTTTGTTCTACCACTGTGCTACACCCCCAGCCCTTTTTATTTTTTATTTTGAGTCAGGGTCTAAGTTGCCCAGACTGACCTTGAATTTGCAATCCTCCTGTCTCAGCCTCCTGAGTGGCTGGAATTATAGGCGTGTACCCCTTTGCCTGGCTATTGCTTAATAATTCTTCATTAAACTTGCCATGTGAGGTTGGGGTGTAGCTTAGTCGTAGAGTGCTTGTCTAGTATATCTGAGGCCCTGGGTTTAATCCCTAGCAACACAAACAAACAAACAAACAAACAAAAACCTTTCCATGTTTCAATTACTGTGTGGTTTCTGTATCCTGATCTGGCCCAGACCAAATCATCTACCTATCTTACTGATTTCTAACTCAGCTCCATTATTGTCAAAGAATAATAATAATAATTCTTCTCCTCCTCCTCCTCCTCCCCCTCCCCCTCCCCCTCCTCCTCCTCCTCTTCTTTCTTCTTTCTTCTTCTTTTTTTGGTACCAGGGATTGAACCTGGAGTCACTCAGTGGTTACTGAGTCACATCCCAGAGTTTTTCTCTTTTGACACAGGCTCTTGCTAAGTTGTTTAGGACCTCACTAAATTGCTGAGGCTGCCTTTGAACTCACAGTCCTCCTGTCTCAACTTCCGGAGCCACTGAGATTACAGGCATGCGCCATGGCACTCAGCAAAGAAATTCTCTTTATTCTTTAAATTTATTTAAATTTGTTCTTTTAAATTTGTTGAGAATTGTTTTATGGCCCAGCATATCTTGCTTATTGGTAAATATTCTTTGTATTTGAAAAATTATCATTCTGTATTTAGATATTGTAAGTGAATTAATTGAAAAAAACAGAAAAATTGAAAATAATCTTCATTTGGGTGCAGTGGCCCAAACCTGTATTGTCAACTGCTTGGGAGGCTGAGCCCGTAGCATTGGTTGAGCCCAGAAGTTGGAGACCAGCCTGGGCAACATAGGGAAACCTCATCTCAAGAAAGGATGGAAGGGTCTGGGGATGTGGCTCAAGCCATAGCGCGCTCGCCTGGCATGTGTGCAGCCCGGGTTCGATCCTCAGCACCACATACAAAGAAAGATGTTGTGTCTGCCGAAAACTAAGAAAATAAATAAAAATTCTCTCTCTAAAAAAATAAAATTATAAAGACCTCTGTTTAAAAAAAAAAAAGAAGGAAGGAGGGATGGAAGGAAGGAAAGATCTTTATGTTTATTTACTCAGATACTCAATATTTCTGTTGTGCTTCATTCCTTTCTGAGGATCCGAGTTTCCATCTTTTCATTTCCCCTCAAGCCAAAGAAAACCTTTAGGGTTTCTTAGAGGACTGTTGGCAGTGTGGGGCCTCAGAAAATTATACTCCAAAATGAAGGCCTCTGAAGCAAAGTTTCTCTCGTTTTTTTTTTTTGCCTGCATGTCTTTTGCTCCTTATTGTCTCCCAAGGCAAGCCCTAGAAACTAGAACGCTGTTCTCCAAGACAGATCACATAACCCAGAGCCCCCTTTCCCCAAAGCCAGCCATAAAACCTAAAAATATTCTTCTAACTCTCTCTCCTTAAGCCCCATAGTCTTTCCTTATAATACTGTCCATAAAGAAATCAAGAGCCTCATTCTAGAGAGACCTTGCCTCACACCCAAGAGGAGGAAATGCTAGAACCCGGGGCTGAGAGCATCTTAGCAGACAGGCCTGGGTCTGTCTGGGTGCCCACACCGGCTGTTTCCATCAGCTCAGACCCTTCTTGTGCAGACACATTTGTACCAAGCTGTCCCTCTTCATTGCACCTAAGCGTGAACATGGATGAACGGTTCCTTCCTGTCCTTTGGGTCTTCCATCTGAAGTCTTATCTCATATAAAACTAAGGTCAAATAAATGTGTTAGCTTTCCTCTTGTCCACCTGTTGTTTGTTACAGGGGTGCAGTCCATGACCTGGCGTGATGGGCAGGAAAGGAATCATCCCTTTTCCATCCCTACACCATCCAGTGCTCTTAGTTTTCTTGTATATGACAACATCTTATTTCAGCTTCATTCTTGAAATTTTGTGGGTTTTTTGGTTTTGTTTGTTTTGCAGTACTGATGATTTAATCTAGGACCTTGTGCATGCTGAAGTCAATTTTTGATGAATATAGAATTTTGAGTGAATCTTTTACCTTTAACATTTTAGAGTTATTCTAAAATACTCTTTTCCGGCCTGTGATTTCTAGTGAAAAGTCAACTAAAAGCTATTCCTCTGTGTGTAGTTTGTGGTTTTTCTCATGCTGCTTTCAAGATTACAGGCGTGTGCCACCACACCTTGGGCAAGGTGTGGTGGCACACACCTGTAATCCCACGCACTCAGGAAGCTGAGGCAGGAAGATTGCAAGTTCAAGGCCAGCCTCCCAACTAAGAGAGGCCCTAAGCAACTATGAGACTCTGTATCAAAATGAAAAATAAAAAGGGCCAAGAATGTATGTAACTCATTGGTTAAGTGCCCCTGGGTTCAATCCCAGTACCAGAAAAAAAAAAAAAAAAAAAGATTTGTTCTTGGGGTTTGGGCTTAGTAGTTAGAACATGTGCTTGACATATTTGAGGCCCTGGGTTTGGATCCCCAGCACCAAAAACAAACAAATAGATTTGCTTTCCATCTCTAGTTTTCAATACTTTGATGATGATATGCCCAGATATACCTTTGTGTGTGTGTGTGTGTTTGTTTCAAGTTGTGTTTACTGAATATCTCAAATCTGTAAATTTCTTTCACCAGATTTGTGAAATATTTGGCTATTATTTTTTAAAATATTTTTTCTTTTTTTATTGATTTTATTTTTTTAAATACACAACAGCAGAATGCATTACAATTCTTATTACTCATATAGAGCACAATCTTTCATATCTTTGTATATAAAGTATGTTCACGCCAATTCATATCTTTATACATGTACTTTGTGTTTTTTTGCATTACAATTCTTATTGCACATATATACCACAATTTTTCATATTTCTGTTTGTATATAAAGTAGGTTGATTCCCAATTTGTGTCTTCATACATGTACTTTGGATAATGATGCAAATATTTTTTCTGCTCATCTTTCTCTCTGCCTCCTGGGGCCCCAGTGACTGTGTGTTAGGCTCTCTGATGTTATCTAACCAGGCCCCGAGGCGGGTGCCGTTTTCCTTTTCCTTTATTCTTCTGTTTGGATAGTTTCTGTTGTCTGCCTTCCTCTAGTTCATTGATCATTATTGTATTTCCTCTTAAAATCTGTTTTTTAAAAAAATAATTCGTTTCATGGTTGAGGTTTCCTGTCTTTAGGCACTAAAAACATATTTTCACAGAAGTTTTGATATCCTTGTCAGTTCCAATATCTGAGATTATCCGAATTATCCCAGATAGTGGCAGATTTGAGTGTTAAATTGCGGGGACTCTGGTTTCTGTTATTTTTCTCCCAAGTTTCATGGGGTAGTTACCTTGGGTGGGTAGCACTGCAAACCAGGCTTAGAGTTCCTGTTTCATTATTGTTATTGTTTTCCTTTTGCAATGCTGGGAATTGCAGATGCTCTACCATTGAGCTACACACCGAGCCTACATTGCTTTTCTTTAAAGGGGTTGCTTTGAGTGTGAATCGTGTATGTGTAATTCAGAGCTTTGAAAATGACTTACGTAGGTGAAATCTGGGAATTTCCCTGTCTGGCTCTTTCCTTCCCTGGATTCCCATATTTCCTGACTTCTGGGGCCTAACTCGGGGCTCCTGTTCTGTGGTCTTCTACCAGCATGCCCTCCACAACGCGCTGTTGCCCGGTGTTCAAAGTAGACAGCCGAGTGGTCCTCGGTTCTTGGGTGTTAATGCCTGAGATTAGGGCACTACCTGGGTGCAGGACAGAATCACAGTGAGATACAGAGCACTTAAAGCAGGTTTATTGCAAAGGGAAGGTACACATGGGAGTTCGAGATAGCAAGTCAGTAAGAGGCCGACTGTGCAGGAATGGTTGGCCTTGGGGGCTTTTATTGGAAGGGTGTGATCTCCAAGAGGTCTGAAACTTTGGCGTGACAGTTCGTCACTCCTTTTCCAGTGCTGGTGCAGTTGTTGCCCTTTGTGCCTGTGTCTGTGCCCTTGGCTCCTTTTGCCCTTTCTGGTCTGGTGCCACCCAGGGAAGCCCTTATTGCCCTCAGCTGACCTTGGTGCTGCCAGTCATAGCTTGTGCTACCTTGAAAACAGGATGTGTGCCCTGCGAAAGAGGATCCATGCCAATTTGCTGGCCGCAGGTCCAGGATGATGGGTTTTGGGTTACTTGCCCACCCACCCAGATGGATCTCCTCCATAGCCCCACCCAACACAATAGAAGGCGGGATTCCTGTGCTTAATGGTTACCTCCTTGCAAAATGGGGTAGGTCAATGCACGATGGGTACTGAGTCCTCTGCGCCAGGAGACCTTTTACAGTCATCCTCCTTTCTCTGGTTCCTGCCCATTCCTCGCTAACTGCTGCATGCTAACAGCTTTGCCTGATGCCAAGGTACCAGCAGCAAACATAAGAAAGGTTTCCAGCATCATACCCCCGACCCCATCACATGGGCAGTGCACGTCATGACAAGGTTGGAGGGAGGGACCTCCTACAGGATGGTGTGAAAACCCAGTCCCCACGTGCCCCTGTAAAGACATCAGCTTCCTCTTGTGTGTATGGGCTCCCTGGTGACTGCCTTCCCTTCATTTTGCAGTGTCTTCTAGTAGCTGCCTTTTGTGTCGTGCCCAGATTTCATAGCTGTAAGTGGAGCGACTCCTTCCTAGGATCTAACTCAGCCATCACTGGACACAGAGTCCCGGAGGGTAGTTCAAATAGTCTTTCCTCCATATTTTCGTATATTTTCTGGAGCATCCCACCCTAGATAACTCCTTGCCTGCTTTTTTCCAACATTTGGATCTTGTTTCTATTTTCTATCTTTTCTCTGGTTTTATATAATATGATCCTATCACTTAGCATGTTAGTAATTTTCTTTAGATGCAGAAATTATGTATAAAAAAAAATCTCAGCTTTTCTAGTTTGTTTTTCTTCCACCATTTCCGTTACTAGACACATAGAAGGGAAGCTGGTCATCTTAATCCAACCAGAGACTATATGATGTGGGACTACAGTGAGAGATTCTCTTTTCCTTTTCCTCCCCCCTCCCTACCCCCCAGTACTGGAGATTGAACCCAGGGCCTCACGTGTGCGAGACAAGAACTCTACCACTGAGCCACAACCCCAGCCCACATCCCCAGCCCTTTTTATTTTTTGTTGTGAGATATGGGCCAAGTTGCCCCAGGATGGCCTTAAACTTGTGATCCCCACTACCTGTCCTCCCAAGTCGCTGGGACTACAGGCATGCACCACCATGCCCTGCTTTAGCACTGTACTTTTGATGAGCCTTAGCCTGTCTGTTTAATTGTGTTTCTAGTGAGGAGCTCCTTTGAGCCCTCAGATGAAAGCCCTGTAGATGCACCCTGGCCCTAGTGGGCTCTTAATTCTAATCAGCAGCAAATCAGTCAAAATTTCTCTGCTTTTCAGAGTTTGAGGCTTAGTTTGTTATAGCTTCTACCTCAGATTTTTGGTAAATATCTCAAGCCAAAAGTTTGTTGTGATTTTAAGGCTCCTCAAGCCCCTAGTTTTGCCCCTCCGGTGTTATGAGACTGCTCAGTGCCACTGGCTTCTCTGGTCATCGGCTTCTACCCTCCGGGCAATGCTTGGATTGTTAGCCTCTTGCTCAAATCCAGAATCAGCAAATGCCCCAGGAAAAAGCATGTTGCAATGCTCAGCTCGCTTCTCTGTGATTATCCCTACTCTAGAATTTTGGGCCCTCTGGTTCTCCTTCCTTCAGCAGCTGAGACTTTTAAAATTTTATTTGGTTTTGCTAGTTCGTGACTGGAGATTGGTTAGCTAGAAGCAACTTCATCCTACTAAAAGTGGAGAACTCTGTAAGCACTTTTAAAGTGCTCATTTCCTCCCTCTGAACTTCAAACATCAATGCTCCTTAGGAGTTCATTTATATCATATCATAAAACATTGCTGCTGCTAAGAGAATAAGAGGGGAAATGAAACGTTTCCTCTATAGTCACAACAGTGTGTGTGTGTGTGTGTGTGTGTGTGTGGTACTGGGGTTGAACCCAGGGCCTTGTAACGCAAGGCAAGCTACCAGCTGAGCTCTGTCCCCAGCCCTACAGCGCTTCACTTCTGACACACAGTGTGTGGGCTTTGCCTACCGACTACTTCTTGGACACCAGCTGAGTGCCTGCAAATTCCATCCGGCACTACCTGGAGTCAGCTTGAGAGACCACAGGACTGCCTCTGCTCCAGATGCCAATCCCAAGTCCCTGCCTCTGCACCTCTGACCCAATGGCTATAAATCAGGGGTTCCTACAATACTCAAGGATCCTTGAGTTCAGTGATTATTTGTTAGGATAACTTACAGAATTGTCTACACAAACTAATGCACTGCCTTGAAGGAAACAAGAAAATAATTTATTCTAAGCCAAATATGAGTGACCTGGGCCCCAGAAGCACAGATGCCCTGAATGAGGGTTCCAAGGAAAAGAAGTTGTAATCACGTTTATAGGTAGAGAACAAAGATAAATGTAAATCAATACATTCAGGGAACACATGGATTACATGGGTGGGCAAGGTAAAGTGGGAAAATTTTGGCTACTGCACTAGATAGTATCTTACTGCATTCTTGGGGAGAAGATCAGTCAAATGAGGGGTCTGTTTTTTGTCAAGCTGTGCATAGTTAACAAGACCAAACACGCATCCCAGAAAGCTTACCTAATAGTCATGAGAATGTTAGGTAAGATACAAAAGTTAGAAGCAATGACTTGTTTTGAAAGGCCCCATATGGCCCTTATTTCATAAGCCTCCCTGTGCTTATCTGTTGTTTTTTTCCTCCATTTGAGGAGTTGTCCAGCTGGTACTTGTTTGAAAAATTCTATTGTAATGTGGTTTTTGCTTTTGTGTGCTGAGGATGGAACTCAGGGCCTCATACATGCTAGGCAAGTGCTTTACCACTGAGCTACATTCCCAGAAACTTAATTTCACAGAACTCAGACAAATAGTTTACTTACTAGATTGCTGATATATGATAAAGGACACAACTCAGGAGCAGCCAGATGGAAGAGATGCCCAGGGCAAGGTGTGGAAAACAGTCAAAGACTTTTCGTGCCGCCTCCAGCTGGGGGTGCTTCACTCCTAGTACCTGGATGTGTTCACCAGTCTGGAAGCTCTCTGAGCCCTGTCCTTTGGAGTTTCCACAGAGGTTCCGATACTTGTGCACAATTGACTCGATCTTTGGCTTTGGTGATTAACTCAATCTCTAGGTCCCTTCCCTCCCCAGAGGTTGGGGTGGGGATTGAAAGTTCCAACCCTCTGACCACATGGTTGGCACCCTGGCACCCAGCCCACATGGGGGCAATCCAAGAGTCCCCGCCACCATCATCATCAACATACAAGACACTTGCCACTTTAGAAATTCCAAGGAGTTTAGGAACTATGTACAGAAATCCAGGCAGAGAACAAATTTTAAAAATTATGTCCCCAGAGTTATTGGCGGGTGGTTTCTTCTGCTCTCCTTCAGAAGAATCTGATAAAGGCACCACTGCCCTGGGAACAAGGCTCTTGATTGGGACATCTTGCTGGAGAAGAAGGGAGACACAATACTGACCAAGAGTGTCAAGCTGGCTCCCAGGACAAAGGAGATGGCTAGTTTTATTCAGGTGAAAGGGTCTTTGCAAGGGGACTAAGGTTTAGGAATGCTAATTGAGTTTAGGTATACTTCATAGTTTTTTCCCCTGCACTTTAACTTTGCAGGACGCATAGTTAGCCAGTCATTCTGGCGCCAAATATTGCATATCTCTTCTCATGTCGAAGTTGCGTCCTATATAAACATCTCTGTCTTGTGCTAAGGATGAGTTGCAGCAGCAAGAGAACAGTTAAGAAAACACACAGGGGGAGAGTAAAAGAAAACACAAATCATGGCAAGTAGCAGTTTTATCCTTTTTTTTTCTTTGTCCTTCAAGAATTATGAGGAGGGCTTCCAAGTTCTAATGAGATATCTGGTTTTTTTTGTTTGTTTGTTTTTTAGTTTTGTTTTTTGAGGCCAATACGACTGAGAGTGGGTAAGTTGGAGAGGGCGTGTATCATGCTCTTCATAGTTTACAAGCCATGAGTCAAGGCCTAGGAGCGCATTTGCCCTGTCTATGATAATCCCTGTCTCATTCCCTTCTCAAAGATTTTACTCCCTTAAAGAGTACTGCTTTTTTGGGGGTCTCTGGCTGTCCCAACAATGTAAGCAAACAAAAAAGTGAAATGTTTTTATCACCTATTCCCCATAATCACAAATGTGCATAAAATGCATATGCATATTGTCAAAGATTTGAAGTAAGTGATTGATATAGGATGATAGCAATTTTTTCTGTGTAAAAATGTTTCTGCAATATTATTACATTGTCTGTTGAAAGTTGTCAGGTTACAAAAGTCAATGACCAGAAGGCTTGTTGTTCCTGAAGGTGAACTAAGGACTCCCAAGAATGTGTTGTGGGTCAAGGAGGAGGGAAGCTGGCCACCTTCCTATCTCCAGTCTTTAGGAGGAGATCAAAGCAGGACAGCCTTGTTTGTGCAGCCAAGCCATGTACTCAAAACATGTGAAGGAACCCGTCTGTGCCCTCGGCGTGCCATCTATCCCGCAGGTGCTTCCTCCTGCTTGTGGGCAGGTGCGGTTCTCCATTATATCCTGACCCGCCACTGCCCACGAGTATGTCCGTAATAAAATATCCAAACCCCCTCTGTTGAGTCCTCCAAGTTCTTTCTCTGGAATCAGTATAACAGCATGCTGGGGGCTTTGCAAACCTGGGGTTGAACAGAGGTATGTAAGGTCTAGGGATCTAAAGTTTAGGTCTCGGGGTAGAGCACTTGCCTGCATGAGCAAGCTCTGGGCTCCATCCTAGAACTGCAATTTAAAAACAAAGTTATGAATAACTATAGATTTTTAAGGAGAAGTGGTGGAACCAGGGCCTCACACATGGGAGGCAAGTGCTCTACCATTAAGCTATACCCCCAGTCCTATAAAATTATTTATTAAGAAAGGATCTTGGGGCTGTGGCTCAGCGGTAGAGCACTCGTCTAGCATGTGCGAGGCCCTGGGTTCGATCCTCAGTACCACATAAATAAATAAAATAAAGGTATTGTGTTCAACTACTTCTAAAAAATAAAATTAAAAAAAAAAAAAAGGAAAGGATCTTATGGGATGGGGTTGTAGCTCAGTGGTAGAGCGCTTGTCTCGCATGTATAAGGCCCTGGGTTCAATCCTCAGCACCACATAAAAATAAATGAAATAAGGATATTGTGTCCATCTACAACTAAAAAAAATATTTAGAAAAAAAAAGAAAAGATCTTATGGGGCTGGGGATATAGCTCAGTTGGTAGAGTACTTGCCTCGCATGCACAAGGCCCTGGATTCAATCCCCAGCACACCAAAAAAAAAAAAAAAGGATCTCATGGGCTGGGGTTGTGGCTCAGTGGTACAGCTCTTGCCTAGCATGTGTGAGGCACTGAGTTCAATTCTCAGCACTGCATAAAAATAAATGGATAAAATAAAGGTTCATCAATGTCTTTAAAAAAAAGAAAAGAAAGAATAATTGCTTAGTTGCTGAGATAGAGGCTGGCCTGTACCTTGTGATCCTCCAACTTCAGTCTCCCAAGTAAACTATGATTTAAGGCAGGCATCACTGTGCCTGGTTTAAACTTTTTTATAACTTGAATTTTGTGCCATGTGACTATATTAACTATTAAGGAAAACACACATACGCACACGCGCGCACACACACACACACACATCCGAGAGTCTTATAGGGCCAGAAGGTGACATAAATATTATGAATGAGGAAACAGGTAATTGGTTCTACTTTGTTAGCTGTAAAGACAATAGGAAAGAATCTAGCCCTGATTTATTTTGGGGCACAGAAAATTGCCTATTTAAAAAAAATTATTTTTTAGTTGTAGATGGTCACAATATCTTTATTTTGATTTTATTTTTATGTGATGCCAAGGATTGAACCCAGGGCCTCACGTGTGCGAGACAAGAACTCTACCACTGAGCTACAACCCCAGCCCCGAAAATTGCCTATTTATTTAAGAGATTGCCATGAGCAAAAGGCTCTTAATGTTCCTGTTATTTGTGATCCCTATATTTTTGTGAAGAGATTTAAAATTAGGCTGTTGTTCAACCTTTTCCACAAAGGTATAATAAATGCAGATGATGGCTTTGTTAGAACTTTAGGCATTTCATTAGTTTTGTTTTTCATTTTTCTTTTCTTTTTTTTTTTTTTTTGAGATAGGGTCTTGCTATGTTGTCCAGGCTGGTATCAAAGCATGGGTTCAAGGGATCATCCTGCTTCAGCCTCCTGAGTCGCTAGCTAGTATAGCTAGGTGTGCACCACAGGGCCAGGCTTACCTTTTCCTTTTTAACTTGTCAAAATCTTCATGTCTGATTGACTGTTTTTGTGTGTGGTGCTGGGGATTGAACTCAGGGCCTTGTGCCTGTGGGGTAGACACTCTACCAACTTGCTATATCCCCATCCCTACCTAGACTCTTCCTTATGAGGGGTGCTAGGGATTGAATGTAGGACTGCTCTACCACTGAGCTATATACCCAGCCTTTTTGATTTATTTCTTTTGAGACAGGGTCTAAGTAGCTGAGGCTGGCCTCAGACTTGTGATCCTCAGCCTCCTGAGTGGCTGGGATCACAGATGTGTCCGTAGTCCCTATATTTTTTCAATACTCTTCCCACAGGATTTATTCCAGTCTTCTAAAGAAGTCAGCAAACTATGGCCTGAGGCCAAATTCAACTTGTTTTTGTTTAGCCCTTTACAGCTAAAAATAGTTTTGACATTTCTACATGGTTGAAAGAATGAACAAAAGAATATTATGAAATTCAAGTTTCAGTGCCCATAAATAATTTTATTGGAACATAGCCATCATGGTTATTCTTTTTATGTACTGTATCATCTATGGCTGCTTTCATGCTCCTTTGTCAGGGTCAAGGAGGTTCACCATAAAAATCGGAAATATTTGCTGTCTGGTCCTTCACAAAAAGTCTGCTGACCCTGTGCTAAAGGGCTCTGAATGAGAGTCTCACAGAGTCACTGCTGTTTGGTGTGATAAGACTCACTGCATTAATAGCGCCTGTTTTTGATCACTCTTTCTTGTATCTATGCCTTTTTTTCCCCTTTGGTGCAGGGGATTGAATCCAGGCCCCTGAGCATCCCAACACATGCTCTTCCACTGAGCTCCACTCCTGGCCTTAGCCATACCTTCTGTCTAGAATCTTGTATTACTTTCCACACAGGCTCAGTCACATGACTCTCTTTGCCCAGTGGGAGTCTAAGCAGAGGCTCAAAATGGTATTGCACACTGGAGATTTTTCTCTCCTGCTCCTCTGCCTCTGTGGTGTGAACAGACCCAGGCTAGTCAACTGTAGGATGAATCATGTGACCCAGAGCTGAGTAACCTGTCATTTCACCTGAGGTCATCATGGGTTAGCCAACATTAAGGACCTCAAGATCATCACAACTGCCTAGCCCACCCACAGCTGACCACAGACAGACATGTGAGCAGGTCCAGCAGAAACCACCCAGACCCAGCCCAGATCAGCTGAACCCCAAGACTCTAGAGCCAGGGAACTTTTTTTTTGTTGTATTCCACTTAAGTCTGCCAGTGGTCTGTCACACATTATTTTGCTACCAGAAAACAGCACATGAATTTTTATTTTTACTTTTTTTTTTTTTTTTTTTTTTTTATTTTTGGGGAAAGGGTGGTTCAAGACATTTGTTGGGACTGCAGGAGTAAACACAAGCAAGCAATGCTCAGCAAACATCCGACTCTTATTCTTGCAAAGAGCCAAACTGTCCTTAATTTTTCAAATTATACTTTGACCCAGTTAACTGGAGTTATTTCTGCATTAACTCTCTGTCGGCTTCACACAGGCTGTTGGGCCATCAAACTTGCACTGACTCTTTTACAGGTTACTTAG
>NW_026000174.1:63495006-63620730 GCF_001458135.2 Marmota marmota marmota | reverse complement strand
CTATGAGACTCTGTATCAAAATGAAAAATAAAAAGGGCCAAGAATGTATGTAACTCATTGGTTAAGTGCCCCTGGGTTCAATCCCAGTACCAGAAAAAAAAAAAAAAAAAAAGATTTGTTCTTGGGGTTTGGGCTTAGTAGTTAGAACATGTGCTTGACATATTTGAGGCCCTGGGTTTGGATCCCCAGCACCAAAAACAAACAAATAGATTTGCTTTCCATCTCTAGTTTTCAATACTTTGATGATGATATGCCCAGATATACCTTTGTGTGTGTGTGTGTGTTTGTTTCAAGTTGTGTTTACTGAATATCTCAAATCTGTAAATTTCTTTCACCAGATTTGTGAAATATTTGGCTATTATTTTTTAAAATATTTTTTCTTTTTTTATTGATTTTATTTTTTTAAATACACAACAGCAGAATGCATTACAATTCTTATTACTCATATAGAGCACAATCTTTCATATCTTTGTATATAAAGTATGTTCACGCCAATTCATATCTTTATACATGTACTTTGTGTTTTTTTGCATTACAATTCTTATTGCACATATATACCACAATTTTTCATATTTCTGTTTGTATATAAAGTAGGTTGATTCCCAATTTGTGTCTTCATACATGTACTTTGGATAATGATGCAAATATTTTTAGTTGTAGATGGGCATAATACCTTTATTTGCCTCACACTTGCTAGGCAAGTGCTCTACCCTGAGCTACAACTCCAGCCTTCCTTTTTTTTTTTCTTAGTTGTAGTTGAACACAATACCTTTATTTCACTTATTTATTTTTTTGTGGTGCTGAGGATCAAACCCACGGTCTCGCATGTGCAAGCGAGCGCTCTACTGCTGAGCCACAACCCCACCTCCCCTACACTCATTTTTAATGTTTTATTAGGGTCTCGCCAAGTTGCTTAGGACCTTGCTAAATTTATGAGGCTGACTTTGAACTTGCAATTCTCCTGCCTCAGCCTCCTGAGTCACTGGGATTATAGGCATGCACTACCACACCCAGCTTAGCATATGAATTTTTAAAATGTCTTCTGCCAAAAAAGCTAAGGAGCATTTATTTTATTCTTTTGAGGACAATCTCAGCCTCTGATAGGGAGAGTGTCTGAATGAAGCATAGATGTCTGGAATCCAGGGGGTGAGGCAGCAGATAATTACATCCTGAACTTCTGCAGAAATACTTTATCTCATAATGAACTCAATGAATGTCCATATTTGTTCTCTGGCTCAATCTGCCCACTGGGTCAAATAGGTGCTGAGGGTAGGACTTGGTATACCTCTTAACCATGGAGTGATCTAGCTAGACAGATTCCACCATTTATGAAAAAAGAATTTAATTTATTTTCTATTTACAAAATGTAAAAAAGTATCTTAGGTATAAAAATCTAAATGTCTAAGAGGGGATCAGTCAAGAACACCCAACTACCACGCTGCATCCTTCAGTCACCAGAGCGTGGTGTCAGGAAGGTGGAGACTAGTAGGTTCAAAGGGTGAGCCACAGCCTCGGCAGAGGGGAGGGGTGCAAGGAGTGGAACATGGCAGGAAAGGAAGGAAAGGGCGGAACTGAGGTAGGGGACAGGAGGCACTACGCACAGGAGTCTGTTGGGGAACTCGTGGAACTTGTGAGAACACAACTGGCCCAAGCATGTCCTAGGGAAGTCCAGCTATTTCCTGGTGCAGAGGCCGATCCTTCCTGAAGAGCTTCTATCAGGAAGGAAAGGCAGCCATCAGTGTGACAAGAAGCAGTCACCTTCGGACTTGCATGAACTCCTTGCGCAGCCACAGAGAGTCCTGGTAGAAGCGTGGGTCGCCCAGTCTCACGGCCGTCCGTTTGTAGAAGTAGCAGTACAGCACTGCCGCTGGGGACAGAGCAGAGAAGAAGCCTCTGGGGTGACCCTGAGAACTCCTTTAAGGGCGGGAACCCAGCCTCCAAGCTGAGGGCCTGCCTCAGGGCTTCCCACTGCCTCCATGCAAGGAGTCTTCTGTTCTTGACATGACTGTCCCAACCATCCCAGGCCAGCTGTGAGGGGCTACAAGGCCAGGATCAAGGCCAGCACAATAAGTAAGCCTGAGGCTGCTGTGGTCCTTACCCAGTCTCTGGAATACAAACAGCGTTTGAAGTCCATCTGTCCAAACAAAGCTGTTGGAATTTTTCCAGCGTAAGTTCTGAAGAAGATATGAATAGAAAGGAAAGGGTTAATAGCTGCATGTGGCTCTAACGTCTCCAACTTGTTTAGAGGCAGAGATGCCACTTGGTAGAAATTCATGCTATTCCCCCCTCCTTCCTGCTTTCTGTAAGGCCAAGGAGTGTTTCTTTTTTTTACTGAGGATTGAATCCTTTGTTAGTGGAGCTGCATCCCAAGACCTTTTTATTTTGAGACAGGGTCTTGCTAAATTGCTTAAGGCCTGGCTAAATTGCTGAGGCTGGTCTTGAACTCACAATCCTCCTGTTTCAGCCTCCCAATTGCCTGGATTACAGGTATGCGCCACTAAATCCTGGCTGAAAGAGTGTTTCTGAAAGGAGCCTCAAGCTCCTCCTTTCTTTTTCTTTTAATATTTTTTTAGATGTTTGTGGACCTTTATTTTATTCATTTATTTATATGCGATGCTGAGAATGGAACCCAGTGCCTCACACATGTGAGGCAAGTGCTTTCCCACTGAGCCATAACTCTAGCCCCTCAAGCTCCCTCCCCTTTTTTTTGGTACCAGGGATTGAACTCAGGGGCACTCAACCACTGAGTCACATCCCCAGCCCTATTTTGTATTTTATTTAGAGACAGGGTCTCCCTGAGTTGCTTAGCACCTCCACTTTTTGCTGAGGCTGGTTTTGAACTTGCAATCCTCCTGTTTCAGCATCCTGAGCCGCTGGGAATACAGGCAGGCTCACGGGAGCTCCCTTTTTTTGATGCAAAGAGGATACCTTTAACCCTGAGGGAGGAAGTCTGAACTGAGGTATTTATCCCCTTTCATTCCACTGCCTTTGCCAAGCAGAAATGATATGGACTGTATCAGGAGTTCTGCTGCTGTCTTGCCTTGAAAATGTCAAGCTCAGCTCCTGTTAGATAAAAGCTTTGGAACACTCAGTGTAATCAGATCAACAGCTTTAGCAGACAAAGCCAGGACCTATTTATGTTCCAGCACCTGGAGTACAAAATCCCTTACAGGAGGCAGACACAGTGTCACATGCTTGTAATCCCAGCAACTCAGGAGGCTGAGGCAGGAGGCATAAGTTCGAAGCCAGCCTCAACAATTTAGCAAGATCCTCAGCAACATAACAAGACCCTGTCTCAAAATAAAAAATAAAAAGGACTGGGGATGTAGCTCAGCAGTAAAGCACTCCTGGGTTCAATTCCCAGTTTAAAAAAAGTCACCTGCTGGTACCATTTTCAGACTTCAACATTGTTCTGTTCCTTCCCTATAAGCTTATTTATCTCCATGAGATCACAAACTCTGTCCCCAGGCAGCTCATCAAAACAAAAAAACTCTAGTAATGAAGGGACTAGAGACCCTGAGTATTTTGTTTGATCGACTGATTGTGGCCCAGGGCTTCATGCATGCTAGGCACAGGAAAGCACCCCACCATTGAGCCATGTCCCCAGCCCAGCCCATCAAAAAAAAAAAAAAAAAAAAAAAACCTCATGAAAGATGCACAAGATATCCAGAAATGGAAGAATTTATGTAGTACCCTGTATCAACCCATCTACCCAGGTAGCTAAAACAGATTCAACTTCCTGTTTTAGCTCTGACAGGCCTCTTTGGTGCAAAGGTACACTGAATAGTCCAGGAGAGTCCTTAGACTCTTGGATAAGGCTGTTGTTCAACACAGAGAGCTAGACCCAAGTGCCTTTTGAAACTCTCATGTGCCCAGTGCTCTATCACATCACTTTCATTTCACCTATCTCCCACCAAGGAGGTGGAGGGAAGCACATGAGTGATGCTGGATTCCCAGGGAAAAGATCTTACTAGCTCTTTAAAGATCTGAGAATTTAGAACTCCACTCTTACCATGACCCAGACATGAAGGGAGATGCTGAGCGCAAAGTACACAGCTGTCAGGATGATGGTCCCTTTGAACTTATGGAATAGGAGGTTGACCAAGCCAGCCTGGAAGACGAAGGTGTTGAAGAACATGAGGAAAATGATGATGATGTTGAAGAGGATTGCAATATCCTGGATGCTGCAGACATATAAAACATAAGACGGCCAAATGTGTGAGGACCCAAGAGCTGGGGACAACTTGAGATCTGTCCTGCCTTGAGATATAGTCACCCAGAACCCTCACCGAAAGCATCAGCTTTAGGACCCAAATGACATGAAGCTGCAATTACCCAGAATTATAGCCCACAGACACGATGTGCTCCTCTGACAGTCCTAATTTAATAAACCAATGAGGCATTTCTGAGAACCTAGTTTTCTCCCACACACACCAAATCTGTGTGTCACATACCTGGTCCTGACAGATGATTTCATCTGGAAAGACAACAATGGACTTTCCCCATCTTTGGGTGGCCAGTGCCTTCATGCCATCCAAGTCCCAGTTCAAACGTTCCCCCTCTTTAGAAAAACTTTCCTGCAACCCCATTAACTAAAGTAAATCCCCCCTCTCACTGCAGCTAGTTTACATCCACGTCTGATGTCACTATATTAAAATCTTATTTTGCTATACTCCGCCATTGTCTCTCCAGGAGAACAGAAACCCTGAGGGGGAACTGGTCAGGTTACCACTGCAATTACAACACTGGCTGCCAGGCCAATGAATGCTCACTGAACAAAGGAAGTTCCTTCCAGGAGTGTGGTTTGCAGCTTATGAACTGCCTCACGAAATCTGTAAATTATTGTGGAGAATAAATGCCAATACTTTCTATCCTATAGGAGTCATATATTATTAATGTGATTGTTCTTTTTTTTAAAAAAAAATATTTAGTTGTAGAAGAACACACAGTATCTATTTATTTTTATGTGGTGATGAGGATTGAACCCAGTGCCTCATACATGCGAGGCAAGCACTTTACCACTGAGCTATAGCCTCAGCCTCATGATTGTTCTTTCAACCTGCTATATTGTAATTCTCTTTTAAGGCAAAGACAGTATTCTATCCCCAGATGAACAAAATGACAGGGTTAGTAGACCTTCATTTCCTATCTAAACTGTTCTCCAACTCTTGTTAGACATACATAAAAACAGAAAAAAAAGGTATATAAAAAGAGGACCTGTGACTACATTTGTATACCATGAGAACTCAGGACATTGTTAAATTTCATTCTCCCTGGTATTTCTCTGATAATAACTATTTCATGTGGCAGGGACTGAATCTAGGGCCTCATGAATGCAAGTATACATGTAAGTACACATGCTACCACTGAGCTACAATCCAAGCCCACCTACTAATAACTTTAAAAATGCTAAGTCATGAACTTAATTAAGCAGGGCCTTCAAACTGCCTAAGTTCAGCTTTCCAGATCTACCCTCCGCACTCACATGAAGAGCACCAACTGGATGACAGGAGCTATTCGGAGTAGCTCTGAGAAGGAATTGACAAAGAGGTCATAGGACAGCAGCAGGAACTGCAGGGACAGCACCAGGCTGTAGTTACTGGTCTGAAGCATCTTTCTTCTGCTTTCTTGGGCCTCCAAGGGCACATTCCACAATTCCCTTAAAAAGAGTTCTTGGTTCTCTCCCCAGCACTGAGGAGAAGTGTCTAAGTCTTCCAAATCAAGAGCTGTTGCCCTTATTCTCAGACAAGGACCTGTTGGGGCAAAAAGAGAGGCAAGGTTAGAAATCCATTAATATAATAAACATTTACTGAGCACCTACTACTGTATGTCAGGCATGATTCCAGATGATTGGGATACATTAGTTAACAAAATCAACAACCAAAAAACCCACTTTGTCATTCCTTCTGGGGACCCTCACAGTCAAACTTTCTCCATGCCAGGATCCTTCTAAATGCAGAACTTCTCTAACCAAAAAACCGAGGGGTACTTCAGAGAAGAGTCTGCCTGATCATGTAGCAATAGTAATGTTAACAGCAGTCATATACATCACTTGCAGTGAGCCAGGGACTGTTGTAAGCACTAACATTCAAATCTCATAATAACCTCATGAAATAGAAAACATGTTTATTCCTTTCCCCATTTTACAGGTGAGAAAACTGTAACAGATATGTGTATATGTAGGTCTATATGTCTGAGAGACTGATATGTAAGGAGGTAGGAAAAATATGTCCACATGGAAGTGGCAAGGGCAGAAAGAGCCGGGAGGAAACAGTGCTCTCCAAAAAAACTTTATGTTATGGTTGAGGAAGAAACACAGAGGCATCAAGTAAGGGGAGCTGGGCCTTTATTTTCATACATCTCAAGACCCACAAGCTGCTCTGTGATCCTGCAGCTTAGATCAAATCAAATTTTCAATGTGCTTTAAAGTGTTAGAGTGACTAAATTAGCATCTGTAAAATGTTTAAAGTCTACACTCTAAATTTAGCCTAACTACAATAAGATTTATTCCATGCTTGTACAATCATATCAAAACAAATTCTACTATAAAAAAATTCACAAATTCTTTTTTTATAACCACTTAATTCTAGGACTATCCTACAAATAAGCATTTTCACAGACATAATATCTATTTGCATGGAGATTCTAAAAGGTTAAAGCCCTCAACTAGCTCACTGGGTTTAGTCCCACCTTACTGGATGGATGAATGTGGCTTCTCTGAGCTTGAGTTTCCCCACTTATTAAATTAAATAATATTGATAGCTATCACCCAGGTACCAGCACCAGAATCAACTTGTTAACCAAGATAATTTCTTTTAATCCTTGCAACAACTCTGCAAAGTAGGAAAGCATTCTCCCCATGCTACACCAGGTCCGAGTTGTCACTCTTCCTGGTCGCAGAGCCAGGATTCCTAACTCGGGTGACGCACACACCACTTCACAGGCCTCTGGCGAGGTCTGTCAGGTAGACACACGTCGCTCTCCCGACTTGGACGCTCATCTCTTCCAGCGTAGGGCGGTGGGGACTCGCGAGGCACAGCCGCGCTCTTCGCCCTTCGTCCACCGCTACCTCCGGCCTTCGCCTTTTCTTGGGGCAGCTTCCCGCGTCCTTCCTAATCACTTAAAAAAGGGCTTGGCGTGGCAAAAAGCCCAAACCAAAAGGAACGGCAATAAAAATCCAGATTTCTGGGCACTCTCCCCACTGCTCATCAGTCACTCTCACCTCAAAGAACCAACGTCGGTTGTCATGGGGACACCATTCCGGCTTCCGGAAGCCGGCTTCAAATTCCGGAAGTAGATGGCGGACGCGGGCTCTTTCAGCAAACTGACCTCGGCTTCCTCTCCCCTCTCTACGGCAACCCAGCCTCCATGTTCGGGCCTTCGATTTCCGGGGCCCGCCTGGTCCTGGCCGTCCCAGCGTCGCCTTTCGCTGACCAGGGCTCCCGCCCACGTCTCCGGAGACCTTCCTTAGGGTCTGATCTTGGCGGCAAGCAGTGTATCAACCTGAACATTTCCGTCTCCTCGAGATGGGGTGGAAGGACAGGGCAGACGCGTTGTGACGCTCCTAGGCCCGACCCGGGAGTGGGGAAGAAACGCCGGTGGAGGAACCGGGTCGGGGAGCCGGCACCTGGCCGCGCAAGGAGCTGGTGATCCCGCGCCTGGGACTGCATTTCCCAGGCGGCCTCGCGCGCCACCGGAAGTGCTGCGAGCCTATAAGAGCGGGAGGCGGCGCCGGGCGCTTCACTGCCAGCTGAACCGGACTTGCCGGAGAGTCGGACCTCTACCTTCCAGGACACTGGGGAGTGGCGGTTCTGGTGTCGGGCTGAGAGAGGCGGGTTTCGGAGTCCCCGGCCCCGTGGCGTCCCACTGTGGTTAGGGGTGAGAAAGAGCCCGGGGTGGGAGTTAAGGGACCTGGGTTCCACTGCCGACTCCGCTGCTACCACTACCTCCTCTCGCGCTGTCGCGACCCCTCGCTTGGCCTCAGTTTTCCCTTTTAGGAAATGGACTCTCTTCTCCGTACCCTTCCTTCCACAGCTGGTGGTAATAAAAGGCAGGAACGCTTTCGGAAGCCTCAAAAAGCTGGCGGAGCCCGCACACCTGTTTTTCACCCAAGATTTGCTGGGACCGAGCGCCTAGCAGAGGAGTCAGAATAGGGCCCCTGGGTGCCTAGAATGGTTAGACCTGAGGCAGTCTGAAGGACTGTCTGTGATCCGTGGTGCTAAGGAGGACTTTGTTTACCTACATCCAGGCTGGAATAGTGGGCTACACACTCCTGAATCCCGACTTACGAAGCTACCTTTGGAAGTAAGGAGTCCTAGGAGCTGAGGAGGAGTAAACCAGAGTGCCTGTACCAGCTCAGCCGGTCGCCTTGGCCAAGTCACTTTCCTTCTTTGGGCACCAGTGTTAACAGTGTTTTTGATCTGTTAAGATAAAAGGTTAGGGCTTGAACCCAAGGTTTGGGTTTCAGAATTTTTTTTCCCCCAGTACTGGTGATGGAACAAGGGGCGAGCTACCTCTGAGCTACATCCCCAGCACTTTTATAGTTTAATTTTGAGACAGGGCCTTACTAAATTGTGGAGACTGACCTCAAACTTGGGATCCTCCTGCCTCAGCTTCTGGAGTGTTGGGATTACAGGCATATGTCACCATACTAGGCTTGAGTTTTAGGATTCTTAAAAGCCCCCCTATCCATCTATGAAGGAAAAGCAACAAACTGACTCTCTGTCCCTTCATCTGTGGTTGTAAATTATAAAAGTAACATTTACAGGAGTTTGAAATAGAGCTTTGTCCTGAATGGTGAATGGGCAATACTTCTTTCTTCTTTGGTACTGAGGATTCAACTCAAGGGAGCTTTACCACTGAGCTACATTACAGATCTTTTTATTTTGAGACAGGATTTCACTATGTTGCTTAGGGTTTTGCTAAATTGCCCAGGCCAGCCCCCAACTGCAGTCCTCCTCCCTCAAGCTCTCCAGTCTCTGGCATTAAGGCACATGTGTCACTGTGCCTGGAGTAGATACTCATTTCTAACTTCTAGGCCTGATCTTGGTTTAGCTCAGTCTAGGGGAATGCTTTCTGCCAAGGAATTAAGGAAAGTATTGGGTTAATGAATAGACTCCTTTGATCAGAGTCAATAAACTATAACCCACAGGCCAAATATGGCCTTCCTGAATGGTTTTTACATGTTTAAATGACTGAAAAAAATTTAAAGGGTAGACTTTGTGATACATGAAAATCATGAAACTCAGATTTTAGTCCCATAAATAAAGTGTTATTGGAACCCAGTAATGCTTATTTGCTAAGTTATTGTCTGTGGCTGCTCTGCACTACATCAGCAAAGTTCATGACATGGTTGTGACAAAGAACATATGTCCTGAAAAGCCTAAAATATATATTACCTTGTTCTTGCATAAGAGTTTACTAACTCCTACCTTAGGAAGGGGCTCTGTGCAGTGAGGGCAGAACAGGAATGATAGGCACATTCTGGAGTCCTAGCCCAGCCTGCTGTATTAGAACAAATGAATGCATGTTCTCAGCATTTGCATGTAATTTTCACTGCATTCTTCATTTCTTCTGCTTTTGCACTTTCAGGAAGGAGGGCTCTCCTGTGTATTATGAGCAAAGCAGTTTTAAGTTTCCTGCCTTCTATCAGGAAAGTGTCATCACCTGTGTCAGAGAGCAGTAAGTAATCTAGGACTTCTAGGGATAGGGATACAGTCCCTTTTGGATTATATTTCTTTACAAAGGAAAAAAATGTAGAAAGACATACTGTCAGATAGATGGAGCCTGCTGACCGAGAGCTCCTTCATGCTGACTTAACATTTCACCAATGGAGTGGAAGGTGTGTTAGCTAAACATGTGGTGACCTAAAGCTTCCTCTGCCTTTTCAGGAATTGGGGAGGCAGCTCTGAGACTGGGTAGCAAATCTTTGAGCTTAGTAGTTGAGTCATGAAACTGGGTGGCATGATTTTTCTCCTGCCAGCCTTCCTCAAGGAAGCTTGTTTTTCTTCCCTGCCTCTTAGACCTTAGTCTCTCAAAGATCACTGCTAACTTGGATCATTTTGTAAGAGTCTGGTGTCTATTCCTGCTTAGATGGATGCCCGACGCGGCATGTAATCAGGGCTATGGAGAGGCCTGGACAAATGCCAGGACCATGAGCTTTAGATCTTGTTTTGGTATTTTTTGGTACCAGGAACTGAACTCAGGAATGCTAACCACTGACCCACATCCCCAGTTCCCCCTTCCTTTTTTTTCCCTTATATATTTTATTTAGAGATGGGTCTCAGTAAGTTGCTTACGGCCTCACTAAGTTGCTGGGGCTGGCTTTGAACTTGTTGATCTTCCTGCCTCAGCCTCCTAAGCCACTGGGTTTATAGGCATGCACCACTGCACCCAGCTCTAGTTTTTTTTTTTTTTTTAATATACAAATATACATATATTTTAGTTGTAGATGGACACAATATATTTATTTTGTTTTATTTATTTTTGTGTGATGCTGAGGATTGAACCCAGGGCCTCACACATGTGAGGCAAGTGCTCTACAATCCAGCCCTAGGTTTTTGTTTTTTGAGATGAGGTCTCACTGTGTGACCCAGGCTGTCCTGGAACTTCTTTGCTCAAATGATCCTTCTGCCTCAACCTCCCCAGGCATGTGCCACTGCACCCAGCTACCATCCATATTTTTGTTAGGATAAAACTCCTATGACAGCAATAACTAAGAAGAGTTATAATGCTTGGCTCTCATGATATATTTTTTTAAATATTTTTTTAATTGTAGATGAACACGATACCTTAATTTATTTATTTTTAAATGTGCTGAGGATTGAACCCAGGGTTTCACACATGCAAGGCGAGCACTCTACCACTGAGCCACAACCCCAGCCCTCATGATGTCTTCACTATGTTTCTTCACTTGGTCTGACAACCTATGGTCAAGGGGAGATTATGGAGCTGTTGGCCTTGGAGACAGACAAATAGGGCTTTGAAACTCTCTGCCCACTCACTGGGTCCTGTGCTCATTACTACTTCTTTCTGAGCCTTGTTTCCTCATGTGTGTGAGAGGGGTGACTCTCCTCATGGGGTTGTCAGGAGGAGTAAAAGGGATGTGTGTAGATCTGGTGCTCTCAGTAAAGCTCAATAAATAGTTTTCTTATTGCTGTGCTTTTCTTTCAGATGAAAACAAGTCCTGCAAATGTTAAGTGTTTTGCTTAAGGTGTGCAGTTTGTAAGAATCAGAGGCCGTCCATCCCTCTGTCGTCAGCCTACTGCTGGGTCTAAAGGTGATGAACCAGGGGTTGTCCCTCCTTGGGAGCTATTGGCTGTTTCTTCTCTCTGTTAGATGGTTTAGAGGGACGGACCTCAACTGAGGGAACTACAGTCTTGTCTTCTTGGTGCGAGTCCATGGGACAGGACGACAGCCTGGAAGTCTGGGCCCATGCTGGCCACGTTTGCTAGAAGCAGGGCAGGGCTGGTCCTGTGTCTTTGCCTGCTTTTTTGTTTGTTTGTTTGTTTGTTTTAGCACTGGGGGTGGAACCCAGGGCCTCACACACGCTAGGCAAGGGCTCTACCACTGAGCTGTTCACCATGTCTTCTGCTCGACTTTCAGGAGCCAACTTCTCAGAGGTGTTAATATTAACCAGTCCTGAATCCAAAGTTGGTTTCTGAGTTTATCAAGTACACACGGAAATCTCAAAATAAACCTCTTGCTTTCTAGACCATGAGTTCTTGGTTCCTCTTTTTTCCTCTGGACTTTCCCCAGTAGATGAGAAAGCAGAAGTCTCAGGCCTAAAAACAGCTGAGGGGTATCACTCAATTCAAGGAATGAAGTGTGAGGATTCAGGTGAAGGCTTGATCTTACCTCCCCTGTGGGCATTAGCCCCAAGGAGTTCGCCATCTGGGGAGGAAGAACTTCCCTTTCGTTTTCTTTTTGCGGTACTGAGAATTGATCTCAGGGGTACTCCACCACTGAGCTACATCCTAGCCTTTTTATTTTATTTTTGAGACATGGTCTTATTAATTTGCCTAGGCTAGTGTCAAACTTGAGATCTTCTTACATCAGCCTTCTGATTCAAGCATATCTGTCTTGAAATCTAATTTTTTTTATCACAAACAGGATGCTCAAAATGTTCAAATATGCAAATACTTCAAAATTCAAAATCTCTGAAATCTGAAAACGCTTCTGCTTCCAGCCTGTAGTGTGTATACCCCTTTCAGGTCGTGCTGTTAGAAGTCAGGGCTTGGGCATTTGCAGCCTGGCCTGGATTTTGATTCCTGTTTCTTCTTGCCTGGATTGGTCCAGGTGAGGGGAGACTAATCCTAGGGTTCTGGACCAGGCCTTGTCATCCAGCTCAAGCTTGCTGCTCTGTACACTGCCAGTGCTGGGGTGGGGCCTCACTCATTCACTGTAACTAGACATGGAGTCCACTTTGCCTTTGAGCCCTTATGGGGGTGGTACCCAGGCTAATGATAGGGGAACTGAAGCAAAAAGTTTCCATACCATGGGCCAAGAGAGAGGTCAGTGTTATTTCTGCTAGTTGGTGTGTGAGATACACCTCAGCCAGCAGTGACATGTGATTTCTGCTTCTAGGAGTTCTTAATCAGAATGGCTTCAGGACAGTTTTACCTGTCCTGCCTTGTTCTGGGATCCCTGGGCTCAATGTGCATCCTCTTCACTGTCTATTGGATGCAGTACTGGCGTGGTGGCTTTGCCTGGGATGGCAGCGTACACATGTTCAACTGGCACCCAGTGCTCATGGTGTCTGGCATGGTGGTACTCTATGGAGCTGGTGAGTAAGAGGTTGGTATGGGAGGTATGATGGAGCCCAGGCTGGACAGGTCAGCAGTTCCCCTCTCCCAAGGCTGGCCTTTGTCAGTGTTGGGTTTGGGGCTGCTGGGGTAGAGTGGGTTGGAGTGCCACTGGGTCCATTTAGGGGAGGAAATGGTAAGAGTAGGGCATCTCAGAAGAGCAGCTTTACAGATACACTGGGACAAGTGTCAGCAAACTTCTGTGAAGGGCCAGAAAGTAAATATTTCAGGCTTTGCCAGCCATTCATCTATATCACAACTACTTAGCTCTGCCATTGTATTGTATGAGTAGCCACAGAAAAAATAGAAACAAGTCAGAAGCTTCCAGCTACACTAGAAGCTGAGGAGGAGGATCATAAGTTCAAGGCCAGCCTAGCAACTTTGTCAGAGCCAGTCTTGAAATTTTAAAAAAGGAGTGGGGATATAACTGAGTGTTGGAGCACTTGCAGAACTTGTGTGAGGTCTTGCATTCAATCCCTAGTACTGCAAAAGAAAGAAAGAAAGAAAATACATAAGCAAACAAGCAGCATGGCTGTGAATCCAGTAAAACTTTATAAAAATAGGCAGCAGGTGGGAGTTGGCCTGTGAGCTATGGTGGCTGACTCCTGCTCTAAGGCTGATGCTCCCCCGGCATAGGCAGGCCCCCAGCTGAGGCACTTGCTTACTCTTCCAGGATGCGTCTTTGCCTCATTGAAATCTTTGCCTTATAAAATGGGAAGTGAGACTCATCCCCCGCCCATGTGCACTTCATGTATCATCTGTTTTGTTTTTACTAGTTTGTGGGGTGGGGTCTGTTGTCTCCTTTTGATAAGTAAAGAAATAGAAAGGAGAGGCCCAACAGCCAAGAGGCAGAGCCTGGATTTTTTTCCCAGTGCTGGGGATGGAACTCAGGGCCTCATGCATGCCAAGTAGGTGCTCTTCCACTGAGTTCACCCCCAGCCCTTTGTATTTTCAAGACAGAGTCTTGCTAAGTTGTCCTGGCTGGCCTCAAACTTGTGATGCTCCTGAATCTCTGGGCTGACTGCTGTGTGCCACTGTACTTGTGGCCCCTTACTCTTTAACTGGCTCTTCTCTCCTCCCTTCATGGCTGCCCCACAAATGATGGGAAGTTGATAGATGCTGAAGAGTCGATGCCAGTATCCTAGCATTTCCTCCTCCCCTCGTTGGGAGGCTGGGTGGGATCACATCAGGGTGATTCCCCTGAAGTGTGGCTGAGCACAGGGGACTGAGGCTGAGCCCCAGGACTGCTCTCTCTCCTGCAGCATCATTGGTGTACCGCCTGCCTCAGTCATGGGTGGGACCCAAGCTGCCCTGGAAACTCCTCCATGCGGCCCTGCACCTGATCGCCTTTATCCTCACTGTTGTGGGGCTGGTTGCTGTCTTTCAATTTCACAACCACTCAAATATCGCCCACCTCTACTCCCTGCACAGCTGGCTGGGTATCACCACCGTCATCCTCTTCGCCTGCCAGGTGGGTCATCACCATCCGCTTCCTTTGGGTTCTTTGGGAGTTATTAGCAGCAACTCCAGATAGTCCCTCTGCTCACTGCCTGGAGAGGGTCCTGCTGGGCACCCCCTGAAGACTTGGCAGACTACATGGCTGGGCGAGTTGGTGCCTCCTGCGCTTGCCCTGTTCCTTATAGCCATCATGCAGCCTGTGTGCTATCCCAGAGCCCTCTGGGCCAATTTTGTCATAGCATGTACCATGCTGACTCTGATCAGCCACCTCCTTTCTGCTTTGCCCACTCCTGTGTCTCTTTGAACCAGAAGCAACTGTAGAAGTGGTTTCTGTATTCCAATCAGTCCTGCACTAGAGAGGAGTTTATGAGCAAGGACTGGCAAGCAGCAGACAGTCGAGGATGACTGGGTTTGCTGGGAGAGCAGGACTGGAGCTGAGGGTTTCCTGTACCGTTTTTGCTGCTTGTGTAATAGAAACAGACAGCCCACATGAGCGGCAAAGGATGGTGGTGGGGCAATGCTGGTGGGAAAGAAGGGCCAAGCAACAGTGATGGGCAGGAAGTGCTCGTGGAGTGGGTGAGCTGGTGCATCTCGTCACACATGGTGTAGCCAGGGACTTCCTTCTTGTGTCCGCAGTGGTCTCTGGGCTTTGCCATCTTCCTCCTGCCCTGGGCATCCCTGTGGCTGCGCAGCCTCCTGAAACCGATCCACGTCTTCTTTGGAGCTGCCATCCTTTGTCTGTCTGTTGCATCTGTCATTTCCGGCATTAATGAGAAGCTTTTCTTCAGTTTGTGAGTGCTCTGGGGTCCCACCTCTTAAGACAGAGGGGAGGCAAGAGGGTTTTCAGAAAATGCACTGTATAATCAATCATAGAACCCCCCCACGGGGCTGGGCCTATTCCCGATCTGGAAGATGAGAGAATTGGTGTTTAAATTGAGACTGGTAAATTGGTCAACAAATATTTATGATCAGGTTGATTTAGTACCTATTCTGTGTCAGAAACTGTTCTAATTGCTTTACATCTAATCCTCTCAACTGCCCTATGACATTGGTGATGATGTCATGCCACCAATGAGAGCACTGAGGCACAAAGAAACTAAGTAACTTACTAAGAATGCACAGCCAATAAGTGGCAGAACTGGGATTCAGGGTTAGCAGTCTGACTCCAGAGCTTGCATGCGTAACCACTGCTGCCCACTCTTTTGAGGTGGGGGGCATAGTGAAAAGCAAATAAGAGGCTGAGAGGTAGCTCAGTGGTAGAGCACCTGCCTATAAGCACAGGGCCCTAGGTTCAATTCCCAGGACTGCAAAAAATAAATAAGTAAGTAAATAAATAAATAAAGTTGAGGTCAGCCCTGGGTTTAGATCCTGGCTGTCTTATTTACTGGTTATGTAACTCTGGGTGAGTTAATTTCATCCCTTTGAGCTTCAATTTCCTGGTAAGTCAAAAGTATTATATAGAGTTTTGTTATTATAGCAGGGACTTAAAAAGTATGTTAAAATTCCAGGTCACAAGTGGTCCCGAGAAGCTTTTGTTTCCTCTTTTAGTAGCATCAAGTCTCCCCCTGGGCAAAACCAGGTGGAAAAGTCTCTCAAGGACCCACATTGTCTTGTCATCTTTAGGAAAAATGCCACCAAGCCATATGCCAGCCTGCCCAGCGAGGCTGTCTTTGCCAATTGCACTGGGCTGCTGGTGGTGGCCTTTGGGCTACTGGTTCTCTACGTCCTTCTGGCTTCATCCTGGAAACGCCCAGAACCAGGGATCCTGACTGACAGACAGGTATGGCTGCTTGTCCTCCATTCCAGGGTGAGGTGCAAATAGGGCCAGATGTAGAGAAGGACCAACCAGGAAGGACGTGGGCCTTGCTGTGAAGACGGGTCCACTAGTCTGGTGAGAAGCCATGTGGCTTGAAGGTGGAATTAGGGTGGTTGACAGGGACAGTGGTTTCAGAGCAGCATATCCCAGTAGTGTGGCTGTCCAGGCTCAGCACCTCTCAGAATTCCTCCCTCCACCCCAATTCCTGTAGCACTGAGAGATGAGGTATGCATGGCTTTACCTTCCCTAAGGAAGTTCCTGAGTATGATGAGGGTATGTAGTAACTTCTGTGACAGTTTTGGGGCTAGGTTAGTGGGACTGGTGCTTGGTGACAAGTTGGGTGCTTGTAGCAAGTCTTGTCTGTTCTTGGGCTTCTGATGGTTGGAGGGTGTTAGGGTGTGGACCAGACTCGAGGACTTCGGGGCTTTCCTAAGAGATCTGGTGGCTTGGGCAGGGTCACCCTGCAAGTTGGGGGTCTCTATGAGCAGCTCAGGCCTGCTGTGACTCCTGCAGGTCAGGGGCAGTCTTAACTCCTGTGCTCTGCCTTCTTTCCAGCCCTTGTTGCATGATGGGGAGTGAGCCAGGGTGTCCCAGGAACAGTCAGCAGTTGATCTGTCCTCGCTTCAGAAGCTCTGCTCCACCTGAGCTCCAGGCTGGTCTCAGCAACAGACTTTCTTTGGGACCTGGGTTCAAACTTCTCTTTGCCTTGGTGTCAGGCCTGCTGTCTCCAGCCACTTACTGCCCATTTGCTTTTCTTGGTGGCTTTGGCTTCTCGGCGTTGACTTCAGGGCCTGCGTTTGCACAAGCTCTCCTTACCCCAGCCACTCTTGCTGTGTCTGCAGAAGTCCAGCTGGTTTCCCCTTTAAACTGTTAGGGATATGGCAGAAAATCCCAACAGTTTGGAAAAACTGGGACTCAACTGCAGCCCATAACGGGGGCCTTGAGGAAGGTCGGCTTTCCTGTTGAAGGCATGCATTTCAGTCAGGCCACCCACCAGAGAGCCGGCTTTATCTGCTGTCACCCATCCAGCCCTGGCCGGGTGTGCATCTGGTGGAGGGTGACCGAAGAAGGAGAGGATGGAGCAGCATCTGTGGAGAAGCCTGAGGGAGGGGGGTGTTGGTGCTCTGAGATAGTCTGTGTGGTATTTTGACCCTATGGCTCCCCCTCTTCTAGCTGCTGCTCCAGCTGGGGCCTGGATCCCGCCCTTTTCCTGTGACTTACATGCCTGTCACCACCAGGCAGCCCCACGAGTCCTGGTAACCTGCTGTCCCAAGAACAGACTACCTGTCCCCCAGAATCCTAAGAGTGATGAGTAGCAGAGGTTTCCTGGCCCCCTTTTCCTCCCTTGCTGGCAGGCCCAGCCTGTTCTCCTGGCAGGGCCCCAGCCCAGCTGATCCTTCCCTCCAGCCCACCATGAAGCAGGCCAGCATGGCACAGCACTGTGCCCAGCAGAGCCATCGCCACCTTCGGAGGAGTTTCTTGCTAAATACCAGGTGCTCCTGCTCCACAGTGGCGCTTGCCCAGGTAGACCTAGCCTCCTGTGGCATGCTGCAGCCCAAGCTTTGCTTTTCTGAGGAGAAAGTGGGTGGAGAGGTGCTGGCATGTGGCTCTTCTTGCCTTCTCCAAATAAGCCCTGCAGGTCCCAGGCTCCAGACTTCTGTGCTTAGTAGATAAGGATGAGGCTTGGGGTTTGCAGCCCTGTGCTCCCTGGCAGGTAGCCACCAGGTTGTTTACCCCAGTCTCCATTGTCAGATGTTGGCAGAAGGCTTGTGTCTGGACTTCCTGGTTGGATGAAAACTTCAGTGCTGCTGGGATGACTGCCAGGCTCCTGGGTCATGAGCAGTTCCCTGTCTCCATATGAGTGGGCATTTTACTTGTTTATTGAAGCTTGATTTCCATTAAATGTTTTTAAGAATCAAAGGTCATCATCGTCTGTTCAGGTTGCTTTAACAAATACCATGGATTGAATGGCTTCAGAAAACGTTATTAGGCTGGGTGTGGTGGCACATGCCTGTAATCCCAGTGGCTTGGGAGGCTGAGGCAGGAGGGTTGCGAGTTCAGAGCTAGCCTTAGCATCTTAGCGAGGCCCCAAGCAACTCAGCAAAACTCTGTTTCTAAATATAAAAAAGGGCTGAGGATTTGCCTCAGTGGTTCAGCTCCCCTGAGTTCAATCCCCAGTACCCAAACAAAAAACAACATGTGTTAGGCTGCAAGGCCAGGGTGGAGGCATGAGAGCGGTGGTGTCTAGTGAGGCCCCTTCATCACAGAACTCTTCTCCCTGGAACCACAGGTAGAAGGAGTGGAAGGAGCTCTCAGGGCCTCTGGTAAATGAAGACACTACGCCCACCGATGAGGGCCCTACCCTCACGACCCGATTACCTTCCTAAGTCCCCACCTGGTGACCCCATCACCCTGGGGGTGAGGTTTCCACATGTGAATTTGGAGAAGACAAAACATATCAAAAGCTTTCTCTGCTGAAATGACACTGCTGTTAATGAGCACTGGGGCAACTTGTAACAACCCCAGGGGCTGGGGCTGGGGCTCACTGGTAGAGCACTTACCTGGCACGTGTGAGGCACTGGGTTCAATTCTTAGCACCACATATAAATAAATAAATAAATAAAATAAAGATTAGAACAAAACCTCAGGACATGTCTGACCCTCACAGATAGACCTAGGGACAGGCCAGCCACAAGGCACTAAAAATCCACATAATTGTGTGTCTTCCTGGAATTGCATGTGATTCATGTATGTGTGGATGTCCTAAATAGTGGCTTTTGGGCACTGGCTCATCTTATGAGGAAGGAAATGTTTCCTGTTTTATAATCTAGAAAACAAGACTCAAAAAGGACAAATGATTGGCCTGAGGTCACCAGTCAGGAAATGGCAGAATTGGGATCCACAGTCTGCTGCCAGCCTTCTTCCTGCCTGCTGGGCACATACCTGTACATGCTGACACCAATCTATGATCAGGTACCTGTGACATGGCTGGGCAGAGAAGCTCAAGAACCAGGAGTCAAGTTTGGGTGAAATAGGTGCTGGGGGTAAAGGGGCCCTTTTCCTAATGTGATCAGCTGTAGATGCCACATGGTAGTGGAATGGATGGGAGGGCAGGTGGCTGACACTAGTGATAACACTAACTCTCAGAGCGCGAGTGCTCAGTCTGCACTTGAATCACCTTGTTGGTTCGCTTGAATCCTTTCCAATCGCTGTAAGATGGGCGCTCTCTTCTGACTTTACAGATCAGAGAGGCATAGACCTGAGTTCATGCAGCTGGTTGAAAGCAGAATCAGATTTCAAACCATGGATATTGGAGTCCATGGCCAAGTGCTTTCAGCCACTCTGTGCTGAGAACATACAGATGTGGCTGTGTGTGTGTGTGTGTGTGTGTGTGGTAGCCCTTATCAGCGCCACTCAGCAGTCCCTCCTGCCAACTGGGGTCCAGGGACCATCAATGATTGTTCTAAAAAGAACCAGGGGCTGGCATGGCTACAACTTCTGATCTATAGCTGAGCTTTAGCTTTTTCTTCTGATGTCCCAAATGCCCATCCAATCCCTAAAGACTCACTAAACTGTTAATCTGGTTAAAAAAAAAAAAAAGAAGCCTTTATACCAGTCTTATGCACGTCAGTGTGCTGTGTGTGTGTGTGAGCAGGAGGATGGGAACAGAACCAGCCCGGCAGAGCAGAGCGTGTCTTGGGCACAGGTAGCGTCGCAGGGTCTGGGAAGAGGGGGTCATGATCACAGCAACTGGGGCAGACAACCCTGGGAGAAGGCGGTGGCTTTATGGCTTCACCATGGTTTATTAGCTTTCTTTTCCACACTGACTTGGTTTCAGGTGCAGAGGCCTTTTACAGGGAGAGGTTCGGAATCTTAAAACCAAAGGCCATACTGTGGCTCAGGGGATGCTTTATCACTGAAGCTTGGCTGAGTGGGGAGAGCCCGGGGCTCCACCCTCCCTGAGGCGGGAAAGAGCAATGCTGGAGGGCTGGGGCCCACTCCAGCTCAGGAGCTGTCTGCGGTGGAGCAGTTTTTAGAGACCTGGTAGAGGACAGGCCCTGCGGTCAGAAAGGGGGAAGGTGACCACTGAAGGCAAAAAGAAGTGACGTCGAGCACTGCAGCACAGCAATGAGACAGGAGCGGAGGCGGAGGGAGGCCGTCACACACCCTGGTTCTGCAAGACCTCCAGGATGGCACGGAGGATGGCGGCAGCTGCCACTGCTCCTGGGTCTGGCTGATCCAGCCGCGCAGAGCTGATATAACTGGCTCTTCCGGCTCCAGCTTCCATGTTCTTGGTGGCCTCGGCTGCAGCTTCAGCACTCTGAGGGGGCATGGGAGTGGGCTTGAGGACAGGCTACCAGGCCTCTGCCCTGCAGCCTGACCCAGCGCGCTCTGCCCTATCACTGAGTGGAGAGGTCACCTTTCACTTCCTTCTAATAGAGAGGGAAAGGCACACCATTTACTGCGGCCCTGCTATGTCCCAGGTGGGGTGTGGGCTCAAGATCTCATTAGTCTCACAATCACCTTCTGAGACAGAGACTCATCCCCATTTTACAAAGGAGGAAACAGAGGCACAGGAAGGTGACTAACTTGCTTGAGGTCGCATGGAGACCTATGCCTGTCTCCCTGGGTGGACAGCCTGGCCTAACTCACCTTGACAGCTTTGGTCAGGACTTGTAAGAGATCAGCCCCTGGCTTCTTCCAGGCTTGGAGCTCCTGTCCTGCTGCCCACAGAGAGTCCAGCTGGAGAAGGTGAGGAGAGAGGGGCTGAGAGGGGCCTTCCCACTGAGGATGGCCTACAGGGCTTGTAGGCTCAAAGGCGGGAAGGAGAGTAGGGGGCACTACCCAGTACACACCATAGTCCTGTCCCCTGGCGCCGCCTTCCCATACCTGGCAGGAAAAGAGAATGAACAAGGTCTGCTGTAGGCAGTCACTTTGGAGTGGGGACAAGGTCTGGGGATAGGAGCAGGTGAAATCCATCAACTACCTCCCCCAGAACACCCTGGGCTCTAAGGGACAGGGCTCTGGCTCACTTCTGCATGGCCTCCAGGCCGGCGTCCATGGCAAGAGACCAGGCTGGGAGGTCAGTGTTGGCCTTGAGAGGCTGGGCAGCCGCAGTCAGAAACAGGCCATAGAGCTGGGGAGGATGCAAAGGCTAAGCCTGTGGAGCTGGCCTAGGGCCTGGCCAAACTGGCATCCTGCCCGTCAGCCCTCTGCTCCTGAGGTCGCCGACACTCACCGCCCCAGAGGAGCCTCCCATCTTTTCCAGCAACAGGACGGACAATTTGGAGAGCACCTGTGCAGGACTGGCAGGAGGTGGGCCCTCCTTCAGCCACCCCTGGATGGCTGCAGAAAGAAAGTGCTGATGAGGGATTCAGTGTGCCCCGATTTGCTCTCTCCCTGGCCTGTCGTGCTGACAGCCTACATGTTTTATTGATTGGTCTTATTTACTGAGAGTCATCCAGTAATCACCTTCTTTTTCTTTTCTTTTGTTTTCGGTACTAGGGATTGAACCAGGAGTGCTTTACTACTGATATCCCTGCCCTTTTTTATTTTTTATTTTGAGACAGGGTCTTGCTAAGTGGCTTAGGGCCTTGCTAAGTTGCTGAAGCTGGCCTCAAACTTTCGATCCTTTGGCCTCAGCTTCCTGAGTCTCTGGGACTGCAGGTATGCACCACCATATGCAAGAGCATGCAAGAGTGGTGACTTCTGTGTGCTTCATTCACTCTTTTTTTTAATATTTATTTTTTAGTTGTAGTTGGACACAATACCTTTATTTCATTTATTTATTTTTATCTGGTGCTGAGGATCGAACCCAGGGCCCCGTGCATGCTAGGCAAGCGCTCTTATCGCTGAGCCACAATCCCAGCCCCTTCATTCACTCTTTTAATCACAGACACATGAGCATGGCCCACAGGAAGCACTGAATACATTTTTCTTGAATGAGTGGTGCTGGACCATTAAAAGATTTCACTGGTGTAGGCAAACTGAGAAGAGTCTGGCTTGAATCTGTTTTTGTTCAGTGTAAGGATTCCATTTTCTTGTGAGACAACCCCACATTGGTAGTTCCTCCCTCCCTCCCTCCCTCCCTCTCTCCCTTCCTTCCTTCCTTCCCACTAGGCAAGTGCTCTACCACTGAGCTACACCCCCAGGCCAAAGTACCTTTTCTTGAGGAAAATAGGTGAGAGGGGTGCTGGGGTTCCACAAGTGACCTTATTTGGCAAAGGAAAAAGTGGCAACACAACAACTCTCCAAATATTTTGGAAGCTACTCTGTTTCATAAAATGCCCAAATCTAAGAACCAGTGTGCCATACCATCCCATTGTGACCCAGAGGGCCCTGGCACCAACCTCGAGCAGCACGGCTGTGGGTGGTGCCACAGTCCCCATCACCAGCAGCCCGATCCAGGGCATTCAGGTGTTCCTCCAGGCCCAGGAGGGTGGTGCACACCCGCTCCAGCACAAGTACCATCTGCTTAGAGGCTACACCTGGAAAACGAGGACAGTGGGGCAGAGGACCACCTGGCCCTTCTCAGGACCAATCCTGTCATATGTGGGAGGGATGGGTGCCAGGATTCCTGCACAGCTCACAGCACACTCCTGCACCCTCCAGGGCCCAAGTCAAAGCCCTGTGCCACCAATGATGCCTGCTCCTTCCCCAGCAGCAGGGTCTGGTACCTCCTGCAGTGGCGGAATCATGGGTCTCCTTGGGCTCCATGGGGGCTGCCCGGCTCCGCTTCCGCTCAGTCACAGACATCTTGGCCACATTAGGCCAGGCTGCAGCAGTGGTTTCAGCATCTAGGGACAGCAGGACAACTCAGGCATAACTGGCCAGCGAGAGATCAAGCAGAGTCTGGACTCCCACCCAAACCTGGGGCCTGGCTCCCTCAGCAGCCTGGAAGACAAGGACGTGCTGAGAGGCTACTGTGGGGGGTGCACAGAGGGTCCTTGGGGAAAACTCAGGCGGATCTGGGGAGAGTCCTAGTACACTTCTTCCAGAGTCAAGTGTGAGAGGAGAGGCTGGAGAAGCCAGGGGTGCCTTCACAGGTCCAGAGCTCTGCCACAGTCAGCCTAACAGGCCTCTGCAAGTCCCGCTGGCTCCTTCCGGTGACAAGAAGCCCTGGCTTGAATCAGCCCAGAGTTCACCTCTCACCTATCAGTTTCAGGAGGGGCTCATCCACCAGCAGGAGGGTGATGGAAATGCCAGGCATCTCCAGTGCTGACATGAAGGTGCCCACCAGGGCGCGGGTGATCTTCACCCCACGGCCCTCTGCAAGACAGAGCAAGGAAGTCCATGAGGGACAGGCCCTCATCCCAGACTTCCTCCTCAGGGCACCAGGGAAAGAAAGAGAATAACAAAAAATCAGAACCTTGGAAGCTAGAGCCCTGAAGTCAGTAGGGAGATGGCCTGATTTTCTTAGGGTGTCTTTCAATAACACCCAAATTAACCACATTCTCTCGAGGTGTCCCCTCTTTGGGAGTAGTTGGGTACTTGCAGGTCTCATTTACTGATTTCCAGGTATTGTGCTGTCTTACGTAGGCTTAATTTCATTTAAACTTACAACCACCTTACAAGGCAGGTACTACTCCTCAATTTATGGAAAAGAAACAGGTGCAAGGCCCTCAGTTATTAAGTGGCAGTGACACTTTCACTCAAGCTTGTGTGACTTCACAGTCCATGTTTTGAGCCATCTCAATATCTTACCTCAGTTGCTTTTCTCTTCTTTGGTACCAGGGATTGAACCCAAGGGTGCTTAACCACATCCCCAGCCCTTTTTATATTTTAATAGAGTTGCTAAGGGCCTTGTTAAGTTGTTGAGGCTGGGTGTGAACTCAAGATCCTCCTGTCTCAGCCTCCTGAGCTGCTGGGATTACAGGTGTGTGCCGCCACATCCGGCTCAGATGCTCTTCTTATGTCCAGCGTGGGCTGGGGTGGGTCCCCTTCCCAGTGTGGACTTACCCAGAGAACGGATGACAGCATCAGCCATGATGCCCAGTTCCAGGAATGAGAGACCACCCAGGTTGTTGACCATCAGAACCACAGAGGAGCCTGTGGGTGGATGTGTGAAGTAAGTCCTTTGGGTACCACTTGCCCAGAGGTCTAGGAAGGACAGACAGAGAATGACAGGCTCCTCACCTGGCTGCACAGATACATGGGACACATTGGAGGCATTCGTCATGTGGTCGAGCATGAGTGTGACAATCTCATCGGCAGTTGCCATCTGTCAGAGGGAGCCAGGAATGAGCTGTGTCTGGATGGCCTTAGCCTTGTGCTGGCCTGGGCCAGGGAGTCCACCTACCTTTACCCGGCGCACGCCAGCTTCCCCGTGGATCCCTGCAGAGAGATGTGGTCACTGCCAACCTGCTCAGGGCCTGGGGATTCACTTGTCAGGTTTTATCAAGAACTTACTAAGTGCTCAGCAAAAGGCTAGGCACTGGGAGTGCAGAAATGGACAGAATAACGGGGACGGAAATGGACAGAACAATGAAAGACACACAGTTTCTGCTCTGGGGGAGCTACAACATGGTGGTGGAGGTAGCCAGGGACCCAAGTGGCTCTAACTGGAGGCAGTCATCAGTCATGCCAAGACCTCAGGAGGCTGACACCCATCACTTTGGACACCTGGGATGACGAGGGAAAGCGTCACAGCTGCAGCCTGGTGTCCCTGGCAGAAGGGCTGCATTTGAGCAAGGGCAGGACTGGGAATGGTGTGAGGAAAGGCAAGTGGGTGAGGCACAGAGTCGTGGCTGAATCCTGGGGTGGATGGCGAGCAGGAAGAAATCAGGCAGGCCAGGCCAGGCTGGGCCTCAAGTGCCCACTTATGAATACTGAGACCACCTAGGGGACAGCTCTAGGAGAGTAGAGAGGACTAGGAGGATGGCTCAGGGCTTGAGTGGGCAAAATCCAAGGCAGAGGAGCAGGCAGGGTTGGGAGTGGGGTGGCCACAGACTTACCTAGGCCCAGCTCCAACTCATCGGCCGCAAGCTCGAAGGTGGGTTTAGAGCCAGGGACACTGCAGGAGGACAGACTCACCCCCAAGGTACCTAGGAGAATGAGACACAGAGGGATGGCTGTTCTGCTCTCAGCCCTGGGCATCAGGATGGGCAGCGACAATGCCACAGAAGCCCTTGCTGGGGCGTCCTCTTCTCTGTCATATCTCAGTAATGACAGAAAACCTAGCTCTTGTACCCAAGGCCACCAGGCCCTTCCGTCCATTCCTAGGGAATAAATGGAAAACCCTCCATGCAGCTAACAGGAACTTTCTTATGTCCCCAGGAGTGTCCCTGGCCCACCCCATCCCTGGGGTCATACTCACCCATGCTTTTGGTGACCTCGCTCACCCGCTTTGCAATCTCCTCCAGCCCCACACCTGCCTCAGCCAGGGCACCTGCCACCTGCAGTCACACAGGTCCCCAGGGGGGCAGTCACTATACTACTTGAGGGTAGACAATGGGCTGGGGGACAGAATTCTTGTTGGGGAGAAGGAATCCGAGGATTTCCACAGTCACCTGGCCTATCACATTCAGGGCAGAGTGTCCTCCCCCACTCAATGTATTTGCCCAGAATCTTGAAGAATTCCAGTCTGTGGGAGCCAGGAGGAACTTTACCCAGAGAGACAGAGGTGACTTGTCCAATGGCACCAGTTGGTGACCAGTTTCCTAACTTAGAGTTTTCTCCCACAGAATATTATCTACACACCCACCCATCCACATACTCACCCACCCAATTTTGCTATCTGTTATGTGTGAGGGAAAAAAAAAAAAAAAGAGGAGTGAGCCACAGTCGCTGCCTTCAGGAAACTCTGCCTGGAGATGGGTAGGGAAGAAGGTGGCAGCGTCACAGGAGCACTGAGCGGCTCCTAGCCAGCAGGGGCTCTGCAGCCAGCAGGGATAGCTTCCCAGGCGGGGGACCTCAGAGCTGAGGCTAGAGACAGCAGGGTTGGCAAAGCCACAGGAGGCTGGCCAGGAAAGGAGCCGCCAGGCCATAAATACAGTGCGAGCAAAGCCTCAGAGGTGAGCCTGGCCCAGCAGGCAGAGCCTGGGGCTACCAGAGCATGGAGGAAGGCAGGGAGGCTGGGAGGTGAAGCCAGGGGTGAGGGTCAGGGAAGAAGGGCAGGAGTGTGGTGGGCATCTGACCAGGAGCTTGGGCTGACTCTGGTAACCCAAGATGTTTTCAGTGAGCAAACACTGGTCAGATAGCATTTTTTTTGGTGGGGGTGATATTGGGGATTAAACCCAGAGTGCTTTAGTACTGAGTTACTTCCTCAGCCGTTTAATGACATTTTTAGACAGAGTCTTGCTAAGTTGCCTAAGTGGCCTCAAACTTGTGGTCCTCCTGCCTTGTCTCCCCAGTCGCTGGGATTACAGGTGTGCACCACTGCACCTGGTTTGATACACATTTTTGAAAGACACCTCTGACGGTAGTGTGGAGAGCCGACTGGCAAGGCAGGAAGCAGAGGGAGCCTGGTGAGGTGGGCAAGTCAGATGAGCCCTGAACCAAGGCAACGCAGGAAGGCAGGGGGGAGAAGGTGCTAACACAGGCTGTGGGGAGGCGCCAGATCAGGGCCACCTCCTGGCTGCAGGGGCGGGAAGCGAGGGGGATGGGCAGTGCCTGCACTCTGGACTTAGGTGCTGAGGGATGATGGGCCTTCCTGGGTCAGCGAGGAGTGAATGGAAAGGTCTAGTTACCACGTGCTGCCCAAAGGGACAGTGGCCAGTCTCAGTGCCCTGGGTGGGCGCTCACCTTGTGGATAAGCACTGTGCCACAGAGGCCTCTCCGGCCTGCCTTCTTCAGGACAGTGAAGGCACTGTCATCCCCGATGACCACCATTTCCACAGGGATGCCTTCTGCTCGGGCGCGTTCCCGGGCCAGGCCAAAGTTGAGCCGATCCCCAGTGTAGTTCTTCACGATGAGGAGGGTCCCCGCTGCAGGAGCAGCCAGCAGAGCCCTCTCAGTGCCGACCCTCATCCCACCCTCAGGGTGTTCTCCCCCTCCGCACCCCTTCCCACACACCAGCCTCACCTGTGCCCGCCTGGGCCACAGCCCTGATGGCCGCCAGGATGCTGCCCACGGCTGGGGAAGCGAACACGGCTCCTGCGATGACTCCCGTCAGCATCCCCTTCCCAATGAAACCTGGAGACCAGGAGGTGTGGAGTGAAGATGCTGGGTGGGGACTGTGCCTGCCGTCACTGTCCCCGGGGCTGCCCACATGCCTAAGAGCTATGGTTGGTGAGCCCTACTGTGTGCTTGTGCTGAAAGATCCCCAGATCTTCACATGGCTGACACCTTCTCAGGGGTCATCTTGGAGAGGCCTTTCCTGACCTCTCACCCCAAGGCAGTCACTCCCTCTAGAGGCTCACTGGTCCTCACGCCGTCCTATGGTCTTTCTATGTCCCTTTGCACTCTCTGTGTTTACAGGCCACTGTCTGCCCTAAGTGGGATCTAAGCTCCATGGAAGCAGGGACCATGTCTGTCTGGCTCACTGGGGTACCCCTGGTGTCAAGAACAAGGCCAGGCACACAGCGGGCCCACTGATGTTTGCTGAGTGAATGAACAGATTTGCTTTAGAGAGACAGGAAAGGTACCCAAAGCCTGGGCAACTGCTTCCAAGAGCTCTCAAGGAGGGCTCATGTTCCTGGCTCCAAACAGAAGAAAACCCAGGTTTGTCCCTGTGTGGGAAACCACAAAGTGGGGTGCAGAAGACAGGTCCTGCTCTGGCTAGACAGTCAGGAAGGCTTTCTGCAGGAGGATGGGCCAGCTGGGCCTGGAAGGCCAGGGAAGTTCACAGAAGCACTGACCTCAGGGCTACAAGAGCCCAGGGGTTCACCTGCCCAAGCTCGTGCTCCCGAGATATAGAAATCAAGGTGCAGAGAGAGGCTATGGCTGGCCCAGGTCTGAGCCTGAGGGAGGTAAGTGGGAACCAACCCCTGTTCCGTACCTGGCCTGTACCTCATACCAGCATCGAGTCCTCAAACCCAGCATACTCACCAGCATGGGCAGGCTCGTGGCCAGAGCCCCCACCTGACAGCAGTGCCACTCGGCCCTTGAGGCTGTCCAGGTCAGAACGGAGGGCAACACGGTGGCCCTGCAGGAGCTGCAAGTTGGGGTTGCATGCCACTAGGCCAGCCAGGGCATCATCAGCACAGCCTGCCACCGAGTTCACCAGTTTCTTAGAGGACTGGGAGAGAGGAGGAGGAGGGGGTTCAGGATGTGGTCAGCAGGGATACCTGCAGTCTTCCCAGGCACTGGGCTACACCAGAGATCTGCTCCTGTTTGCCCAGGAGCTCCAGGGTGACCACAGGACTATCTTGAGTTGGGCCACATTTGACCTGGTAGATGTTAGTCTCCGACTTCCCTTTTTAATTTGTGACTTTTATTCAGTGCCAAGTTCATTCACTTTTTGCACCATGGCTTCAATATAAAGAAAATGGGGGAGATGAATCCTCAGTATAAAAAACTGAAGAAATTGGGGCCCGACACCTACTTTAGTCAAAGGAGATGCCTTGGGCTGAGGCTCCTGAGGGGAAGGGCCCAGGCAGGCACCACACCTACCCAATGCTCTAATGCAGGCCCGTTGGCCTGGGCTCTTGGTGGGCCAGGCCCAGTGCTGGGCACTGTGTGTAAGGAAAGCAGAGTGCTGTTCCCACCTCAGTAAAAACAGAGACCATCTCCACAGGCTGCACCAGGGGAAGGCACATATGCCACGGGAGCATAGGAGAGGACCTCGGCTCCTGAGGACAAACTGGAAGTCTCTGTGAAGGGTAAGGAGGAGACAGGCAGGCAAAAGGGAGTGGGTCCTGGGGGAGGGAGGAGGCGGAGGGCATCCAGCCACAGCCTGGGGGTGTGAAATAGTATGGTGGCTCCAGGAGACAACTTAGATCATCCTAAGTAACCAGGGGCCTGCAAGAGAGGTGTGCAGGGCCCCCACAGTAGCTGCTTGGTCATGGGCAGAGTTAGGAGGCAGGCCGTGGGCAGGTGGAGCTCAGGAGCTGATGGCGGGGTACAGGGAGAGGTGAGCAGTGTGGGGCTACAGTGGTTGGAACCTGGGCTTGGCAGACATGTGAGAACTCAGTGAAGATACATTCTTGTTCTAAGTCTTCACTGAGCCACATCCCCAGTTCCTTTTACTTATTTTGAGGCAGGGTCTCACTAAGTTGCTTAGGGCCTTGCTAAGTTGATGAGGCTGGCCTCAAACTTGCAATCCTCCTGCCGCAGCCTCTGAGTTGCTGGGATTACAGGTGTACACCACTATGCTGGGCCAGAGCTCAAGTCTTTCTCTTCAAAACAGAGACTTACTAGACTTCAGCAAAAGCTCAATAAAAAGCAGCTATGCCCCAAACAGGCTCTGAAAGCAGGAGCCCGCTGAGCTAGGGCTGTGGACCTGGGATGAAGCTCCTGCCTTTGTCCTCAAGAGACTGGGAAAGGTGGCCTAGTGTGGGCCCAGAGAGGCTCTCAGCGCCACCTTGTGGGTCCAGGGACAGCCTGCAGCTGATTTAGGTCCTAAGGAGCCACGTTTCCGGCCTCAGCTCCTTCTGAGGCTGCCAGCACAGGTTGTTTTCCTGCCCACAAGTCTTTTCCTGGGTCCAATAAGGACCAGGTCCACGATGGCTGCTTAAAGATGAGGTCAGTAGAGAGCAAGCAGAATAAGAATCTCGCTGCATCTCCCGGGCAGGAGCTGAGCCAGGCCTGTTTCTAAGTGCTTCTGAACATTTCCCTGTTAATTTTCCCAATAACCCTGTGGAGGACGGATTAGCCCAAGGAGGAAATTGAGACACAGTTAAAAGACTTTGCCCAAAAGTTACACAACAAGCAAGTGTCCAGGTCTTCCTGGCTCCAAAGCTGGTTCCCTTTTGGCTGCTTTCTCAAGTGACTGAAGGGAGGTGCAGGATGACAGGTCTTGCCCTAGAAAGGGCATGGATATGTGGCTCTTAGAGCTTACTAGGGTCTGGGACATACAGTAAAGTTGGAAGCTGGGTCAATTCCAAGCTCAGCTTCCAACACCACTACCCTCCAAGAATCTGTCTCAACCACCCCTCTATCAGAGCCAGAGAAGGGCTTAAGGACCAGTGCCATCTCTGGTTCCCAGAGACCTAAGGGGATGAAAAGGGAAAGGAGATCAGGCATTATGCAAGAACAAGAGAACTCTGGTCTGATCAACACCTCACAGACAGTTAGTAGTAGGCTTTAATCTGCTGTTCTGCAGATGAAGACAAAGAGGCTCAGAGAGGTCAAGATTTCTGTAGAAGGCCATACAGCTGGTGGATGGCAGGCTAAAATCTAAACTCAGATCTGTTTAATGTTTGCTTAGGTTCAGATGAGTTTTAGAGTGGGCTTGGAGCAAAGGCCCAGAGCCTCCCAGATCATAAACCCCAGCTGTGAGACCAGAACCACATGTGGTTCAGGAACAGGCACAAGGTCATACTTCCTGATTCCTTTTGTGACTAGTACAGCAACTATTACAGAGCAAATAACTGTTAATGTTCTAAATGTATAACCCAGGCCCAGACAGAGAGGTTTCAGAGGGGCTTAGAGGTAAGCCTCAAGCCTGGCTAGGACCAGTGGCCTGATCAAAGGGAGGGAAGCAGAGATCAGGCCCTGAAAGAGGATGAGCCTCTCTTTTAACCTCCTAAATTCAGGAGGCAACGGTATTTCTTCTATCAGGGCATAAGGAATTCCAGGATGCTCAGGACAGGGATGCCCTACTGCTTCAAGATCACCATGTTCTCTCCTGCCCTGGCCTCCCACCCCCAGGACTCACCATGGTGGGGAGGCTCTGAAGCAACCTGCGTCCACACTTCTGCACTGAGCTGCTGTAGGATGGATAATCCTATGGGTGTCACCACGGTCTGAGCACAGCGGAGGTGAAAGCAGCACCTATGGGGACAGGCTGCTGAGTTGAATGGCACAACCACTCCTCAAGTGCCTCAGGAATTAGGGAGCTGCCTTAGACTTTGATCCAAGTCCAAACTCTAGTTCGTGAGCTCCGGTTGGAGAACGGATGGAGAACAGCCTGGGGCTGACCAAGGTTCACACTTATGCTTGGCTGCCAAGAGATAGATCGATCTGCATTGGGCACGGTGCTGCCTTTATGTCCAGGAGCAGTGCGCCCACCTCCTAATCAAGGAGCAAAGTTACCCACAGAGTAACTTCATCACTTACATGGGCATGGCTTATGGTGAAAAAATTACAAAGGTCTTCACACACTCACTCTTGTTTGCCTGGGCACTACACCTGGAGGGAGCCAACTGTGTGACCCCATTTTGTTTCTGGGAAACATAGCTCTATCTAGTTCCTTGTCCAAGCGTACTGGTGTTTGAGTCAGGCTCAAACGCACGTCTACAGTCTTTTTGTAAAGCCTGTGTTGCTTCTACTGATAATTCAGTGCTCCATGTCAGGTGAGTCCTGCTGTAGGAAACCCCATGTGTAAATCACATACCTCAGCTCATCCTGGTCCTGCTGTGTCTTGGGGTCATCCAGGTTCACTGTGCACACATGCACTGAGAACAACCCAGACCTGGTTCTGCACCTACATCTGCCTCAACTTACTGGGGGGGGAGGAGGGTGTCTTAAAACCATTTTCTCTCTAAGCCTCAGCTTCCTTATCTTGGAAACATGTTAGCTCCTCTCTGGCATTCTGCATTTGCTGCAAGCCACAGCTCCTCCTGCTCTTTGGGGAGCCTGCCTGTCTGATGTGGCCTGGCCTGAAGGCTGCAAGACTGACAGCCATGCCCTCCTGGGTCATTAAGGTTCTCACCGGTGAAGTTCCGGTTTGGTGTCTGAGGTCAGAATTCGTACAACTGGGGTGGGAGGGGGCTCTAATAATGCTGGGCAAGTGTCTTAGTGGGCCCTTCAGAGTGTGAAGAATAAAATACACAGGTGAGAGTCCTGGTGGGTCCCAGGTGAGGCGGGGTAGGTGTCCTAAGGCCAGGTGGGGACTTCAGCTGGATTCAAGAAAACAGAGTTAAGGGGGCGGGGGAAGCACGGTTCTACTCAGGATCCCTGTGCCTTCCCTCCCTTCTCAGGGCCTTTGCATTCCTTCCGGCTCCAAAAGGGGTTCAGCCCCGAGGGCTTTTGGAGCAATGAATGGAGAAAGAGGACGAAGTCTGCGAAAGGACGAGGGTTGAGGATTGCGGCCAGGGGTCGGCGGGCGAGCTCTGAGGACACAGGGTACAATGGAGCACCTTTCCAGCCCCCTCACCCCTGTCTTGGGTAGCTCCGCAGCAGGTGGGCTTCGCTACGGCCCCCAACGCTTCGCCCTCATCCGGGCACTGCGAGCTCCGGCGGTAAGGGACGGGGAGGAGACCCGGGGGGTGGAGCTTCCCTTGGTTGGCTGCCTCGGGCTGCCTGAGTCCTCCAAGAGGCCAGGTGAGGCCGTCCCGTGATGCCCCGCGCCCCGGCCGCTCTGGGCTGCAACGTGTTTCTGGGGCGGAGGCAGCGGCAGTAGAGTTGGCTGCGCGCGGGTGGGGGCTCCCTGTCTCTTCGCTCGTGTCCATCTCTCTATCGTCGCCCTCGGCTCCCGACAGGCCGGTCCAGGCCTCGACATGTCGTACAACTACGTGGTAACGGCACAGAAGCCCACCGCCGTGAACGGCTGCGTGACCGGTGAGACTGCCAGGGCCGGAGACCCTGGCGAGGGAGGGAGCTGGTGGGAACCGAGGCCTAGGGAGGCTCGCGGCCCCGGGGGCGGCCGGGCAGGACCGGGCCGGGGAATGGAAGGCGCCGGCCGCGGAGGAACGTCCCCAGCCCTGAGCTCAAAGGCGCGGTTCCAACACGCGCCTTTGGGGCAATAGAACCTGCTCTTGAGGGTCCCCTTTCGTCCTGGGAGGTCACTTGGCCTCGAGAACACGGCCGGGTCCAGTGGGACCGAGAGCCAAATGTGAGTTGGTTGTGCAGCGTTGCTTGAACCTCGAGATTGGCCTCTTGTGGTCGGGGGAAGGGGTGGTGGTGATGGCGCCTTTGGGATCAGAATTTTCACGTGGGGTGTCTGGGGGGCCCCGGGAGGTGGAGGAATGTGAGCTATGTCCGCACTCACCCAAAGAGGAAGAGTAGCCCTCTCCAGACCCACCCTTTCGCCTGGGGCTGTTGTTTACTTGAGGGCGCTGCTGGAGAAGAGGTTTTGGTTGGCCCAGCCCCGGGCTGGATTTGCCTTGTTGACTGTGTGCTAGGATCGTAAAGGACACTGAGGTGTAGAACCAAAGAATATTCATCTTGAACTCACTTTCTCGGCTGAATGTGCAGACCCCGAACTTGTGCGTTTATGTAAATTGCTGATAATGATTCTAGAAAAAAACGTCCGTTGTTTAGATGGCTAAAAGTGGTATTGGTAGATTGCTAGGAGGGCAAGAGGCATAGAGAAAATACAGAAAGCTCTGGGAATTTTCTTCATTTGACTCCGTCTGTTTGGCAAAAGTTGGGCGAGGCTTTAGATGACTAGAAGAGACAAACACTTTCTCCAGCATCTTCATTTAGAGTCTATTTTACTATACCTTTGTATAGTAAAATTCAACAGTCATCTGAAGGGTGTTCAGTCACTGTCCATTGAAGGACACTCTGCTCTTTGGCCTCCAGTTCACTTTTCTTAGTCTGATTAGGGAAGCAGCTTTGTTGAATGCGTGATGTGAGACTCCTGGGGGTGCTGGATTTAGCAAGAAGAGGAGTAAACAGAAGGAGTCAGAGAAATACATGAAGTAAATGCAAGTTCTGGGGGTATTTAGTTGTACATGTGATAAGATTATTTAGAGGGCTTGGGAGGCCCTTCCTTCAGCTTCAAAAGTTAGAGGACCTGTTCTTTCAGGACACTTTACTTCAGCCGAAGACTTGAACTTGTTGATTGCCAAAAACACGAGATTAGAGATCTATGTGGTCACTGCAGAGGGGCTTCGGCCAGTCAAGGAGGTGGGCATGTATGGGAAGATTGCAGTCATGGAGCTTTTCAGGCCCAAGGTAAGTGTTTCCAGTTGTGATGAGCAATAAAAGGAAAACTGTTGGTCTTAGGTTGTTTTCTTTTTGTTGTTGTTTGTTTGTTTATTTAATATTTTTGTTTATGGGCCTTTATGTATGTATGTATGTATGTATTTTTATGTGGTGCTGAGGATTGAACCCCGTGCCTCACACATGCTAGGCAAGTGTTCTACCACTGAGCCACAACCCCAGCCCGAGCCTTGGGTTGTTTTGACAGCAGATTTCAGGGTATACTTTTCCTAACAAACTTCCTGGAAGTAGGGGAGATTCATTAGGGAAACGTTTATTAAGTTGACTTCTTCAGGAAGGAGAAATTAAAGCAGTTTGAAATATGGGTCACCATAGTGCTTAGTGCTTCAGAGGGCAGGATATATCGAGTGGAACAGTCCTAGCTTCATTCGTGTTCTCACTTTAGGTGTCACTTTAGTTATCACTTGAGACACCCTTCAGAGCCTTGATTTCCCCATCTACAAAGTGGGGATAACAGTAATCAATCCCTTGGGTTGTGAAGATTAAATGATTCAGTAACACAGGGTGTTAGCACATAAGAAGCATTCACCATCATGTTAACAACTCTCATAATCATTGTTATTATAATTCAAATGTTTTTATCTAGATAACCACCATTGTTTCATTATATCTTAACTGAATCTGACAAGAAAACTGTGGGTTCAGCATTTCAATTATAACTCTTTGAACAAAGCACTTATGTATTTAAAGTTTGTGTTAAGATTTTGCAGATTCATTTTTGCTTTCATTGTTATCACCACGTTTTTTTCTCCAAATATTTGGAAAGGAATGGGGAGGAATTACATTCTTCTTTCAGAATTTGAATGGAATGATTGAGATTAGCCTGAGTGCAAAATAGATGAAAACAGTGTGTATAGAGCAGATATGGCGAATCATGAAAACAAGGACTAGATGTTTACCAGATCAGTTCTGGCCTTTTGTACATACCCTTAGGGCTTGTGTGTACATAGTGTATGTTACAAACTAACCATGTATTTTCTCTTTAGGGAGAGAAGAATTTGGGAAGTTCTTAAAGAGCTTAGCATGCTTAAAGAATGATGCTTAAAGGCTGGACAGGTTGTCCTGTTTTTGAAAGACCTCTTTTGATGGCATAATGTTGGTTTCCAGGGGGAGAGCAAGGACCTGCTGTTTATCTTGACCGCTAAATACAATGCCTGCATCCTGGAGTATAAGCAGAGCGGCGAGAGCATTGATATCATTACGCGAGCCCATGGCAACGTCCAGGTGAGGTGGCTGCTTCAGGCTGATGAGAGAGTTTTTCAGGTAGGGCTGTCATGATTCAGTGAAGAACACTGAAGTGCAGGGTAGCCCTCTATGTGATCAAAGAAACAAGGAAAAAACAAAGTTTTGAGCTATTTTGAGAGTCCAAGGCACAGGGAATAATGTATTGAGATTCAGTGTTAAACCAGAAAGCTATGTACTAGTATTTGGGCTCCTTGGCATGTCAGGTGGATGTTACTCATTTTCTTGCCTCTCTCAAATCATCCTGGGAAGGACTGATTTTTTGGCCTGATGTTTTGTTACTTTGTGGAAGTTGAGGTTCTTTCCTAATCCCAGTTTTGTTTCTTAGGACCGTATTGGCCGCCCCTCAGAGACTGGCATTATTGGTATCATTGACCCAGAGTGTCGAATGATTGGCCTGCGACTCTATGATGGCCTCTTCAAGGTTATTCCACTAGATCGGGACAATAAAGAGCTCAAAGCCTTTAACATCCGCCTGGAGGAATTGCACGTCATCGATGTCAAGTTCCTATATGGTTGTCAAGCACCCACCATTTGCTTTGTCTACCAGGTACTGAATTGGGAGGAGAGAGGGAAAAACTGGTTGGAATGATGGGAATTGGTAGTAGCATAGGGAGAAGTGTTGAATGTGTTTGTCCTAAAGTATTTTGAACGATACAATTAATATGGGCCCGATTTTGGTTCCTTCTTGAGTGCAAAGTCCTTATTGTAGAGGCAGCAAGCTCTGTAGGGCTTGTAGCAGGTTTTAATCCTGAGATTATACTCTGTTTGTAGGCCTTGGAGGTTTTATAGTGTGACCCAGTTTATGCTTTGTCTGAGTCTCTTACTGGAATGCTAGGGGATTATGAAAACTTAGTCGTAGAGAAATTATCTAGAATTGGCCTTTGTGAGCAAAGAGCAAATGTCTGTATCTGTCTTCTAAGAAGAGGTTTGCATTTGTCCAGCACTCATTTTCTGGTGACTTGCTGGCTCTTGACTTCTATTTTAGTCTGTGCCTAAAACTTCAGCAGAGCTGATCCTGGGCAGCTGTTCTCTGGTCTAGATCTGTTAAGTGGGGGTGGGGTTGTGGCGCTCCAGTCTAACATGCCAATGTCTTAGTAAAATCCTAGACTTTTAACAAAGGCCTGGCCAGCCTGAGGTCATTTCACTTCCATGTGGCTGAATAAATGACAGAAGGAAGTGACTGTCTAATTCCACATAGCAGGGTAGTGTGTGTGTCATGTAAACACTCTGGTAGCTGTGTAAAGTGCTGGAAATACTTGTGTACTTTTGTGTATTTCTTAGCATCACTGTAAGTGCTATAGTCTAAGGCTGGTTGGAATAAAGTTTAATTAAATAAAATTGAAACAGGTTTAGGAGATTTTGTTTGATCTACTAGCTTTCAGAGCTGAAAAAAAAACAAAAAAACCTGTGAATTTCTCTTCCTTCTGCAGTATTGTAGATATCAGGTCACTAAAACATTGGTGCTGATGATTTTTCAAGGCTGGCTGACTGTTCCCACATCCAGGGCTGTCAGTTGTGAACCATCTTTATTTTTCTGTCTCAGTGGCCCCAAACCACGCTTGTTTGAACTTTTTTGTGAAGATGGGTCTTACCCTTACTCATTAATGGGAAGGTCTTTTCATCAACTAAAAATCACTGTCTCCTGTTTCATGCCAACAATTTAATTTGACAAATAATTGAGTGTCTCCCATGTGAAAGTACTCATGCTTGTGCTTCAGGAGCTGTCACAGTGATTGAGGTGTGGTCCTGCCCTGAAATACATCATTGAATTCCTTCCATAACTTCTTAAACTCTTTTGGCCTTTGTTGAAGCCATTTTCCATTGGCTGTATATAACCTTCTTCCTGTCCCTGCTCTTTAGCTTCGAAAGGTGACTTTGGCAACCCCAAGACTGACGTGAGTCATGATTCCAAAAAAGGAGGGGAAGAGTCACGATTCGGGGAAGATGGCATTGACAGTGGCAGTACTGAAGAGGAGTCCTCCTGTAGAGGAGCTCTCCCATTACCCCACCCCACAGAATGCTTTTAAGAATTGTATATATTTTTTTTAATCTCTTAGAGTTACCTTCACAATGTGTTTTTCTCTGGCTATTTTGTAAGTTCCTTGAGGTTGAGGAACATACACGCATCTTTTCCAGTGCTCAATGCAAGGTGACAGGTTGATTTTTTCTGTTGAAACCTTTCTCAGTTGGTTGAGGTTTAGAAACAGTAATCTCAGGCAGTGGTCTGCTTGGAAATTGATTAATCACAGGCTTAGCAGGTGACTGTTAGCATGCTGATGGACAAAGATGGGAAGAATTGTCTGAACCTGGGTGGTGGTGTCTGGCCCCTTTCAGGACTGGCAGTTCAAGAATCATCATTCCTAGGGGCTAATCATTCCACCTTCTCCCCAGGACCCTCAGGGGCGGCACGTAAAAACCTATGAGGTGTCTCTCCGAGAGAAGGAGTTCAATAAGGGCCCATGGAAGCAGGAAAACGTAGAGGCTGAAGCCTCCATGGTGATTGCAGGTTGGTTACGGGTTCCGGAATTTGCCTCCATCCGTTCTCCTGTTCTTGTTGCCTTTCTCACCTTTGGTGCTCTAGCACTGGTGGTGTGTGTTGTTTACCCCTCCTCATCTTCTCTCTCTAAATGTGCTTTTTAATGCTTTTTCCATTTGTCTTTGGATTTTCTGTTTTTACTCCTCCCCTCGAAAGTATAACTTTCCTTTTACTTGAGATGCAGAGTGGCATATGGAGATGAGTCTCATTGTTTTATTGCTGGGCATAACATAAAACTGAAGGAGACCAATAGAGCTTATCTAATCTGACTTCTTTTCATAGATGAGGAAACAGGGCCAGAGGGACTTGCCCAGGCCTGCACAGAAGTGTCAAGACCTGGGCGAGAATCCGGCTGCACCACCCCTTATCCTGTGTTCTTTCCCCAACATTATGTCATCTGTGTTGCCTGGTAGAGAAGTTTTAAAACTCTTTAATTAAGAGAAAATTGACTCTTTTGAATGGTGACCCTGATAATGGGGGGAATTTACGTTAAGGAACAATTGAGGCTTGTTAGAAAGGGTCATGAGTTTGAGAGAGAAAATGGGGAGAATGCACGTGGGAGAACATGAAGAAGATACCCTGCTAATGGAAAGAGCAGAGCACTAAAAGAGAAGCCAAAGCAAACAAAAAACCCTGCTAGGTGCCTGTACTTCCAGCCTCAGGAGACTGAAGTGGGAGGATCAGTTGAGCTAAGGAATTCAAGAGCAGCCTGGGCAGCATAGGGAGATCCCATCTTAAAAGAAAGGATGGGGTTGGGGTTGTGGCTCAGTGGTAGGGCATTTGCCTCACATGTGTGAGGCACTAGGTTCAATTCTCAGCACTGCATATAAATAAATGAATAAAATAAAGATCCATCAACAACTAAAAAAATATATTAAAAAAAAAAAGGATGAAACCTTTGGCTGCGTGTAGCTCAATGGCAGAGTGCCTGCTTAGTTTGCTGGAGACCCTGGGACTCTCAAAAGGCTATTGTTTTTCTTGGTCTTCAATGTCCTTTTTAAAATAATGATTATCTTCAAGTTTGCCTTAGGGCTATCTGGATTAGTGCCCTTGCTGCCTCTGGTTTGGTCCAAAGTGCTGAGCATTCTAACCCGGCTGTTTTTCTCCTGCAGTCCCAGAGCCCTTTGGAGGAGCCATCATCATTGGACAGGAGTCAATCACCTATCACAATGGTGACAAATACCTGGCGATTGCCCCTCCTATCATCAAGGTGAGCAAGCCTTTTACCTTTTTCTTAGACCTCTTCTTTCTTAGTTCTTACCCTGCTACTCCTTTAGTCCCCTTTTGTCAAAAGGAGATTTACAGACATCTGTCACGTTACTCACTATGTATATAAACAAATGGTTTGGCCTGTTTTGCTTACAAAGAGCTTGCTTGTTAAGAAATAACAATCAAAATAGGTTTATTCTATTCATCAACTTGGGCAACTTTAAGAAGGAAAAAGTTTTGATTCAAATCATATACTGATAAATTATTGCTAAGTTATGTTGATAAATTATATAGAAATTAAAAAATGAGTCAAAAATTTTCAAGCCTCAACATTCAAATCATGAAAATTAAACCTTAAAAACTTAATAAAAAATTTTCTTTTTGAGAATAAAGAATAACATCAGTGATACATTCAGAGTCTAGTGAAATAATTGCAGCTGCAGCTTCTCCCTTTCTCTCTATTTTTTGCAGCAAGTTCTAGGAATTGAGCTCAGGGGCTCAAACACGCTAGGCAAGGGCTCTACCACTGAGCTACACCCTCTAGGCCCCCTAATTCTATATATTTTTGTTTTACGTAGAACGATATGTGAGTAAACATTTAGGGTATATTAATTGAGTGCCTCACAAAATCATTTTCATGGTAAAAATAAATAGAGCTGTCCATTTTTTATCATGTAATGTAAGTAGACTGTATTCCTTGCTGGTGAAATGGCTGGATTTGGTAAAGGGAGTGGTCAGCTCAGGTTTGCGTGATGTTACTCTAAGGGCTGTTCCCTTCCACTGGCAGCAAAGCACAATTGTGTGCCACAATCGGGTGGATCCTAACGGTTCTAGATACCTACTGGGAGACATGGAGGGACGACTCTTCATGCTGCTTTTGGAGAAGGAGGAGCAGATGGATGGCACTGTCACCCTCAAAGATCTCCGTGTGGAACTCCTCGGAGAGGTAGGACTTGTCCCTACTCCTCTGCCTCATCTCCTAGGTGCCTAGTGATGATGGATGTGTTTCCTCACTTCTGCTCTGGGAGTTATGTTGCTTAACAACTAGCAACAAGCTGTCAGTCCTGATGTGAAAAAGTTTATTTTCAAATGAGTTATATGTTAGAGAATCTCACAGGCTCCTAGGGACTACCTCAAGCAGAAACAAATGATACAGTATGGAATTAAAAGATTAATGTAGTGTTGATAGTCCTGGGAGGGGGTTCCCAAAAAGCTTAATGCTTATACAGTGACGTTTAGAGGTTTGGAGCGGCATGTACAAGATAAATTATAGACTTTTCTGAGTGGAGGGACGTGATAAATGAATCATAAACTTTAATGATATAGTAGTGATATTTGCTTAGTGTGGCCTGGGATTTGAGTGGAGAAAAGTTTCTGAATGGTGGCTGCAGTGGAGAGTTTCTCTGTAGGTGTTAGAGGCCATGTGGGCTCCATCCTGATTTCTCTCATGTGCTGACTTTTTCTAGACCTCCATTGCTGAATGCCTGACATACCTCGATAATGGTGTTGTGTTTGTCGGGTCTCGCTTAGGTGATTCCCAGCTTGTGAAGGTGAGAGGACATCTTTCCGGTTTCTTTCTTTTTTTTTTTCCTTTTTTTGCTGTACTTATTGTTTCTTCATCAAATTTCTCTGTGTTTATGCCGCACACTTTTTCCACATCCCTGCTCTGCAGCTTTCTACTTAGTTAATTTAACAACCTACCCCTGATTAGCTCTTTGACTTCATGGTTCTTGAGCAAATGTGTCAGGCAAGGTGCTAGGTGCTGTGGGTGCCATGACGAGCAAGACCTGGTTTCAACTCTCAAATAGGTCACATTGTAAGGTGATGGATCCCCTCTAGAGTACTAACACTGGACCTGCTCTGCAAAAAAAAATGCATGCAAACATTTTACTTTAATTTTTAAAATCACTGCTTCTCTGAAATCCGTGTATAAGACCTGAATTAGAACTTGCTGACTAGTTACCATGTCACATGGAGTAGACATGTTCCTTAAGTTAACAGTCCCCTTCTAGGAGCATCTGTTGGAGTACAAGAAGGACAGATCTATAGGATTGAGAGTTTCTTTTGGATAATAACCATCTCTACTGTTAGTCTGTTAGGGGTTGTTCTGGGACTAATATCTTTCTTTCCTCTTAGCTCAATGTTGACAGCAATGAACAAGGCTCCTATGTAGTGGCCATGGAAACCTTTACCAATTTAGGACCCATCGTGGATATGTGCGTGGTGGACCTGGAGAGGCAGGGGCAGGGACAGGTAAGAGGGTTATGTGGAGATGGATACTTGGTATGCCTACTCAAACTGTCAAGCCCACTCAAACTGTCAAGCCCACTCAAACTGTCATGCTCACTCAAACTGTTCTTGCTGTGCTTATCTAGAAGTGTACACTGAACATACTTTTAAGAGCTTTACTCACTAATCCCAGGGATGTAAGGAAAACTTTCATTCATTACGTGTCTGTCTTAATCTGCCAAGCACCCTATATACATTACCCTGCTAGACAGGAATTGATTCTTGGGCATCTGAGAAGTAAAGAAATTTAGGGCTGACAAAGTTTGAATAACTTGTCCCAATGTCACCTGCGTAATAAATGGCAGGAGTGCCTGGCTCCAGATCATTGCTCTTTCTAGTAAACTAGACTTTGGATCTAAGCAAGCTTGTTAGGAGCAATCAATGGTGGGAGCTTTTGACTTCCAGAAGTAAGACATCCTGTCTGCTTGGCATATTCGAGCGACTCTGGAGATTGACCTCTGCTAAATCTGCAGTCTCAAACTGAGCTCTATAGTAAGGGTGCTGGGATTTAGGGATAGCATATATGATTGCCCCAGTGTTGGTAGTTCTTAGAAACCTTTTCTCTACTTGCAGCTGGTCACTTGCTCTGGGGCTTTCAAGGAAGGTTCCTTGCGGATCATCCGGAATGGAATTGGAATCCATGAACATGCCAGCATCGACTTACCAGGCATCAAAGGTAGTTTCTCGGTGAACAAAGGCTGTAGGTCTTGGGTTCGTTACCTATCATGAAGACATTTGGTGTGAGCCAGAGCAAAATAAAGGAGTAAGAAGAGGCATTACAAATATTGTGGTAGAATCTTGAACATATTTTAAAGAAAAAAGGAAAACTTAAAAAAAAAATTACTGATCAAATTCAGGTATTGAAATAGAGGAGTAGGGAAAGAAGAAAGGAGTATAGGTTAAATGTAATGGTTAGACAGAAGAACTGATAGAATTCTTAAACATAAGTGTACATGTAAACATTTTTTTGTGTGTGTTTGGTACTGGGTGGGGGTTGAACCCAGGGATGCTCTACCACTTAGCCATACCCCCAGCTCTTCTATTTATTTATTTTAAAATATTTATTTTTTAATTGTAGTTGGACACAACACCTTTATTTCACTTGTTTATTTTTGTATGTGGTGCTGAGGTCAAACCCAGGGTCTCGCATGTGCGAGGCGAGCTCTCTACCGCTGAGCCTCAACCCCAGCCCAAGGTCTTTTTATTTTGAGGCAGGATCTTGCTAAGTTGCTAAAAGTCTTGCTGAGTTGCCTAGGCTGGCCTCAAACTTAGGACCCTCTTGCCTCAGCCTCCCGAGTCACTGGAGTTATAGTTGTTTGCCACCGCATTTGGCTTAAATATAACTTTTAGAATAAGATATAAATCTTCTTGAATTTCAGAAGAATTATAATCAAAAGGAGATTAGAGAAAGGCTATATAGTGAAAGATTTTTACAATGTATAAATAGTAAACACAACCTGAAACAGTAGTAGAGTTGATATCACACATGTCACTAAGTGTGGTGGGTGAAATTCACCTATTAGGAAGGAGAAATGTCAGATGGAATCTAAAGCAAAATCAACTTTAAGTTGTACATTTTGTGAAAAGTAAGTCAGAATAAAGACATAGGATGAGAAAAGACAAATAGAGGTGCATGGAAGTACACAGGAAAAGATAACTGTAAAACCTAAGAATCAGCTGAAAAACAGATAAGATTTAAAAATATATATATATGTATTTTTTTAGTTTTAGGTGGACACATTATCTCTTGTTTTTGTGGTGCTGAGGATTGAACCCAGTGCCTCATGCATGCTAGGCAAGCACTCTACCACTGAGCCACAACCCCAGCCCCAGATAAGAATTCTTAAGTCAACAAGGTATAAGAATAATACATTGAAATCAATAGTTTTCATGTATACATAGTCAACTAGAAGGAATAGTGAAGGAAAAGAGACAACTTAACAATAATAAACGTAAAATACCAAGAAATAACTAGATTTTTTATTTTCTTGACCTAAAAAAGTTCAAGTAGAAAAAGAAGTAAGAATAGCTAGGAAACTTCAGAAACAGTAATGAGAAGGAACTAATCCTTATCAGATATTAAAACCCACTCGGAAGCCTCAGTAATTGAAAGTATAGCCAGGGGCTGGACATGTAGCTAGCTCAGTGGTGGAGTGTTTGCCTAGCGTGATCAAGGCCCTGAGTGTGATCTTTAGCATTGCACCTATGGTCCCAGCTATCCTAAAGGCTGAGGTAAGAGGATCACTTAAACCCAGAGTTCCAAGGCAAGCTGGCAATATAGAGGTACCCTTGTCACCCCCCCCCCCNGCATGCCAGGCAAGCGCGCTACCGCTTGAGCCACATCCCCAGCCCACAATTTTATCTGTTTTATCTACTGCTCATTATATACCTTACTAGAAGCTAAATAGGTTTAATGTAAAAAATAAAATATGAAGTCTAGAAGAAAAAGTGAATTCCTTTATAATTTTGGAATGGGGAATGTCTTTTAAACTGTGTATCAAGATACAGAAGCTAAAAAGGTCAATAAATTCAACTACAAAAAATCAAAACATTTCTGCAAATAAAAACAGAAAACATTGCAAGCTGAGCCAGAAGAAATGACAGATACAAGAGTTGTGGTTCATCTTTTAGACAAAAGCCCAGTCTCTCTAATTTATAACAAATTTCAAAAAGAAAACCACCAGATTTTCTGTTCCCCAATTGGCAAAGAATATGTATGGATAGGTAACAGGCGTCACATAAGAAAAATGCAAGTCAGAAGTAAGCAGCAGGGTCTGAGGACATGGTTCAGTGGTGGAGTGCTTATCTAGCACATGTGGGACACTGGGTTCGATGCTCAGCACCACATAAAAATAAATAAAGGTATTGTGTCCATCTACCATTAAAAAAAAAAAAACAACCAAAAAACAGCAAGCTGGGTACAGTGGCGCACACCTGTAATCCCAGCGGCTAGAGAGGCTAAGATAGGAGGATCTCGAGTTCAAAGCCAGCCTCAGCAATGGTGAGGCGCTAACCAACTCAGTGAGACCCTGTCTCTAAATAAAATACAAAATAGGGCTGAGGATGTGGCTCAGTGGCCAAGTGCCCCTGAGTTCAATTCTCGGTCCAAAAAAATGCAAGCAACCATACCATTCTTTTCTAGAGAAGGAAATGTGTTAACATGAAGCATTATATTTTGAGGCACAGATGGTGATGCATGTTTGTAATCCTAGCTGTTTGGAAGGCTTGAAGCTGAAGCCAATTGCAAGTTTGAGGCCAGCCTAGGCAACTTAGACTGTCTCAAAATAAAAAAATGCTAAGGATATCGTTCAGTGGTAGAGTGTTTCTCTAATATGTGCAAGGTTGTGGGTCCAATCTCCAGGACCACCAAAAAAAAAAAAGAAAGTTGATTTTTGTGATTTAGCTGCAATCCCAGTTCTGAGAAGCTACTCCACAGACCTTCATGTGTACAAAGTGGCATGGGTGCAAGCTCATTCCTTATGGTGTTATATGTTAGAGCACAATGTTGAGAAAGTGTCAGTGGAGACTTGTTAATAAATGGGTCTATCTGTCTAATTTTCCTGTGTAGGGATAGAAAATGAAGAAGTGCTGTGTTCTCATAAGGGCTCCAACATAGCTTGTTAAGTAAAAAGAACAGTGATAGTATATTATGTCTGCATTTGTTTGTAATAGTGTTTATCCTATTTCCTTAAATTAAAAAAAAAAAATTAGAAGGCTAGATGAAAAATGGGTAGGGATGACCTTGGGGGGTGGGTTGGAAAGGTATGGCGGTGAGACATCTCTGTGAACTTTTAAAAAAATAATCTTTTTGGGGTGCTGGGGTCAAACCTAGGACCTCATACATGCTAGGCAAGTGCTCTACCACTGAACTGCATTCCCAAGCCTAAAAATAAATTTTAACTTTGAGTCATGGAAAAATATTACCCAGTCTAAAATTAAAATGTAAAATATTGCTAGGTGTGGTGGCGCACGCTTGTAATCCCAGTGATTTAGAAGGCTGAGGTAGGAGGATTACACATTTGAGGCCAGCCAGGACATCTTAGACCTGGTCTCAATAAATTAAAAGGGCTAGGGCTGTAACTCAGTGGTAATGACCCCTGAGTTCAGTCCCCAGTACCAAAAACAAATAAATATAAAATATCAGGCTCAAAACAGTTAAAAAATTTATTTTGTGGTACTGGGGATTGAGTTCATGGCCTTTTGCATGCTAGGCAGGTACTGTACCACAGAGCTATATCCTTGTCCCATTTTAGAATTTTATTTTGAAATGGAGGTTTCAATAGGTTGCCCAGGCTGGCCTCAAATTCACAAGCCTCCACCTCCCAAGTACCTGGGATTATAGGTGTGAGCCACCTGTCCCAATTCAAAAAAGTTCTTAAAAATCTCTGATTTCTTCAGAATCTTAGAGCCAGAAAAGCACAAAGGGAATTTGAGCTCAGGACTCTGACTCCCACTTTCTTGCTCCTATGTGAGCCAGGCTGTCCTTCCCTTAGGTATGCAAATTGAGCATTGGTCTGTGGTGTGTCTCTTAATCCTTTCTCCTTGTTCCAGGTTTATGGCCGCTGCGGTCTGACCCCAACCGAGAGACTGATGACACTTTGGTGCTTTCTTTTGTTGGCCAGACACGGTAAGGATGGTTCTAGTTCTAGTTTTGGTCGCTGGGATGAAGGTTGTGAGGTGGGTAAGCTGGTCCCAGACTAACTCAGGCCTTTGGTCCTGCTGCAGAGTTCTCATGCTAAATGGAGAAGAGGTGGAAGAAACTGAACTGATGGGTTTTGTGGATGATCAGCAGACTTTCTTCTGTGGTAATGTGGCTCATCAGCAGCTTATCCAGGTAATGACTGAGGAAGGTAATTTACTTAAATTTTGCCTAGAGTGCAGTACAGAGTACCACTGGATTTTAAGACCATTATGTTTTTTTAAAAAAATTATTTATTTTTGGTACCTGGGATTGAACCCAGGGCGCTTAACCACTGAGCCGCATCCCTAGCCACTCCTCCTCCCATTTTTCTTTTTTCTTTTTTTTTTTTTTTTTCTTCCCAGTTAACAACTAAGTTGCTTGGGGCCTCACTAAGTTGCTGAGGCTGGTTTCGAACATATGATTCTCCTGCCTCAGCTTCCCTAGCTATTGGGATTACAAGTGTGCACCACTGTATCTGGCTTAAAACCATCAGTTTTTATGACACTGAAAATAATGGAGGAATTCAGGTTGGTGGGGGGAGATATCACCTGATAACAACTTTTTTTTTTGTACTAAGGACTGAACCTACAGTCTCTTTACCACTGAGCTATATCTCCAGCCTTTTTCATTTATTTTTATTTTGAGATAGGGTCCCCTCAAGCTGCTTAGGGCCTTACTAAGTTGGTGAGGCTGGCCTTGAACCCATTATTTCTCCTGTTTCAGCCTTCCAAGTTGCTAGGATTATAGGTGTATGCCATTGTGCCCAACAGAAATAACAATTCTTGACTTCATGGTTGCTCCTCTTAGGTTTATTTTTCTTCCACAATTGTACAAGTATTTATTGATGGGGTCTCTTACACACAATTATATATGTTTGGGTCCTATTTTAGCACTTTGTATTATATCTTCTGAGACCATCAAACTTTTTCCCTATTGTAACTCTGATACATGTGTATTTGGAATACTGAAAGCACAAAGAAAGACAAAAAATTATGATGCTTTCATCCACATGATCATTGGCAGCCCCATGCACGTGTTAATCACAACCAGTGCTCTTCTTCTGTGCTTATCCTTACCTGAAATGTGTCTGTGACGTGGGGCAGATATTGGTATTTATCGACAAGAGCCTGATTTCTGAACACCCTCCCACCTCCCAGCCATCTTTTGGAGTGGAGTGACTTGACAGCTTTTAGTTTTTTCCTTGATATTTGAACTGTTCTCTGTTTTTGTGGTTAGAGTCAGGGTCTTCCTGGTGAAGATTAATGAACGATGCCATCTTTTTATCCACTGATTTGCCACTTAGCCAATTGGCAGTGACATACTAGTAAGAACTAAAGGGCAAGTGGACCAAGTGTGAAATGAGCCCAATAAGTCTTTGTTTTGTCCCTGGTATATAAGAATTGATTTGAAGGCTGGCATCAGCCTACTTACCTATTATTTTATCCTTAAATGTAAACTCAGTCATGACAGCCCAGATAAATCAATAGATGCAATGTTATCAACTTTTTTGTTTAATTTCAGTGATAAAATAAAATTGTAAAATATATTTCAGGGGCTCGGAGTGGTGTTCAGTTGCAGAGCAGATGCATGAAAGCCTGGGTTTGCTCCCCAGCACCAAAACAAGCAAATGCATGTTACAATACAGTTTGTGACCTTCACTAAGGACCTTCAAGTAATTTTAATGACTCTTGCGTAGTTAAGAACTTGGATATCCTGAAGGTCTCATTTTGGTGTTGAAAGAAACTACTAGACTAGTCATCACAGACTGATGCCATTGATACCTTTTCCCAGGATGCAGTTTGCATTACTCTAGCAAGCCTCATTTGAGTGAAATAGGATCCACCCATCCTGGTGTGTAAGCAGCTTTAAGGCAGTCTCTTTCAGAGCTGCATCAAAAATGTTGGTGGTAATTAAACATTGGAAGAATGTGGGAAAAGCCCTCCATATCCATATGTTCTGCATCCATGGAATCAACTAACCCTGGACTGAAAATATTTGAGAGGAAAAATTGCCTTTTGAACTCAACATGTACAGATGCTTTTTCTTGTCTTCATTTTCTAAACAAAGTATATAGCAACTACTTACATAGCATTGACGTTGTTTTAGGAATTATAAATAATCTAGAGATGATTTGTAGTATATGGGAGAGTGTGTGTAGGTATATACAAATACCATTTTATATGAGGGACTTGAGCAACTGCAGATTTTGGTTCCCGCTGGGGTCCTAGACCCAGTCCCCTGTGGCTACTGAGGGATGATGATAGGGCAGAAGAGATCTCATGTAGCTTATTAGGTCTCTACAAGTGCAACATTGACCCCTTTCCACTGCTGCTGTTTCTCTAGATCACTTCAGCATCTGTGAGGTTGGTCTCTCAAGAGCCCAAAGCTCTGGTCAGTGAGTGGAAGGAACCTCAGGGCAAGAACATCAGCGTGGCCTCATGCAATAGCAGTCAGGTGGTGGTTGCTGTGGGGAGGGCCCTTTACTACCTGCAGATCCATCCGCAAGAGCTCCGACAGGTCAGGTGTGTGTGATTTGTCACTTGTTTCCTCCCCTATTCTCTGGGACTGCTTTCTTTCTTGAATTTCCTTATTCTGCCATATTCCTTTTTGTTTAGCCATACAGAGATGGAACATGAGGTGGCTTGCTTGGACATCACCCCATTAGGGGACAGCAATGGACTATCCCCACTTTGTGCCATTGGCCTCTGGACAGACATCTCTGCCCGTATCTTGAAGCTGCCTTCTTTTGAACTACTGCACAAGGAGATGCTGGGTGGAGGTATATGTCATTTGGTGACTTGGGGTGGGATCACTTGGAATGTGGAACAAAAACTTAATGTCCCTCTTTCCTACAGAGATCATTCCTCGCTCCATCCTGATGACCACTTTTGAGAGTAGCCACTACCTCCTTTGTGCCTTGGGAGATGGAGCCCTTTTCTACTTTGGGCTCAACATTGAGACAGGTAAGAAGAGCGTTGGAGTGAGGGGCTCTTCCAGACAGGGAGTGTTGAGTACACGGAGTTCTTGGCCTCAGGCCTCTGCTTTGAACCTTCTTCCCACCCAGCGGTTTGTCTTGTTTTCTTTCCTTTTCACTGGATCTTGATGCCATTCTTTCTGTAGGCTTGTTGAGCGACCGAAAGAAGGTGACTTTGGGCACCCAGCCCACAGTGTTGAGGACTTTCCGTTCTCTTTCTACCACCAACGTCTTTGCTTGCTCTGACCGGCCCACTGTCATCTATAGCAGCAACCACAAGTTGGTCTTCTCCAATGTCAACCTCAAGGAAGTGAATTACATGTGTCCCCTCAACTCAGATGGTTACCCTGACAGGTGAGCCTCTTTTTCTTTCTTCAGCACGAGCCACTGATTGAGGTCATCATGTTGTCTTCAAACCCTTCCGTTCAAGCTTTTTCCTAGTGTCAAAATTAGTAAATAGCTGTGGTGGGAAGTGTAAGGCAGAGATTCTCACTTCTGGTTGTCCATTAGAAACATTAAGAAGTTTTTAAAAAACAAAAAACACAGATTTGGGGTGATAATGTCCTGTATAGAGTGCTTGCCTAGGATATGTGAGGCCCTGGATGTAGTCCATCCCTGGTGCCGTAGACAAATAAAAAGAGCTTTATCTTTTTTTCTTGGAGTCTGATTGAGTAGATCTGAGGTTCAACTGTATAATATATATTTTCAGAAAACTTCTCAGGTGATTCAGTTGATTAAACTTCAGAACCCCAGATTCAGGCATCATCATGTACTCCTCCGGAGCAGGGTTTCTTAAGGGTATCCCCAACCAAAGCCAGCACTATTTGGGAACTTCTTACAAATGTGAATTCTGAAGCTGGGGTTATAGTTCAGTGGTAGAGAGGAAGGCCTGTGTTTGAGTTCCAGCACCAAAAGAAAAAAGAACTGTAAAGGTTGGTGGCAGCAAGAGCCCTGCAGCTAGCCGTTGCTGGTACACAAGGTAGTGTGAGAATCACTGTCCTGCTTAGATCAGGAGCACTTGGTTTGTCAACCTTGGCTTCACATCAGCATCACATAGAAAACTGTTAAGAATCTAAACCCAGACCCATCCAGTCCAGTTAAATAGGAGCGTCTTGTGGGTGGAACTAGGCATCGGAATGAACTCTCCCCAAGTAATTTTTAGCAGAATCAAGGTTGAGACCCTGCCCTAGAGTAAGCTGGTATAATTCTACCTTGTTTTTCTTCCCTCTGTGGAGTTGCCTCGTGGAATCCTTCCCTTCCTTGGGTCTACTCAATCTAAACCTAGACCCTTCTTTCCAGCCTGGCACTGGCCAACAATAGCACCCTCACCATTGGCACCATCGATGAGATCCAGAAGCTGCACATTCGCACGGTTCCTCTCTACGAGTCTCCCAGGTGAGTGCAGGCCGTGGGAACTGCCGGGAGTGGGTGGAGAACGCCTCTGATTTTCTGAGTGGCCCTGTTGTTCTGTACTTGTTGTGCAGGAAGATCTGTTATCAGGAAGTGTCCCAGTGCTTTGGGGTCCTCTCCAGCCGCATTGAAGTTCAAGACACAAGTGGAGGCACAACTGCCCTGAGGCCCAGTGCCAGCACCCAGGTGAGGGCAGCAGATAAAGAAATGATGGTAGGGGCTCCGGATGTGGCTCAAGCGGTAGCATGCTCGCCTGGCATGCATGCGGCCTGGGTTCGATCCTCAGCACCACATACAAATAAAGATGTTGTGTCTGCCGAAAACTAAAAAATAAATATTAAAAAAAAAAAAAATTTAAAAAAAAAAAAAAAAAAGAAATGATGGTAGGGACCAGCAGGCTTTCTGCAAAGGGTCAGATGGGAGGTGTTTTCAGCTTTGCAAGTCATATGGTGTCAGTCTTAGCTTCTCACATTTGTCATTGTAGCCTGAAAGGCAACAGGTGGGCCTAGCTGGTTCCAGTAAAACATTATAAAAAATGGTTGCTAGCTGGGTGTGGCAGCACACACCTGTAATCCCAACTACTCAGGAGGCTGAGACAGGAGGATGGCAATTTCTTTCTTTCTTTTTGGTGCCCAGGGATTGAACCCCCAGGGGTACTTAACCACTGAGCAACATCCACAACCCTTTTTATTTAAAATTTTGAGATAGAATCTTGTTAAGTTGCTCAGGGCTTTACTAAATTGCTGAGGCTGGCTTTGAACTTGGGATCCTCCTGCCTAAGCTTCCCAGGCTGCTGGGGTTACAGGCGTGAAACACTGTCCCTGACAAGGATGGTGATTTTTGAGGCCAGCCTGAGTAACTTGGTGAGATCCTGTCTGGAAACAAAAAATTTAAAGGGTGAGGATGTAGCTCAGTGGTAGGGTGCCTCTGGATTCACTCCTTTGCTGCAAAAGAGAAGCAAACATGGTTGTTGCCTGATAACTTTGCAACAGGGACAATTCCTGTTGTCCTATCAGTCAGATGACTCCATTGGCAGTATGGTATAACAGGCAAGAGCGGGAGGGTTCTGATAGAACTGGTCTGAGGGTCAGTGCTGGTCATGTGACTTGATTGGGCAAGCCTAGCCTTCAGTTTTTTCCATCTGTAAAATGACTACAGTAGAAAAACTAGAGGTGCACATCATTGGCTTAGTGGATCATTTTCTGCTGCTTGTTCTCTCTTCTTCCTCCCACACATCTGACAGGACCTCCTTTCTTAATTGATAATGAAGATCTTTACATTATTTTTTCATTTGAAGTGCTTCCCTGCTCTTCCTGTTGAAGATGGAGGAGTTGTCACTTTGTTGGTCACCCGTTTTCCTCTTCAGCTTTTCTTGATTTGCAGTATCCTGGTTTTTTTTTGGTACTGGGGATTAAACCCAGGGTTGCTCAACTTTTTTTGTATTTTATTTAGAGGCAGAGTCTCACTGAGTTGCTTCGAGCCTCAGTAAGTTGCTGAGGCTGACTTTGAACTCACCATCCTCCTGCCTCAGCCTCCCAAGCCCCTGGGATTATAGGCGTACACCACCGTGCAGCATCAACTGTTTTTTAATGATGTTTGATGACTTTAGGTTTTGGGCCAGAATGTCAGTTGCATACATAAACTGGCTTCTTCTTGTCATTGGTTCCAACATCTTCTCTGAAGCACTGTTTGTCATGCTTCACTCACTCTGCCAGCCATTAGCTTCTCCCCCTACCCCTGCTTTGCAGTGCTGAGGATCAAACCCCAGGCCTTGTGCATGTGAGGCAAGCATTCTACCACTGAGCTAGCCCCAGCCCATTCTTCTCCTTGTTCAGTCTCTGCCTTGTTCCCTGATCTCACTGATCCCTTCCTGATGAGGTTCTTGATGTGCCTTCTCTCTGTTCACAGGCCCTGTCTAGCAGTGTCAGCTCCAGCAAGCTCTTCTCCAGCAGTACCGCCCCTCATGAGACCTCCTTTGGAGAAGAGGTGGAGGTGCACAACCTCCTTATCATCGACCAGCACACCTTTGAAGGTGCAAATGAGCTCTGTCTTTTCCTCCTCACATCCTCCCTAAACTGAGCTCTTCCAAAAAACCCCAGAGCCTGACTGTGTAGAAGACCCTCCTAGAAGGAGACGAAGGGGGTGGGCCTTTGGGAGTTGCTGTGAGTGTGGAGCGCTGGGTACCCTCTCTTCAACTTAGGTTGATGGGAGATGGGTAGCCTGAGAAGACTTTAGTGTTCTATCATGACGTAAGCCACCAGCCTCAAGGAAAGATGGGATTGTGTGTGTGGAGATGGGGCAAGGGGACATCAGCCAGGCCTTGCTCTTGTGCTCCCCTTTTAGTGCTTCACGCCCACCAGTTTCTACAGAATGAGTATGCACTCAGCCTGGTCTCCTGCAAGTTGGGCAAAGACCCCAACACATACTTCATTGTGGGCACAGCAATGGTGTATCCTGAAGAGGCAGAGCCCAAGCAGGGTCGAATTGTCGTCTTTCAGTATTCTGATGGTAAGTGGCCCCAACTCCCACTTCTGAAGGATGTGAAGTGCCGGGAAGGGACAGACTGTTGAGGTCTCAGCCTCAGTTAAGCAACAGAAGAACTGGGCTTAGAAGCCAAGAAGAGGCGCTCTGTTCTTCCTCTTGAGCGGTCGACTATTTGACTGATTCCCAGAGTAGGTGAGCAGGGCACAGGCACAGTTAAGTCTAGCTTAGGTTTCTCCCCTTGTCTGTTGTTTTGAGAGGGGGAAGAGGGGGGGTCGGGTGAATTGTGGGTGAGAGAATCTCGTGGCCAGAGTAGGAGTCGAGACTCCCTATTGGTTTTCCTCTTGGCTGCCCAGCACTTAGGAGCTCTTTCCATTCCAGCTTCAGCACTTTGCATTTGTTTCTCTGCACCTGTTCTCACCACTCCCACCCTAGATGTTTGTAAAGATTAACTATCAGCCCAGAAGCCAGCCATGAGGCCAAGATGAAGTTTGGTCTTCACAGGGGGGAGGTGGCTTGCATACTTCCCTGGATCACTGCACACTGCCGTGGGGCTCGTCCTCTAGGGGGTGGTTCACCTCTCTCTATATGGATTCTGTGTTTCTTGCTTTTCAGGCAAGGGGTTTAGAACCAGAGTGGCTCTAGCCACATGAGGTAAAGTGGGCTCTCATAAAAGAATGAAAAATCCTTTTTTCTCCCAGGAAAACTACAGACTGTGGCTGAAAAGGAAGTAAAAGGGGCTGTGTACTCCATGGTGGAATTTAACGGGAAGCTGCTCGCCAGCATCAATAGCACGGTGAGACCCACACCACTTCAGGTTGCACACCATGTTTGCACAACATTCTCCCTTAAGTTTACCTGGGGCTCGTGTATGTATAGGCTTTTGAGGATAGCAAACTAGTGGGAATGGAGGACGGAGCTCTGAGTTGGGAATCAGGGGAGCAGAGACAGGCATTGCAGTTGGTTTATATGTGTGTGTGTGTGTGTGTGTGTGTGTGTGTGGTGTGTATATATTCTATTAAATAATTTTTTTTTAATTTATTTTTTTGAAAGAACCCCAGGGATTGAACCCAGGGTGCTTAAGCACTCAGACACATCCCCAGCCCTTTTTATTTTATTTTGAGACAGAGTCTCACTAAGTTGCTGAGGCTAGCTTTGAACTTGTGGTCCTTGTGCCTTAGCCTCTTGAGTCGCTGTGATTACAGGTGTGCACCACTGCACCTGGCTACTGCACTTGGTTCATATAACCAAGTGTATCAGATCCTGAGTGCTGAGGGGACTAACAAGGCTGTAGCCCCTGAAATCGGTGTTCAGTGTCAAAAAAAACATGTAATCCACGTGAACATCATGAGCCAAACCATATTATCCTACCATGTTTCTTGAAATACTAGTGCTGTAAAATATTCCACGTCTTCTTCTTCTTTTTTTTTTTTTAAGTTGTAGTGGAACACAATACCTTTATTTCACTTATTTATTTTTATGTGGTGCTGAGGATCCAACCCAGGGGTCACGCACACATGAGGCGAGCGCTCTATCACTGAACCATAAGCCCAGCCCCTCCACTTCTTTCTTTTTCTGCCATGACTTTACCTTCTCCCTTGCAAAAGAAAAACTTTGAGTTTTATTGAGATATAATCAAGAAACAAATTATACATATTTAAGGTGTACAACTTCATGTTTTGTTTAAAAACCATTTTTAATTTTGTAGTGAAATAAATTGGGAAAATGCTGTGTCCTGGAACCCTTTTGCCTTGGAGGGTCACAGTGAATCATAGCATGTTAAAGGTTCAGAAAGTAGGGGCTGGGGATGTGGCTCAAGCGGTGTGCTCGCCTGGCATGCTCGGGGCGCTGGGTTTGATCCTCAATAAAATAATAAATAATAAATAAAATAAAGGTGTTGTGTCCACTGAAAACTGAAAAATTCTTTCTCTCTCTCTTAAAAAAAAAAAAGGTTCAGAAAGTAAGGAAGTGTTACTTGAATACTTTAGATCAGAAGTTTCTAGTCAGTTTGTTCCTTCAGAAAATACCAGTTGAACACTTGCTGCATGCCAGGCACTGTAGTTGGGATTTGGTTATAAGTAAAATGGACAGAGAGGTGCCCTTTTGGAGCTTAAGAGAGCAAATAGATACACAAGCTACGTACGATATAGTGAAAGTAAAGGGGGCTGGGGCTGGGGGAGGGCCATGGGGGTGGGAGTCCTTTTTCCTAGCAGATAGTCAGGAGGGTCTCTTGCATGCCATCACACTGGGACAGGTTCCACAGAGGGAGGAGCCCTGTCCGGATCTGAGGGAGATGACTGAGACATCCAGGTAAGAGTAGGCCCGGTGTCCGGGGAGCTAAGTCAAAGGCATCAAGGGGCTGGCACATTCTGGGAGGCTGGTGGTTCTAGCTGGGTGCTGTGGCACACACCTATAATCTCAGCTACTTGAGAGTCTGAGGCAGGAGGATCATAAGTTTGAGGCCAACCTCAGTAACTTAGTGAGACTATCTCAAAATAAAATACAAAAAGGCCTGGGGACTTGCATGTAGCATCCCCTGGGTTCAATCCTCAGTATGCAAAAAAAAAAAAAAAAAGGATTTTCAGTTTTATTCTGAGGGTAGTGGAAATCTCTTGAGTCTTATATACCTTATGCTTCTTTGGCAAGGCCACAGGGCACCAAGGATCAAAGCAATATCAGGGGGCTCTTGTCATATCCAGATGTCAGTCAGTGGTTCTGGGACCAGGGGATAAAGTAAAGAGTATTCAGATGCTAAATGTGGTGTGTTGCACACACCTCTAGTCCCAGCATCTGGGAGGTTGAGGCAGGAAGATTGCTCAGCATGGGCAACATAGCAAGACCCCACAAAAGGAAAAGAAAAATAAGATTATGCATGTTATGAAGATGGGATGGGGGAGCTTTGATGCATTGAAGATGAGGGGTGAAAGCTGGGATTGGGGTAATCTCAGCTACTCAGGAGGTTGAGGCGGGAGGGTTGCTTGAGCCTATGAGTTGAGACCAGCTTGAACAACACAGTGAGACCATCTGAAAAAAAAAAAACAAAGACAAATGTTGTTGGTGCTCTAACATAGATGTGCGTCTTTTTTTTTTTTTAAAGAGAGAGTGAGAGACAGAGAGAGATAGTGAGAGAGAATTTTTTTTTTTTTTTAATATTTATTTTTTAGTTTTAGGCGGGCACAACATCTTTGTTTGTATGTGGTGCTGAGGATTGAACCCGGGCCGCACGCATGCCAGGCGAGCGCGCTACCGCTTGAGCCACATCCCCAGCCCCAAGATGTGCGTCTTATGAGTCTTGTATACCTCATGTACCTCTGTAACCTGCTTCATGCCCAAAGGCAGAACTGCTCCCCTATAGTGAATGTCTGCCAGGATGAATCTAGACAGGTGGACCCTGTTGCCCCCTGCCTGTCCTGAGCTGATTTGATGTGCGTGTGATATCCTTGTGGCATTTTCATTTACTTATGTGCTTCTAAAGAAAACAGCTCCGTGTGATCCATATTCTAATCTTTTAATTTTTTAAAGGGTGCTTTTAACTATTGGAAACAAAAATTGGCTTGCTTTGCATTGTTTTATGAAAAATCAAGCATCACTGAAGTAAATAAAACAAACTAAAAACCCATGAGGGCGAGAGGCCAGGAATGAGGATCTTGGCCTGAGCAATGGGCAGGTTGGAGCTGCCGGTGATTGACAGGGAAGATTGTGAGTAGAGCAGGGTTGAAGGGTGAAACCAGACATTTGGTTGTGAACATATTAAATCCTAGTGGGTAACTAAGTGGAGATGTCACCCAGGTAACTGGGATGGAAAGGTTTGGAATCAAAGGAAGAGGGAGGCTGGAAAGTAGCATGGCAGCTATTAGGGGACGTTTAAGTGAGAAGTCTGGATTAGATCTCTTAGCATCACCCCTGCATGGAAAGTGGTAGACAAGGGAAACAGCCCTGGTACCCTCCTGCTTGCAAAAGATCTAGGTGAACAGAGAAGATGACTTCGTGAAGTAGGAGGAGCACTGAGAAAACAGTGTTCTGGAAGCCGTGGGATGAAAATATTTCAAGCAGGAGAGAACTGGCAAATTGCAAATGCTGCCAGGAGTCAGGTAACATGCATTGAGTTGACCATTGGTTTCAGCTGGGTGCCATGGTACACCCCTATCATCCAGTGACTTGGGAGGCTGAGGAAGGAGGATCACAAGTTCAGAGCCAGCCTCAGCAACCTAGCAAGACCCTGTCTCCAAAACAAAAATATAAAAAAGCTGGGTTGTAACTCAGTGATAGAGCACTCCTGGGTTCAATCCCCAGTACTGTAAAAAATGAAAAAAGGAAGTTGACCATTGGTTTTAACCACATGAATGTCGGTAGTGATGATCAGAACTCTCTTGGTTGCATGGTGAGGTGGAAACCTGACTGAAGTGGGTTCAACCAGGATGAGGAGGAGAGGACAGCGAGTATAGAAAACCCCTTAGGAGAGAGTAAGGAGGTCGGTGACTAGAGGGAAATGTCGGGTTGAAAGCTTTTGTTTTAAATTTTTCAGTATGGGACATACTGCTACACCGTGCTGGTAGGTTGACCCCCAAAGTCTCGTTCTTGAATGGGCAGAGGAGGTGGGATGTGGTACACCATGTGGGTCTGAGATGGCAGAGTCGGGACATGTGGAAGCCCTCTTGCTTGTGGGAGGTGCTGGAGGTTTGAGAGAGTAGAGAGGCTGTGGATTCTTTGTTTAAAGACCAAAGAAGCGAATGGACTAGGGATGTGTACGTTACTGAGCAGGGTAGGAGACCCCTTCCTCTCAGTTAGTCTTGAATTTAAAATGAGCACAGTCATCCTGGCTGGTTGTTCACCTTTTCCTGTCATTGACTGACCATAAGCAGGTTTCGTCTGGTCAATGTGATAAAGGGAGAGGGGGTATGGGAGTTGCGAATCTCTAGAGCTGTGGGGATAATGACAGATGCCTGGCAACTGAGGACACGAGATTCAGGAGCAGGGGCAGTTCTTTTTAATGACAGGCTCAAATGGTGATCATATAAATGGACAAGATGAGTGGGAAAGAGGGCAGAAAGGTAAGAAAGTAAAGTATCAAGAATTGTGGGCATGTTGTAGGAGAGAGCCCTAAGGTGGTGTGAGTGTCCAAGTGGCTGCTCCAAGGGACACGGTGCTATAGTCTGGTGATATAAAGTTCAAAATTGGGGTCTTTGGAGAGGGGAAGGGGACACATCTGAAATTACTAGGTGAGGAGGAACATGGAAGACCATCCTGCTTCTAGGCCAGTGGAGTGAGGGACAGTGGGAGGGCCACATTTCAATTGGAGGGATAAGGGCACTGGCCAGAGAAAGAGGTAAACAAGGGAAGCAAGGACACTTGATTAATGACTGTTCCAGAAGTCATAGTGAATGGATGTCAGAATTGGGAAGAGTGGGATGGGCAGTCAGCTCAGGAGATGTCTCATGTGTTCCTGGTCAATAGAAATGCCACATAAATTTTAACTTTTCTATCAGTTGCATTAATATAAAAAGCCGTTGAGGCTGGTGGGTGCCGTGGTGCATGCATACATATAGTCTTAGCAGCTTGGAAGGCTGAGACAGGAGGATCATAGTTTCAAGACCAGCTTCAGCAATTTATCAAGACCCTAAAGCAACTTAGACCCTGTATTAAAAAAGGGCTGGGGATGTAGCTCAGTGGTCAGTTGCCCCTGGGTTAAATTCCTAGTACCCCTTCCCTCCCAAAAATGGTAAGTGAAATTAATTGTAATAATATAGTTAACACTATCTAAAATGTCTCAACATGTCATCATTATTTTAGTCAGCTTTTTCACTGCTGTGACTAAAGGACCCAATCAGAACAATTATAGAGGAGAAAAAGTTTATTTAGGGCTCACATTTTCAGAAGTCTCCATACAAGGCTGGATTCATTCCTTAGGGCTCAAGGTGAGGCAGAACATCATGATAGAAGAGTGTGGTGAAGGGAAGCCACTCATATGATGATCAGGAAGCAGAGAGACTCTGCTCATCAGATACAAATATGTACCCCCAAAGTCACGCCCCAATTCCTACCTCCTCCAGCCACACTCTACTACTTCAATTACCATCCAGTTAATCCCTATGGGGGATTAATTCACTAATTAGGATAAGATTATTCTAACCCAGTCATTTCCCTTGAACCTTCACATTGTCTCAAACATGAGCTTTTGGGGGATACCTCACATCCAAACCATAACAAGTATAAATAACTTGATACTTTACATTATTTCATACTAAAACTTCAAAATCTGGAGTGTATTTTATATTCATAGTACATCTGAACTTGAACTAGCCACATTGGTAGTGGCTACCATATTGGACAGCAGAGCTCATGCGTCTTTGGGGGAGAGAATGGGAGTCAAGCTTTTGATGGGTCTGACCTTGGTCTTGACTGTCTCCATGATAGATGGTGAGAGGGAGATGGGTGGGGTGTTGTCAGGGCCTGTGGAGCTCTGAGGAGCCTTCCTTACTCCCATTGCTAGAGTATGGAGGTCCAGACGTGCTAGGATTACTTGAAGATGGGTGTTCTGGGGGGACCCGTGAATGGAGTTGTGGTAGCAATTATAATTACAACAAATGACTTGAGGAGTTGGGGTTCTTTGGACATCGCTTGAGAAATCATGGCTTAGTGTATTCTGTTCAGGAGTTCCTCAATATGCAGAGGCCATGCAGGATGACTTAGGCCCTGAAGGACCTGCCAGGGAAGGCCTGTCCACTCAGACAACTTGAATCTGTTTTCCTTAGCACGGAGCTGTATTGAGTTATCTGCCCTTCACTGCTGATTATAAACCATCTTCAGTTTTTTGGAGTTGTGGTTGAAATTAAAGAAAGATTATAATGGAGAAGAAAAATAGGGTTTCTTTTAACCTCCTGGAGGATAGTAGTGGGCAGCCACAGAATCTGGTTCTTTAGATTCCTTTAGTTACTGGAAGTGCTTGCTGTAGGACTTTCCCATTCAGTTTTCTCTACTTGTTGGGTTCATATGAAAAAGTTCCAGGAATGTATGAGTTTTGAGAAGGGTTCAGAGGTGGTTGGGAGGTATTCTTTTTTTTTTTTAATATTTATTTTTTAGTTATAGGTGGACACAATATCTTTATTTTATAAATATAAAAATGTGGTTTTGAGGATCGAACCTAGTGCCTCGCGCATGCTAGTCGAGTGCTTTAACTTGAGCCACAGCCTCTTCTTTTTCTTTTCCGATGAGGAAACTGAACACAAGATGTCCCGTTCACTGTGTCCGAAGCGTTACACCGGCACTGCTATCTCCTTTCCGTGGGCTTGTTTTTTCATGTAAAGGACATGTTGTATTCTTTGTTTGATGTGCTTGCCCTCCTTTCCTATTTCAGCAGTATAAAAACTAAAATAAAAAATGTTCGTCCAGTGCCACATCAGACAGGTGCCCACCCACACTGCCCCCCGGGATGCAGTGCTGCAGTGGAGCATTGGTGGGGAACAGGCACCCAAGGACCTGGCTCCCAGGCTGAGGCTCGTGTGCCTTCCAGGTGCGGCTCTATGAGTGGACCACAGAGAAGGAGCTCCGCACCGAGTGCAATCACTACAACAACATCATGGCGCTCTACCTGAAGACCAAAGGCGATTTCATCCTGGTGGGCGACCTCATGCGCTCAGTGCTGCTGCTCGCATACAAGCCCATGGAGGGAAACTTCGAAGAGGTAGTGGGGGTGCTTGGGGTGCAGACTGGCAGCTGAAGCCCCTTCTGGTGTTTGGTGCGGAAGGTGTTTAAGCCCAGCTGGGGCAGGGACATGTTCCCTGAGCATATGTTCTGCATCCATAAGTATTTCTTGAGGACCTTCCACCCCCCCACAACCAGAACTCAAGTAGGCTCCATCTCTGTAAAGTTGCAACCAAATAGCCTGTGTTGGCTGCAGATCTGGGGGAAATCTCTAGGGCAACTGTTAAACGTGGGGCTATATATTCTGCAGAGTAGGGTCTGGGCTTCTGACTAAAAGAGATAAGTCCCAGAATTGGATTCCATACAAACTCCAGTTACATTTCATGTTGCATCTCATCTGTTTTAAGATTGCCCGAGACTTTAATCCCAATTGGATGAGTGCCGTGGAAATCTTGGATGACGACAATTTCCTGGGGGCTGAAAATGCCTTTAACTTGTTTGTGTGTCAGAAGGACAGGTGAGTGACAATGGCAGATTGGTGGGCAGGGTGGAGCCCTGGGTCTGTGGGGCTGAGGACATCAGATGCTACTTCAGGCTCAATTGCTCTTGACGGGTAGAATTTCCTTCATGAAAATCAAAGGCCGCATGGACCTGCCGACCGGCCTCTTCAGAGGGGCCCCCCAGGATGCCCAGCACAGGGTGTTCACTGAGGTAGTTCTGTACCCCGGCCTCATGAGGGAGATGGGTCTGAGTAGTGACTTCTCATGCCGCCTTTCAGTGCCGCCACCACCGATGAGGAGCGGCAGCACCTGCAAGAGGTCGGGCTCTTCCACCTGGGAGAGTTTGTCAACGTCTTCTGCCACGGCTCTCTGGTCATGCAGAATCTGGGCGAGACTTCCACCCCCACACAGGGCTCTGTGCTCTTTGGCACGGTCAACGGCATGATCGGTAAGGTCACCCCTGCAGGGCTTTGCTCCCACACAGTCTTCTTTCCTGGGACTGCCATTTGGCGGGACCTGGGAGGGCAAGTAGACAGACCCGGAGTTTACCAGAGGCTGCAGCAAACATGTCCCTCCTGCTGGTGCTTGGCTTGCTGCCCTGGTTAGAAGGTGCTTGCTGTGTGGCTCACTGCCCTCTTCCTCCTTCAGGGCTGGTGACCTCACTGTCAGAGAGCTGGTACAACCTCCTGTTGGACATGCAGAATCGCCTCAATAAAGTCATCAAAAGTGTGGGCAAGATCGAGCACTCTTTATATCCTCTGTGAGCCCTCCCCATGCTGGGAAGCACATCCCAGCACATGCAAAGAGCTGCTTACTCTGAGCTGCTTCAGGGAATGTCTTGACTATGTTTCTGTTTCTCATTAGTTTTTTTTTTTTTTTTAAGTTATAGATGGATGCAAAAATCTTTATTTCATTTATTCATTTTTATGTGGTGCTGAGGATTGAACCTGGTGCATCACATTTGCAAGGCAACTGCTCTGCCTCTGAGCCACAATCCCCGCCCCATCATTAGTTTTTTGTGTGGAGAATTTCCGACATACATAGTAGTAAAGAATAGCACCATGAGTCCCACGTGCTTATCACCCAGGTACAGCTGGTCATGAGAAGGTGGACTCATGTTTCTCAACTGTTTGCCTCTGGCCTTCTTGGTTGGGGGTCAGACAGTTCAGATCACAGCACAGGAGTGTCTCCTCTCAGGGATCTCTCGAAGGGCAGCTCTCACTGGCACCGGAGATCCCAGCAGGAGAACAGAGGAGAGTGAAGAAGCTGGGACTCCGGGGTCAGTCCTGCAGGCACACGCAGAGCCCAGATGTGGCTGGAAGTTTGTTTAGTGTGGCGATAGCAAGAGTCCTCTCCAGGGGTGGGGTGGAAGGGCTCCTCTCTGAGTCTGGCCCAAGGAGGGAGTAGGTGTCTTGGTTTTTTGCTAATAAGTAGGACATTGGGCAGCCTCTTGTGTCACTGAGCCTCAGCGTATTCATCCGTGATGCTTTGGGGCTAGACTTGACAAGTGGTTCTTACCAGGTGTGTACCTCATACTCGCCTAGAGTACTTGTAAAAAAAATACCCATGTGTGTTAGGGCTTTGTGCTAATCCCTGACCTATATTTTAAAGACATTTATTTTAAGATTACCCAATTAAGAACCATTGGATTAGACAAAAAATTTCTTTTAGTTCCAAAAAGCAGTATGTGTTTCAGTTGAAACTGTTTTTTCCTATTCAGTCCTGGCAGTCATTGTAGATTGTGGTCTTGCTGAAAAGTGGGGATGATTGTCAGGGTGTTTCCAGGTAAACACACATTCCTTAACTCACCTGTCCACCTGGAGATCCTTTCACACTGAGAGAAAGACAGAACCTGCCACGGGCTTCATTGATGGTGACCTGATTGAGAGTTTCCTGGATATCAGCCGCCCCAAGATGCAGGAGGTCGTGGCAAACCTACAGGTGAGCTGTGTGGAGTTCACTCTGGCCAAGTGGTATTCAGGGCAGGGCCTGCCAGAAGAATGGCAGGACTCAGGCAACTGTCCTCCAAGGATTTGAGGTGCCAGCAGACCTGTCTGGCCTTTAGTGAGCCTCACTGCGTGAGAATGAGTCTGAGGGAAAGGCTCCTGGGTCCACTCGAGGTAGCAGGCGCCTTAGCCCCTCTACTGTAGCAGTGAGGGCACGTTTGGGCATATCCGGGATCTCTGGCACAATCCAGAGGTGGGAGGTAGGCTCAGGATCCTGCAGGCAGGAGAAATGTCCATGATTCTGGAGTTGGGGCTGTTGCTCCCTGGAGATGGTGCACCTGGGGTCTCAAAGGACCTTGCTCACCTATGTGTCCCCAAGGGGCAGGGTGGGTTTCTGGTGAGTGCTTTGTCCTTCATGTGGCAGCAATGGCTGGTGGGCTTCTCCCTCCTCTGCTGAGGAGGGGAGCCCTCTTGGCCTCAGGACCTTCCCCCCCCTCTCGTTGCAGTATGACGATGGCAGCGGTATGAAGCGAGAGGCCACTGCAGACGACCTGATCAAGGTTGTGGAGGAGCTAACCCGGATCCATTAGCCAAGGGCAGGGCTTCCCTTTCCTGGCCCTGCCCAAAGGCTCTGCCCTCCCTTTCCTCCCCACCATTGTCTTCTTGGCTATGGGAGGCCTCTCCCTAAGCCAGCTGCTCCCAGGGCCGCAGTTCGCCTGTGTGGAAATGGGGCTTTCTTAGGACTAAAACCAGTTCACTAGACACCTGGGAATGGGCTGAAGGCGGAATATTTTCTCCCTGGATTTTTACCAGTCTTATATGATTCCAGCCATCACTTTGGACCACCAAGCCTTGATTGGTGTTGCCACTTGTCCTCCTTCCTGGGGAGGGATTTTGCAGCTCTTTGGTTGAAAGGAAGTTCGCGTGCGCACGCGCGCTCTCTCTCTCTCTCTCTCTCTCTCTCTCTGAGTGTGTGAGACACTCATGCTTTGTCCTCTTACTTCCTTTATTATTTAGGTTGTGGGTGTGGGAGGTTGCAGGTGGAGGGGAAGAGGGTCAGGAGGGTTTCATTGTCTCTGAAGTGAGAGCTTCCTTTTACTTCTTGCCTCTGAGAGCATCAAGCCTGGAGACCTGTTCAGGGCCAGGGCTGCCCCAGTGTAACATGGAGATGGTGGATGATCCCCAAGCCACAGCCCTTTGTCTCTGGGAATTCCATTCTTCAGAGAGAAGGGGGAGGTGGGGGGCTGGGAATTGGTTGTTAGTTTCTGAGTTTTACCAAATAAAGTAGACTCTAAGAAAGATACGTTTGTTTTTGCTTTTTTCCCTTTGCTTAGTTGTCCAGCATCCTAGGTATATCCTGCCCATTTACTGCACACCTAGGCACTGTCCCCTGCTTTATGGCAACTGCTGCAGTCACTTGTCCTTGGTATTAGAACAGTGCTTCTCAAGCAGTGAAATGACATCTGCACCTCTCCTTTGTTACATGATTGGTTTTGGTGGGATTCCAAGCTGTGATATGAGTGTCTGGTTTTGGAAATTCAGTGGTGATTTTGGTTGCATTTGACTCAAGTCACCATTCACTTCTCTGCTAGTAATCTGCAGGCCCTGGGCTGCTTGGGCTGCCGTTCCTAGCCTCCTTTGACAGTCAACTATCCCCTAGCCAGACTCGGCTACCAAATAGCTTCTCATGCACCTCCTAGTTCCTCCTTGCTACACGCCCTTTAGAATCTCATTTCCTTTGGTCTAATCAAATGAACATTTGAAGTTTGCCCTTCAGTCCTGCAAACAGAGCCTGCCATCTTTAAGCTTAGCGGGTCAGAGTGAACCCATCCCCTGCCAGTTATCCAGTGGGAATAAAGGGTACTCTGTCCCAAAAGTGGGATAGAGTTGATCTTGACATACCAGCTGGCCCTTTTAAGTCCAGCCTTTGAAACAGTGTCAGGAAAATTGTGGTTTCAAGTTCAAACTGTGGTTTTGAGAGATTCTAGCTTCAAGCACAAAGGGAGCATCCTAGCTTTGGGGTCTTCCTAAGTAAGGCTCCTGCTCAGGAGTCATTTTTAAAAATTTTATTGCCCTCTTTTTTCCCTTCTGAGATTTCTGAGGGTGGGGGTAAGGGTCTTCAGAGAGAAAATAGCATGTCAAAAGCCACAGTTTTGAACTTGAAACTCAATACTGTGATTTGAAATCTTAAAGTCATGGTTTGAATTTGAAAAAGGCCTGCCCCATGCCAGAGACAAGCTTTAATGAGGCAGGCAAGCAGCAGTCTCAGATTGTGATTATTTTTTAAATTTAATCCTGGATGGGCGGATTGACTATAAGGTGCCAATATCAAAAAGAATGTGGTGGGAGGATGATTCTGGTGCTCTTTAGTGGTCTGACCCATGGCCACGGGGACCCACTACATTCAGTATTCAATGGCCTCGGTATTGAATTTAGAAGTCCTTGCCATGTTTTGCTGTTTTTTGTTTCCTAGTCTTGGGTGTATTCACTTGGGATTGGATTCCAGCAACCCTTTGGACACTGACATTCTGCTGCCACACTCCCACCCCTCTTAAAGACTATTAATCACCTCTCTAGGGGTGAAAGGTTGTCTTTGGAGCCTTGTTGCAGCCAGCTGGACAGGCTCTGTTCCATGTAGGCGCTGATGAGCTAGCCTCACTCCAGGCCTCTGCGTGAAGGGACCTTTGGGAGAATAATAGAAACACTGACTCATCACATGACCATTTGGAAGGGTCTTGAGCCAGAGGCCGTCAGTCTGCAGCCAGCAACTTGGATCCTCCACCCTCAGTGGAGGGTCCCTTTTGTTCCCGAGAAGCCACAAGCCACAGAAGTGGGGAAGAAACACTGAGGAACCTGAATTAAAGGATATGCCCAAACTAGTCCTCAAAGATGAGAAGTGTTAAGTTAGAGCCTCTTAATCCAAACCAAGAAGCTCAGGGTCAAACAGGAGGACAAGAAAAAGAAGAGCAAAAGCAAAACTAAAGGAGCCAGCTGTGGAGCTCCCATGGAGCAAGGTGAATGCCCAGAAGCGAAAGGAGCAATGAAGGGAGTCCAGTGGCACAGAAAGGGGCCTGGGGATTCCTCGGAGGAATTCCATACCTGCTACGTATCCAGAATTCCTCATGGGGTGATGAGGGCCTGCTTCTAGCACAAAGCTGCATATAGCCTCTTCTATCTGCTTGTAGACGGTGCAGAGTAAACCTTACCAGAGAATGAGTCTTGCAGGATGGAGGAGGGGGTGGGCCTACCTAAAGTATGAGAGTTAAGAATGGAGGTTGCCAGGTGTGCTGGAGGGTGCTGAGAAAGACGGCATGAGCCATGATGTCTGTGTTAAGGAAACTGGTGAGGGGCCAGGAAGGAGTGCCCGTTTAACTGAGTGTTCCAGTTGGCAGTGAGGAGGCAAGGTGACCTTTGGATGTTTGAAGCAAGAAGGAAAGTTGTCCTAGGACTCAAGGCACATACACATGGAGGTCACACTCATCCTATGATACAGAACACTCTGGCAACTGACTTGCTGAGAACTTGACATCAACAACACACACACACACACACACACACACACACACACATCCCTGAGGTTTTCCTTTACTGAAAACAGCGTGTCATGAACTAACAGCATCATAAGGTTGCCCAAACAGCCAAGCCACATTTGGCTGCATAAAAGTCTGGTGCATCTAAGAAGGAGGGGAGTGTCCAGGTCACAGTTGGCAGGCACCCAGTGTTTATTTGTGGCCACCAATGTCAAGGACCTCAGTGACAGGAGGAGGCAGAACCAAAAGAATTGGCCAGTTTGGGAAGTAGACACTTTCAGAAAAAAACAAAACAAAAAAAAACCCCAGCTTATTCAAAATGGGATTGGGCTGCTTTTGACAAGTACCGAATTCCTTATCCAGGGGATTTATGCAAAAACTTGACTAATTGGGAAGATTCCTGGTCCCCGCAGAAAGTAAAATCTGGTTCTCCTTTCAGCGTCCCACTGGATGGGCTATCACTCCCTGCCTAAACCCCTAGCAGCTTACCAGCTTCTGACCCGCCAGCTGTAATAAAAGGAGGCTAAAGAGAGCCTTCCAGGTCTGCTTTCCTGGCTCCCCGCCCGCCTCGTCCCCGGGAGCCAGGAGCCTGGCCATCTGACCCCGAGGTGCTCAAATAGCCTGTAAGTTCAAGACCTGGCCAGGGAGCTGGCGGACCCACCAGTCCACGCACGCAAGGGCCGGGCTGCAGACCTGCTGGGAGTCTGAGGGCAAGCCTAGAACTGCGGAGGGCGCAACGACGCAGCGTCCTGAGTTCGGATCTCCACGATTCTCCCTTCCTGACAGTAGAGGCGTCTAGGGTTCCTTTGAGACGGGCAATGCCCCAGGCACGCAGAGTCCCGCTGCTAGCCCTGTTCCCGAAGTTTCTTTCGGACCAGGGCCTCGGTCTGACGCCCTCAGCCCTTCGCAGAAAGCCGACTCCCAAACCCAGGCTGGGGGTGTTGGCCTAAGGCTGAACTCCGCCCCCAGGGGTCCCTGATCTTTGCCCCCGCCCTGGGCTCCGGCCGCCGGGAGAGGCACCGGCTGGCCTGCGGAGCTGCCTTTTGTGTTCCGCTCGGTGGTGCGGGAAACTTCCCAGCCTTTCGCCGTTGTCCCCGGGCCCCTCCTCCCGGCGTCCCCAGCCCCCCTGCTCCGCTCCGCGTGCCAGCTCGGGGATCGCTGGTTCGCTCCCCTCCGCGCCAGGAGGAGGGGCGAGGGCCGGCAGCCCCCTCCCCCGCGCGCGGCGCCCGAGCTGAGCGGAGCCGGGGAGACCCGCAGCCTCTGGTCATGTGGGCCGGACTGCTCCTCCGGGCCGCCTGCGCCGCGCTCCTGTTGCCGGAGACCCCGGCCCGAGGCTACACGGGGAGGAAGCCGCCCGGGCACTTCGCGCCGGAGAGGTAAGAGCCCCGCGCGCTGCCACAGCCGCTCAGGGGAGCGCAACAGGCGTGGAGCGCCGAGGCGCCGAGGGACGCCCCCCAGCTGCGGGCAGCGGGGAGGGGGGGATCGGGCATCCTCCGGGGCTCTGTCCGCGCGGGCGCACCCCCTGGGCTCCGGAAAAAGACAGCAACTTGTGCCTCTGGTCAGTGCCTGTCGTGCACCTCTGGCTGGGTCTGACCTGGGGGAGGCGGAAACCCAGACTCTGGTTGAGCCCGAGGGCGCCTTGGGGGTGCGAATCCCTGGCGAAGGGACCCCGGGATGTGCGCTGAGCTCTGGACTGGCTGGAGTTCGCTCCAGAACGATCCGCCGTGGCAGTACCTGGTTTCCGTGCTGCGCCGGCCCCTCTGGGCTTGGGGGCTTTCCTTGTGTCCTGCGCGCCCAGTGGACCTTGGAGCCACCGGTGTCTCTCTGGGTTACGCTTTGGTTTCCGCCGGTGTTGCGAGGGGGTGGGGCCCTTCGCTGCCTCCGCCGCTGCCCCCGCCGCTGCCCCCTCCCCACCGCTGCCCCCTCCCCAGCGGTCGCAGGCGGTGAGCTTGTGTGCGTGATGCTTGGAGTGAGAGAACACGGTGTCAGCGGGCGGCCTGGCCGGCAGCCACGTCCTCGGGGGTGCGCGGCGGGGACTGCCCCGCCAGGCTCGCAGCTCGCACGTGTGCTCCGCAGCCCCCGCCAGTTCCTGCTCAGATGGTGCAGGCTGTGCGGTGGCACACAAGCTCCTGCCACCTGTCTTCTGGTTACCGCCAGCCATGGGAGACTCCTTGGGACGCACTAGCAGCGCTACACTCCTTCCTACCTGAGGGTGCAATGCCACCAACCTCTCCCGAACCCTGCCATCTGCCGCTTTGGGGGCACCGCCTGTCCTTTTCAGAGCCCCCAGAGGCTCATCTGGTTAGCTGTTTGAGGCCCCTTCTCCCAGGCTGCTGCCAGTGTCGCTCCAGCGAGGGGATGGGTGAGACAAGCACCCCCTCCCCATGACTCCGGAGACACGGAAAAGGCTCCTTGGGCTCCAGGGCCAGTTTCCCACAGACTTCTGTAATGCCATGATCCCCTGAGCTTCCCTTTCCAGAATACACCACAGTTGTCATAGAGGATTCTCTCCAAGGAGAGGGCACATCTGTCTTGTCCCATGTCCCCAGAGGCTGGTGTAGGAATAAGCAATGGTGGGTGCTCTAAAAATGCCCGCCTGGCAGAATGACAGCCCCCCAGCTTCTGAACGTGGGCAGAGACCTGGGCTGGATGTATGGCCCCTGTGCAGCCCATCTAGGGAACAGTCAGTGCCAGTCACCAGTCTGTGTCCCCTCTCACCTGAGCTGCTATGCTGCATGCACTTCAGGACACCTCCGGTGGCCCTCCTCAGGGCTTCATTGTCCAGCCCACCGAGGCACTGTCACTCTGTATTCCTATTACCTGGCTCCTTGACTATCCAACGTTCCTTGAGGTGGGGACAGTGGCATGTTCGTGGCTTTACATGCCTTGACCAGCAGCCAACACCCAGTTGAAGGCCTGTCTGGATTTCTGTCCTTTTTGGACACTGGGTTCTTCACTCCCAGCTCAGTGTCCCTGATTGAGCAGACCCTCCTTCAGGGAACTTTGGGTAGCTCTCTGGTGCCCTGGGGTGCCCTCTCTCCCCTTCTCTACTGACTTCCAACTTTTCCCTCAACAGCCGTTTATTGAATACTTACTATGTGCTTTGCATGGCTATTGGTGCTGGCATGAACAACTAAAAAGAAGCCCTTGTTCTCAGGGAGCAGTAGGGGAGACAGACAATGAGCAATCATCAAGTTAACAAATAGTGTCTCAGGAAATATTATGGAGAAGAATAAAGCAAGGAAGGTCTCTGTGAGATGATGAGCAGAGACCTGTGTAAAGGGCGAGAGTGAGCAGGGTATGCGTCTGAGGAAGAACCTTCTCAACAGAGGGAATTGCAAGTGCAAAGGTCCTGAGGCAGCCATCTTGGGAGCCTCAGCTTGTGTCTTCAGCTCAGAGTTCCCTCTTCAGGCTACTCTTCATGTTCATGGGGAAGACATCCATAGGAAGCTGGTAACTGTTCTCTCACACTTTTTGTCTTTGTCCTACCTCCAGGAGAGACTGACATTTTTCTTTGAAAACTTCCCATTGTTTTCCCCAGGGGGTTCTGGAGAACTGTTTGTTAATTGACTCACAGACTGTCTGGGAGGCTTTGCAGTTGACCAGTCTCTTCCCGGACAGAATGTGGAAAATGCTCTCTCCTCTCTTGCAGACGCCGGTTGGGCCCCCACGTCTGCCTCTCTGGCTTTGGGAGTGGCTGCTGCCCTGGCTGGGCACCCTCCATGGGCAGTGGGCACTGCACCTTGCGTAAGTGGCCATCCATGTGCCCTGAGCCCTCTTGGTACACGTGAGCAGGGTGCATTGCCAGGGCTCTCAGTCCCTGGTCTGAGGGGCAGACGGGGGACCCCAACTCCTTACCTGCATTTCTCCTCTCAGCTCTCTGCTCCTTCGGCTGTGGGAGTGGAGTCTGCATCGCTCCCAATGTGTGTTCCTGCCAGGACGGAGAGCAAGGAGCCACTTGCCCAGGTAATGGGACAGGACGGTCAGTGGTTGACAGGAACACCTGAATTAGCTCGGGGACTTAGATTAAGTGCTTAGGGACTTACTGAGGTCACGCGCCAGACTTTGGGTGCTGGATGGATACTAGCTTGTTATTTTCAACTCCTGATATTAGGGAGCATTTTTTTTTTTGGTGTGTGGGGGGGGTGTGCTGGGGATTGAACCCAGGGCCTTGTGCGTGCGAGGCAAGCACTCTACCAACTGAGCTATGTCCCCAGCCCCTAGGGAGCATTTTTATGCCCACGTTAAGGAGAACGAAGCCGAGACATAGACGTTCTGTCTTAACCTGGGCCACAAGGCTAGGGAATAGCAGAGCTGGATTGGAACACCCTTCCAACAGGATTCTGGAGGAGCCTCGGTGGGAGGGGGCTGGGACGGCCACCTGGTGACTGTGCTGTTGGCAGGTGCTCACCAGTTTGGTATCATGCCTGTTTCAGAAGCCCATGGCCCCTGCGGGGAGTATGGCTGTGACCTTACCTGTAACCATGGTGGCTGTCAGGAGGTGGCCCGAGTGTGCCCCTTAGGTTTCTCCATGACAGAGACAGCTGTTGGCATCAGGTGTACAGGTGAGAGGCCTGGGGCCGTGGGGGAGGGGAGGGGGATTATGTGTCCTCCCATCCTGCTGAGATGGACTCCAGAGAGCTGGAGGCCTGCGAAGGAAGAGGCTGTCGCTCTTGTTAGATCACAAATATTTACCGAGCACCTTTTAAGGGCAGGAACTGAGCTTGGGCCAGGGTCAGAGGACAATCAGTTGGTCACTGCTGTTATGGGGCTTCCAAAGATGGGGAAAGGGGACAAGGACAAGGTCGGCTCAATATGATGGGGACTGTAACTGGGGAAGTGCAGCATGCTGGGGCCACCCTGGCGCCTAGGCTGAGGGTCAGGTGAGCAGGGACAAAACGACATCTGAAAGATGGACAAAGCAAAACTCAATAATTATTCTTTTGTAAAACTAGAATTTGCTTGTGATTTTTAAAAGGGACCAGTTTCTTGCCTATCTTTCCAGGGCTACAAAAACTTTTTTTTTTTTGTTTTTTTAGTTTTAACTTTGTAAAAATACTATTTCCCTCTTTGAGTAGAAAGTAAATGATAGTTTATTTGCAAACATTTGGAAAATAAGGGTAAAAAGATAAAAATAGACATCGCCTGGGTGCCCCACCCAGAGATGCTTGCTATTAAAATGAAGTATTTTTTCTGCCCTCTTCCCTGGGTGTGTGTCTTATACGTGTATGTGTAAAGCATGCATCTATGTGTGTTTTATAAAGTTGGATCATATCTCAGCTGTAGATTTTGTTCACTAATTTTCCCACTTAACTTCATAGTATGGAAATCCCCAAATAATCCTTTTTTTTTAATATTTATTTTTTTAGTTGTAGATGGACACAACACAATGCCTTTATTTTTATGTGGTGCTGAGGATCGAACCCGGGTTCCGCCCATGCTAGGCAAGCGCTCTACCGCTGAGCCACAGTCCCAGCCCCCCAAATATTCTTTTTGACATAATTCTTTTTTTTTTTTGGTACTGCAGATTGAACCCCAGGGCACTTAACCACTGAGCCACACCCTCAGCTCTTTTGTATTTTGAGACAGGGTCTTGCTTAGTGCTGTCACTAAGTTGTGGAGGCTGGCTTTGAACTTGAGATCCTTCTGTCTCAGCCTCTGGAGCTGCTGGGATCGACCGCCCGGCTTGACCTGTTCTTAAGGGCTGCCGTTGTGGCACTGTAGTTGCTGTCTGTTCCTAGCTGGCCACCTCCCCTCTCCCAGGTGGTCTGTAATATAAATAATAATAATAATAATAATAATAAATAATGCTGCAGTGAAGAGGCTTCCCGCCAGCTTGTCTGACTGTTTCCCAGGAGGACTCTTGGCTGAAAGGGTCTTGTCAAGGGTCTGGATCTCCAGGCTGCTTGTACCGCATCCTCCGGAAAGGAGAAGCCACACAGTCATCCATCTTGCTAGTGTGACTTTCTTGGGGACTGCTTTCCACTTGTGCTCCTCACGGCAGAGGCACACTGGGCACACACAATGTCAAAACAAGCACAGGACAGGGTAGTGCCGGCCACAGCCATGAGGTTCCCCTGGGATGGGGTTAGTCGGGTGGGCTCCTTGGAGGCGGTGGGCGTGGTCTCAGAGGGCCTGCCCCGGGAAGAGCACTTAGGTGCCAGACAGAGGCCCAGCAGGGGGTAAAGAGCGTGGAGGTGTCCTTTGGGCATGAGGGCCAGGTGTTGGGGAGACTCAGGGGCAAACTGAAGTGGGCTGAGGTGGTCCTGTAGATCCTTGGATGCCCCGGTTGGTGCTGAGCGGGGGATGCCCGCAGCAGGATCTGCGGAGTCCCGCTCCCAGCTCCCCTCACCTCCTGGGCAGGACCCCTCTGGGCTCCACAGCCTGGTCTCACCCCACCCTGTCTCCTGCTGCCTTGATAGGAACCTGAGCTTCAGCCCCGCGGGGTCCAGTACAGACTCCGAGAGCCCCACTGCACTGTGGCGTTTCCATCCCTGTCTCCTCCTGATGCTCTTGGTCCCTGTACCCCCTCGTTGGTGCTCCATGAATATTTAAGGCAGTGACACTGTGGATAATTCAACCAGCCTTGCTGTCCACTGGCCCCTGCTCTTTGGGGAGGCCTGAGGGGTTGCCCCACAGTTGGGGCCACCGGAAACTGTTCTGTCCCAGCCGTCCTGAGGTCATCTGATCTGCGTGGTCAGGCAGGGCCCAGCCCCTCGGCCTCTCTCATAGCCCGATGTCTTTCCTGGTCCTGCTCTTTCTTCCTGCAGGATGACCGGCTTCCGTGCTGCCAAGGGCAGGCCCAGTGTGGGCACGTGTTCCACCTGGGGTCAGTTTTCCCTGAGTCACGGCCACGCTCAGAGTGAGCTGTGCAAGCATCTTCTCTCCCCAGATATCGATGAATGCCTCAGCTCCTCTTGCGAGGGCCACTGCGTGAACACCGAGGGCGGGTTCGTGTGCGAGTGCGGGCCGGGCATGCAGCTGGCCGCAGACCGTCACAGCTGCCAGGGTGAGTGGGCAGAGGACAGGCTCTAGAGGAGCCCTGCACGATACCTTCTCCGTGCCACAGTCCCCTGAGTGGCATGCTGTACCATCCCCCTTTACAGATGGGGAAACCAAGGCTCTTGGTAAAGGTAGAGTCAGGGTTTGAAGCCCAGCGGGGCCCTCAGGCCCTGGCTCTGACCCTGCTGTTGCAGGGTGCAGGGGCGAGCAGGGGAGCAGACTCACTGGGCGGAGGCCCCCAGATGAGGGCTGGGAGGGCTGGGTGGGAGCGGATGCAGGGGCCAGGGTGGAGCGTTGTCATGGTGTCACCAGCCTGTTGCATGCATTGGTTCTCTCTGCCTTGGTGCTCTGGGGACACCCAGGCTGTAGGACCCCAGACCCCACCCTGTAGGGCAGTTTGGGGAAGAACAAGGTAGGGATGAAGCCTAAGGACTGTGAGAGCCCAGGAAAGAGACTTCCCCTCCTACGTGAGCCCGATAAGATCTTTTACAGTAAGTGCTCCTCCTTTTCAGGTGACTCGCTGATGTAGGTTATATAAGGAGACAGTCTCACACCAGGCAGAGGAGACGAAACACCCCCTTGACTCTGTGCTGTTATTTTCTCTGCATGTGAAATTTTCATAAAGCATAAATAAACTTTCACAATCTGAAAATCAACATATGTCACAGGTGCCAACCCAGGCCCTCCCTCCACGGCCACCCTCCACTCTCACCATAGACTACCCCTGGCGTTCCACCGCAGTCAGCTCCCGCTGCGTAACAAAAGACTGCAGCCTGGGGGTCCAACACCAGGGCTTTCATCTCCCAGTTCCGGGGGGCTGCAAGTCTAAGTTCAAGGTACTAGTGGATGTGATTCCTGGTGAGGAGTCTCTTCCTGGCTTACAGATGACAGTCCTGCCATGTCCTCACAGGATGGCAAAGGAGGAGGGGAGAGGCAGCCTGGTGTCACTTCCGAGGACACTAATCCACTCATGATATCCCACCCTCATGCCTCATCTGACCTAACTGTCTGCCAAAGACAGCACCCAGACACCATCACAGTGAGCAATCTCAGGGGGCACAACTCAAATCAGCACCCGTCATTAGGCTGAGTGCCCTGCCCAACTCTCCTGTCCCGGGTCCCCAGCTCTGCGCTTTCCCTGTATTTTCTCATTTCATCCCTGAAATCATTCCATGATGGTGACACCGTTTATCTCCATGGCTTAAAGAAATCAACTGACTTGCCCAAGATCACATTGGAACTGGGATTTGAACCCGGTCTTCTTCCACTGTTTTCTTTTTCCTGAACAGTTGGTCTTAAAGATCTTCCACCTTTGGGTAAACAGGCCTGCCTTGTTCCCTTTACCTGCGGCCTGGTCCTCTGCAGGGCAAGTGTCCCAGAGCTCACCAACTCGTGTTGGTGAACAGTTCCACACACGAGCCCAGGGAAGCGTGTGCCGAGGAGGTGCTCAGGAACTGAGTTAGTAGATGTAAGAGTTTTCTAGACAGATAAGGGAAAGGCATCCAGGGCAGATAGAAAAGTGGACGTGGTGGGGGGGTCTGCAAAAGTGGGTTGTGTTTGGAAGACGGCAAGGACTTAATTAACCTAGAGCGATGGTAAGGGCTGGGGAGGATGCCGGGTAGTCGGTGTAGACCAGAGCCGGCTTTTTTTTTTTTTTTTTTTTGGGTATCAGGGATTGAACCCCGGGGCACTTACCCACTGAGCCCCAGCCCCAGCACTTTTTATTTTTTATTTTGAGCAGGGTCTCACTGAGTTGCTCAGGTTCTCACTAAATTGCTGAGGCTGGCTTTGAACTCATGATCCTCCTGCCTCAGCCTCCCAAGTGCTGGGATTATAGGTGTGCACCACAGGGCTGTCTTTAAAGGTCTTGTGAGCACCTCTGTGGTGGGCTGCGCATGGGAATCCCAGAGGGGTTTGAGCAGGAAGTGTCGGGTGAGAAGTGCCCTTAGGCAAGAACATCCTGGGGGTCCTGTGAGGAGGCTGGGAAGGAGCACAGGTAGAGGCTGGGAGATGCATTAGAGGCTGTCTGTTCTCCAGCTGGGAGATGCAGGTGGTCAGGGCTGGGTGAGGGTAAGGGAGTCTAGGGACTGTTAGACTGCACATGGGGGTTAAGGACGTCCCCTGCAGCCCTGAGTGGGGTGGGGGCCGCCCCTTTCTAAAGCTCCATGGGGAGGTGGATGCCAGCCTGTGCTTCCCCTCACAGACACCGACGAATGCCTGGGCACCCCCTGTCAGCAGAGGTGTAGGAACAGCATCGGCAGCTACAAGTGTTCCTGCCGCACTGGCTTCCATCTCCATGGCAACCGGCACTCGTGCGTAGGTAAGGTCAGGACCCTGTGGTCTGCACACTTAGGCTGCCAATCAGCAAGATGGACAGGGTCAGCGCCTGGACCTGGAAGGTCAACATTTAGGCCTCTGGGTCTCCTGGAACCCCAAGGGTTTGCACCTCTATTCTGTCCGGGGTCAGCACTGCTCTGCACGGAGACCCTGTGGCGGCCTCTCCTGGCCACCGGCCCCTGTCATCCCACTAGGTTTCTCTTCCACCCCGTTCTCTCCCAGATACACCAAGGATTCTCTGCTCACCCCTTTTCTTGGCCTCCTTTGTTCCCCGGGGTAAATAAAGCATGTTTGTACCTGATTCCTCTGATACAGAAGGAGACCCCTGTTTTCTCAGCTTATTAGCCGAAATTTCCGGAAAGAGATTGGCTTGAGCTTGGCTCGTGGGTTGAAGGTGGGGGTCCCCTGGGCTTCAAAGAGACTCTGTCCCAGCGGAGTTAGGTGTTGGTACTGAAGTCCACTTGGAGCAGCACAGAGAGTCTTGAGGTCCTTTCTCAGAAAGAAAAAGTGGGCAGTGGAAGGTGTGGAGTGAGATCCCCAGCACTTCTTGTTCCTACTGTCTACCCTGATCATGGCTGCGAGGTGCTGGGGATGAGTTGTGGATGCACCCATTAGATGACTGCTGCATGCACGAACCTCCAAGGTGACTAGTGCTGGATTTTGGCCCCGTTTTTAGCCACCGGAGTCACATCCTGCACCTTGGAGCAGGGGAGGACCCGGCAAGAAGCTGGCAGGAAAACCCCCCCAGCCTCTTGGACTAAGGGATGGCAAGGAGGGCTCCCAGCCGGACTAGCGGCCGGGGTCCTCTGCAGATGTGAACGAGTGCCGGAGGCCGCAGGAGAGGAGAGTCTGTCACCACTCGTGCCACAACACTGTGGGCAGCTTCCTGTGCTCCTGCCGCCCTGGTTTTAGGCTTCGAGCCGACCGTGTGTCCTGTGAAGGTGAGTGCCGAGTCCAGCTATTAGCCACAGGCCTAGCTGCCCAGCGCCTAGGCCCATCCCCAGGTCCCCAGGCCCCATCCCCAGGTCCCCAGGTTCCATCCATAGGTCCCCAGGCCCCGTCCCCAGATCCCCAGGCCCCGTCCCCAGGTCACCAGGTCCTGTCCCCAGGTCCCCAGGTCCTTAGGCCCTCTGTGTTCAGTTCGTCTTGCCCATTATTTCCAGTGTCTGCCCTCCTCCTTGTGTTACCTTCCACTCCATCTTCATGTTTCCTTATGGTTAAGAGGAAAGAAACCCGTGGTGATAGAGAAAGGTGTGACATCAGAGCCCAGTAACCTGAGCCCCAGGACAACTGCTTTGGACAGTGGCGTCCTAGGGCTCTGCCATGCTTGGGCGCCTGGGAACATGTATACACGCAGTCGTGTAGGTGGTGGGTGCGGCTGTTATGTCCCCCCTTCAGAGCCACCCACTCGTCTACCCAGCACACCTACCCATGGTCGCTGACTGGCCCTTCCCAGCCCTTCTGGCCTCCCGCCCTGGCCTCTGCCTTCTCTCTCCTGCCTCCTCACACACTGTGAGGCTGGAGGATACCAGGCCCCAGGGCTCCATCTCCAGCGCCGGGGAAGCCCTAGCTGGGTGGGGTAGCAGGGGACACACTGGCCCATCAGGACATAGGAGCCGGGGGGCCGTTAGTCCCAGGGTGGATCCCAGGCTCAGGGAAACTTGTGTCCACTCCGTGGCAAGCAAGGAAGGAGATCTGGTCAGCCTGGTTGTGCAGTGTCTGAAAGAGCCATGCCAGCCTGTGACCTCCAGCTCGTGACCACCTTCCTGTCTGTCTTCCCATGTGGTTGTCATGGTGCCCCCAGCGGCTCACGGTTGACCCCTGTGCCCATCAGGAACCAGGTCCAGAGACAGTGACTGTGGTGGAGCGGAGCCCCACCTGACCCCCGGGCCCCACCTCTGCCCTACTCCTCCTCAGTAGACCCCTGCGCCTCTGTTGCAGCTCTGCCGAAAGCCATGCAGGCCCCGTCTGCCATCCTGCAGCCCCGGCAGCACCCCAACAAGATGCCTCTGCTGCTGCCCGAGTCGGGAAGGCCAGCCCTGTCCCCAGGACACAGTCCTCCTCCGGGGGCCCCAGGGCCTCCTGCAGGAACCAGGACGACCCACCCGCCATCTCCCACCTCGCCACCACCCTCGTTCTTCCCTTCTGCTCCTACCCGGCTGCTGTCCACCCTGATGGCCACCCCAGGGCCTAGTGCTGCCCTGCTGAGGACCCCCAGGCCTCCCTCCTTCCTCCAGGTGGAGGTGGTAGGGACCCCTTCCTCACCAAGGGGCCGTGGGAGCCCGAGGCTGGCAGCCAGGCCCTCTCCCTGCTGGCACCTGGGAGCCGTGCATGAGTCGGGGAGCCACTGGACAGAGCCCAGGTGTTCCCAGTGCTGGTGTGAGGTGGGTGTGAGGGCTCCCTGGGCTGTCCTGGTGCCAGGTCTGGGGTCTGGTGGTGGCTGCAACTCCTGCTGTGCTTCCAGGATGGACAGGTGACCTGCGGAGAGGTGAGATGTGAAGCTGCTTGCTCCCACCCGATTCCCCCCAGAGATGGGGGGTGCTGCCCCTTGTGCACAGGTAAGAGTGGGAAGGACGCAGTTTGCCTCTTCCCTCCCCCGGCCCTCCTGCGGTCCTGCTGTTCTGCAGTTGTCCCTTACATTGGAATCCCATGGAGGACCCTGTAAACCGCAGATTCCTTGCCCCGCCCCCTGATTAGCACATCTGGGGGCCTGAGAATGTGCACGTCTAACAAACTCCCAGGGGCTGCTGGGCTGGAGACCACTTTTATTTTATTTTATTTTTTGGTTTTTTTTTACCCCAGTACCAGGGATTGAACCCAGGGGTGCTTTACCACTGAGTAACACCCCCAATCCCTTTTAAGTTTTTATTCTGAGACAGGGTCTCACTAAGTTGCCAAGGCAATAAGGCTGTCTCCCTGCCCTCACCTGGGAGCCATACATGAACTTGATCCTTGAACTTGTGATCCTCCTGCCTCTGACTCTTGAGTTGACGGGATTACAGGCATGCACCACGGGGTCACGCCCTGGGGACCACACTTGGAGAAGCGCCTGGCTCTGCCATAGTGCCCCTCAAGAGGACCTGTTTGTCTTCTGGGCATCCTTCTTGAGCTTCACTAATTCACAGAGTGAGTCTCCAGACTCACCTGGCTGTCTCCTTCCCCTGCCCAACTCCTGCCCCTGGCTGGAGGAGCAGCTGTTTCAACTCCTGCACAGGCTGGGGGAGTGGCTCCGTGCAGCCCTTGCCCTGCATGCACAGGCCCGGGTCCCATCCCCAGCACCGAAGAACACCCCCCACCACTTGCAACTTTTTATTTACTTCCCATGGCTCCTGGGATAGAGACCCAAGCTCCTTCAACCGAGCTTCTCAAAATCCGCTTTGTACACAAATTGCCCAGATTCTTATTAAAATACAGTCTCCTAGTTGGTGGGTCTGGGTTGGGTCTGAGAATCTGCGTGTCTCTGAATCTCCGGGTGATATGATGCTGAGGTCGCTGGGCCTTGAGCAGTTATAGTTTTCCCCAGGGGGTTGGGGATGTAGCTCAGTGGTAGAGCCCTTGCCCAGCATGCCCTAGATTCAATCCCCAGCACTACAAGAAAAAAAAAAAAGTCTTGCCAAGGTTGGACGTGGAAATATAAGTTCACTTATTTTACTGATTTTCTTAATGACATCTTTTACTCTGTCCTTACTGTGTACTGAGCCCTGGATGTAAAGTACTGGGGCTTATCTGCAAGCTTATCCTAGCTTGCAGATCCTTCCAAGTCTCCCACTGGGTGATATTTCCATTCTGTGGTGAAAGTGTCAGACTTCTGGGAGTTCTGGTGAGGCAAAGCGTCGTGTCCAGGGTCACCCAGGTAAACTGAGCCGGTAGGCTAGATGTGAGCGCAGGGCTGACCTTTGTCTTTCCTCCATGATGGGGATAAAACACTGCAGTCTTAAGACAATTGTGGCTTTACCAGATGTGAGTGGACCCTCCCGGGGCCGTCAGAGAAGCTGATCCTTGCAGATGGCAATAGGTGGATGCTCAGGGTTCCCCTGTTGTTCCACAGTGTAGGGACCCTGCATCTGCCACTGCTGAGACATCCCAGGCAGTGACCGGAGGTCCAGGTGCATTAGGTCTGGACCTCATTTCCTGTGTGAGGCGGGCTTGAGCCCCTCCTGTTTGTCTTCCCCAGGCTGCTTTTACAGTGGCGCCGTCAGAGCGGAAGGCGACGTGTTTTCACCTCCCAACGAGAACTGCACGGTCTGTGTCTGTCTGGTAAGCGGCATCAGATCCCAGAGGGCTCCTGGGTGTTTTCTTAACCTTTGGGGGTTTCAGAGGAAGGGGGAGAGCCCAGATGTTCAAGGTAAGCTTGTACCCCAGGAGGGAGGGTGCCCAGGCTGTGGATTTTGGTCGGAACCTGCAGCGTCCAGCCCAGAGACTGCAGGGCGTGGGGAGGAAAGAGCCACCAGGTGAACAGGGTCCATCTGTTCGGAAGGGACGGGATGAAATTCCCTTGGAAACTCCCCCTCCAGGGAGCCTGTTCTCTCCAGGCAAACTATTTGCCAGCACAATCAAAGGTGTTCAGTTTGGGAGGGAGAAAGCTCAGAACCACGCTGGGTTTGTCCAGTGTACTCTGCTTTAGGCGCTCCATGCCTGCAAGGATAGTTATTAAGTGCCTACTGTGTGCCAGAGTGCTGGGGCCAGCTTTACCATCCCTCTGCTACAGATGCAAAGACTGTAGCAGATGTATCCACCCTTGGCATTGGGAAATATAAGAGCTAGGATTTGAGCTGAGGTCTGAGTGAGTCCTAAGTCCAGCTCTGTCCACCAACCCTCACTGCCACCCTCTGACTGTCTTTTAACAATGGGTCCTAACCCAGCACGGGGTACACGGCTGTAATTCTGCAGCTTGGGAGGCTGAGGCAAGAGGATCATGAGTTCAAAGCCAGCCTCAGCAACTTACTGAGGCCCTAAGCAACTCAGTGAGACCCTGTATCTAAATAAAACAAAAAAATAAGGCTGGGGGTGCGGCTCAGGAGTCGAGTACCCCTCAGTTCAATCCCTGATACCCTCCCCCGCCACACACACACACACACACACACAAATCGGCTTGTGGACTGGCATCTATGGTGGGACTAGAGCATAAGGTCAGGGGTGTCTGGACAGCTGCCAGCACCCTGCACTGAGCTCTTCCATTGTACCGAACACACGGTGGCCGAGCGTAGTGGGTGACCACATCGTATATATTGAGAAGGAAGCAGGTTCCACCCATCTCACAGACAGGGAGACTGAGGCTCAGAGAGGTGATGTACTTTGCCCAAAGTCCTGTCGGTGGAGGGGCAGACGCTGGAACTCACGTCTGGTTCATTCCAAAGTTGGGGGCTTTTTTTTTAGAGAGAGAGACAGAGAGAGAATTTTTTAATATTTATTCTTTAGTTTTCGGTGGACACAACATCTTTATTTTATTTTTATGTGGTGCTGAGGATCGAACCCAGCACCCTGTGCATGCCAGGCGAGTGCACTACCACTTGAGCCACATCCCCAGCCCACCAAGGGCTTTTGATTTTAACTTTAAATTAAAAAAAATTTGTTCTAAAATTCAGTTCTTTGACGAGCTGGTAAGAGCACTCCAGCCCAGACTCAGGTGCATGGGAAGGTGAGGGGAGGTCTCCTGCCCTGTGGGAGGGTCCTGTGCTCTCCACTGCCCGGTCTCCCTGCAGACCTTCTGCTGCGAGGCCTGTTTGTCTGCGTCTCTTTGCTCTCTGTTGTCTTCTGGCCTTTCTTGAGAAACCACATGTCTTGAAAAGGGGCGCCTTCTGAGCCCCACCATAATAAACACAGGAGCAAGTCCCTGTGACCATGCGACATTCGAAGTTCTCAGGTGGCGTCCCCTGGGCAGCTCTCGTGATAGAAAGGTGTGGTGGGAGAGGCAATGAGCTGATCTGTGATGGACCCGGAGGTGGCAGAACCTACACATCCTCCTTCCCTCCCCTCTCTCTCACCGCCTCAGGCTGGAAACGTGTCCTGCATCTCCCCCGAGTGTCCTCCTGGCCCCTGTGAGACCCTCCCACAGTCAGATTGCTGTACTTGTGTCCCAGGTAAGTGACTCTTTTGTCTGTGTGCAGGGAGGGATGTCTTTTGAGTGTGTTTTGGGTTGGGGGAGGAAAGGAGCTGGGGAGAGAGTGGCTTCTACTTTAGAAATTCAGATTGAGTGAAGCATTTCGATTGCCCTCTTTTACTGAGCACCTATTATATGCCCAGTGGTTCGGTGGTTTGGATGCTGGACTGTGCTCAGAGCCAGGCCTGCTCCCTGTCCTAGGAAGCACCTTCAGGGTAGGCAGAAAGGGGTTTGCACCCACCCTTGGCATTGCTCCTTGGCTAGATGTGGAGGGATCTCTGTGTACCCACTAATGAGCTAGTCCTTTTTTTGGGGGTAGGGAGTACTGGGGACTGAACTCAGGGGCACTCAAACACTGAGCCCCATCCCCAGCTCTATTTTGTATTTTATTTAGAGACAGGGTCTCGTATCTCTGGTTGTATACAAAGTATATTCACACCATTCGTGTCTTCACACATGTACTTAGGGTAATGATGTCCACCTCATTCCACAACCGGAGATATGAAAAATTGTGCTCTATATGTGTAACGTGAATTGTAATGCATTCTGCTGTCAGGTATAACAAATTAGAATAAAAAATAAAATAAGGGAGAGAGAGAGAGAGAGAGAGAGAGAGAGAGAGAGAGAGAGAGAGACTCACTGAGTGCCTCACTTTTGCTGAGGCTGGCTTTGAACTTGTGATCCTCCTGCCTCAGCCTCCCGAGCCGCTGGGCTTACAGGCCTGTGCCACTGCGTGATTCTGTCAGTTTTTAAGTTGTGACTTTTGTGCCTGGGGCTGGGGGCCAGTGGTGCAGGTGGTGCCAAGTGGGACCCCAGGCCCCTGCCCACATGCCCTTCTTCCTCGAGCTGCCCCAGCCCAAAGGCCTTGGGCCACTTCTCCCTCTCTCCCCGCAGTGAGGTGCTATTTCCGCGGCCGTTGGTATGCAGACGGGGCAGTGTTCAGTGGGGGTGGTGACGACTGCACCACCTGTGTCTGCCAGGTAGGGTGGCTGAGGTGACAGGGAGGGGGTGGGGCCTCCAGGGGTTTACCCAGGATGCTGTGATGGGGAAAACCACCACGAGGGACCAAAAAGGAGACCGAGGCAGCAGGGCCACTAATCCCCCAGCCCCAGGCTCCTTGAACACTGCCCTGGCAGAGCCCCCAGCCTAGGCGGGCGTGGCCAGGTCACTAGCACCGGAAGCCTTCTTGGAGGGAGGGATGCTGAGTGAGGACCTGAAGGGGACAGGACACATCAGGGGAGGAGCGGAGGGAGGGCCGTGCCAGGCAGGGCGTCACCTGGCTGAGGGGGAGGTGGAGCAGCACAGAGTGAAGGGGAGCAGGCAGCCGGCCGGGGTCCTGGAGGGGTGGAGGCTGGTTCTAGGCCAGATGGGAGGCAGGATGGGCAGGAGGCAGCTGGCTGCTCCCCCAGGCTCCTCTGCAGGGGAGCCGAGGGCCATCTGCAGCTGGGATTTTGTGGTGGAGTGACTTGGTCAGACTGGGGCCTGCTCTGCTCTCTGGCTGCAGAGGAGCGTAGATGGGGGGCCAGAGAGGAGGGCAGTGGGGGCTGTGTGGGAAGGTCCCAGGGGGCAGGGCAAGAGGTGGAGGCCCAGCTGGGGCTGGGGGGCGCCCTACCAGCCCTGCCTGCTCCCCTGGGGGTTCAGCACTTCCTTGAGAGGGGAGAGGGCAGTGGCCACCCTCCAGCCTCTTCCTCAGCTTCCAGGGGCGCAGGGGGGAGCTCCCTCACTGGCCATGCCCTGGGCTCTCTTCCAGAAGGGGGAGGTGGAGTGTTCCTTCACACCATGTCCAGAGCTGGACTGCCCCCGAGAGGACCGGTGGCTGGGTCCTGGGCAGTGCTGCTTCACCTGCCGGGAGCCCACGCCCACCACAGGTGAGGTCCAGCCAGGGCGACAGGGGGGGCGCAGGGCTGGGGTGGCCAGGGGGAGTGAGGCTTCTGCTGCCAAGACGGGTAGTGTGTGACTGTGTGTGTTTGTGTATTTGTGCTGGTGTCTGGGTATAACTGTGTGAAAGTGTACCTGTGTGTGTGTGTGTCTTTGTGTTATTTTTCGTGTGCCTGAGTTGTGTGGGTGTCTGGAGTGTCTTTGTGAGTGTGTACATTTGTGTATAGTAAATGTGCATTTTTTTGTAGTTGTAGATGGACAGAATGCCTTTATTTTATATTCATTTTTTTATATGTGGGGCTGAGGATTGAATCCAGGGCCTCACGCATGCTAGACAAGTGCTCTGCCCCGAGCCCCAGTCCCAGCCCCGTCACTGTGCGGTGGTGTGAGTGTGGGAGTTGTGTCTGCTGAGCATGTGTGTAGGTTTGTGTGTCTGTGTGTTACGTCTGAGTATGTTTGTGTGTGGAAGCAGGTTTGTGTGAGTGTGTGTGTGTGTCCGTGAGTGTCAGGGGTCCCCCGAGGTGGGATGGTGCTGTGGGTCCCCAGGGCAGTCCTGCCCACTCTTTCCTCCCTCACTGTCCCCGGCCAGGCTGCTCTCTGGACGACAACGGGGCTGAGTTTCCGATTGGACAGATCTGGTCACCTGGTGATCCCTGTGAGTTATGCATCTGCCAGGTGAATGACAACCTGCTCGCCTTCAGCTGCTTTACCCGCTGTCCCGCTGCCTCGCCCGGAGGAGCGCCCCGTCCCTCCACAGGCAGAGCCGCCTCTGGCCAGGCTCAGCCTCCCTCCCAGAAGGGCTCTGCCTGTCCGGGTAGATGGCTGGGGACAGTGCAGTCGGCTTATTCAGGGAGCTGCTGCCCCCGGGGTCAGACTTAGGAGCCCTCCCAGAGGGTGGCCTGGGGCGTGGCTGGCCGTGGGCACCGGGCAGCCCAGGCCGTGCATGCCGCTGCCCCTGTGAAGCAGGTCGTGTTCCTGACCACGAATCCCGCGCCCTCCCCTCATCAGAAGTGGTTCAGGAGAAGGTGCGAGGGTTTGAGAGTCAGATGGACAGAAGCACAAACTCAGCTACTTACCAAGAAATGCGGCTGTTTCAGCCCATGGTTCACCTGCACGCTGGGGTCCTTGCCACCTTAAAACAACTGTGCAGGTGAACCATGGGCTGGCGGCCCCCGCGGGACATGCAGTCCCCAGCCCCTGCCCACATCCCTGGAGGCAGATCTGCCTTTTAACCTCCAGGTGATCCTGGGCACAGCCGGGTGCACAAGCCTGGCCCAGCCTCCGAGGTGCCTGAGGCCTTGCAGCTGGAGCACTTCACTGGCTGGAGTGTGAGGAAAGTCCGTCTCATGCCTCTTCTCTCCCCTAGGACGACTTCGTCACTCCTTTTACAAGAGGGTGAAATAAAGGGGTCATAAACATTCAGATTCTTGAAAAAGAAAAAGGAAAAGAAACCTTGTCTGGCATTTTTGTCTTCTGAAATAGACATTTCCGGCCGAATGGTTTTCTATAAAAATAGGGTTTTATGGTACTCGATAGGGTTGGGGGGAGCCAGGGATCCAGGGAAACGCTGAGAGAAGAATTTGGAAGGGGGCGATGGCGCGGCCTCTGGCTGCCACTGCAGAGGGACAGGAAGCCAGGGAGACTGAAGTCCCAGCTCTCACCTCCCCTCTCCCGAGACACGCGAAACCTTTCAGGAAGGCTCCTGTCACTCTGCCTAAGCAGCGGTCCTCTCTGGGGGGACCTGCCACCTCCCAGCTGCATCCTGGAGCCCTCTGGGCAAGCCACGGCCAGTGTGCAGAGCTGCCTCTTTGGGGCGGGAGGCAGGGCCTGGCGTCCAGGTGGGTCTTGGTGAAGTTGCTCCTTCCTTCAGGCAGATGGCTCGGTGAGCTGCCGGACGACAGACTGCGTGGACTCCTGCCCTCACCCCATCCGCATCCCCGGACAGTGCTGCCCAGACTGTTCTGCAGGTAACTCCTGGCCAGACCCCCCCCCGCCCCCAGGCAGCGATGCGCAGGGTCCCAGTGCCCAGGCCCCTCTGCACTGAGCACCAAGCAAGCCTCCCAGCAGCCCTGTGGGGCAACCCCATTATACAGATGAGGAAACTGAGGCTCCTAGAAGTAAGCAGGTGCAGTCTAGGGGTGCTGGGGGAAGAACCAAAGAGACTCAGGGCTTATGGCCTGGGTGGGGCCACACAGGAACTGTATCTGCTAAATAATTAGAGATTCCACGAGAGGAAATAAAAACGAGGCTGGCTTTCTTAATAGTAATTTTTACCTTTTTCACAATCTCAAAATTAGCAGTTGTAGAAATTTAAGAAAATAGAGAAAGAATAAAAAGAAAAAGTTCCAGCTGGGCTTGGTGGTGCATGCCAGAGGCTCTGGAGGCTGAGGCAGGAGGATTGCAAGTTCAAAGCCAGCCTCAGCAATTTAGCAAGGCACTTAGCAACTCAGTGAGTCCCTGTCTCTAAATATAAAAAAGGGCTGGGGATGTGCCTCAGTTGTTGAGCACTCTTGGGTTCAATCCTCAGTACAAAGAAGAAAAGTTCCATCACCACTGTGAACCTTAAGGTTACACACACACACACACACACACACACTTAACAGATGTGTGCTATGTGAGTGTGTTCTTCTAAAGTCTTTTCCTACGGTTCTGCCACCTGCGGTCATGTTTACCAGTCACGTGATGACTTTCATCATGGTGGAGTCTTAGACTGAGTTTGGGGATGCAGGAACAAGAGGCTGTGGTATGGGGTTTGGGTTTGGCTGAGTGGGGAAGGGCAGGGACCTCCTGTCTCCCAGGCTCTCCTTCTGATGCCCTCTGGCCTTTCCCCACAATCTGGGGTGACAACACTGAAGGCCAAGGTCCTGTGACCCCTTGCCAAATCCAGCACAGCAAAAGTCAACACCAGTTCCCTAGGGGTGTTTTGTCACTGGCCTGACCCCCAGGGCACCGCACAGGGAGGCGCATGTCCTGACCGTTGTTATCCAGATAAGCTTCAGACCTTTGCCCTGGCTGGGGGCCCAGTCACCACATCCACACCCCTGGCTGCTGCTCACCACGTGCTCTGTCTGGCAGGCTGCACCTACATGGGCAGAATCTTCTACAACAACGAGACCTTCCCGTCGGCCCTGGACCCGTGTCTGAGCTGCATCTGCCTGGTACGGACCACCCTTCCCCGACCCCTGGCTCTGGAAGTGCCCCAGCCACCGACACCAGCTCCTGACTGCAGAGGTCAAACTCAGAGCCCTCTCCAAGAAGGGTCACTCCTGGGTCCTGGTGAAAGACAGCTCCCTCCAGCCTGCCCAGGGTGAATCATTAGCCAGGACCAGGGAACTATTTTAAGCCCTAGCTGGGCGATGTCCTCTGCTTCTGGGTTACCAGGGAGTGTCTGGGGGCTGGTTCCTTGCAAGTATGAAATGTGGCCCAGGGACTCTTGCTGGAGTAGTCAGGAACACAAACTGTTTCAGAGTCTTTTAAGCAAGCATTTGAGGCCTCCCTGTGCGCCAGTCCCTATTCTAAGCCCTAGCGATGCATGACTCAGGCCTGTAATCCCAGTGACTCTGGAGGCTGAGTCAGGAAGATCACAAGTTCAAAGCCAGCTTCAGCCACTTAGCGAGACCCTAAGCAACTCAACAAGATACTTGCTCAAAATAAAAAATTAAAAGGGATCCGGATGTGGCTCAGTGATTGAGTGTCCCTGGCTTCAATCCCTGGTATCAAAAAAAAAAAAAAAAGAGAGATGCATGAACCCAGTGAATCCGAGAGTTCCATGGCACCATCACTTCATTCTTTCTAAAGAGAGAACAGAGGCACCAAGTCCTTTGCTCATGATTCCACAACCAGTAAATCAAGATGCAGAGCTCTGAACCCCCGCCTTCTCGCTTGGGGACGTATGTGTGCACGCCCCGAGCCATCCTGCCTGAAAAGCCCGGTCGATAGCACACGGTCTAGTTTGGTACTTAGAAAATGGAGGCGGAAAGCACTTACAGCACCTAGAGTGTCTTGGGTGTGGGTGAGCCTCAGCTGGGGTGCACGGAAAGGGGCAAGGTGTGCAGAAAGCTCGAGAAGCCAGGGTACACACACCCGGGGCCTGAGAGGCCGACCCTCGCTGGTCAGCCACATCCGTCCACAGCCACATGCTGCAGGGAGCTTTGCCTCTGGCTGTTTTCTTCCCTAATTTTTTTTAATTTAAATTTTTAATTCTTTGCGGTGCTGGGGGTGGAACCCAGGGTGCCGTACATGCCAGGCCAGCGCTCTGCCCCTGAGCCACAGCCCAGCCCTTCCGGGTCCTTGGTGTCCCCCTATCCTGGGAAGTTCATGCATCCGTTCAACAGACGCCTATCAGTAAATGAACCTGTAGACCAGCCAGGCCTTGCCCTTGTGGGGTGTGCGTTCTGGCAGGAAGTGGACTCTAACCAAGTGTCTGCCACCTCGGCCATCCCCGGCATACCCCGCCCTGGACGGCTCCCCCACACTGGCTGCTCCGTTGGGCACATGGCGCCTTCCCGAGTGTCCCCTCCGCTGCCCTCTGTGAAGGGCCTGGTGTGTTTTCTTGTCCTGCAGCTGGGCTCGGTGGCCTGTTCGCCAGTGGACTGCCCTATCGCCTGCACCTACCCTTTCCACCCCGACGGCGAGTGCTGCCCGGTGTGCCGTGGTGAGTGCGGGCTGAGTGGGACGAGCCACCTGTGCCCGAGGCGCCTAGGTCGCCCTGGCTCTTACAGGCCTGTCCCCTCTGCCTTGCAGACTGCAACTACGAGGGAAGGAAGGTGGTGAACGGCCAGGTGTTCACCTTGGACGATGAGCCCTGTACCCGCTGCACGTGCCAGGTGAGCTGGCCCAGGCCTCGCTGCTCCTGGCCACGGGGAGCCCTCAAACCAGCCAGCGCACCTGCGTCCTCCCCCGCCACTCGCTCTTCACCCTTGGTTGACTACCCGGACCTAGGATCTGGCCATCTCCCTCTGTGGAAGTCCAGACAGGGACCTGGCTGTGGGACCCCACGGCTGGCGCGGGAGGCTTCCAAGGGCTGCTCTAGGTGGGCAGGATGCACTGCGCTGCTTCATGGGTGTCTTTCTGCTCCCACAGCTGGGCGAGGTGAGCTGTGAGAAGGTCCCTTGCCAGCAGGCCTGCACCGACTCTTCCCTACCCCCGGGGGACTGCTGCTCCTCCTGTCCAGGTAAGCGGCTCTGGGTCCTGGAGTCCACCATCATCTTCCATTCCGATCTTCTCAGAAGCACAGAACTTAGACAAAACTGTGGCTGAGAAACCCAGGCTCAGAGAGGGAGCATGGCTTGCTCAAGGTCACACAGTAGTGGGGGCTGGCCTGAGCCTCACCCAGCACTCGTTATACCACACTATGATAAGGGGCCACCACCGGGCATGTTTGTTTGTTTATTTTCTGTTCTTTTTTTTCTTCTCCATTGTCTCCTTCCTCAGTCTCTTCCTCTGCTTTCTTCCTTTTTTAAAATGGGGTAGTAGGGATTGAACCCGGGGATGCTGTACCCCTCGGCTACGTGCTCAGTGTAGCTCAGGCGCGTGCTTAGGTCTCAGTCGGTTGCCCAGGTTGGTCTCACACTTCTTCCTGCCTCAGCCTCCCAGGTAACTGGGACTTGTCTTCCGTATTTAAATCATAACTTGGGAATGGAGTCAGGTTTGTAGGACAGTCGTTGCCGGCATGTGAATGAGGACTCATTCTGCGTTGGGCTCTTCCAGTGTCCACCTCCCCTCTTGGTAGCAGCCCCCTGAGATACATATTATTAGCATCCCCACCTTTGCCAGGTGAAGAAACCGAGGCACAGAGAAGTGCTGTGATTTGATCCAGTCACAATGGGTGGTAGAGCCAGAATTTGAGCCTTCAGTAAATGCTTCTCAGCCACTGTAAGGAATTGATTCCTGAAAATTATTGCCTCATCTGTCATCTTCCCTTGTTAGTGTATGTATTTTTTAATTTTTTTGAGATAGGATCTTGCTATGTTGCCCAAGAGGTGGCTCTGCAAGCATGCACCGCTGCACCTGGCTCATCCATATGGATCTTTTTTGTGTAGTTATAAACAGGAGATGATGATGTACATGATTTTCAAGTATTGATGTGGCTCACAGCTGACCATTTAAAAAAATTGCAAAATACAGTAGTCCCTCCTTACCCATAGGAGATACTTTCTAAGACCCCCTTTGATGCCTGAAACTGTGAACAGTACTATGTGCAAACTCTGTGATACTGTTGATTTGATAAAGGAGGTTGCTAAACGACGAACAGGCTGGTAGCATATACAGCATGGATACGCTGGATGAGGGAATGATTCACATCTCAGGCAAGGCCTAGTGAGACGATGGGAGATTTCATCATGCTACTCAGAATGGTGTACAATTTCAAGTGTATAAATGGTTTACTTTTGGAATTTTCCACTTAAAATTTTGGGACAGTGGTTGACCATTGGTAACCGAACATGCAAAAACACGACCTTGGATGAGGGGATCACTGTATTCCCTTGTGTTGCTTTGCCTACCTCCTGCTGACATTTCTGCATATTCTCTCAAACTGTTTAGACCTTTTTTCCCCCTGTGGTTCTGGGATGGAACCAGGGCGTTGCTCATGCTGGGCAAGCACTCCACCACTGAGCTACACCCCAACCACCTTCAGAATTTTAACTTTTCCAACTTTCTGTGTCCACATGAAGTACCTTAAATGTGGCTGCTTTTAACATTTTCTGAACTTCTAGGAACAGTGGATTTTTTCATGAGCTTGTGGGCCTGAATGTCTTTTTATAAAATATCTGTTGATGTCCTGTAGCCTTCTGAGGGATGCTTTCTGATGTTCGGGCAGCTTCTTGGGTCTGTGGTGCCGGCCACACCACGGAGCCAGTGGGTCCATGAAGTTGGGAACTGCTGGTAGTTGACAGAGTTTACTTCATTTTAACCACCACACACTCCTTTGCAGGCAGATAGATGACATTCCCCTGGCTTTCTAGAGTCACTGGTAGGGAGCGTGCCAGGCAGCATACTGAGCATCTTGCTCGTGTTGCCTTATTGAACTGACGGCTCCTGGAACGTTCTGGCACGGCTGCACTTGTGATCTCCATTTTGCAGATGGGAGACTGAAGCTCAGTTGGTGGTGCTGGACCCAAGCCCAGGGCCCTCTCTCTTTTCTTACCCTGGGCTCCTCTGCTCTCTGCTCTCTGGACTCCACGTGGGGAAACTGAGGCCCGATGGACGCAGCCTGCCCCTTGGCCTGGAACGTGTAGCCTCTGCTGCAGGGTCCCCGCGGGCCTCTTCATGACCAGAGCACCTTGAAGGGGAACAGCTTCTGATTGAAGTAGAATAGGAATTGCTTCCTTTCCGTCATTTAAAAATAATACAGCAGATTTCTTTGAGATATGACTCAGAGACCACAAAGTTCACACATTTCAGGTGGTTTTCGGCTGTCACAGAGCTGTTGACCACCCTTGGGATGATTCTTAAACGTGCTGGACGGTGTCCATCTTCCCATCACACCTTTCTTCAGGGTTCTCCTCCTGCCTTTCACCCTCTGTTTTCTTTTTGTTTAGCCGCCTCCTTCCGTATCTTTCTCCCATGTGCTGAGGCATTATGATGTACCAGCCTCTTGGTCAAGACTTAAAAAAAATTTCTCTTTTCAGTGCTAGAGATCAAACTCAGGGCCTTTCTTGCACATGCTGAGCTATATACACCCCAGGCCCTAAATTCGTTTTCAAATGGTTTTTATTGTTTAGACTAGTTTAAGTTCACAGCAAAATGGAGCGGGAAATACGAGTTCCCTCAGACCCCCGGCTCTGTAACTCCCACCCCCGCCTCCCTGATGTCAATGTCCCACACCAGAGTGGTACATTTGTTGTCATCAGTGAACCCACGTGGTCGCGGCATTACTACCCAAGTCTACAGTTTACATGAGGGTGAGGCCGAGACTTCTCTGCACCCTTTCATCAGGTTTAATCCTATTATTGTGCCATTTTGCAGATCAGAAAATGGAGGCCCAGGGAAGTTATGTGCTAGGTCACACTGCAAATCCTGGCAAAGCCACTTGGATGAACTGCCTCCCTCTATTCGGGTCCCTGGTGGCAGAGGCTGGCTGGTCCTCCCCAGGTGGACCGAGTCCCCCTGGAGGACAGAGCATGGGTGTCTGTCCCCAAGTGACTGGAGCCTCCTCAGCCACCAGGGAAAACCTTGTACAGTCTGTTTCTCCCTCTTCTCTCTAGATTCCGTTTTTCCTCTGGGAGAAATGCAGGGGCTCACCCCTCATGGCGACGTGGTATTGGGCAAAGCCGCTCGGAGTTCCCGCGGAGACACCCAGGTGCCCATCAACTGCAGCTCCTGCCTGGCGCCCCCACCGGCGGCCCCTCCAAGGCCAGCGCTCCACCTCTTCCAGCTCCTCCGAAGAACAAACTTGTCCAACGTGCAGACTTCACCCACAGGCCCCTCAAAAGCCCAGGCCTCGCCCTCACCCCCTCTGAGGCCAGGGGAGCCCAGAGCCTCCCCGTCCCCTGGGCTCTCCCCAGGGCCTTCCACCCCTTCAGAGCCCTCCACTCTACCTCCAGCCTCTTCAGGGGCTCATCGGCCACTTCCTGTTACTCCCGAGCGCTCCTTCTCAGCCTCTGGGGCCCAGACAGCGTCCAGGTGGCCTCTGCCTGCCACCCTCTTGACTGAAGCTTCAGCACCTTCCACAATGTCCCCTGGCTCCTCAGAGACCTCCACCACCTCCCTCAGGCCTCAGAGACTCTCTGCAGCCCTTGTGGCCACCACTCATTCTGGTTCCCAGCAGCCCACAGAGGGGACCTCAAGGGAGGAGGAATCCACCGTCTGAGCTGGTCACCACACCCGAGAGACTCCGACAGAGAGCGTTGACTAGTGGCCCAAGGAACTGCAGGGCAGCCCTAGGGGCAGACCTGGCAGGCGTTGCCAGGGGTTGGCTCTCCCAGGGCTCCTGGTGGGGATGGGAACCCCAAGGTTGAACGTGACCTTGTTACTGAGAAGCATTCGGACGTGCTGTAAGAATCACGTAGATGGTGGTCTCCGTGTCAGCATCCTTCCTGGACCGCTCGGCTGGCTGGGCTCTGGAGGAAGGTCCGGTTTGCCAAGCCTCTGTGGGAGGAGGACCACGGGCCGCCTTCTCCCGGGTTCCTGATTAAAGGTGTCTGGTTTCCCAGGCTTCCTCGCTCATTGGCATCTTGCCCTGTGGGGAGGTGGGAGCGTTGCCCCAGGTCCGTGGGTGGTGAACCCCTGCTCCTGCCTTAGCCCCCTGCTGGGGAGGGACTCTTGCCCCACCCCAGGGCTCTGATGTTGGGGATTCCTCAGGGAGAAGGGGAAAGATGGAGGCGAGGGCTTTGCAGGTTGGGGCCCCTGGGAAGGCCCCTCTGAGATGGAGATGCAGGCAGGGGCATTCCCAGCAGGACCTCTGTTTTCGGAGGAGAGGGGGGCAGGGAGAGCTGAAGTCTCAGCCTTTCCCTTCTGGAAGCCTGAGGCTGGGGTGGCCCTGCAGGGTTGTCCTGGGTTGGGGCAAGGGAACTGGGCTGGTGCCCCATTGGAGCAGTGGTTTTATCTGGGCTGTCCCAGGTGGGGGTGAGTCAGGCAGCTCTCTGCAGCCAGGGCCATGTACTCTGAGGGTTATGACTGACAGCTGTCAATCACAACCTTTTGACCACCTTGCCACCATTGAAGGGCTGCTGAGACCCCTCTTCTTAGCCCTTCTATGGCCTGCTACAACCCACTTCCCAGGGTAATGGGTCTGCCAGAGTGGCTCCTGGGTGTCCAGCCCAGGCGCAGCGGGTGCTGGGTCCCAGCCTGGGTACCTCATCTCAGTATCCCTGGGGATTAGTTCCAGGCCCAACCTCCTGGGAGGCTCAGGTCCCACGTAAGTGGTGCAGCATTTGCTTGTAAGCTGTGCACATCCTTTTGTGTTCATTTCTAGATTACTAATAATACCCGGTACAGGTGTATATCATATAAATAGTTGTTATTTTTTGTGCTGTATTTAGGGGAAACTACCCAGAAAAAAAGTCTGTACGTGTTCAGTTCGGGTGCGATTTTTAAAAAAAAATATTTTTGATGGGCGCTTGGTTGAGTCTTCAGCTGTGACATCTGCACGCCGACCATCCAGCGGCAGGAATGATGAAGGACCTGGAGCCAGGAGCGTGGCAGCCAGGTAGATGCAAGGGATGTGGCAATTGTTTTGTCCAGTAAGACAGGGTGGGGCTAAGAGTGACGTCTCAGAGGTTTGTGCTGTGGCCCTGTGGGCCCTGAGCTTCCTGCAGTGGGATGCCACCCAGAGATCCTCCCGTCTCAGATGCAGCCAGCAAAGCGACTGCTCCTGTCGCAGCTTCTCAAGAAAGCCCGGCCGTCGAGATGGTAGTGGCTAAAAATTGTTGCCAGTTTTCTCATCGCTCTCCCTCCACTCAATAAAGGGTGAAATTAGGTTTTAATACTAGTCTCCGCCTCCGTCAGGGATGTTCTTTTTGAATGTTTAAAAGAGAGTGTCGCTTGTCTGGATTCCCTCCCCTCCTCGCCCAGCAGAGGGCAGAGGCCCAGTGGCCTGGGGAGTGTCCTAAGGAGCTCAGGCCATGGCAGCTGAGCCAGGCCAGGAACTCACCCTTCCAGCGCCAGCCCAAGCTTGCTCCCTTGTCACCTCCCTTGATTCGTCCTTCAGCTGGGGTTCAGGGAGCACATGGACGTCTAGTTCACAGCGGGGTGCCCCATCACCTGATCCCGGTTCAGGTTCCCCTGATGAGGATTCAGAGGTAAGGATTTGGACAGGCTCAGTCCTGGGGACCCGCTGGGAGACTGTCATCCATGCTTCAGGACTGTCCCCCAGGGCGTAAAGATGCAAGGGTAGTGCCCCCTGCCGCTTGTCCCCCTGGTTGAGCCTTGCTCCTGGGCTGTTCGCTGTCCAGCCAGCCCCTCAGAGGACCAGGCTTGCCTCCCTCTGCTCACTCCCAGGCACGGGAAGCCTCTTTGGGAGGAGGCTCCAGAGCTATCTGCGGAGGACCTTTGGCTGGGCCAGGGCTATGACTAGGACATCAACAGCACAGTCCTTCTCAGGACCCCTGGGGCTCAGAGCAGCCCTCCTTCCCCCTTCAGCAGGCGGCCTCACTGTGACATGTTGGGAGAGCCCAGGTGGGATCCAACATGGTAAGGACATGTTCTGGCTGGGTGTGGTGGCACACACACAATCCCAGGGACTTCGGAGGCTGAGGGCAGGAGGATCCCAAGTCAGAGGCCAGCCTCAGCAACTTAGCAAGACCCTGTCTCAAAATAAAAAAGGCTGAGGATGTGGGTCAGTGGTAAAGTGCCCCTGGGTTTTATCCCTAGTTTGGGGGTGGAAAGGAGAACAGGGAAAGCCTCTGTCCCCTGACCAGGTTGGCTGTCACCAGAAGGCTAGAAGTATGATAGGGTCCCCTGCTGGGAGTGATGGGTTTTGACTGGAAGAAGTGGTCTGAATTTTCAGCAGCCTGGGCTCCAAGAAGCAAGGGGCTATTTGTTTTAGTTAGAAACACCCACATTTCCCCTTACTTAGGATTACACTTTTAGGGTTCTGAGAAACAGGATAGTCTGGGCATGCCCAAGACTCCCCAGGGGATGAAGGAACTGCTCCCTGGGGTCAGTTTCTTGGGTCCTGGGAGCTTCCCAAGGGATCGAATGAGCCGGCCTGTTTCAAGAGACCTGATTTTGGAGGTTATCCGACAACCAGGCCTGCAGACAAATCCCGGTAGGTTTCCAGTTAGGACAAACTTTCAGAAGTTGCAAAACAGCTTGAAGAAACACATTTGATTGAATAGCACACCCACATCATTCAAAACACACACATGCCAATTTCACATATGTAAAATTGTAAATCATATCTGGTTAGAAGGCCCCTCTGATTCACAGACACCCGGTTCCCCTCTTCTTCTTGCCATGGATTCTGGCTCTTGGGTGCCCAGCCTGAGTTCCTTTCTCTTTGTACAAGCAAATCTTAGCACAGCACAGGCCCCAGTGAGCCCTGGTTGTTTTTTTTTCTGATTTTTGCTTGATCTCTTTTTGTGATCGTCCCGTCCCAGTGCCCAGTGAGCATGCTCCTGCTTTCTTTATCCAGCCGGGTCGGGGCTCACTGCTCACATCCCGCTTCTTTATAGCCTTGTACTTCCATCATTGTGCACGTGTGCGAGTGAGTCTTTGAGACACATTCCCTGAAGCGAAGTTACTGGGCCAACGGGTAGATGCGTTTCTCATTTTGATAGATATTGCCACGTCGCCCTCCTTAGGGGAGGTACAAATTCAATCTCCCACCAGCAACGTGCGGGAGTAATCTTTGGAGAGGGATGGGGTGAGTGGCCCGGGAACCGGTGGGATTAAAGGGGCGCTCCTCAACCCGTGCGGATAAAAGACCCCCGAGGCCTCAGAGAAAGACACAGGAAGAAGAGGCCTGTGTGAACGTGGCGGGGACCCGGCTTGTCTTGTGGAGAGCGTGAGAAGAATCAGACCAGACATGTTGGCACAGGGTCTTCCAATCCCAGTCATCTTCCTGATGAGGAATCTCTTTAGATTCTATCTGGATGCAGGAATCCCAGGACCAGGGGAAGGAAAGGGACTGAGAGAGATGCGGGCTGAGCTGTTGCTGGCTGCCTGGGGAAGGGAGAGAAGGATGGGACCAGGAGCAGGGGACAGGCAGGGTCCAGGAAGACTTGGCTGCATCCCCAGAGCCTAGCCCAGTGCCTGGTTTATAGTTGGTACTTGGGAAATGTGCCCCCTCCCAAACAAAACAAAACAAAGCAAAATACCAAATAGATCAAAGGAGCCCAGATGTGGCAAAATCCCTCTGCAGAAAGCTGAGAAAGCACCTGCTTATACTGTGACCAAAAATGCCTGGAAAGAATGTTGGTGGCAGCGGGGGCCAACTGATCTGTTTTCCTACTAGGCTGAAGTCAGACTCTATCTCCTCTCTCCTCTTGTCTTAGTTATTTCCTTTTACTTTGATATTTTTATTTTCCAGTGCTGGAGATGGAACCCAGGGCCTTGTTCATGTTAAGTAAGTGCTTTACCACTGCGCTGTTTCTTTTTTAAAAAATTTATCTCTAGTCATTCATTCAACAACTCTTTATTGAGCACTTACTATATGCCAGGTTCAGCTCAGGCTCCTGAAACTTCAACAATAAACCAAGCAACCCCGGTCTCTGCCCTTGTGGACCTGAAACAGACACCCAATTAATGCAAGATTATCTGTGGCACCTGGTACTATGAAGGGAAAGGGGGGGCTGTGCTCTATGGTGGAGATGCCCCACAGCACTTCACAGGATAGTGACATTGCAGCTGAGATCTGCAGACTCTAAGTGACAGCAAACCAAGAGAAAGGAAAGGGAACAGCCTGTGCTGAGGTCTGGAGGTGGCAGTGAAGCCCTGGGCTGTTGGTGGAGGTGGGGGAGGCCCGCGGGCAGGGAGCTCAGAGCACGCAGATCCAGGGGAGGAGGGAGGCACAGGGACCAGGGCGTGGAAGACCTGCCAGAGGTTCCGTCCAGGGGCGATTGCCCAGTGCTAACTAAAGGTTTTAAGCAAGGGAAGAATGCAGTCAGATTTATGTTTCCAAAAACCTGATCAGGTGTGGACAATGGGCTGGGGGGACGGCAGGGTAGCCCTGGGAGAGCTGGGGGCTGAGGGCTCACCCCAGCCCTTCCGAGAGCCTGGCTCCAGCCCTGGGCCCAGCGCCTCCAGCAGACAATGTGGTCAGCTGTGGACCACGGTGGGCTCTGTGGGAGTCTTGGGCATGCCCAGGAGCGCAGGACCAGCAAACAGGTCAACTCGTAAGAGAGAAACCGAGAGCGAGCTGAGCAGACAGCTTTGCAGCAGGCTTTCTCGGAGCCTTTGATTAGACTGTAGCTGGGAGCTTGGGACTAGGGCCCGGAATACGTGTTCCACACTTACCTTGAAACTGTCTATTTATTTATTTTGGGGGGTATTGAGGATTGAACCCAGGGCCATTTAACCACTGAGCCACATCCCCAGCCCTTTTTAAATCTTACATTTAGAGACAGAGTCTTGCTGAGTTGCTTAGGGCCTCACTATGCCTGGCCTTGAACTTGGGATCCTCCTGTCTCAGCCTCCTGAGCTGCTGGGATTGCAGGAGTGCACCACCGTGCCCGGCTTGAAACTGTTTTTCATTGAACGTTTTGCTACCAAACCCTCCCCGAGAACCGCTGCTGGGAAGGCTTCCTGTTCCCCGTTCCCTGGAGCAGGCTCAGTTCCCTCTCACAGACTGCTCAGGGGAGTGGAAAGCCAACCTCTGTGACTTACCGGTGGGGACAAGGATCAGTTTGGTGTCTTGGAAGTTTCTCGAGAGCCTTGATGATTTGGCTAATAATCAAAGTGCAGCCAGGACGATTGTGGGTGTCAGCCTCTGTCACGTTCCTGCCTGTGTCTGGCAGGTGACCCTGCCTCGTCCTGTCTGCTTAAGCATGTCACCATGAGGGGTCGCACCCGACTTCTTTTCCTTTCCTTGTTCTCTCTTTGGCTTTGGGAGAGGAAGGAAGTTGACTCTAACCCCAAGAGCCCAGGTGCTCTATTCTAGAGGGACAACGAGCCTAGCATTTCTTGTCCCCACACCTCTCTGTGACGCTTACAGCCGGACCTACTGAGGCCCATTGGTCTTCTTAGCTCACTATGAGAGGCCTGCCACTGATGTCACTGTGTTGGGTACCATCCCAGTGGACGAAGTCACTTCTGGTCCTCTGCGCTGGTGTCTGACCCCGGTGACGTGGAGGAGAAATACTAACAGAACCACGTTGCCCTGTGACACTTTTTAGGATTTTTTTATTCTAAATTGCTAACATGACAAAGAATGGGGCCAAGAGTCCAGCTCCCTATCCCAGAGGAGGAAGGATTCCAGCATCTACAGGGATGCGCCGGGCGGACACCAGGTCTTCCTGGCAGATCCTCAGACCTGAGCCAGGGAGGGCCAGGCCGACTTGGTGGATGGTCCTGCCAACGACGACCAAGGCTGGTGGCTGAAGAGGTTGCCCAGGCCCTGGAGCTCTGAGGTGCCCCTGGGGATGTCCATGCCCTGCGAGCCGCGGGCTGCTGCAGCCTGTGGATCTGGAGAAAAGGACCAGGAAATCTCAGATGCAGCCAGGCTCAGCCGTGACTGTCACTGGGTAACATGTCACCAGGGCTCCAAGTCCTGGCCGCAAGGCACCCGCAGGGAGGAGCTTCCCGGCCCAGCGTCCAAGGGCTTGGCTGTCCTGACTCGATAAGCCGTTCCCTGGGCTCTCGGGCTCGGGGGATTACTGGCCGTTATCTGGTGTTTCTGGCACACAACGACCCGAAGAGGGGTTTAGGAGCTGTAGGGAAGATTTGGGAAGTCCTGATGACCTTGGCTCTTGTCCAGTGGCACGCCAGGTCAGCTGTCAATCCCTTTCCTTCATTAGGTCACTGGCTGCAACCTTGGTAACACTTTAAAATCATCTGGGGGCTTTGGAGTCCCCATTTCTCAGGCCTCACTTTCTGCTAGAATTTTGGTGACGGGGGCTGGACATCGGTCCTCGTTGATGGATAATGTCAACCCACTGGGTGAAATCAGTTTTCCACCTGGTGCTGTAATAAAAGAGAGTTTCCTGGGCTCATATGACTAAAGATGGTACTTGGTAGAGATGACAGGAGCCTCAATAAACCCCCAAACCTATGAAAAATGTGACTTCCATTTGCTTTGATGTGGTCAGTGTCACTTGGTTGCCCTAACCACACTCTGAGGGTGGGGACAGCTGACATCTCTGGTGATTATGTGAGGACAGCGGGGCTGAGAGCCGCCACTACTTGCTCAGCATCAGAGGGCTACTAATGGAGGCCAGGACTCAGCCCCGCTGTTGCCAAACACGAGTCCGATTACACCACCAGCTTTTATCTCGCCTTTTCCCCCGGGGGGTTGTGTCCAAATTCTTCATGGACCAGGGGTGGAATCCAGGGACACTTAACCACTGAGCTCTATTCCCCAACCTTTCTATTTTTTATTTTGAGACAGATTCTCACTGAGTTGCTTAGGGCCTTGCTAAGTTGCTGAGGCTGGCCTTGAACTTGTGATCCTCCTGCCCCAGCCTCCCAAGCCGCTGGAATTACAGGCATGTGCCACTGTGCCCAGCTCCAGGTGCTTCATTTATAATTTCCTTTCTTTCTTTTCCTTGTGCAGAGGGGACTATGTGGGCACATTCTGTGTGGGCATCTGGGGGATGGCCCAGTGTCCCCTTAATGGCATGATGTAGGCATCGTGGGACAGAGGGTTCCAGAAGACAGTGGTGGTGAAGGTGATTTGGGGCAGGGTGTTGAGGCTAAGCCCTGCTGGCTATCTGGAAAGAGCGAGGCAGGGGGGGTCAGGAGGTTTCCCTTCCTTCTGTGTGGCACTCGCACTACCTAAGTCTAGAACAGACTCGGGGCTGCACTTACCTGGCCGTTTGAGTCCTCGGTGGCTTTGATGGAGCTCTGCTGAGAAGAGCTTTGGAGGGGCCAGTTAGTGGAGAGGTGCGGGGTCTGTGACAGCCTGGCAGCTCCAACTCCAGTGAGAGCCTCCACGTGGATGGCGACTCTGAGGGTGAGAGGAAGCAAGTGTCCCCGGGCCCCTGGGGTGTTTCGTGGGGCGTCTCCCTGGGGAGACCCACTGACCCTGCCTGGTCCCACCCCCAGCCACTGGCCAACACCTAGAGTTCCAGTTCCTCTCACTCACGAGCGCGTTCACTCATGTTTTCATTCATTCACTCAACAAGTATTTCCTGGGTGCCTGCTCCGAGCCAGGCACAGGGGACGCACAGCTGAACCAGAGGGCCACATGGTTTCCTGCTGTGGGGAGCTCCCAGACGGGGTGCAGGGGGAAGGTGAGTGACCCCGGAGAGTGACCAGGGCTCACAGCAGGGAGCAGAAACAGCGCAGGGCCAGGAAGGCTTCTGAGGGGGACACACACCCGGAGGCTGTGGGCAGGCGAAGATCCCAGGAGGCCGTGACAGGCAGAGGGCCAGGGGTGTCGGGGTGGCGGGAGCTGGGGCGGGCTGGAGGGACTTGGGATGTCCGCAGTGCATCCAGGTTTTCCTGGGACCTGCTCACTCCATGGTGGGCTTTCCTCGGGGGCCAGCAGGAGCAGAGCAGCTGAGACCCGGGGGGCAGGCCCTGGAGGGGAGGGTGGACAGGAGTGGCCTGGAACCATTTCCGGCCATTTTCCCCCTACTGTGGAGAGGAAGGAGGTGCCCTCAGTGCTGAGATGGGGACGGGAGGGCGCTCCCCTGCCTTCTCCACCAAGAGGGAAGTGGCTCTCACCTGGCAGAGCCTCTGGGGGTCCCACACAGCTCTCCCCTCCCCTTCCAGGGAGGCACCTGGAATTTTCTGGGGAACCTGCCTCCTGGGGTGTGTTCCAGGGGGATTCTGGAAAGTTAGCTAAGTGAGAGTCCACAAAGAAACAGCGTCTGGGGCCCATGCCAGGAGCATGCCCATCCATGGTAGCCTTGCCCATCCACGGCAATCCCCCAGTAACCTGCAGCAGAAACAGGCCCCCGTGCAGATCTCCACTATAGTAAGAGTTGATGCCACTGAAGGTCACCACACTCCTCTGGTCACTGCTGAGGAGAGCTAGGGGAGAAGACGGGAATTCATTCATTCGTTTGAACATCTGCTGCGTGCATCCTGACAGCTACCCTTGATTGCTCACTTTTTCTTTTGAGACAGGGTCTCTAAATTGCTTAGGGCCTCACTAAGATGCTGAGGCTGGCTTTGAACTTTTGATCCTCCTGCCTCAGCCTCCCCAGCCTCTGAGATTACAGGCATGTGACCACGCCTGGAGATCTTACTAAACACCCCACGATGCACAGGGAAGCCCCTGACCACCAAGAATAACCCATTCCAAAATGTCAGCAGAGCCGAGATTGAGAAAGGGTGGGCTAGCTGGAGACCTAAAACGGCCCCACATGAAACCCTTAAGTACCCATCAAGGCAGTCATGCTTAAGAGCCACCTGGAATAGTTAAGTGGCTGGGAGGGTAAAAGAGCCCTCGTGTAAATTGCAGGGGCCCTTGTTATTGAAATATTCATTTTCTAAATCTGCAGTGTCAGGTTTAGACAGGGAAAGAAAATGCGAACAGTTGGAAGACATTAGCTATCAAAGAATTGGCCATTTGTAAGACATGACCTGTCCCAATATGTGACGGAATCAGGGACACTCCCGGTGGATTGGGCTGGCGACAAAAAAAACCACACAAACATAGAAAATACCTTTCTCGGGGTTCAGGATGGCTCTGCCCCCTCAAGAATCAAGCTCTCATGCCGGAGGGCAAGGAGAGCGAGGGAGGCACGAGGCAAGAGGCAAGCAAGAGCGAGCACACCTGAACCCCCTGTTTATTGGGGGGAGGCCATTCATTGAATGTTCCACCCAACGAAGGCCAGGGCTTGGATCTCAGAGGGGGGCGTCTTGCTGGGTGATGCCTTGTGGTCAGCCGTTTGACATCTTGGAAAGCCTCACCCATCCCAGGTGCTGTGTGGGATCACAGATAGAGCAAGAAACGGCACACAGACGTCACAGCCCAATTAGGCAGCAATGTCAGTCCAGTCCCCGCATAACGCTCAAAGGCACAGAGCTCACACACACGGCCCAAGGATGGCTCGCGACAATGACCCTAGTCACTGATGCGCCCTGACTTTCCTGTACACATCTGGCAGTGAGATGTGATAAAATGAGGAGCTGGTGGGAAAGTTAACGGAAGAAAATCATGGGAGTGGCGCGTATCTATGATCCCAGTGACTCTGGAGGTTGAGGCAGGAGGATTGCAAGTTGGAGACCAGCCTTAGAAATTTAGCAAGACCCTGTTCCAAAATATGAAAGGGCTGGGGATTTAGGTTAGTGGTGGTGTGTCCCCTGGGTTCTCTCCCCAACATGGGGGCGGGTCGGGGGAAACAGAAACAATGATGAGCTGTTTCCAAAGAGGAGGGTGTCTGTCAGAGAAAGAGCTTAAAATCAACGACATCCTTCAATAATCTTGCATAAAACTACTTAACTCAAACGAATTAGGTCTATTCTTATTCATGCTTAGAATGAACTCATCAACATAACCGGAACCTAGATTTTGTTAAATAGTTAAGAAACTTGCTTTCATCACTTTAAAATCTCATTGTTCAGGCCTGGTGTGGTGGCACACACCTGTGATCCTAGCAGCTCAGGAGGCTGAGGCAGGAAGATTGAAATTTCAGAGTCAGCCTCAGCAATTTAGCAAAGCCCTAGGTAACTTAGCGAGACCCTGTCTCATAAATAAATAAATAAATAAATAAATAAATAAATAAAATAAAAAGGGCTGGGGGTGCGGCTCAGTGGTTAAATGCCCCGGGGTTCAAGCCCTGGTAGGAAAAATAAAGTCTCATAGTCCAGATAAAATTCCCATCAAATCTTCTTGATTTTGGGTATGATTATTGGTTCCAGTTTTAAGTGGATTCACTTTAAATGGTGTTTTTGGCTAAGGATGAGGGAACTGGGGCCGGAAAGCAGGTGGCTAGTGGCATTTGAGTTGTGTAGGTCAAGGGGACGGAGACTGATCCTGCTAAGGATGGAATCCAGCGGCTCTTCAGAGGGAGCCTGGCAATGGTGCCCTCCGGAGAGAGCGACGCGGCTCCAATCTTAGGTGGTAGCTTTTTGAATCCTTAGCTTCTAAGAGCTTCCCACCCTACCCAGCCCTGGACTGTTTCCTGTTGGGCCAGGCGACCTTTCTGGGGGAAAGCCCCTTCTTACCCAAATGATGGACTCACATGGATGCAGAAGAGGTGTTGGGGCACCAGGTTCCACGAGGTGTCGTTGATGGCCATGTTGGGGCAGCCAGACCCACGAGGCCTTCAGGGGAAGGGTTTCCCTCAGGAGCCCGGCTCCAACTCCGTCAGCACGAACATCTGGTTGGTGTCGTCCGTGATTCAGATCTGCATGGGGGGGACCAAGATGATGTCCCCGTCAGCTCATGTTCACTGAGCACCGATGAGCTCCCGCCCTGGGCCCAGAGACAGCATGCATCATTTCATGTAACACTTGGCTTCTGGAGATTAGGTTGAAAGGGACAGGACTGTCACCTGAAATGCGTGTGGTTCCCCAGAGGAAACCACTGAGCTGATCTGTGACAATGTGGGTTATTTTGCTGCAGAACAGATGGTTGCTGTGGACTTGTGTTTCTTATGGACAGATGCAAAACAAACCAAAGTCCTTGACCCTGCCAGGGCCTGGAAAGTGGGGAGGTCGGTAGAGCTTTTGTGACTTGGAGGGGGCCCCGGGGGAGGAGGGGCAAGGAGGGGTGCTGAGAGAAGGGACTTTCCTTATCTCCTCCCCACCCCTCCCAACACTCGGCATCCAAGGGGCCCAAGGCTCCAGACACGGCGGCTCTTATCCAGGAGTGCCCAGCCTGAAATGGGTGGGACACATCTGCCATTTCTCCCCACCCCGAGTCCCAATCAGATGGTTTTTGGGATCACTGAGACTGATATGGCTGGAGCGAGCTTGTTCGGGGGGGTTTGCCACGGTCCCCAAGTCCCCAGGGCTGGGCAGGAGGAGGTGGCCGTGCTCACCCAGACGGTGTCTATACCAAGGACAGCGCTATGCAGCTGGGGCTGCGGGTGACGGGAAGCTTCCGGTCAGCGGATGGACTCAGAGGCGGAGGACGTGCAAGGGTTGAAGTGACGTGGTCAACGTGAAGTGGTCAACGTGCAAAAGCCAGTGAGGGTCATGGGCTGGAGGTGTCCTCTTGGAACCGGCTCAGGTGACCTTTCTCGAAACCAAGGCCTTTGGAGCCTGAGGTTCCGTGTGGGACCCCGAGTCCATTCCTGATTTGCTGGAGTGTTGGGACCCTCTTGTGGATGGAAGGTCACAGTCCACCCAAGGTCCTCCCGGGGCAAGCCCTAAACAGTGCAGCAGACCTGCCATGGTGACAGGCACCCCCACAGCCAGTTATGACGAGGGGCGTCCCCCGGGGACTCCTCTTAACTAACGCTCAGGTTAAACAGCTGGACCAGGAGGACTGGGGTGTGGCTCCCTGGGCGAGTGCTGGCCTCCTGTGCTCGGGGCCTGGGTTCCAGCTCAGCACGCCAAAAACAACCAAAAACACCGCAAGAGGAATCTGAAGCACTGTCCGCGGCTTCCCGTGATGACCCATTAAAAACCCAACCTCCTCATTCATCTCCAGGCTTCTGAGTGCTGCCTCCATCTGACCTTCCCCCTGGGGCTGAGCCTGGGAGTCCCTGAGGCCTGTCTCACTGTGGCCAACTCCATCTCTCTGCTCCCTGCACCCCTCGGGCGGGAACCACGTCTGAGTCTTCCTTTCTTAGCCCAGGGCACTTGAGCGCCAGCACTTGGCACCTAGTAGGTGCTCAGGAAACAGTCGTTGAGCGAATCCCTGAGGGACTCCAGTAGGCTAGACGTGGGACCTGTTTGAAGTCCAGGAGTTGAACATTCAGGATCCCCCGGGGCCAGCTGGGCAGCAGGGGCAGGGGCTTCCCAGGGGCTGTCCCCGGGTCCTGTCCTTTCCACCTCTCATTCACTGTTCTGCCTTTCTCTCCCCATCCAAGGTATCCATCTTTCAAAGGCCAGCCTTAGTGTCCACCTTCCCGGAGGTCTTCTCTGAGCCTGCCTGCTCCCCTCCAGGGGTGGGGGCACTACACCTGATGAGGATCTGCTTTCCCTCTTCAGCCAGCTTCCTACCTCGGCATTGCCTCCTAGTCGGGGACCGTTCCCCAGCGCCTGGCGAGGAGAGACTTAAATGCTTGCTCATTAAACTGACCACTGGACGATACACAAACCACTTAAACATGGAGACCTGTTTGGATCTCGTACTCCTAAATCTAGCTGTTTTGAGAAAGGGCCTGGTTGGGTTTTTTGTTTGTTTGTTTGCTAACCCATCTACCGTCCTTGGAAAGCTCCCCCGATTCCTCCCACCGGGCAGCTCACTTGCATCCTTTAAAGCGTCCTCTGGTTCCCCTGGGAAATCGGTACAGTCGTACAGGGTTCCTTGAGTTTTATGAGCTGTGATAGCAAATTAATGGAACCCCAGGGTGGAACTGTGGGAACCCCAATTTGCAGCTGGCCAGTTTGTCAGAAGTTCCGGAGGCCCAGACTGGCCACTAGGTCTGAAGTAGGGGCAGCCTGGGGGATCGAGGCTCTCACCGGGAGATCGGACAGTGTCTCCAGGTAGACGGTGTCGGACTGCAGTTAAATCTGGGGTCGACGGTTGTAGAATTGATCACTTGGTGTGTGGGGACCCCCTCCTCCGCCGCAGCATCTGGGGTCACAGATGGTGTGTGTTGTGGGAGTCACAGTAGGAGAAAGTGAGTCTGAGATTGAGTCGATTTTTCTTTTCCTACGTGGATTTGACGTCAGTGACGTGGGATCTGCTGGAGCAGCCCTGGCTCTCGGAGTCTCGTGGTTCTGGAAGAGAAGGGACTAGAGGGTGGGGAGGAGGAGGTCTGATTCCCTGGCGGCCACACGGCTGCAGTCAGTGATGAAAAGGTTCCCTGTGGCGTTTAGAGGTGGCTCCCTGGAGGTCTAGCAACGCAAATTGATCAGCAAAGAGCAAAATGGACAGTCCCTTGCTTATTGTTATCTGTAAGAATTAAAATGAAAGTCAAAGGGGTGCAGGCCGAACCTTAATTAAGAGCTAATTCAGATTTCGGTGGCTCTGGGCTTTGGCCACTGGCCTCAGAGCTAGGGGAAAATTTTTGCAGGAACAAACAGAAAGTTCCTTGCAGACCTATGGACTCCCACAGAGGCATCAATTGGTGGTGGCGGTGGGGGGGGGGGGCAAGAAGCTGTGGAAACCAACAGGCGAGTGTGAAGGACCAGCTTCATCTCTTAGATCCCCATCATCAGCTCTCTGGGGAGCCTTTTACTGGAGTGGATTGTGAGAGGAATCATTAGAAATCACAGTTTTCTTGTTTTTACCCTCCAGTATGGGAACTGAATCCAGAGCCTGGCTCATCCTAGACAATTGCTCTGTGGCTAAGTGACAGCCCCAGCCATTTTTATTTGGAGTCAGGATCTAAATTGCCCATGCTGGCCTTGAATTTTTGATCCTCCTGCCTCAGCCTCCCCAGTAGCTGGGATTACAGGTGTGCACCACGGCACCTGGATCTGCTGCTTTGGTTTTAAATGCTGCAGAGTGGCACTCGTTTAGATTAATCCAGGCTCCATAGCTCTCTATGGAGCAATCGAAGATTGCATGTGAGCCAGACACACCGGTTACTTCCAGGGGACTAGCCAGCCTGGTGGACGGGATCGAAGCCACTGTACCGTCCATTGGCCTTGAAGAGATACCTTGCAAGGACAAGAGGAACAGGCCAGTCAAAGCACTCATGTGCTTCATATGCCAGCCATGCCCTAGCTCCATGGTGACCAGCCAAGCAGGCCATTGCCTGGATCATGGTCAATGTTGTGATACAGGGGGTTCCTGCACTGTGGAACCCGCCCCTCCCTGCTGCAAAATCAAAGAGAATCTGGGAAGCCTTGTGGGACTTGTTTTCCCAGCTCCCCTCCTCAGTCTACAGATGCTAATAAAAACATCAGGTTATTCAACCAGAGAACAGAGTCAAAGAACTCTCCCAGGAAGGTGGAAAATTTTAAATGGTCATTCAGAAATAAGAGGAGGCTGGGGCTGCAGGCTCAGCAACTTAACAGGACCCTGTCTCAAAATAAAAAATAAAAAGGCTTGGTTGGGGGTGTGGCTCAGGGGTAGAGCCCTCCTGGATTTAATCCCCAGTAAAAAAGGAGGCATAAACACAGCATTGTAAAGGTGAAACCAAAAAGAGAAAAAAGAAAAAGGAGAGTCAGAGTCGTGGGACTTATCCCAGCAGGGTGGAAATCTTCAGATGTTTTTTAGGAAGTGGATTGGGGCTGGGGCACGGCTCAGCGGGAGAGCCTTTGCATTTGCAGGGTCCTAGATTCCAACTCTGGCACTGCAAACAGACAAACAGACAGACAAAAAGTTGGGCTTTTAAGACGGCACTACAGAACATCGAGAGGCCCCAAGGGAGCCCCTAATGGTCACCATTAAAGGGCTCCAAACAGGTTTTTCCTGCATTTCTCCCCTTTGGAGAAATTGAAGAAGTCAAGAAGCAGAGATTGCAATGAGATATCTGATCTGAAATTTTCTAGGGCAACAGTCAGATAACTCGAGATACAGAATGCCGGAAGGTCCCCTGGCTCAAGCCCTTGCGGGGACAAAGCCTTTTACAGCAGAGAAGGTAAAATGGTCTGCGATGAAGATTAGTTCTGGGACTAGACCACAGAACCCAGGCTGCCAAGGGTTATGAAAGGGGCTGGCTCAAACAGGACTTAGGTAGAGAGGTCCTGCGCCTGCCCTAACGTGTGCCAGGATGGGATGCCACGCCTGGCTGGGGAGCTCTTTCCCTACCTAACTACTGTATAACCACAAGCCATGCATAAAGTCCTCACAGAATCCACAGATAGGGAAACCAAGGGTGGTAGGTGCAGGGAGGAGTTTGTGGGGGCACGGGCATATTTGGGCACGCTTCACGTCCAGCATGGCCTCCCTTCCACCTGGTTGTATTATGGGGACACATGTTCATAGTACTGTAAAACAGGAGGCAGGTAAAGCCACCTTCTAGCAATATTAATTAGACTTGCCCAGTGCAACCAGGGAGACTGGCCAGGCTCAGAGTGAGGGGTGGCAGATGGAGTGCTGGGGACCCATTCTCTGTTGGATGGCCCCCTGTGGGACCTAGACTGAGCCTGTGAGCTTTCCCCTGACAACTACTAGGACTTTGGGCTACAGAATTTCTGCCTGAGGGCTCTTGGCACTCCTGATGGGACATTAGTGGAAGCTACTCCTGTGACTGAAGGACATAAGATGATCTGGAAACCTGAGATCCTATAATGTCTAGGATGGTGTCTGGGTGTCCACAAGAGTCCCATAACGAAGTGGAGATGCTTTGTCTGGGACCACGTCATCTGGAGAACACAGGAGACACAAGCAAAGTGTCCCTTCTCCTCCAGACTCTCTCAGGAACTGCATGAAGAGCTGCCGGGCTCGGCCGTGTCCCACGAACACCTCTCAACTGACCAATCAAGAGCTGCTCGGTGTGTGGACAGCAGTTCCAAGGTGAGTGGACAACGGTCCATTTGGAAGGATGTCACTGGGTATGGTGACATGCCTGTAATCCTGGCATCTCCAAAGGCTGAGGCAGGAGGATCTCAAGTTCAAGGCCAGCCTCAGCCACTTAGCTACACCATGTCTCAAACTAAAATAAAAAGGACTAGGGGTGTGGCTCAGTGGTAGAGCATCCCAGGGCTCCATTTCTGGTAGTACAAAATGAAACCCAAAACCAAAACAAAACAAAACACAACTATCCTATGATTAGCAATTTCATTTCTGGCATCTACACAAAATAATGGAAAGCAGGGTCCCTAAGAGATATTTGTACCCCTGTGTTCATAGCTGCCTTGTTCCCAATAGCTACAGCTTGGAAGCAGCTTAGGTGTCCATTGATGGATAAATGGATGAGTGAAATGTGGTCTATACCTACAATGGGATCTTATTGAGTCTTAAAAAGATGGAGATTCTGAGAAACACTGTGGAACGAATGAACCTTCAGGACACCACGTTAAGTGAAATAAGCCAGACACGAAAATATAGACACCGGCTTCCACTTATTTAAGGGGGCTTAAGTAGTCAAATTCAGAGACAGGAAGTAGAATGGGGGCTGCCAGGGGCTGGAGGAGAGGGAGAAATTGGGGAGTCACTGACCAAAGGGGACGCAGTTTCAGTTTTACAGAAGACAAAGAGTTTTGGAGACGGAGGGGCGGGACGGTTCAGGACATTATGCATGTATTTAGTAGCCCTGATTGGACCCTTAAGATGATTAAAATGGTAAATTTCCTGTTATGTCTATCTTTTACCACGATGTAATAATCGGAAAAAAAAAATAGACAAAATATAAACCTTTCTAAACCCTGAGAGCTCTGGATCTTGGGGCCCTTGAGCAGCACGGGTGGGCCCAGGACTGTGGTCCAGGGCCTCAGGGGACAGTCAGGAAGCTGAGGAGGCCCTATGGTTCCTGGGGTCAGGAATGTGTTCGCACCAGAGTCTGGAAAGGGAGAGGGGGGTGACGGGGGTCTGAACCGAATCTCCCACCACTAGCTGGCTGGCCCTCTGAAAGGGCTCTGGTACCCGTGTTAGGTAACATGCAAAATCAGGGCTTCTCCAGGAAGTAGCAGCAGGAATTTGGTACCGGGCAGAGCAGGGGTTAACTGGAAGCAGAAGAGGAAACTGGGAGTGGCCTGGGGGGGGGGCGGGGATGGAGAAGGGATGGAGCCCTGAAGCAGGCACTGGAAAATTCCTGGGAACTGGAGCATGACCAAGGAATTGGCCTCCAGTTTCCAGGCGGGACAAAGGAATGCCGGGTAGGCCGGCTCCTCCCCAGGGCGCCTCCCCCAGCCAGCCCACCTGCCAGGGCCCTGGGAAGTACTTACCAAACTGGTGCCTGGGATGAGCCTCCCTTGGGGACAGAGGCTGAGTTCCCACCACAGGGCCCCAGCTCCTTTACCCCGGTGTTGCTCCCTCTCCTGCCACATTGCTCCCAGCTGAGTAACACCTGGCCTCCGCTGCCTTTTCTGAGCTGGTCTGATCCTGGCTGGACCCTGTGCCTTCTTGGTGGCGAGCTCAGTCTGTCTCTCCATCCTGGGAATCCAATCCAGGGCCTTGCACTTGCTAAGCAAGCACTCCACCACGGAGCTACACCCCCAGCCCCTTTCTGATGATTTTTAAATTTTCAGCTGCAGGATGCAAACCAGGGCCAGGCATTAGTTTTGGTTGCTGGGTCTCCTTGGTCTCTTTCAGGCTGGGGCCGGTCCTGCCTTCTCCAACATGACATTGGACATTGTTAAGGGTACTGACCAGTTTTTTTTTTTTTCTTCTTCTTCTTTCTTTTCCAGAATGGCCCTACTTTGGGCTTGCTGGCTGCCCATTTTTTAGCAGGAGTATCGGAGAAGTGATGTGGCCTGCCTCACGGCCTCGTATCACATTTTGTTCCATTATTGACCACAGTAAGGGGAATCTCCACACCAGGATTCTCACTGCAGTTATCACCTTGTGCTTATTAAGGTATTCTGTAGGGAGATAAGTTGGATGTATAAATTACCTGTCAAACACTCACCCAAGTTTTAAGCATCCATTTATGCTTACATCCATTATTAAAATGATGGTTGTAGAGTGGGACTTTTCTAACTACCATTTCTTTTACATCTTTTAATTGGCATTCTAGAGCAAGGAGAGCTTTCATTTCATGCAATTTACTATTAACTTAGGTGTTTGTATTTTTTTGGGGGGAGGCGGATATCAGGGGTTGAATCTAACGTTGCTTAACCAATGAGCCACATCTCCAAGCCTTTTTTTCCCCCCATTTTTTAGAGACAGGACCTAAGTGGCTAAAGCTGGCTTTGAACTTGTGATCCTCCTGCCTCCACCTCTAGAGTCGCTGGGATTACAGGCATGCACCACTGCGCCAGGGCTGTCTGCATTTGTTTGATTTTGTTGGACTGGGCATGGAACCCAGGCCCTCACACCTGAAGCTCTCTACCCCCAGTCCTCCGTTTGTATTTAGTGATCAGTATGGAGTCATAGATTTTTGTTTTAGCCAATGAGTTGTGATCCATTATTGCTATATTCATTTTCACACTTGATTTGGTCTGAAGGAGCCCCTTTAAGCTGGATTCTGTATTCTTTTAACACATCTCAACATTCTTTGTTTATCGGTGTTATGGGCTGAATTATGTCCTCCTTAAAGTGCATATGTAGAATCCTAACCTGCTGCGAGATGGGGTCGTTAAAGCCCCAGACAAGAGAATCCCTGGGGATGGCCAGGTGAATAAGTGGCCTGCTGCTCCCAGGAGCCTCATGGTGAGAACAGCAAGGGCCGCCAGGAGGGGGCGCGCGTGCACCGTTGAACTGCTGCCGTCCTGTGCTGAGTCCCTGCAGCCCACAGAGGGCGCTCGCCCGTCTTTCCTGACCCATCGCAGCCTCCCCAGTGCTGAGGAGTCCACTGCGGACAGAGCTGCTCCTCTTTTAGGACTGACCCAGAAGGCGCCCCCGGCTGCTGTGCAACATTCTGGGGGAAGCTGGCCTTGGGTGTCATGGACAACTGAGATGCTTTGATGTGGGAGTAAGCAAATACACGTGTAAGAAGAGAAAAGGTTCAAAATCTTCTAAATACCAGGTCCTTTTCCAAAGAGGTCAAGAAACAGGGACTAACCTAGGAGCAGTTACCACCCCTCCTCCTCCTCTTCCTCCTCCTCCTCCTATTATTATTATTATTATTATTATTATTATTTTTATTATTATACCAGGGATTGAACCCAGGGCACTTAACCACTGAGCCGCATCCCCAGTCCTTTTTATTTTGAGACAGCATCTAGCTAAGTTGCTTAGGGCCTTGCCAAGTTGCTGAGGCTGGCTTTGAACTTGTGATCCTCCTGTCTCAGCCTCCTGGTTGATGGGATTACAGTCGTGTGCCATTGCGCCCCGTCCGGTTTATGATATTGATATATGGTTTTCCATTGAACCAAACTTCTGGGAGCAATAGGCGGATTGCAGATCTTGAGCAGAAAATGTTCAAGATGGGGAGGAACATCTGATCATAGCAAAGCAAGGAAGCTACCAGAGAGGTCCTGGGTCATGTCAGAACTCCCTTTTGATGCTCCCAGAGGCCAAAGCTGGGACCGTCAGAGCATCAACAAAGATAATAACTGCAATGGATTGCAACACATCGAACATGTTTAAAGCCAGGAGATCATACTGAAACTAAGAAAAAACCCTGCCCAGTTAGTTGTTAATTGGAAGATACTAATGAGCAACTTGTTATTTTAAAAAACAGGTGAAGGAAGGGGCAGAATCCAGCTTTTACCTTCTTTCCTATACAAACTTTATCATCCAGTGGTCAAGACACAGGTGGAGGAAAATCTGATTTTTATCAAGTTAGTGATAAAGAAATAGCATCAGTATCATCGCATTATTTTGTAATCTTTAATAAATTGATGGGCAATGGAGACCTCACGTGCCTCTTGATCGAAGGACAACCAGGAACCCAGAGTAAAGAAAAAGGGAAGCTGAGTTGATCAAGCCTCTGGATCAACACAGGGACTACAGAGAAAAGGGACCTGTTAAACAATGTGGTAGGAAGCACTCGGCAACATCCAGGCTGCGGGAAACTCAGGAGACAAACAGCCCACTGTCTGCAACAAAGGAATCACAAGGGGGCCAAAAAGAGAATGGAATAAAGAACCTACAGAGTAAGAGGTTTGAGAGAAATGCCGATTGATTTTGATATATGAATTTTTATGATTTTAACGTGTGACAGTTGTGAAGCCCCTGGAGATTTAAACACCAACTGCGTGTTTTATACTTGATTTTTTTTTTTGTAGTTGTAAATGGACAGAATGCATTTATTTATTTATTTAAAAATATTCTTGTAGTTGGAGATGAACAGAATGCCTTTGTTTTATTGGTTTATTTGTCTGTGGTGCTGAGGATCGAACCCAGGGCCTCAGCACATGTGAGGCAAGTGCTCTGTCCCTGAGCTACAGCCCCAGCGTGTGTTTTGTACTTTCTAATGAGCTACCTAGTGAAATGTTTATGGATAAGATCACACAGTGGAGGGGATTTCTTTTGAAATATGATACGGGGAGACTAAGGGTTGTAGATAGGTTGGTTGGCCAGGATAATCACTGAAGTTGGCTGTTGGGGACACAGAGGGTCATCATATTGTGTACTTTTGTCTATGTCTGAGCATATCTGAGTAAAAAGTTAACGCACACACGCAAAAGTGGTAATCGCGGTTCAATGGAGTGACGAGGGTGGGTCCAATTATGACGAAGGACCTTACCAAAGAGGACACAGATGGGCAGGGAGAAGACGGCATCAGGAAGCCAAGGACAGAGGCCTCGGAAGAAGCCAGCCTCAGCACCTTGACCTTGGACTCCCAGCCTCCAGAACTGCGAGATCAGAAGTTTCCGTGGCTGAAGCCCCTCTCTGCCCCTGGCCTGTGGGCGCCACAGTGGACCAGAAGACAGCAGCGCCAAATCCTTGCTTGTACAGTTACACTCAGTGGGAACCTGTATCGTGTTTCCCCCCTCTCTTAAGGTTTATTGATTGATTGATTTTTATTAGAGCTCTATAATTACACATAGTGGTTGGGTCCATCCCGACAAACTCATAGGTGCATGTAATTTGACTTCAGTTCACGACACCCCCCCTTTCTCTTTTCCCTCGCATTCTTCCTCCTCTCCCCTGTTCTCCTTCCTCTTCTCTTCTAGAACTTTCTTTTGTTCATCTACTGACTTCTCTTTGATAGATTCTTTTTACTTAGGCGTAAAGGTGAGACTCCCTGTGGTGTATTTATATGCGCACATGACATGATTTTTTAAAAGAATTTAGGCCTCATTGCCCCCCCCCCTTTCCCACCCTCTGCTCTGCCTCTCGAGCCCCTTGGGTGCTACGGATGGTCCTTTATCTTTATGTCATGCTATGCTTCCCTCCTCCTTTCCTATTTAGCTTCCATGTATGACAGAAAATAATTGACCTTTGAGTTTCTGAGTCTGGCTTATTTCACTTGGCTTGATATTCTCATTTCCAACCATTCACCAGCCAACACCACAATTCCATTCCTCTTTATGGCTGAGAAGAAGGCCGTTGTGTACAGGTACCATCATTTCCTAACCCATCTATCGACAGGCCCCCGTGTTGATTCCACAATTTAGCGATTGTGAATTGTGCTTCTGTAAACATTGATGTGGCGGTATTGCCAAAATATGATGAATTTAGTGCTTTTGAGGAAATACCAAGGAGGGGGATAGCTGGGTCTTATGGCGGTTCCATCCTAGTTTTTGAGGAGTCTTCCTGTGCTTTCCCAAGTGGTTGTACCGGTCTGCAGTCCCCCCAACAATGTACAAGCGCACCTTCTTCCCCGACAAGATTGTCAGCACTGATTAATGTTTGCATTCTTAATCATGGCCATTCTGCCTGGAGTAGGATGAAATCTTGGTGTAGTTTTGATTTGCATTTCCCTGATCGTCAAGGACGTTAACATTTTTCATATATTTGCTGGCCAATTGTTTTTCCTCTTTAAAGAAGCCTCTGTTTATTTTATTTTTGCCCATTTAATGATTAGATTATTTGGTTTTTTGTGCTGTTATGTATTTTTGCCTATTTATTGATTGGATTATCTGGGTGGTTTTTTTTGTGTGCGTTAAGTTCTTTTTAAAAAATATTCTTTTACTTGTAGATGAACACAATATTTTTATTTTATTTACTTATTTTTATATGATGCTGAGGATGGAACCCAGTGCCTCACATGTGCTAGGCAAGCGCTCTACCGCTGAGCCCCAGCCCAGCCCCTTGAGTTCTTTATATATTCTGGATATTAACCCCCTCTTGGAATAGTAGGTGACCAAGATTTTCTCCTACTTTGTAGGCTCACTCTTCATGCTCTTAATCATTTCTTTGGCTGTGCAGAAGCTTTTTAGTTTGATGGCATCCCTCTTATTGATTCTTGGTTTTATGTTTGTGCTTTGGGGATCTTGTTAAGGAGGTTGGTACCAACCCCTATATGATGGAGTGTGGACCCCTAGGTTTTCTTCTAGCAGTTGCAAAATGTCTGGTCCAATATTTAAGTCTTGCTCCATTTCAATTTGACTTTTGTGCAGGGTGAGGGATAGGGGTCTAGTTTCATTTCTACATATATCTATCCAGTTTTCCCAACACCACTTGTCTGAAAGGCTGTCTTTTCTCCAAAATATGTTTTTGGCACCTTTGTCAAGTATCAGATGGCTGTGGGTGTGTGGGTTTGTCTCCGTGTCTTCTATTCTGTCCCATGGATCTTCACGTCTATTTTGAAGGGTTTTTTTAAAAAATTTATTTTTAATCTGAGCTTTATAGTTACACATAGCAGTTGGGTTCATCCCCACAATTTCATGCATGCCGCAATTTGATTTCAGTTTATATGCTGTTTTTCTTACTCCAGCTCTGTAGTACAATTTCAGATCGGCAGTCCCCTTTTTTTTGCTTAGTATTACTTTGGCTTTTCTGGGTCACTTATTCTTCCAAATGATTTTTAGAATGGTTTTTTCTACTTCTGTGAAGAATGTCATTGATATTTTGGTGGGGATTGCCTTGAATCTGCTTATTACTTTTGGTAGGATGGTCGTTTGACTGTATTAATTCTGCCTACCCAAGAACGGGTGACGTCTTTCCATCTTCTAAGGTATCTTCAATTTATTTCTTCAGTGTTCTATAATTTTCATTGTAGAGCTCATTTACTTCCTTGGTTAGGTTAATTCCCAAGTATTTTAATTTATTTTTTGAGGTTTTCCTGATTCTTTCTCCACTGCATCTCTGTTGGACTATGGGAAAGTTATTGACTTATGGATGACCTTGTGTCCTACCACTTTGCTGAACTCATTCATAAGCTCTAGAAGCCTTCTGGTGGGGAATTTTGGGGTCTTCTGTATATAGGACCATGATTCCTATTTGTATCCCTTTGATTTCCTTCTCTTGCCTGATTGCTCCGATTTTGCTAAGGATTTTTGCATCTCTGTTCTTCAGGGATATTGCTCTGTAGTCTTCTTTCCTTGATCTATCTTTGTATGGTTTTGGTATCAGGGTTACTGGGTCATGTTTTCTGAACATTGATTTCACATAACATTCTGTCCAAAAATATTTACTGAGCATCTATTATGTCCCAGGCCCTAACTTAAGCAATGCGGGTTCACCAGAGCACAAGACAAGAGTTAAATTTCTGCCCCGGAGAGCTCACACTCCAGGAAAGGAGACAGAAAATCAGCAAGCGAAGTGAATTCTAGAGCTTTTGAGACTGTAATGCCGGAGGGAGCTGGGAGCAGGAGGGGGACAGACTGTGGGGGAAGAGTGTATTCCCTATAGCTCCAGGTGCTTTTCTTTATAAAGACTTAATGCACACGCATCATTCTAAGAGCAGAAGAGTCCTTCCCGTCAATAAATTTCCTGCTCTTAGAATCTGGGGTGTTTTCCAACTTTCACAGGTATGTGTAGATTCCCTGGGAAAATCTTTAGAGTCGGTAAACAATTTATAGCTGATAATTACAGACATATGTATATGTGTGTGTATGTACGCAATTATTAGCTACAAACCACATGTGTCATTTATAGATGTAGATATATGTATTTCATATATACATATGTGGAGTCTATTTGTTAGAGTGGGATTAGCAGGCCTAAAGGAAGAAGAGTCTATAAGACAGTGATTTGATGTTGCCAAGTAGCCAATCAAGTAGCTGGAACTCATGGGCCATTCCGAGACCTGGTGAATCTGTGTGGAGTGGGTGGGTGTCATGCCCACCTTGGCCTGTAGGTGTCAGTGCTGGGTTCACCGGCTGCTGGGGAGGCTGTTTCTGGGGAAAACAACGGGCCCCAGGAGGGACCCAGGCAACTCCAGAAGAGACAGGTCTGCTCTGTGTTGGGGCTCTCGCTCTGTCTTTTGTAAAATAACGCTTAGCTCCCCCTCCCACCCTTAACAGCAATCGCTGAAAAAAACCTAAGGCAAGTCTAAGAAGAGAGAAAAAAAAATTGCCCCTAGCATTTGGATGTCATCAAGGTGACTTGATGTCCTTGGTTCCTGGTTAGCCTTTGGGCTTGTGCATGTTTGAAGCAGCAGCCGCTCAGGCTATTGCGCGGGGCTCGGCTCTGAAAGTTTCCTAGGGTCAACTCATTCAGTCAGGACCTAAAAGGTAGGAAGAGTTCTCTCCTGGGATGTCACCTGCTCCAGAAGGAGGGAGGTGGGGTGTGGGAGTCGGGTCCAAGGACAGATGGCCTCTGGGACAACCACAGGGGGGACAGTGGCTCTCTGGGGGAGGCAGGCCATCAGCCAGGCGGCCCTTTAACTTGAAGTTTCCTATGAACTTGTATCCCAGGCCCCCCCACAGCACCTGGCGTGTGGTAGGTAGGTCCTGAGGGGAAGGGTGACGAGGGGGACAACAGCGCCACTCTTGCAGTGCTATGCTGGAGAGCAGCCTCGTTTCCCCCTTGATTTCTCCTTCCTGTTCCTTCTTCCTTCGGGACTCCCCTCCCTCTGCCCTCTGACCCCTGTGGGGTTGACCCCTGTGACTCCTCTCCCTCTGCCCTCTGACATCTTGGGTCTCACCCTAAACTAAATGGCTTCCTTACTGTTCCTGGGTGACCTGCTCCAGAAGACTGAGGGCTTTGTCCACCTGGTCCCCCTTCATGGGATTCTCTCCCCAAGATAGTCTGAAGCCAGCAGGAGAGCCGTGCTGGCCATCTGTGGGGTGGGAATGGCTGCGGCATCCACAGGGGCCCATCCTGTGGGAAGCAGGGCTGGGGAGGACATTGCAGGAGTGGGTGGCAGAGAGCTGGTGGCTGGAGCTCCTTCTCCGTCCTGTGAGGAGCTGGGGGACCACCAGGGCCACCCACCCAGGGCAGAAGCCTAATGTCAAAGGTCCTTTAGAGGTGGACAGAGCAGAATCTATTTCAATTATCCTTTGCCCCTCTTCTGGACGAGGAGGTAGTGAGGTGGCACTGCTGTCCCTTCTGAGAGGGCAGAGGATCAAAGACCAGGGACAGGGAGGAGGGAGGGGCTTTTGGTCTCTTGGGTCGGCCTCTCGGGTCTCTGGGCCTGCTCTGGTTCTGCAGCTGCCCCACGCTTCTTCCTTAGGTCTCTTTTGCATTCGGGCCAGTTGGATTTGGCTTTTCTCCCTTGCGCTCTAGACTATATTCTAGAATCTTCCTTTACTGGGAGGGGCCACCTCGACAGAGAGAAAAGCGACTATTGGTGTTAGCACCATTGCAAATGAAATCCTTTATTCTCCACTAACCCTGAGGCTTTGTGGAGCCTCGAACAGCTCCCGTCCACTTCCCTGGGTGGGAATCTGACAGCTGTGGCCTCCATCTGTGTTGGGGACAGGCCCGGCAGCCTCCTGGGGAAGCCCCAGCATTTAGGCTGCAGGGGCCAGGCCGATTCTGTTGTTGGCCCGATCGAAAACGGTGAAATAGAGTCTCAGGAAGATGTCCCCCAGGACCCAGGTCTCGGGGTAAAACGGGTGGTCTAGACCTTCAAAGCCGCTGCGGCAGGTGTGGGAATGACTCTGGAGAATTGGAAACACGGGGTAGTCACTGGGAGCCCCACCTGTCCCCCCTCCAGTATTCAGAGCCGGTGGCTTCCCAGTGTCACACCCCTCCTTTCTCAGGAGTCACTGAGCGGCTCCCCTGTGTGGCTGCAGAAGTGGGGTGTTCCCTCGCCCTCGGCTGCTTCTGTCTCCTCCCCCCTCTCCAGCCCCTCACTCCACAGCACTGGGCTCCGCGGGCCCCCAGCAGCCCCTCTGGACCCAGCTCCCCGGCCTCAGCCACTGCCTGCTGGGCTGGGTCACTCCTTGGTGCCCCTCAGCACTGGGACATCCCCCGTCTGCAGGCCAGTCTGGGGACTTGCCTGCCCACGCCTTCTCCTCGCACGGTCCTGGGCACCATGTGCTCGGAGCTCAGGTAGACCTGTCCCTGGCCAGCGGCCCCCTCCTGCCGCGCTGTGCCTGGGCTGAGTTGGTTTCCTCTCTGTGGATAGTCTCTTTTAGTCCCTTGGGCCTGCCCTGGACTCTCAAGGGCACTGACTTGTATTGAGCCTCTCCTGTGGGCCGTGCCGAGGGGTCCCTGTGCATCCGCCATTCACGTCCACATCCCCACCCCCCCCCGCTGTCACTGAGGTTTATGGAGGTCAGAACTGGGCCTTAGCAAGACGCGGTGGTGACCTCGGGCTAGGGTGACCCTAGCACTTCTCATCCAAACCAGGGCTGTTTTGAGATGGGGAGGGAGCGCTGTTCATAACGATGGCAGGACTGTCCCTGTCACTATTGCCTCGGCCTATTTCAGGGATGGCGATAGCCAACTTTCCATGTTAAACCACTGGAGCCACATAACCTCTGGGGGGCAGAGGCCCTGAGTCCCCTCTCCTTGCCCTTCACGCTGTGCCAGCTCCGGGTGACGCTTGCTCTTTATGCCTGTCCAATGCTTGTGTTGTGGATGCTCCCTCCCAGCTCCTTGGGCAGGGCAGCCGCTGTAATTCACATGGTGACCACCAGGGGCCCTTCCTTCCTCTCAGCCCCAGGATTCCCACCAGCCCCCAGATGGGAGGGCTGGTCCTGGGATGGGGTCCTCACCTTCCGGACGTAGGCACTGGCTGGCACGGGGTACTCGACGCCGTTGATGGTGAAGAGGATGTCAGGCAGGGCGTCGATGGTGTCACAATCCACGACATACTGTCGGGGGGATGGGGGCAGAAGGTTGGTCCCGGGTGTGGGGAGCCCAGAGTGAGCTGCGGCCCCACCCCTTACCTGGCCGTGGTCGTAGGGCTGGGCGTGGATGAGCTTTTGGATGTTGAGGACGTGGTCAGCTGGGCCACTCAGCAACGAGGTCCCAGTGTCGATGATGCCCTGGCAGCCGCCATCACAGGCGATGACCTTCCCGTTTATGGAGATGCTGAGACAGGGCGCAAAGCAGACACCAGGGTCACTGTGCAGCTGCCCGATGGCCTGCTCCCTGGCTGTCTGCAGAAGGGCCCGGCACCTTGGCCTCTGCACCCCTGCTTCCTTCTGCATCGGTCACCCTACACCTCTTTAACTGCCTTTAAATTGGTTTGTTTTTGGAGATGGGGTCTCTCTCTATTTTGGAGATGGGGGTCTCTCTCTGTTGTCTCTCTCTATTGCTGGTGTCCGACCTCTGGGCTCAAGCGATCCTTCCAGCTCAGCCTCTGGCCCTATAGCCCTCCACCACTGCCCGCTTGCCTTTCCATTCTTGAAATCCCGCTGCTCTTTCTGGCCCCAGGGCCTTTGCACAAGCCGGTCTCCCTTCCTAGAAGGCTCATTTCTCCTCATCCTCCAGTTTCCAGCTAAACTGTCACTTTTTCGGGGAGTCTTGCCCGCGGACTAGATGGGTTTCTCTCTTGGTCACGTCTGTCTTGCCTTCCTGGTTCCCAGCAGGTAGCCCAGTGGTACTTTATTAACAGTGTGACCCATTGTTCACATAGTCAACCCTCCCAGGTGTGGGGCCCGGCACCCACACACGGCCACTGCTGCTCAACACGTTGGTTGAGGGAGGGAAGGAGCCAGGGACAGCCAAGCGCTGCCTCGGGCCAGACCAACTCCGGGCCAAAGTGAAGATGGCGGTTCCATACGTGGCAGTCCCTGGCTCAGACACGGCCCCTGACCCAGGCAATGGCTGAGGCAGCCTGAGGGGAAGGCTGGCCTGGGCTGGGTGCGCTGTCCTCGTGGATGCTTCCAGATCTTAAAAACCCAGCAGACTTCTCCCTGCCGCTGGCCTCTGCTCATGGGTGACAGGTCTTCCTGGCTGCCCAGGGTTTCCCCTATTTTCAAACGGAATTCCCTGGGTACTGGGAACCCCGGGTCCTAGGCACAGTGGGATGGTGGTCACTTGTCGTGACTGTCCAGCTGGCTGGACTTCTCCCTGATCCCCCGTCTCTGCTCCTCACCTCTTCCAGAGAGAACCGCACCCTGGCCGGCAGCCGGGCCTCCTGCAGAGCCCTCGGCTCGGGCCTGCTCCATTTCTGTCTGGTCAAGAAGCCTGGAGAGGTTCCGAAGCCATGGCTAGGAGGGGTGTGTGTGTGCGTGTGTGTGCGTGTGTGTGTCTCTCTCTGTGTGTGAGTGTGCGACTGGGTGAATGCCTTTGTGTGACCCTGTGCGCGTGTCTGGTGACTGTGTCTTGTGTCCACCTCGGTGGCCGTGTGTGTTGCTGTGCGTGGACGTGGGTGCCCGTGCCTGTCCGAGCGTGGACCTGCGTGTCCGTGTGATGTGCGTGGGTCCGGGCGGCGTCACCTGCGGCGGGTGGGGAGGCGGGGGCTTACCTGTCCATGGCTATCTGCCAGTAGGAGGGCTTGGACACGGGCACCCAGGTCAGCTGCCCGCTGTAGTAGGAGGGGTCCACCCCGCCCAGCATCAGCACGCTGCCCTTCTCCTCGTTGCTGGAGGGGGAGGAGGCGGAAGGTCATTGCACGTCACTGTTGGGCTGCTTATGTTGCACACACGGCCTGGCTTCTCCACCTCTCTCTCTCTCCCCTGGACGGAGTATCCACCTTCTCTCCTAAAGAGTCTGCGGCAGCCTCTTCCCTGGCCTCCCTGCCTCCACTCTGGGGATTCTCCGGTGGCCACCAGGGTGAGCTTTCACGTATGTAAACTGGATGCTAATGACTCTGACTGATCATTCCACAATAGGTACATGTAGCAGTTCAGCACGTGGCATCCCATAAATTTGAACAATTATTACAAGTCGATTAAATTCAAATAGAAGGTAAAACAAAAACAGGTCACAGGGCTTCCCTGCTCGACCCCCTTTCAGAGACCCCCACTCTCTTAACCCAGACCCCACCCTGGGCCATGCGGCCCTCTGGCTGGTCCTTGGTGCTCCTTCCTCCTTCCTCCTGGGGGACTTTTACTCCCCCTCCCCCTGCGGGAACTTTGCCTCTGAAGCCTCTCCCAGCGTGAGCCCATAAAGGGCTCAGAGAGGCCGCCATCCCTGTCTGTTCCATCAGCCTGATTTATTGCTTTCTCCAAATCGATTACTGTCCCCAGTTTTTTCACTTTTATTTGTTTACTTCTTTGTTGACTTCCTCTCTGCCTCTTGTCACCTGACACATAGTAGGTGCTCAATAAATGTTTGTTGAATGAATTAACGCCTTTGATTGAGTGGGAGTGTTCCTGAGGCTCAGGTTCAAACCCTTGCTTGAAGTTATGCTGTGGAGCTGGGATTTGCACTCGGCTCCCCCTAGAGCTCAGGGCTCAACCACTGACACAGATCTATTGTCTGTGCTTTTGCCTTTCCTCGATCCCCTGCCAGATCCCCAGGTCAGCGGACTTCAGCTTTTCTTTGTCTTCTTTCTTTTTCTTATGTGGTCCTGGGGATTGAATCCAGGTGAGCTCTGCCTCTAGCCATACACCTCCCAACTCTTTTTTAATTTTTTATTTTGAGAAGTGGTCTTGCCAAGTTGCCCAGGCTGCCCTCAAACCTATGATCCTCCTGCCTCAGCCTCCCAAATCACTAGGATTACAGGTGTGTGACACTTCACCTGGCTAACTTCAGCTTTTCTTTGCCAAGAGCCGTGGCTGGAGACTGAATGGACTGACCCCCAGCGTGGGGGAGCATTCTGAGGACTGGGGGCAAGTCCTGCCTTGACCAGTACCAGACTGGACTGTCTTATGTAATGGCCTTCCCTGAGCCTCAGTTTCCTCATCTGCCAGATGAAGGCACGGGGCTCTAGGGTCAGCAAACTCTTTCCATAAAGGGCCAGATTTTCCATCTTTGGTCTTTGCATGTGGCACAAAATCTTTTGCATCTTTCAACACCATCACCATAGTGTGAAAGCAGCCAGACATCGGTAAATGAATGAGCACACTTGTGTTTCAATAAAACTTCATTTACAAGGCTGGGCACTGTGGTGCACACCTGTAATCCCAGCGATTTGGGAGCCCGAGGCAGGAGGATCGCAAGTTCAAGGCCAGTCTCAACAACTTAGCAAAACCCCATCTCAAAATAAAAAATAAAAAGGGCTGGGGATGTAGCTCAGTGGTAAAGCGCCCCTGGGTTCAATCCCTGGTATTCCCCTCTCCAAAAAAATCTTCATTTACAAAAATAGATGGTGGGCCTCAACTGGACCCAGGTCACAGTCTGCTGACAACTGGACCTGACTACTTCTAAGGAATGTTCTGGATCAGACAGTCACAATTTTGTGTGCAACTGGACGTGTGTTACAGCCAAATTGGAGAAGGAGCTTGCTGGCCCCAACTTACCGGCTCAGGTAGAAGGCAAAGAGGTTCTGACCGATGAGGCCCTGTCTCCACAGGTTGTCAAAGACGGGGGTGGTTCCCGGGAAGGCCAGGCTGGGGTAGCTCAGGCCCAGGATGCCATCGAAGACGGCGTGTTTCATGAAGTTGCCAGGCTCCTGCAGGCTCAGGCCAAACGCTTGGGCCACATCCACAAGGCCCCCGATCTGCGGGAGAGAAGGTGTCACCGCGGGGGGCTGGGATGCGGGGCTGGGTTGGAGTGGGTGAGGAGAGGGCACTGCCCCCTGGGAAAGCACCGAGGTCAGGCCGCGCCACGGTGGCACCTCAGAAGAGTCTCCAGGCAGGAGCCCCCAGGGCATCTGTGTGGGTCCAGGACACCCAGCGTCCCTGGGGCTTCTGAAGGTCTGCCTGCAGCTCTCCTGGGGTGGTGCATGTGTGTGCACTCGGACACTTTTGGGAGGGTGCAGGCCACAGGTTGATGAGATTGTCAAAGGCCTTCAGGACCCCGCGGGGAAGAGCCCACCGCTCAGCAGATTCTGATTCTGTCCTCTGTTTTTCCTGAGTAGCATCTGGAGCCAGTTCTACTTTCTCTTGAAAACTGAGCCACACCCCCTGTCTGTCACTTACCTGCTGTGTGACCCTGGGCAAAGCCCTCCCCCTCTCTGTTCCCTCAAGTGTGAGAGTGGAGATCACAGCAGTGCCTGCCAGCGGGGTGGGGGTGGGGGTGGGGTTACGGAGAGGATGCAACCAGTGAATTCAACAGAATGCCTGGCGCAGCGGGCTGTGGAAAGTGGGTAGTTTTAACCCACTTACCTCCCTGCTGCTGGAAGAACCAGCCTTGTGCCTGCTGATCCCTGTACCCCAGGCTCCTGCAGCTGGAGGAGGCCACTCTCTGGGTTACCCCAGGGGAGCCAGTGTGCCCCGGGGACACAGCCCCGCAGGGTGGGTGGCCAGCGGTTGGTGGAGGGGGAGACTCCAGGAGGGACAGGCACTCCCAGCTGACCCTGCTGTGGTTCTGTAAGTGGAGGTCACTCCCGGGACCCGCCCTGCCTCGGCCTCCGGATGCTACGTTACCCTGACGGTGTCATAGGCGAGAAATCCCGATATGGCCGCAGAGCCGTAGACGAGGTTAAAGAGCTGGCCGGAGGCCAGGAAGGTGGAGGAGCACAGGGGGTCGAAGCTGCTGTGGCTGGCTGCAAGACATCGGGGGGAGCACCAGTGAGGCTGCCCGGGACCCAGGGGGTGGAGGGACACGAGGGGGCAGGGCAGGGGACGGGGACACTCACTGCAGGCCCCGCTGCGGCAGTAGACGGAAGGCACCCACAGGTCGGCAGAGCCCGTGTCCAGGACAACCTTGAAGTCCTGGGGGGGTGTGCCGATGCTGACGCTGCCCACGTAGGACACCTGCGGGCGGGAGGGCGAGGCTCAGGCTCCTGGTCCATCCCTCTGATTCTCCCAGTGCTGGCCCCAAATTCCCCAAACCACTTCCCAACTGCCCCACTGGCGCCTCCGCTCAGGCCAGGGCCTCCACTTGGCCACCCTGCAGTCTCCCCTGCGGCTCTCAGGTCCTTTCCAGCCCGCTCTCCGCTCCTGCATGCAGCACCCAGGCTACCCCAGCCCCTGTGCCCCTTCCTTTCTCTAAAGTCAAAGCAGGCCCTCCGCCGCTGGCCCTTGTGTTCGACCTTCAGTTTTCCTTTGCCCATTTCTCTGGTTGGGCTATAGATTCTGCCAGAAGAGGCGAGGATCTTGGTTCTCAGTTTTTACACCCTGCGCGTCACCAGGTGCGCTGCCTTTGTGCAAATCTTGGAGCTTTAGTGGTGGAGCTGCCTCCACCTGGGTATGGAACTTGAACTCTGGTTGGAGTTTTGCATCTGATTAGACGTGGCTCACCCTTCAGTGGGGATCAGTGATCCACTACTTCGGAAAGAATGAAAAACCAAACGCTGTGGCTCCTGGGTGCCCGCGACGATTGTTGGCACAGAAAGGACTTACCTGGCACTTGGTCCCTGTGAGGCCCAGTCTCCACTGTCCCACGACCGAGGCCAGGGGTTCTCTTCGGGGGAGAGGCCACTGTTCCCCCTGCTTCTGCCTGCAGGCCC
>NW_026000174.1:63484216-63494770 GCF_001458135.2 Marmota marmota marmota | reverse complement strand
AGCTGGCTCACGTTTCCCGGGGAGCCCCAGGGCTGGAAGGAGCCCTAGGGGGCGCTCTGGAGCCACCTCCCACACACTCACGTCCAGGTAGTTCCTCATGGGTTCATAGGCTACTCCTGGGTCTGGACGGTTGTCAAGAAACTTGTAGGCCAGGCTGTAGGGATATTTCTCCAGATAATCATCCAACACATTGTTTTCCTGCAGGTTTTCTCGCATGGATTTGATCTTCATCAGCGGGATTCTTTAAATACCATTGGGAAGGAGGATAAATGAGAGACAGCCCTGGGCTACAGTATGACTGCGGCATTTGTGTTATAACCGCCCTGGGCATCTTACAAGTATTCTCCTGAGTGTCATGGGTGCAGGTCACTGCATGCCATGGAAAGACCACGAACAACAGACCTATGTTTGAATCCAGGTTCTGTTGTATGATCTCAGGCCAGCCATGTGACCTCTCTAAGTCACAGTTACCCTCCCTGTCAACAGATGGAACCAGGCGCAGTGGTGCACACCTGTCATTCCAGCGGCTAGGGAGGCTGAGGCAGGAGGATCACAAGTTCAAAGCCAGCCTCAGCAATGGCGAGGTGCTAAGCAACTCAGTGAGACCCTGTCGCTAATAAAATACCAAATAGGGCTGGGAGGTGGCTCAGTGGTCAAGTGCCCCTGAGTTCAATCCCCGGCATCCCAACCCCACAAAACAAAACAAAAAAAGAAAGAAAGAAAGAAAGATAGATCTCCCTGAGCAAAGAAGCCCAAGAGATGGAGAGGTAAAGGGGAGAGAGAGTCACAGAAACACATTTATACATGGAAAGAGAGAGAGAGAAAAAAAAGAAGGAGGAGGAGGAAGAGGTGGGGGAAGAGGAGGAGGAGGAGAGAACAGAGAAGACCTAGAAATAAATGTGGCCGAAACGCTGTTCCCAGATGTGTCCACCCCTGCAGCTGCCCAGGTTGTATATGAACAATTCTGGGGCGTGCCATTCACATAACCGACGATGTGACTTGTGACCCTCAGGACTGGGTCCCCCAGAACACATGGCAAGCAACTCTTCAATAAACGGAGACTTAAACTTCATGAAAGCCAAGGAAGATTCCATTTCCTTCTCCACCCTGGACGGGCAGGAGAATAGAGGGCCAGAGAATAAGGGGGCCAGAAAGAGCCCAGGAAGAGCTGGTGCGGCCTGTCCCCCACTTACGTGACCAAGCACTCGGAGAGGGCCACAAGCCCCAGGACCCCAAGCCCCTTCATGTCCTCCTGGGTTTAGGTTCCCAGGTGGGAGTGGGTCTGAGCACGCCAGCTGCCCAGGGCTGCTGGTTAAGTACTCTCTGTCCAGCCCTCATCACCCCCCAGGGCCAACAATGGGTCCGATAAGAAATGCAAACCTTTTTTTTTTTTTAAATGTGATTTTTACCCCATCAGCAGCCAGGGCCCTCAAATTCTCAGAATTCAGAGATTTCCCTTGTAATCTCTTCCTGGGGCTCGGCTGCAGGAACATAAACACCTGACCTAAGGAGGAGGGGGAGCCCTGGCTATCTCGGAGATAAAGGCCCGTGGAGACTGTGACCAGAATAAGTGCCAGGTGCCGCGTCTGACGCTCACACCCGACCGGCCAGGGAGCTGTCATTGCAGTCCCGCGAGAGGACATGGCGGGGGAGGCGAGGTCTAATGCACAGTGCACCTGATGGAGGAAGCCCACTGGGACAGGGGGGTCTACTTGGGGGACAGCTTATTTTGAGGCACTTGGGATGCCAGTCTGCTTCAAGGATGGAGGTGAGAGATGGATGATAATTACACATTTTTTTTGTCAGGGGGGCAGGTACCAGGGATGGAACTCAGGGGCACTCGGCCACTGAGCCGCATCCCCAGCCCTATTTTGTATTTTATTTAGAGACAGGCACTCAAGGAGTTGCTTAGCGTCTCTCTGTTGCTGAGGCTTTGAACTCACGATCCTCCTGCCTCAGCCTCCCGAGTCGCTGGGATTACCGGCGTGTACCCCCACACCGGGCTAATTACACCATTTTAAGGTTGCAGGAAATGTCGTTGCCTGCATCCAAAACATACTGCGTTCACCAGTTTGCATTTATTGAGGACCAACTGCGTTCTGGGACTGGGCCGGATGCTGGGAAGTCAAGTCCTGTAAGACACGGGCATGAGAAAATAAGAACCGTCTACATTTTCTACTTGGCTGCCATGGGCTAGGGTTGGCTTGCGTTTGTTGTTAAGCCTCATTTCTTGTCCCCAGCAGCTGGCTCTGCCACCACCTCCCTGCGGTCATCCTGGACGCCGTGGGCTGCTCTGTTCCAGCAGGCCCTCCTGTCCAGTACCTATCGGATGGAAGAAGATGGCTTTTCACCCTCTCCCTAGTGTCCCATTGTCCCAGTGGACACAAGTACATGACGCCCCATGGTCCTTATGGTGAATGCACATCGTCTCTCCAGCCCTTTGTCCCTCTCTAAGCGGTGAGTGATTTCATGGTGTCCCATGCAGTTACCTTGAGTGTGGAGACTGGCAGGTCTTGCTCCACTTTTTTTTTAATGGTAGTGGGGATGGAACCCATGGACTCCTACACACTAGGCAAGTCCTTTACCACTGAGCTACCTCCCCAGCCCTTTTAATTTTTTTTTTTATTTTGAGACAAGGTTCTTACTAAGTTGCTGAGGCTGGCCTCCATCTTTCGATACTCCTACTTCAGCCTCTAGAGTAATTGGGACTATAGGTATATGCCACCATGTCTGTGGCTTTTGCTAGACATGTTCATGAATTAATGAACTCAAATGTTTAATTTTTCTAAAAAAGCAAAATAAAAGCAAAGAAAAGATATGGTTTGTCCTTACTTTCAGGAAACTTGCAGTCTAAGGCAGGACTCACAAGCTCAAGACCTGGCCGGCCAAGTGGATGGATGAAGGGCTGGGGGACTCTGGTGGGCGTGGGGCGCACTGTCCCACCACAAGGGGGCAGCCTCTACTTGGGTCCCACCCTGAGCGCCATGCTGGAAGGCAGCCATGTGCCAAGTTGGCCAGGTTTTTCAAGACAGGTTAGAAGTCTGGATATTAATGTGAAATTCCTAGTCTTTAAATGTTAGCCACTGTGATATTATGGCTCAGATCTTTTGGGTTTTATCTACTGGTCCTGAATCAAAACTTGCTCTCCCCTCAAGGCAGCTGGACCCCAGGGCAGGTCATAGAAACTTCCATCTTCCCCTGTCTTTCTGGCTTGGAGCAAAGGATACAAAATCCTCTGACCAGCTCTTGTCTGATAGTGGAACAGAAGCCCTTCTCATTACAGAGGGGTTCTCTCTCAGACCCTGGACAGGAAACGCTGCACAGAGAGACCAAGAATCTGAACAGACGGGACTTGGTGGATTTTCCTGCCTGATCTATTAGTATTAGATTGCTCCTTTTTGGTTCAATCACATTTTGTTTTTTTTTTGTTTTTGGTACCAGGCATGGAATCCAGGGGTGCTTTACCACTGAGCCATATCCCCAGAACTTTTTGCTTTTTATTTTGAGACAGGGTCTGGCTAAGTTGCCCAGGCTAGTCCAGAACTTGCAATCTCCTGCCTCAGCCTCCTGAGTCGCTGGGGTTATAGGCATGGACCACACCCAGCTTTCCTTCCATTTTTAAAGAAAGACCACCAGGGCCAGATAAACCAATGAATTTTAAAAATAATTTCCATGCGATGAACACCTACTATAATTCCCCTAAGAGGATCCAAACTGTGAAAAAGTTTGTCTGCTAAACCAAACATATAAAATAATAATTGTTTTTAAAGAGTCTTGTCAATCAAAGAAGATAAGAACCACCCAGACTTTTTGCTCAGCCTGGGATAAGCAGGCTTACCTCCTTCAAGAAAATGGAATTATATGGCCCATTCCAGGACCTTTGGGACCCTGCTGTGTTTGTAGGCCTGTCTGGGGTGGAAAAGTGGGGAGTCTGATCTGATCCCCAGTCTTGGGTGGTAGGTGGGGTGGAAATTCTCGGTCTTCTCACTTCTCCACATTGATAAGATTCAGTTTTACGTTCCTATAGATGGTATGTGACATCATCTAGCAAATTACACACACATATGCCCTTTAACTGGGCAATTCTGTTTCTAGAAGTCTATCTCACAGATACACTCACACAGTATCAAAAAGAAGTATGCACACGCTCTTTATTGCAACATTATTTGAAGTAGCAAAAGTTATAAAATATCAGAAATGTCGATTGTTAGTGACTGTGGAACAAGCTATACTGTAGGTAGCAGACACACAGTGGAGTTCACGAGATGGTAAAAGGGTGGAATGGGTGAGGTCTCCAGGGCATATAGTTTAGCCTTTTCTCTTTTTTAAAAGGAGGAAGGCAGAATGGTGTTTATAGTTGGCTACTTTTTACACACACATATATATTTGTGCATATATATATATATATATACACACACACACACACACACACACTAATTTTCAAAAAGAAAAAGTGAAAGCATAAACCAGTGGATCCTGAAACATCAAATATTAATGATCATTGATAGATAAAGGGAAACGCCAATATTCATGCTATTTTTTGTATAAACTGTATTTCGGGTGACTGTGAATAGTTGATAAAACAAAGTTCTTTAATGAGAAATTTCAAAGATTGAACTCACAAACAATCATAGAATCAGGAACTGCTATTGCACAGCTCCTTCGAATAATGGATGTGGCCAAGGTCGTCCATCAATGGCTGTTAAAACCGTAACAGGGAAGGTGGAAGAGGAGGTTTACGATGATCAGACTGACCACAGGGGGACCCACTGGTCACCACTAGCACAGATGCAGGTGGGACAACCGGAGATTATGTACCTCTTGGGTGATGCAAAAAGAAATATAAGGACCCACCTAAGAAGTATTCCAATAAAAACTTTGTGCTGAAGTCTACACCTAGCTGCCCGTTTTCAGGAAATATGTAGATAAAGGAACAAGAAAGCAGTCGTCCAAATCCAACAGGTGGGACATTCTATAGGGCAAATGACTCCCCCTTCAGATATACTTTGTAATTTTTTTTTTTTTTAGAGCAGATTGTGGTTCACATCAGTATTGAGCAGAAGGTTCAGAAGTTTCTCGGACAGCCCCTCCCCCACATAGGCACAGTCACCCCCATTATCACCATCCCCCACTGGAGTGGTGTGTCGGTTTCAACTGCGGAAGTTACATTGGCCAACAACCTCTCAAAGTCCGCAGCTAACATTGGGGCTGTCCATTCTGAGGGTTTGGGCAAATGTATAAGGACAGGCGCCCCCATAGTGGGATCCTACAGAACAGTTTCACTGCCCTGAAAGTCCTCTCTGCTTGGAGGATCGTGAGTTCAAAGCCAGCCTCAGCAAAGGCGAGGGGCTAAGCAGCTCAGTGAGACCCTGTCTCTAAATAAAATCCAAAATAGGGTTGGGGAGGTGGCTCGGTGGTGGAGTGCCCCTGAGTTCAATCCCCGGTACCCGCTTCCCTCCACCCCCCCAAAAATCCTCTCTGCTCGGCCACTGGGTCCTTCCCTTCCCTTCGCCCTCGTGTTTTTACTGTCTCCATGGTTCAACCTTTTCCAAATGCCACAGAGTTGGAATCACATGGTACGCAGTCTCTTCAGATGGGCTTCTTAAACCCAGCATCTGCATTTAAGTGCTCTCCATATTTTTTCATGACATGAGAGCTCATTTCTTTTTCGTGTTGAATAATACGCCATTGTTTGGGTGGACCAGAGTCTATTTATCCCCCTCCCTGGTTTCTGTGTCATTGGCGTGTCACCTCCAGGGTGAGGGATCCTGGTGGGGAGGGAACCCAGGCCTGAAGCCAGACAAGTATTTCAGGGGAAGGAAGGAGGATTCAGAGGAGGGGGGCTGGTGCGGGCCCCGGAGGGACCAGGATGGGACAGCCTGGGAAGGGACGGAGGGTTTGAAGAGTGGAAACAGGTTTTGCAAAAGGGTGTCCATCAGCAGCGTCAGGTGTGCAGCGAGCCAAAGGCCCAGTTCAAACAGAGAGCGTCCGGCCATGGGGAGGAGAGGTGGGACTCTGCAGTACCTGCTGGAGGTCCAGACCCACTAGAGCCTTAGGTAGCTGGTTCTGGCGGCTGCCTCCTTCCTGCTGGAATTCCTGCTCCACACCTGGAGGCTGTAGCTGGCGCTCGCTGCTTCCGAGCCATGGGAAAGGGAACTGTCACCTTCCAGTGGTCCGCTGAGGACTCCCTGGCTGTTGGGATCAGCTCATGCTGGGCAGCCAAAGAACAGGGCATCCAGAACCCTCTGATTTTAAAACAGCGACTCATTTATCTAACTCTTCTTGGCTTGGCTTGGACCTAGGCTTCTTGTCCTGTTGTCGATTCCTATAGGAAGGCTCCTCTTGAAGAATCCACAAGGCTCCTGGTTGGTAACTTCTGCCTTGGAGCCATCAGATTGCATCCCCAGTATCCAAGGGGCAGAATGTTCCGATGGACGGGGCAGGAAGGTCCTCTGGTGCATGCTATGGCAGGTGCAGGGGCACCTGGTCTGCGCCTCTCCATTCCAAGTGCAAGACAGACATCACCAGCCAATCCCAGCACGCCTGATGGCTGGATGTGACCCTAGAATCCTAAGCAGCACACATCCCCGTCAGCCACACATCCCGGGAGCCGGTGTTGGCACTCAGTCTGGAACAACTGCTGTTCTAGAAGCAGCCCGGTCTCCTCACCCTAGAGAAGGGGAAACTGAGGGCTGGAGTGTGTCGCTTACCCGGACTTTGCAAGGTAAGGTTGTGGAGTGCTGGCACCCAGGACTTCTGGGGTCTCAGGTGATCCTCTTCCCATGGGGGCACGGGTTCGGGGAGCTTGGAGAAAGGGAAGGTCGGGGACTGCTCCGTTGTGCTCCCTGCTGCTGTGACACCCAGAGGTCTGCAGGTAGCAGAAGCCGGTGCTCCTTCCCCAGCCTCCTCGGGTCCAATTCTGCGTGGGGCACCAGACCTGCCATCCCACAGCCACAGGCTCCCCCAGGTGCCAGGCAGTGTGGCCAGTGCAGCCAGAGGGCACCGGGAAGCAGGAAGCGGTGGTACCAGGTGGTGCCTGGCTCATGCCCAGCTTGCAGCCTCACCGCTTCCCCTCCCCGTCCGGTGACACTGACCCTCATAAGCCGGCGTGGCACTGACCCGTACTTAGTCACGGGCACTTTCTGGTTGCACTTGGACACCTGAAACCCAGCGTCTCAGCCCTTCTTCAGGGAACACTTAGTTGAGCTCCGAGGCTCAGACAAGGCTGGGTTCAAGGACTTGCTGCCTCCCTGGGGCTCAGGAAGGACCGTGGAGCTCTGAAGGTCCCGATGGGGGAGGAAACCGAGGTGCTTCATGGGGATCTTGTTCCATGGATCTGGGTGGGAGAGGACAGGCCACGCAGACCCCGCGGGAATGGCGGGGCACACCTGGGTCCCCGCTAATTGCCAGTGGGGTTCCCGTGGCCAGGCACAGCCAGTGCTGATGCTGGGGTCATGGCCACCTTTTGTAAAGGAAGTGGAGGAATCAGACTCTGCCAAGGGAGTGGCCGCCTCCGGGTGCCCTCTGGTCACACTGGCGAAGATTAGACAAGAACGTTTACTTTTGTCCTGGTCCTGTCAACGTGCTGGGCGTCCCACCCAGGAGGACAAGCAAACCCAGGGGGCCAGAGTCACTGTTGGAGCAGGGACGTCCACGGTGCCCCTGGGAGCTGGTGCGACTGTGATAACCAGCCAATCCCCAGGGCTCTGAGACAGGCTGAGCACACCTGGCTCTATCGACAGCCCGATGGCCCACCTCAGTTTGCACGCAGCCCAGCCCCAGCGCTGCCTGCCAGTCTGGGGACAGGCTGCTCGTAACGTGCTCTGCGTCCACTGATCTAGCATGCCCTGCGGTCACCAGCTCGTGGTGGGTCATTTGTGGTCCAGATGTCCCCAGGTTGGTAATGGTGTGTCCAAGTGTGGGAGAGAGACCACAGATGGACAAGCAGCCCCTCAGGGAGCCTGGGTACCTTGGGCCTTGGCAACGCTGTCCCTCCTATCTGGAACGTTCTCTGCTTTGTCCCCATTGATTCAGGGAGAAGCCTGAGATGTAGCAGGTGAGAAATATCAGGATCTTTAAAAGGTAGAGAGGTCATGGAGGTACCACCCTGGAAAGGGATCAATGCTATCTCTTGGGACTGTGTCAGGTATTTTGAGACCAGACTGAAAACTATTAAAACAGGTTGTTATAGACTGAGTCTGGCTTCTGCATTTTGCACTCTGCTTCCTCTCTGGCCATGTGATCTCTTCCCTTTGTATTGCTTGCCCTTCTGCTTTTCCTCCAGGCATGGGGCAGCCCGGGGCCCTCACCAGAAACCAAGTGGATGCTGGTTCCTGAATCAAACTGTGAGCTGGAATAAACCTCTTTTCTTTATAAAGTCATAGCCTCTGGCATTTTGTTGTAGTGACAGGAAATGGATATTCCCTCTTTGTGTATCTGGCTCCTTCTCAACATTTGGCTGTCATCTCCGATGTTTTCTCCTCCTTCCCTGGCTGCTCTGGTCTCCCAGGCTCAGAACCTGACTCACTGGAAGAGCCCGGTAGGCACCTGTTTCCCACCAATGACCCGCGTAGACGAGTGAACTGAGTTTAAAAGAGCTGGCCGCAACATTAAGTTAAGAAACTGGTGAAACATGATGCGACACAAGACAGAAGTTTTTCCAATTGAGGGAGGGATGGCTCTGTGACTTTAAGGGTCAGCTTCCACGCTGGAAAGAGCACCGGAAAACAGACCGCGAGCCCATGTTCCCTTTATTTTTATAGCGGAGACATCAGTGGAGGATAAGGTTTCAGGGTGGAGTCTTGGCTTTGTGATGTCTCGTGGTCAGCAGATTGATTGACATCTTGGCGAGTCACACCATCTCAGGTGCCGGGCGGGACCCTGACAGGGAGGTCGCAGAGCCAGGCCTGTCCCCTCAAGAGGCTACTCTGCGCAACACAATCCACACACAGCCCACGGACGTCCCGTTCACGGGTGTCCTAGGGAGTTTGTAGTGTCCCCACTTACAAATGAGGAGACTGAGGCTTGGGGGAGCTAAACAACTCTCAAGGATGTACAGCCATCGAGTGGCCGAGTCAAGACTTGAACCTGGGTCTCCCTGACTACAACCTTGACCATCCTGCTGCTTGTTAGTGCTGAGTTTGGGGCATCAGGAAATGGTGCAGAGGAAAACGAGGAGGAGTAGGCGGGGGAGGGAGGTGATGACTGAGAAGGGGCCCCACATTCTGGAAACCATTGATTCTTTCAGGGGACACATCTTGAGAATGTTCCAAGCCAGGTCCATAGGACACTTGCTGCAAGAGGGGGAACCTGCAGGCAGGACCAGGGAGGACAAGGTACAGAGGTGCCCAGAACACAGTGGCCAGGCCAAGGGGCCAGCAGTCGGAAGTTCAGGAAACCAAAACTTGGGCTGCTGAGCTCGTCTCAGGGAAGGAAAGGACTTTGCCAGGTGGGCGTGGGTGGAGACTACTGTGAGGGTAGCACTGGCATCATCCGGGCCCAGGGATCACATGTTGCCTGGCAAGGTTAGATTGCAAGGTCGTGGAATTCCTTGACGTCATGTTAGTCAGAATGGGCAGTGCGTGCTGCTGTAACAAGCCACACTCAGTTCTAAAGTAATAGTGGCCCTCTCTCGCTCTCCTTTTTGTCCATGGGGAGTAGTCTAGGACTCTGATTGGAGACACTTTCACTCAGGGATTCAGACCCATGGGGACTTCACCATTTGCAATGTCACTGGCATCTGCCAGGGGGAAGGACCCATGCCAACTCACGCACTGGCTGTCAAAGCATCTGTCAGAGTGATGTCGTTTTTATTCCATTTCATTGGCCCAAACAAGTCACATGGCCACACTGAATTTCAAGGGGGCACGGCAGTGGATCCAATAGGAGCTGAGAGTAAAGACCGGAAAAATCTGGAGAACATCGCCAATGGCACATGGGGTGAGGCGGGAAAGGAGAACAAGGACACGGTCGGTGACCTTGAATGCCATGGTCAGGGGCGTGGGGCTTATCCTGTGGGCAAAGGAAGCTTTGGGAGGTCGGTGAGACACTGGACTGCAGAAAATAGAGAAGAAAAGAGGAAAATGAGGCTAAAACAGGAAAAAAATGCAAAAGAGGAAGGACGTGGAGTCACACAGAGGGGAGCATAGAAACGAGGGCCGGGGGGACACTGAGAGGAGGTCCTGGCCTTTGGGGTCCGACCGTCCCCTTCACAGGAAGGAGAGACGGGGCCGGGGGCATGGGGAAGAGGAAGCCCAGCACTGTCCCGGGCTGTTTCTTTGGTGGAGCTTCAGGTCAGAGTCAAAGGGCCGGAAAGGTTTTCAGAACAACAAGGGACTGACACCTGTGAAGACCCCCAGGAGAGCTCTCAGAGCAGGACGAGGACAAAGGCCCGCGATCGCAGGGAGGCAGAGCTAACCTCGATCCATAACAACTCCTGCTGTCCCAGCTGCTGGCCAGGCCTGGTGCAGATAGGGAGGTGCAAGGGGGGAGCTGCAGGCGGCACCCGCTTCGACTGCTCCAGGACGCACTGTAGAGAACTGCCCCCCCCCCCCC
>NW_026000174.1:63479703-63482533 GCF_001458135.2 Marmota marmota marmota | reverse complement strand
AGGTGGGAGCTTGTCCAGGATCTCGGGTTAGAGGAAGTTAGCTGGGTCAGTCCCTGGCATTACAGCAGACGGGGAAGCAGGCCCAGAAGCGGAAGACGCTTGACCTAGGTCAAAGTGATTTTAGGCAGCAAAGCAGGGGCTGGAAGTCTGGGGTTGGAGGGGCTGCCCGGGTCAGCTGCGGGGCTGTCCAGCCGCAGGATGAGTGGCTGCTTTGCGGTGCGGCCCGCTGGCGGGCCCGGGGAGAGCCCGGGGAGAGCCCGGGGAGAGCGGCTGACTTCCAGCTGGCCTGGGGGCTGCTTTGGGGCTGCCGGCCTCCAGAAGGGAAGCTGTCCTTTCAGCTGGCCTGGGCAGCTGGCCGGTGGGTTCCGGGAGGTTTGTTTGACTTTCTGGGACCTTATCGTAGCTGATAGGGAGTTGTTTTCAAAGGCTTGAGGACTTACACGGAGGGTTCCTGCCCAAACACCGGTGCCAACAGGGATCCGGGTAGGACCTGCAGTGTGGCACCAAACGTGTGACGGTCCTGGGGAGCCAAATCAGAGGGACTGCGTGGGGCAGTCTCAGTGGAGCGCGGGGTAACGGTGGCACCGCCGCCTGCCTGTGCTGCTGGGGGGCTGTGGGTGTGGGAGTAGGGACCCCCGCGATGTCGGTCCCCTGCCCAGCTGCTGCCCTCCGCGTGGCTCCTAGGAAACGTCTGTCTGGAGCTGGGCACAATGGCACAGGCCTGTTATCCCCGAGACTCAGAGGCTGAGGCAGGAGGATCGCAAGTTCAAGGCCAGCCTCAGCAACTTGGTGAGACCCTGCCCCTGAATCAAATAAAAAAAAAGGGCCGGGGGTGTAATCCAATGATAGGACTCCCCTGGGTTTGATCCCCAGGACTAGAGAAAAGAAAAGAAATGTCTGTTTCATGTTTGGGGATGTTTTCACCTCTGGGTATCAGAGGGGCCTTCCCCAAAGCTGTGGCAGGGTTCCGGATGTGACGCTGGAGACCACAGAGGGTGTGGACCACCCAGGGTCATCTGAGGCTCATTTCCCATCTGGCTTGGGGTGCTTTTCCTCCTAACAGACCCACGGTCTGTCCATGGAGGATCTAAGAACGGCTCCAGGTGCTGTGGCCCGGGGCCTGTGGCCAGGGGTGTGGGTGGGAGCAGGACAGGCTCTCCCTTGCCTGGGGTCGGCGGCCAGCGGTGCTTTCCACTCCTGGTGGGCGGTGGGCGGGGGACTTTTCCACTGCAGGACTCATCCTCTCCCTGTCGTACTTCCTGTCCCCTCTCTGATTTCTTCCAGCAGCACCTTTGAAATGTGTCGCTTGTCACGAACCTCGGGTCACAGGTGACTTCTGCAGAGGTGCCTGAGGCGGCGCTCTGGTACAGGCAGACACAGAGGCGTCAATGCTGAAGGAGGAGGTAGGTGATGACCGTCTCTGTAGGTCCTCCTGTTCCAGCAAAGATAAGCGGGGTGGCACTGTGCGCTGGGTTAGGGTCCCCTCCCTTCCAGTGGCTGCTAGAGTACCCTGAAGTTTCCTGCCTGGGAATGTGGCTGTGGCCAGGTTTTCTGAACCCCTTGCCGGGCCATGTTCCTGAGGGCAGGGAACCACCTGACTTGTTCACAGTTCATGTCCTTTGTCTTCCCTGATCATCACAGCAAGACGGACACAGAGCCCCCTCTATATGAGGTCATAGGTTCAACTGCTCTAAGCAAAACCCAAACAACAGGGGCTTAAATAAAAGACAATTTCGTCACTCTCACAGATGACGGTCCAGGTGACTCTGCAGTGATAGGAACCCAAACTCTTTCTTGTTGCCTTGCTATCCTCAAATATGTGGTATTTGTCTCCTTGTCTATTATGGCTGCTCCATCTCCTGTCATTACATCTGCATTCCAGCTACCAGGAAATAAAGAAGCAGCAGGACATTCCCCTTTCCTTAAAGGGCATAACCCAGAAGTTGCAAATATCACTTCTGCTCCTTGGCCTTCAGGAAGTCCCACCTAGTGAAAGGGAGGCTGGGAAATGTAGTCTCTAGCTGGTGGCCGTAGTCTAGGGTAAAAGCTGGGGTTTCAGTGCTAAAGGAAGAGGCAGATGATGAGTGGTCTCTGCAATGTCCTCCTGTTCCAGTGAAGACGAGCCGGTCACACTGTGGAGAGGTGCAGTCCCCCACCCTCTGTGGTTCCTCAGAAGCGAGGTTACGTCTCGCCCACAGTCAACAGGCTGCCAGGGAGGGCTGCTCATCGCCGTCACTCAGGGACGCAGGCTGACGGATGCTCCTTGGTGATGCAGGCAAGGGGACACGTGGCAAGCTGGACTCTGCTTCCACCTGGAACCGACACCCGTCCCCTCTGCCTGCATTCCCCGGGTCACAGTAGATCCCAGGTCCTGCCTCCGTGGGGGCGTGGTCCTGCTCAGAGCACCTGGCGGCAGCAGCAGTGGCCCCCAAGGCCTGGGGCCAACACTTCCCTCCTCCCCGCCCCCCCCCCCAGCTACAGATCTCGATGCCTTCGCAGGGGAGGACACCCCCTTAGCCCCCAATTCACATATTGAAGCCCAGCGCGACCCTGGATGGAGACGGGCTTTGGGGAAGTACGTAGGGGTCAGGAGCATGGGGTGCTCCTGAGGAATTAGTGCCCTGCAGAGCGGAGACCCCAGAGACCCCTTGCTTGCTCTTTCTTTCTCTAGCACGTGAGGACAGGGAGAGAGCCTCCCCAGAACCTGGCCTTGCTGGGGTCCTTTGATCTTGGACTTCCAGCCTCCAGAACTGTGAGAAAATATATTTCTATTGTTTAAGTTGCCCAAGTGTGTGTGAGTGTGTGTGTGTGTGTGTGTGTGTGTGTGTGT
>NW_026000174.1:63475266-63479414 GCF_001458135.2 Marmota marmota marmota | reverse complement strand
CTCCCCTGAGCCTGGGGACAGCAGCTGCTCGCCGTGTCCCCACGGCGTGGGTGGGCAGGTGGTCGGGGGCGTGGAATGGTTGAATGAAGGTGAGCAAGGGGAGGCGACGCTTCTCAAACTGGCTTTGTCCTGTAACTTAGAAAATCCGCCCCCCCCCCATGTGTCAGGGCCACCTGTCCTCTGCCTTCCCCGGCCTCTGCCGGCGCCCCCCATCTCTGGTGATAGCAGGGCCCAGCCCACCGCCAGGGCTTGACAATGGTCCAGGACACTGAGAATGCAGCGCTTTGTCCCTCGCCCTGGCACTTCAAGGTGCCGGTGGCACTCACTCACGGGTCTTTAGCTTTAGCAGTTCCTGGCGTGGGCATGAGACGGTGCAGGAACCCGGGTCTCTGCCCGTCCTTAGAAGTTATTGCCTAGAGGGAAGGGGGGGAGGTTAAGTGCAGAAAAATGTGAATGCTCAAGGAGGGAGACGTGGGGGACGTCAATAACATGCAAGGGGACACCTGCCTGACCTTCAGGATACAAGAGGGACTTTCTAGAGGAAGCAGAGTCATCTAATGGACAAATAGGGAGTGGAAACAACAGTGGCTTACACAAAGGCTTATTTCCCTGTCATGTGAAAGTCCAGAGGAAGGAATCCAGCAGTGTCATGGTGCCCTGTGGTGTCAGGGTCCAGGGGTCTACTATTTTGTTCGTGCTGCTGGGTGTGGCCCCTATTTCCATAGTTGCCTCATGGTTCAAGATGACTCTGTTAGCTCCAGCCATCACATTCCACCTTCCTGCATGGTATGAGTGAGTGAAAGTGTCGTTGAATATAAATGCCAGCTAATCCATCTGTAGTGCCTTCTAATTTTTTCCCCCTCAAAACTGATATGCATAGCTCAGAAGGGTCTGTGGCAAAAACAAGGTCGTCGGCCCTGGCTCTCCTGACCTAAGTGAAATAGTTCATCTTAGTTTTCTGGCACCTACCGTCAATGCTAGTTCTTACATTAGGCTCAAAGTAAAATGCTTGCAAAACCAACAACAAGGTACCCCCAAGGAATTGCCAGGCACTGGGGGCAGCAGCTGAGTTGGCTTCTTCACTGCTCCCTTCTAGGATAGGCTGTGCTCTGAGCGGTGGCCACTGATTAGAGAGGGTGGCCACTTGATGCAAGGGGCATGAGTCCATAGGCTCTCTGGTGGCCTGTGAGGTGGCAAGCATGAGGAAGTTCTGTTCCATGGGGGTCTTGGATATGAGGTGTCCCCCCCAAACTCCCGTGCTAATGCGGGGACATCCAGAGATGCAAGGCTTAGGTGAGGAGAGCTCTGACCTGATCAGTCCATCCTAGTTCAGATGGATTGTGGGAAGGTGGGGAGTGGCTGGAGGTGAGTCCCACCGGAAGGTCTGCCCTGTGGCCCCTTCCTCTCTCTGCTTCCTGATGCCACGAGGTGGACAGGACCCCTCCACCATGCCCCTCCACCATGATGTTCTGCCTCACCTCGGGCCCAGTGCAAAGGACCCAGCTGACAGGGACTGAAACTCCAAAACCATGAGCCCAAATACACTTTCCCTCCTCTAAGTTGTTCTTGTAAGGATTTCAGTCACAGTGACACAAAGCTGGCTATCACAGAAATTGGTAGCAGAAGTGGGGTCGTTGCTGTAACTAACCAGACCATGGGATTCAAAAGCCTCTGGAGCAAGTATGCAGGAGGAGTTTGGAAAAGTGTGGTGGATGCAGGCTGGAAAACGGTTTGAATGTCGTAACGGGAGCTAGATGGGTGATCATGGTGGGAACCCAGCAGACCAGAAAGGAGACACGAACCCTCCTGAGGTTTCAGAGGGGAATGAGGACTCTATTAGGAACTGGACTAGAGGCCACCCATGTTACATTTTGGCAAAGAACTTCTCTACTCTTTGCCCATGTCCTGGGATTTTATGTGAAACTGAATTTAAAGATGATGGATTAATTAATCTGGTGGAGGCAATTTCAAGGCAGCACACAGTATTTAGGCAGTGACTTGGATTTTGCTGGTAGATTTTATCTGGGTGTAATGTGAGAATTGGGAACAGAAAGCAGAGCTAAAGAATTTTTAAAAACTTGTGGACTGGCTGAAAGAAAAATGTGTGTAAACCTGGGGCCAAGGAAGCTGTGATTGCTAAAGAGGTTATAGACACTAAAGAGATGCTGAGTACTTTGTACAAGAGGCCCTAGGGAAAAAGCCTTGCAGGCATCTCAGGAATTTGCAGGACCACACCCATTGCAGGATCAAGGTTGTAGAAGGGAAAACTCCTTTGAGACCTGATCATGGGGGCGCCCTGCCCCCATGGGCTAGAAAGTAACTGTGCTCAGCTTCCAGAGGCCACTACAGCCATGATCAGGATGCTGGAATTAAGGAGTCATGGAGGCTTCCACTGATATTTTCAAGGAAGGCCTGGGAGGCCAGGCAAAGTGAAGCAGGGTCAGAATCCCTGTGGGCTGCCTGGAGAGGGTGATGCAGGAAGCTCTGAAGGTGAGCTGAAGCTGGAACGGAGACCCCAGGAATTAAGAGAGGCCAGTAACATGGATTGTCTGCCAAGAAAGGTAGCTGGCTGTGGAGAGAGCCAGGCTAAAAGAGCCCATGTGCATTGCTACCCGCCAAGGGAGAGGGACCGCTCTCCTTTGGAGAGCACATCTTGCTGTCATCTGTGCTAGATGTTGTACAGAGTTACAGGACCTGTTTGCCTGGCTGGGTTTTGGTTTTGTTTTGGTCCCATCCCTTCTTTCTATGCCTCCATTCCTCCCTTTTGGAATGGAAATGTTGACTCTGTGCCACTGTATGTTGGACCTGTGTAACTTGCTTTTGATATTTTGAGCTTGAACTTTTGGGCAATGCTGAAATTGTTAAGACTACGGGACTTTTAGAGGTGAGCTAACTGCATTTTGCATTGTGAGATGGACATGAGCTTTTAAGGGCTAGGGGCTGAATGTTCTGGTTTGGATATGAGGTGTCCCATAAAAGCTCCTGTGAATGCAGGAATATGCTAAGGTGCAATGATCACAAGAACTGTACCCTAATCAGTCCACCTTAGTGGACTGAATGCAAGGTAACTGTAGGTAGGGGGACATGGCTGGAGAAGGTGGGTCAGTGGGGTATGACCTGGAAGGGTTCATCTTCCCCGAAGCCCCTTCTCTCTCTCTCTCTCTCTCCACTTTCTGGCTGCCATGAGCTGAGTGGCACTTCTCTGTCCCACCCTTCCGCCATTATGTTTTGCCTTACTTGAGTCCAAAGCAATGGACTCGGCCCATCATGGACTAAACCTCTGGAACTGGGAGCCCAAATAAACTTTTCCTCCCCTAAGTTGTTCTTGTCAGGTATCTGGGACACAGTGTCACAAAGTTGAATAACACTAGGGGCAAGATGATTATCTTAGCCAATCAGATTCATTTACTGTAGAATTTGAAAAAAAAACCAAAACAAAACACTTTTGAGGGAATTTACTGAAAGGGTGCTGACATAAAAAAGAAAGAACGCTGTCAAGTGGAGAAGGATAAGACCTGGGGTGATTTGGCGCTGGGTGCTACCACGGCCCCTGGATCCCATTTCCCACAAGCTGGTTGGAGTTGGTTTTTGAGTGAGCAAGAATGGTCTCAATCAATATCTAACTAGGTTTGGAATTTTAGGAGCATGGTGCCCTTGGGCTAAGCTCACAGCTGCTGAAAGGCAAAAGGAATGGCATTCGCCTGCAGGCCTGGTTGATATAAGCTGCACACAGCAGATAGCAGTAGCCTCAGAGACCTGCTGTGTCACCATGGGTCTTGTCAATGCTAGACAAGTGAGGATGCATAAAAGGCCCGCTGCGGTTTAAGAAGCACTAACCGCACAGAAGGGACTCTTGCAATCTAGGGGCTTGGAAAACGGGTTACTTTGGGGAAAACGGAAGCTGTTCCGAGGAGCCGGCCCGTCCTTTGTCCGGGGACACTTGGATCCATGGCCAGTCCTATAGCCAACTTATGGAAAGGAGTGCGCGGGGGCCCCGGGAGTCCGCGGACTGAGCCTAACCCACCCAAGGCCTTCCCTCGGTGCTGGGATTCCGCTGGTTCCGCCTCGGCGGCTCCTCCTGAGCAGCTCTGAGCAGACCTCCAAGAGTCCAGAACGGACACCCAGGGCCGAGGGAGAAGCCGCGGGCG
>NW_026000174.1:63461777-63475103 GCF_001458135.2 Marmota marmota marmota | reverse complement strand
CTGCCCGCCGCCCCCGCCGTCCTCCACCTGCTGGTTCCTGGGCGGCTCCTGGCTCCGCGTCCGAGCGTCCTGCGGTCACAGAGGTGTCGTTAGGGCCAGTTTGCCCCTTGTACGGATGGGGAAACTGAGGCCAACGAGCGGCGTACGACTCTGGCCTGTGACATCCTGGCCAGTGCCCTTTCCCCAGGGCAGGGAGGGGACGGAACTTCCAGCCTGGACTCTGTTCGCGTCCTGTACCCAGGATTCCCAGTGGGATAGCCCAGCGACACTGAGCAGCCCTAACCCTGCAGGGGGTGTGTGTTCCCGGTGTGTGCCTGCTTCCTCCGCTGTCCCACTTTGTGGGCTGGGAAGGGGTTATCTGCGGCGGTGTTGAGTGACCGGGAGAGCTGGCCACACCTCGGGGTCTCGGCCACACCAGGGCGTGCATACTGCGAATGCCTCTCTTGACCTCGGGCAGCTTCACAGGCTCTGTTCCTTGGCCTCAGTAATATCCCCGTTCTTCAGTTGCTGCCCCAGGCCCTTTTCACCCTCTTCACCGGCTCTGCCCCTTCTGTCCTCGAGTCCCATTTCCTGCTGGTGCACCCAAAATGAGGCCAGTTGACTTAGTTCTGTGAACGTGGACCCTACAGCTGGAGGTGGCTGTGAGAAGGACTTGGGAGGGAGACTCTTTTGGGGCTGTTGTCCAGAGTCGCAGCCCTGGGCATCCCTGATCCCTGATCTTTGGGGTTCTGGGTGGGAGGAAGGACTGTTGGGGTAAAATATTGGATGCTGACCTGAGTCTGTGTTCTTGGCAGTGGTCCTGCCCAGACAAGCCTTTTTCCTAGATTATCTTGGAACTCTGGCTCCCAGCCCCTGTCATTTCCATTAAGGAGGACGTTTTCATTAAAGACGTCTTCATCTGGGCAGCTTCTAGAAGGTGGCTGTTTTGCAGAGCATTAGCTCTGATTTCTTGCTTGGCTGCTACACGCTGGTCACTATTGTGGCGGCAGTTTGAACATACTGGATTCTGAGAACACATCCAAGGATATGGTGATCCCACTTTGCAGATAAAGTGAGTGAGTCAGATAACTTCGCTAGTGTCAGCCAGTAAGTGACTGAACTGGAATTCCTGAACTTTCAGTCTCATTTCAAAGTGAGTGTGTCTTTAATTCTGTGATATTGCCCCAGGTTCCTCAGTTTTCCAAATTTGCTTGACCTTAAAAATCACCTCTGATGCTTGTTAAAAAAAAAAAAAAAGAACAAAACAAAAAACCCCAAACAGAGCCTTGCCTCTGGAAATTCCTGTGATATTTCCTGGAGGAAAACCCAGGAGGAACCGTCCCAGGAACCTCTTTTTAACGAGTGCGTTATGTGATTGAGAGTTTGTGGATTTGCTGGGCCACTGGTATCCTGGAAGTGGATTATTATTACTAAGGAGTCTTGTTTTCTTTTGCTTATTGCTTTGAAGCATGCCAATTTGCTGTTAAAAAGGACACTGGGATAAATAGCCATATTAATCATTCCTGGACAATGTTGGCTACTAGTAGAGGGTTTTTCCAGATTGACATAATCAAGTCATTGAAGACCTTTTTTTAATCCAACTGGACCTCTGTTGTGGGAATTCTGTTGGCAGTTTCCTCGCAGGATCTGGAGTTTTTGGAAGGTTCTTGTTTGTTTCCAGATGGTTGCCGCCATGGTGGAGAGATCTCTGTAATGGCAACAGTTTCGTAGCTTTTGCTAGCTACAGAGGCCTGTCTGCTAGTAGGTGCTGCTTCCATTCTTTCCTCTTTCTGATTTCACCAGTTGGGTGAAGAACCAAGCAAATATCAAACAGGTTTGTCTTGATTCAACTGAGGCTGACAAGTGGGGCCCCTGGGGCTTGGGATAGGCCTGAAAGAGGGGAGGGACCATCTTCAGGAACACCACATAACTCCAGTGAGGCAGGCCTAGCATCGAAGACCTGTCAGTATTTAAATCCCTCTGCTAATTTATCTGCCCCTCCTCAGCCAGAGTACAAGTAGTAAGAGGAACGACCCAAGCATTGTAGTATTACTTTATTCTCTCCCCTAATAAATATTGACTTCTAATTTAATTTCTTTATAAAAAGAAGACATACTTTGTATGATTTGATTTGCTTTAAATGTGCTGAGACTTGTTTTATGGCCCAGGATATGGTCTGTCTTGATAAATGTTCTGTGAGCACTTGAGAAGAATGTGTAGTCTGTGGTCTCCGGGTGGAGTGTCCTGGAAATTTCAGTTAAGTCAAGTTGGTTGATAGTGTGGCCATGTCTTCTGTGCCCTTGCCGACTTTCTGCCTGCTGTTCTCTCAGGTGTCGGGAGAAGGTATTGCAGCTTCTGAAGGGGGTTGTGCGTTTGTCCAGCGCTCCTTATAGTTTTGTCAGTTTGGGTTTCATGTATTTTGAATTTCTGAAAGTGCATAAACATTTGTATTATATTTCCTTGATGAATTGACCTTATTATGAAATGACCCTTTTAATCCCTGGAAATATTCCTTGCTCTGAAATTTACTGCACCTAATATTAATTTAGCTAATTCAGTCTGTAAGAATTAGTGTTAGTGGATGGGCGGGTGGTGCACGCCTGTAATCCCAGTGGCTGGGGAGGCTGAGACAGGAGGATCACGGAGTTCAAAGCCAGCCTCAGCAACTTAGAGAGGGCTTAGCAACTCAGTGAGACCCTGTCTCTAAATGAAATATAAAAAAAAGGGTGGAGATGTGGCTCAGTGGTTGAGCACCCCTGGGTTCAATCCTCAGTACAAAAAAACAAAACAAAACAAACAAAAAAAAAAACCAAAAAAAGGAATTAGTGTTAGTGGATCACCAGAATCCACAAATAACTCCTTCAACTCATCAACAGCAATCAGATAACCCCATTCAAAAATGGGAAAAGATCTTGAGTAGATATTTCTCCAAAAGAAAAGAAACAGTAGCCAAAAAGCACTTGAAATGCAAATTAAAACCACAGTGAGATACCACTTCACACCCATTAGGATGATTATTATTTTAAGAAAACAGGTGTTAGTGAGGATGTGGAAAAAGTGAAATGAAACCCTTGTGCATTTTGGGTATGAATGCAAAATGGTGCTGCCAGTTTAGAAAACAGTACATTAATTCCTCAAAAATGAAACAGAGTTACCACAGGACCCAGCAATTCCACCTCTGAGTAGATACCTAAAAGAAGTGAAAGCAGGAACTTGAACAGGTATCTACACCATGTTCATAGCAGCACTGTTTACAGAGGACAAAAGGTGGAAGTAATCCCTTGTGCATTGACAGGTGAATGGTAAACAAATCGTGCTACATACCTTAGATAGACCATGATTCAGTCTCAAGGGGAAGGAAAATCTGATACACGCTGCAGCAGGATGGACTTTGAAGATGTTAAGCTGAATGAAACATGCAGTCAGAAAAGAACAAACATTGTGTCATTCTTAGAGGAGGTTTCCAGAGTAGTCACTTATATAGAAGCAGAGAGTAGGGGGATGCCTGGTGTTTGGGGGTTGCAGGGGGTAGTAGTGTCTAGTGGGCGTAGGGTTTCAGGTTAGGGGTAATGAAAAAGTTCTGGAGATGGACAGTTGTGATGATTGTGCCACAAAGAAAATGTGCTTAATGTCAAAGAATTGTGTACTTAAGCTGTGTACTTAAAATGCCCCAAATGGTAAATATTATGTGTATATTGTTACAGTTTTAAAATAGATTAAAAATTATGGTCTGTCTTTAAATCCTTTGACTTTTAAACTATTTGTGTCTTTATATAAAGTGGATTTCTTATAGGCAGCATACAGGTGGATGTTACTTTTTTTTTTAGTTTTACAATTTGCCTTGTATTTCTATATATTTTATTTTTTACAATTTGCCTTTTAATTGACATGTTTAACATTTAATGTGATTATTGACGTTTGAGTTTAAATTTACCGGTTTGCTATTTGTTTTCAAACTGTCCCATGTTCTTTGTTCTCCTTTCCTTTATTTTTTCCTCTGACTTTTTTTTGGGATTGAGCAGTTTTTTACTCCCATTTTCTTTCCTTTGTTGGCCTATGAGCTATAATACTTTTTAAAAAGTGGCTGCTTGAAGATACATGGTGTCGTCTGTCTTCAGGTGATTCTGTAGCACTTCACTGCAGGACTTTTCCTCCCTCCTAGTCTTGGTATTTTTATTTCTTCAAACAAATGTTACTGTCCCACTTTTTCTTCTATGTATGTTATAAATCTCACAATACGTTGTCATCATCTTTTGCTTTAAACAGTCATTTACCTTGAAGGAGATTAGAAAGAAAGGGAGGGCCTTTTGTATTTATTCTCTTGTACACTGTTCCCGGTGCTCCTTATTCCTCTGTTTTGATTGGGGTTCCAACTTGTTCCATGTTCCTTCTGACTTGAAGACTTCAAAGCCAGCCTCAGCAACTTAAGAGAGGTACTTAGGAACTCATTGGGACCCAGTTTTTAAATAAAATATAAGAAAGGGTTGGGGATGTGGTTCAGTGGTTTGAGCACCCCTGGGTTCAATCCTCAGTACTGGAAAAAAAAAAAAAAGATTAGTGTTAGTGGATCTCCAGAATCTCTAACATTTCTTATAGTTCTGTTTTGTTAGTGATGATTTCTTTCAGCATTTAGATGTCTAAGGAAGTCTTTAGTTTGGCTTTGTTTTGAAAGGTATTTTCCCTGAGTGTAGAATTAGTCTAGGCCGACTATTTTTCTTTCAGTACTTTAAAAGACGTTGCTCTAGAATCTTCTGCTTGCATTGCTTCATATGAGTAATCTGCTGCTGAACTTAGTTTTGCTTTTTTTGTTCAAAACGTTTCTTTCCCCTTTCTAGATGATTTCTTATCATGGGTTTAAGCAATTTAGTTATGATTTTTTGGGGTGTAATTTTCTTGATGTTTCGTATGTTGGGATTAATTGAACTCTTTGGATCTGTGTGTTTATAGTTTCCATGAGATTTGGAAAATTTTCAGCAAGAAATTCTTTGAATATTTTTCTATTCTTCTTTTTCCCCTCTTTTGGGAACTTCAATTATTTGTTTATAAGAGTGCTGCCTGAAGTTGTTCCACATCTCTCTGATCATTTTTTTCTCTCCAGTCTCTCTTTCTCTTTGTGATTTATTTTGGATGGTTTCTACTGTTATATCTTCAAATTACTGATCTTTTCTTCTCCTGTGTCTAGTCTGCTGATATTTCTATCCGTGTACTTTTAAATCACGGACAATGTAGTTTTCAATCCTAGAAGATTGATTTGGGCCTTAAAAAAAAAATCTTCCAAGTCTCTACTTACTGTGCTTAGTTTTTCTTTTAGTTTCTTGAGCATTTGGAATGTGGTTAAACTATTTTTTTTTTTTAGAGAAAGAGAGAGAATTTTAATATTTATTTTTCAGTTTTCGGGGGACACAACATCTTTGTTTGTATGTGGTGCTGAGGATCGAACCCGGGCCGCACGCATACCAGGCGAACGCGCTACCACTTGAGCCACATCCTCAGCCCAATGGTTAAACTATTTTAATGTCCTTGTTTGCTAATTCTATTACCTATGTAATTTTTGGGTTTGTTTTCATTGATCATTTTCTTCATTATGGTCATATTTTCTTGTTTCATTGCTAGTATTTTTAAAAAATATTTTTTTAGTTGTCAATGGACCTTTATTTTTATTTTTATGCAGTGCTGAGCCTTGAACCCAGTGCCTCACACATGCTAGGCAAGCGTTCTACCACTGAGCCACAACCCCAGTGCTTGCTGGTAATTTTTGATTAGGTGTCAGGTGTTGTGAATTTTACCTTTCTGGGTGCTAGATCTTTTTTACTCACATAAAATTCTCTTCATTGTTTTGGGAGGCTTTCTAAGTTACATGGAGACATTTGCTCTTAAGCTTTGTTAGCTAAGACCAGAGCAGCCTCTGGACCCGAGCTAATGCATTTCTTAGTATTTTCCCAATGACCTGTGTTCCATGAGGCTTTCCACGGTGGCAGGTGGCAACACATTCCTATCTTAATTTGAGACCTAAGGATTATTCCCTCTAACTCTGATGGGTACTGAATGGTGCTTAGTGAAGAAGTGGAAGGGACCCCCTGCAGGTTTCTGGAGTTACCTCATGTGGCCCTCCCTGCTTCTCTACCTTGTGAACACTGGCTGCCTTGGTCCTCCTGGGCTCCCCAATTCTTCCCAGCTCCGTGCCGTGCCTGGAAACTCTAGGCAGCAGGCTGGGGCAGCTCTAGAACTCACCTGTTTCCTGTTCTCAGGATCACTCTTCTGGGCTTTCTGATGTCCAGTGTTTGGAAATGATTGGTTCATGTTTTGTGTGGATTTTTAGTTGTTTTAGGCATCCCTGTTCCTTTATGTTGGCCAAAAGCCAAAGTTCCCTATCCAGCGAGCACTTGTGGGTGCTCACGTGTGTTCAGCCTTGATTGTAGGTGCTGGGATGCAGAAACGAAGATGACACAGGCTGAGCCCCCAGGGAGCTCACATTCTTGCTGGAGAACTTGCTGGTTGCCAGATCGTAAAGCCTACGTGGCATTTACAGAGAACCATGGGAGGGCATGGGAGGAAGTGGCAAGGAAGCTCCACGGAGGGGCTGGCCCGTGGGGATAAGCAGGGTTTTCCTGATGATGAAGGGGGAGGAAAGAGTGTTCCTGTGGAGGGAACCGAGGTGTAAAGGCAAGGCGCTGGATGCCATGAACTCCCCGAGGGCAGGATCCCTGTCTTGGTCAAGTGACTGGAGCGTTGCTTTCTGTCCTGGGAGTAGAGGTAGGACAGGGAAAGTTAGGGTGGAGTGAGCAGCCCAGGGGTGGTGGAGGGAAGGCTAGCTGGGAAGGGAAGTTCAGGGTCAGCTGATAATTGTCTGCAAAGCCAAGGACACAAGATTTTAAACAAAATACCAGAGCTTCACAACCTTCCATGGCTTCCCAGTGCTCCCATATAATGCGTGTCTGGAGGTTCCTGGGATGTGTGGAAGAAGATGTGTCTCTTAGAATCAGGCAGGCGGCTGCTAGAAAGGAGGCCTGGGATGGGCATCCTGCAGGAGCCTGAGATGAGTCCAGAGCTCAGTGCAGCCCTGCTGCCACTACCTTTTGCCTGCCCAATGGTGGCCTGCCTGAGAAGTAGATATGAGGAGGCTCTGGCTCAGTTTCTCTTTTTCTGTGGCTGTCCTGTTGCCCTCACCACACCTTTCTGCCTGTTTGTAAATCTGTTGGACCCAGAAGTTCGTAGTGTCAAGCTTATCACTGTCAGAGGTGGGCTCTGCAGCCACCCCACCAGCTACAGCCCAGGATTGCCACAAACCAGTGGGAACAGCGTTCTCATCTTGTGCCTTGCAGAGACACACCTTGCATGACCCTGCACTGACTCCTGGATCTTTGTCCTGAATGTGTCTTTGCTTGGTCTTCACCTTCATTCTTCCTTAAGGGATGGTGGAACTTGCTTGCTTAGCTTGCTCTGTGCAGATTAGAAAGGTGGGCTGGGGAGGACTGACAGCTGCAGGTGGAAATCCTTTCCCGGCCCGCTGAGCAGTCGGGACACAGGAGAAACAAATATGAGTTTGGTGGAAGATTTAGGATGTTCTTTCAAGTCAGAGCCGCAGGCCAAAGAAGAGACCTCACCAAGTGGCTGGGTTTTACTGTCAGGGAGGCTACTTATTAAATCGCTTGTTTCTTGGCTGTCATATTGATCGAAGTTGGTAACTATTGATCTGATGACATCCAGCCATTGGAGTCATGCCACTCTGTTGACAGACGCTGTCTTGGAGGAATCTTCACTGTCTCCCTCGGAGTCCCCGTGGGGGTGCTCGAGTTACAGAGCTAAGAATGAGGGGAGGCCCTGCGTTCAGCCACGGTGGGAAGTGCTGGAGCTTCCAGGTGCTAGCCCCCATATCCCCACCACAGCCCTGTCCTGGAGAAGAAACTGAGGCACAGCGAGGTGGTTACCCGCACGCGGCCCAGCCAGCAGGTGATCCAGCACGCAGGGTTGTCCGCCTTCTAGACGCTGAGCTCTTCCCCCTGGGTCTGCCGCTTAGAGCTAGGGTCTGGAGGAGGCGCCGGGTCCCTTGTGCCTGCCTGCGGATGTGGGGCTTTAGCCTGGGCCCTGGTAAAGGAGTGGAGTTTCAGTGCTTGAATTGGTCGGGACTGCGTTGTGTTGGTTGGATTCTGAACACAATCTAATGGGTCGTACTCCTTTTTAAAAATATTTTTTTATTTGTAAATGGATCTTTTATTTTATTTATCTTTATTCAGTGCTGAGGATTGAACCCAGGGCCTCACACATGCCAGGCAAGTGCTGTACCACTGAGCCCCGGCCCCAGCCCTGGGTCCTACTCTTTAGGAGGCTAGCGGCAGCTGTCAGTAATGACATTTATTAAGTTCATCCCCCCAGAGCCAGGCACTATTTTTCATGTGTGGTGCAGAGAACCTGGCCCCCTGCCAGGCCACCAGGTTGAACTTCAGGCTCCACCACCACCTCTCCACTGCGAGAGCGCCTTCCGGGCTGCAGTGCTGTGGGGGTTGCTTGCTCTACTGCGCCCTCAGCGCATTCAGCATCCGAGCACTCTGTGAATCTTGTCCGCAGGGACTGTCATTGGTCCTGTTTTACTGATGGATTGTGTGGCTCGGGAGGGGAACAGAGAGGTAGGTAGTAAAGCCTGGTGTGACCCTCCCTTCTGCTGCAGAGCCCTCTCATGTGCCCTGCTGGTAAGACATTACCGCTGACAGGGAGTGGAGAAGGGACTTGGGCAAGGGGGCGGCGAATGTGGCATCGGCAGGGCAGTGATTTGAGACTTAGCTGTTTGGGGAGGAGGCAGGAGGAGCTTTCTAGCCTTCGGAAGGCAGAGGGAGCAGGAACAGTATTTTAAACCAGGCTGACCCAGAGGTGCGTGGCAGGAGGTTGTAAGGAGGAGACGCCGGAGGCAGAAGTCTGGTGCCTGTGGCAGGGCAGCGATGGTGTGCTGGAGAGGCTTCCAGAGACTGACCAGGCAAAGCCATGAGCGGCCCGCTGAGTGACTGAGGCTGAGCTCACAGTGGCAGTGGTGGTTGGGAGGGGAATGCGGTTTGGGGGAGAGAAAACTTGGAGTTGGAGTCTCAGGACTGCAGGTGAGAGGTGGTCAGGTTTGGGAGGAGTCTTTGTACAGATGGGCGGGGTCACGCAGGGACAGCAAAATGCCTGGGTCCTTGGGTCCTTGGGTCCTTGCTGGGGCGTGGGCTCTGCAGCTTGCTGTCTGCGGCGGAGCACCCTGAGCAGCTGGTGGTTCTTCGCAGGGAGTGGAGAAGCCACTCCCGAGGGCCCCATGGCAAATGGGCTCGTCCCTCCAGGACCATTTCACTTGGGGACCCTGGTCTGGAGTTCCCAGTGGACCTGAGGAGCTGTAGGTCATTACATAATACCTCCTGGAAGCCTTACCCTGAGAGTGGACACGGCCCCACAGACGGACCTCTGTGCTTATTTTTTGCCAGCTTTTGTTCTGTCGATGTGGTGCCTGTTTTAGAAGGCCACACCCTGTGCTGTCCCCTGGGATCAGCTCGTTCAGAGTCCTTTGGCGTGTGCCTCGCTGGCTGCCTGGCCGTAAGGTGTGAGGTGTGTGAGTCAGCGCGACCCAGTGCTGCTGGGCTAGCCTGTCTGCAGGCTCCTTCCAGCACCTGGCGAGTGGGATTCTCATGAAGTCCTTGCAGCCTGTGATGAGGTGGTGTTAGTCCATCTTACAGAATGAGAAAGGCTAAAAAGTTTGCCCAAGGTTATACAGCTAGTAAAAAGGTCAGGCGGGGTTAAATCTGGAAATATTAGGCTCTAATACCTCATACTCTTTCTGCCACACTTCAGGCTGACGTAACTAGTCAGTGCTGAGGGCGGGGCGGGACCTCCAACTCCCAGCCCAGCCATTGCGTAGAAGGAATGAAAACCAAAAAAATCCTCTCTTTCTATGGCTTATGCTCCAGTTTCTTACTTTCTTTTTTTTCTTTTAATCTTTTTTTGATACTGGGTATAAACGCAGGGACACTTTATCACTCAGTTACATCCCTGGCCTTTTTATTTTTATAAATTTTGAGACGGGTTCTCACTGAATTGCTTAGGGCCTTGCTGAGTTGCTGAGGCTGGCTTGAACTTGTGATCCTCTTTCCTCAGCCTCCTGAGTTACTGGGATTACAGGATGTGCCACCGTGCCTGGCATACTCCGGCTTTTCAATCTTGGGGAAGACAGAGTCAGTGATGTTTTGGGAAAGGTGGGGAGAACAGGACGGTTTGATTTCTTTTTATTGCCTCCTCTGGGAAGCCAGGAGTCTGAAACTTGGGTATGTGGCTAGAATCATTCTGTGAAAAGAAAAACTAGATCAGGTCAGCAAATATTTCCTCCTTAAGTGGCAGGATTAGGAAAGTTTCCAAGACAATAGTAGGTGTTTTTGACGTGAGGGCTCAGCTGGGGCCAGTTCCTTCAACACGTGCAGATTGAACTTTGCAGGTTGCTATGAATAACTTCTTCCAGTATTGTAGGTGGATGTGGGAAATTTATAAGAAACAGAGGGGCTTTATAACTCTCCTTGCAGTGTGATTTCAGGCTTGCTGGCAAGTTCAGTTGACTGGCAGCATGAGGAATGCGATTGGAGCTGCAGCTACCCTGCCCCGTTGCAGGGCCATTGGGAGATTCAATAGTAGCAGCCAATTTGCTCGACTCAGTAGTGCACCCCAGGGGCCTCATTGCCCCTAATCATCAGGTGACCCCAAGAGGTGAAAAAAACAGTATTTGTTAAGTGCTTGGGAATTTGCAAAGCCCTTTCAGGGTGCTTGCTTATCTGAATCACACAATAACCCCAAGGGAGAATTATCATGGTTCCCCATTTTCCAGGTTAGAAACCTTTGGTTAAGGGACTTATTCAGGGTCACACAGTTAAAGAGCCTGGAGTGAAGCGTGAACGCAGGTTGGCTGTGTGGGAACACTGTGCTGTTCCCTCTGCATCCTTGCAGAGAGGGCTGGCATTAAGTGGTTGGGCAGAGGAAAGGAGCAAGGGGTCCTGAAAGACTCTCTGACTGGCATGGACACTGTGATCTCAGTTTCCTCGGGGCTTAGGAATGTCTGCGTGTTGATTTTTGGCTGTACTTGGTCTTTCAGTTTGTTCTGGGGAAGGCTCCCTGACCAGGTGAACTCTGTTCTTGCTGAACAATCATGGCAGAGTTCATTCTTGATCAAGAATCATCAATACATTGCTTTTTTGTTTGTTTTTCCTATTTTAAGAATGGATCTGGAGGCTGCCTCAAGTTTGGGCCCTGGACTGCTCCCCGCAGAGGTTCTGCAGCTGCTTCTGCTCAGGAGTGGCCAGACATGGCACCACCTTTGGTCTAAATCCACTGGCCATTGTCTGCCTTCCGGCCTCCTGCCTTCCGGCCTCCCGCCTTCCACTAGATCCTCCACTAGATCCTGTCACTCTTGCTCAAGGCATGTGGAACAATTTAGTTAAGACACTAAGTAACAAGAGCTGGTACGGTGGCCCCACCTGTCATCCCAGCAGCTGGAGGGAGGCTGGAGGATGGCAAGTCTGAGGCCAGCCTGGGCAGCTTGGTGAGACGGGCCTCAATATGAAATAAAAAGGGCTGGGGATGTGGCTCAGTGGTAGAGCTGCAAGCCCCTGGGTTCAATCCCTGCTGTCCGNAAATAAATAAATAAATAAATATGTTAAAAAAAAAAAATAAAAAAAAAAATAAAAAATAAAAATAAAAAATAAAACTAAAACTAAAATAATGAAAAGAAGCTGAAAGCTGTGCTCACAGCAGCAGGTCTAGATGCAGAGGGCCCCCTCCCCTCGGAGGCTGGCCTGTGAGGCCTGGGCTGCTGGAAATGCTGTCTCTTTGGCTCTGATGGTGACACTCTGGCTTTAAAGTCTCTGCCCCCCCCCCCCAGGGGTTTGTGGCCAAAGGCAGTGTCTGCAGGCTGCCTGTGACATGTCTTTGCACTCCCCTCTGCCCATTTCTCCTTCCCACTTCTCTGTGCTATGTCATCCCTGCATACGTGGCTGGCAGAGGGTATGGTTTGATTTCAGGCTACACACCATAGCCCATGGGTTTTGGTGGTCCACCGAGAGAGAGAGAGAGAGAGAGAGAGAGAAGCATTTATATTTATTTAACATTTATATTTATATATATTTGTACATGCATGCATCTCTCTTGACTTTGAATTGTCTGCTGAAACTTACAGCTGGGCGATGCGCCTGGGTCTGGGTCTCTGGTCTCCCCCAGGGAGCTGGCGGGCCTGGCTGAGCTGCCTGCCCTCTTCCCTGCAGGAGGAACCTGGAGCCAGCTGGGTCCGTGCTCTGTGCCAGCGGGACACACTCCCTGGTGCTTAGCCTGACTTGCTGGCCAGGGCTTCGTAGGTGGCTGGGGTTGTCACCTCTGGTAGAGGTGAAAACTGGGGAGGAAACAAAACTTAAAAAGAAAGAACAGGGGGAAAAAGAAAAAATTCTTGCTCCTTCTCAGGGGCCGTTAGGCAGACAGTGGGGACTCATTTCTCTTCGTGGTGCAGAGACGGCGGATGTGAGCTCAGGCATGGCTTCTCTCCTCATTCCCAGTCTCATCGCCTCTCTACTGATGGCATCGCCCCCCCCAAAGAGGTGTTGTTCTGCTGTACCTGGGAATGCTGTGCAGCTGGGCCTCGCCATCCGTCCTGGCTCCCTGTAGGCCACTGAGATCCCAGTGGCTCCCATGCAGCAGGAGTAGCCCCTTCACCCCTTGCCCCACACCCTGCTTCACTGACCCGCCTCTCTGGTTCCTTTCACTGTGTTCACAAGGTGTTTTTTTTTTTTTTTAAATTGGCTTTTTAAAACCAAACAGTTCCTTGAGAGTAGGTTCAGCTTACACGTTAACGCTCTTAGGAAGAACCCAACAGATACATCTCTCTGCACCGTTTATCCTTCATCCCTTGATGTCGGGCCTTGCACAGTTCTTGGCACATAGTAATTGCTTAGTAAATGTCCCTTCGGTAAAGTCATGGAGAAGTGAAGGAAGCATGAGTAAGTGGAAGGAGGCTGTGTTCTCAGGTCCCTGTGCCTTGTACTTGTCCACCAGCTGACTGACTTTATTGGCAAGCTCTTTGATGTGCTGTCTGTGAGCCAGGCACAGGGGGTACAAAGGTGAATAAAGCAATCTTGTGTACAGGGGGTTACCTTTCTCACCTTGCCTTCCTCTTCCCCTCCCCCAGTGGTACATTCTAGAATCCCCCAGAGGAGCACCCAGCTCTGCTGGCCATTGGTGGTGGGAAGGGTCTGGGTCAGGACCCTGTGCCCACAGCCTGAGGAAATTGGACTTGTTAGGTTGTCCAGAAGCAAAAGCCCGTGGACTCTGGCTTGCCACGTAACATCCCACAACCCCCCC
>NW_026000174.1:63446154-63461253 GCF_001458135.2 Marmota marmota marmota | reverse complement strand
CCACCCAAGCCCCCCCCCCAAAGGCCCCCCCCCCCCCCCCCGCTTTGTGACATCCCTGGTGGTGTGGCACTCTGAGAAGCAGCCGTTTGGATTTGCCCACCCTGTTGGCTGGCGGGGGGAGTAAGAGTGTTGCCAGCAGCAGATGGCCGGCTGTGGGGCCACTTCCTCAGATGCCTGCTCTGTGGGCCTTGGGCACAGTGGTGTCCCGTTCTCCCCTCCTTTTGTAAATTATGCCCCCAGAGAACTGCTTGCTGCTTCTGCCCCTGCGGGGTGGCACTGAGGAGTGGGTGATACCTGACTTGTGAGAGCAGGGCACTGGCTGCCTCGGTGGCAGGTGCTGTGATGGATTTCAAAAGACAGTCCCTGCCTGGCCCAAGATGGGGGCAGCCCTGTGAGCCACCTCTACCTGGGAGGCGGGGCCCAGGGGTCAGTGGCTTGCTTGTGTGGCTGTGATCTCTGGATCTTATAAATAAACTCAGTCCCTGTCACACCCCTGTTATGGGCAGAGCAGGGACAGAGGAAAATACCAGAAGAGGGAAGAGACGGGGACCTCTGGCTGTTTGACCCCCAGAGGTTTGTAGGACCTTGAGCAATACCCTTTCTGTTTCTTCTGAGCCCCAGTTCATCTCTGGAATAGATGTGAGCAAGCCTCATGCTCACTTTCCTTAGTAGGGTGGTTACATGAATGAATGGGAGGGTTTGCAAAGGGCTTTGATATCAGAAGAAATGGGCCACGTGACCATAAGGGTTGGTTTACCCGTTTTTAGAGGCGAGGAAAACTGAGCCCCTTTAGGGGAACTTTTGGCCTCCAGCTGTCTGGCAGAGTTGTTTGGAAGTCCTGAGCACCCTTCCTCTGGAAGAATTGAAGATGCGTGTCCCCACGGGTCAGCAGTGTGCTCTGAACCCGAGGAGAGAAGCCTGTGGGCAGAGGACCCTGAGAGAGGATGGAAGCACCTCGGCCCTTCCTTGTGGGCCGGGTTTCCTGGCCCGTGGGAAGCCTGGAGTAGCAGAGGCGTCATCTTTTAATGCGCCTCCTGTGTGGTGTTGGCCACAGCTTGGGCCCTCTTCTCATGAGCAGTCGGTCAGTGTCTGCTCTGGGATCCTGGTAACGCGGCGGCCACCTCACTTGGCGAAGCTCCTTGTTTGTGGGACTGCTAATCTGGAGCCCAGGCCCAGGTGTGATTGGCAGCTTGGAATCGTCTCCACGCTCACACAGGGCAGCTATGGGAACCGTAGGAAGTGCGTTTGGGATTCTGGGCAGAGCCTCACTTGGCAGGAACAGCACAACTCACATTCTCACCTGCCTCTGCTGTGACCCTGTTGACAGACCCCTTGTCCCCTGGGGTCCTTGCCTTTTCATGTCGGGGGGGGGGGGCTCTATCCACCTGAGTTCCTGGGGAGTGTTGAGGATGGGGAGGATAAAGACAGTAGATGCCAAACCAGCTTGACCCCAGCAGCTTAGTTAAAATTAAAACGGCATTTAAAGTTAACTTCCGTGCCCTGGAGATTCTGAAGTTCTACATCTGGAGGAGGGCTGAGGTCTTTGGCTTTAAACGAGTATCCCAGGTGATTTTGATGCACCTGCCAAGAACCCTGGACCCGTTAAGACCCTGCCACTTCCAAGCTGTGTGGCTAGTGGCTTCCTCTAACCTTCCTCTTTCGGGATGGGGTAATATCCACGCCCACTGTTGACGATGGTTGTCAGGCTCTTCAGACGCTCACACAGTACTTACCATGTTCCAGATCCCCTCTGTCAGATGGAGAAACTGAGACACCAATAGGTTAGATAACCCAGCTCGTGGGGGAGCCAGGATTCCAACCCAGGTAGTCTGAGTCCAGAGTCTTTTCTCCTAACCTCTAGGAGGCCAGTGACTCTCATAAGGACCCCGAAGGTCTCCCAGGCCCTTCCTGGTTATGCATGAGCTCAGAGCAATTTTCATAATAGTTCTGACACCTTTGCCTTTTTTACTGCCTTCTCGTGTGCACGGTGGCGTTTTCAGAGCATGCCATTCCGGTGGCTGATGTGCTGTGTGCTGTGTATATTTGTGTGTGAAACATTTCTCATTTGTAGTTTCTAATATGGTATGTACTAAAGCTGTGATCCACATGAGTGAACTTTTTGGGGACCTTAGTAATATTAGGAGTGAAGAGGGTCCTGAGACAAAAAGTTTGCCAGTCTCTTTGAGACTCTGTTGCCTTAAAGTCCAGCACCTGGCAATACCATTCCAGGGTAAGTAATTGGGGGAAGTTGGGGACTGTCCCAGGGCTCCCGAGATGCGTAGGAATTTCCATTGGTGAGAGCAGATCCTGACCCTGTGGGCTGCTTCTGCAGATGGAACTGCTGTCGGTGCTCTTGGTGTGTGGTCAGCCAGCTGCCCATGCGGGGCTTCCATCCTCCACCTGCAGCACATGCTGCACTTGGCCCTGACTGCAGGAGTGAGCAGATGCTGTTTGGTGGCAGGCCTCTCCCTGGATGGTGCTGTTGTGCACATGCTGCTGTGGCCTGGCAGGTACTCTGGAGGCCTTGGTAACCCCGCACAATCTCTGTGATGTTGAAATCTTGCACTCGTATTTGTTTTAAGCAAGGCCTGCGCTGGCCCGGGCTTGGCTGATGTTATCTCCTTGAATCTGCGAGGGAGGCGCTGTTGCTTGGCCCAGTTTGTGGATGAGGTGCTTGAGGCTCAGGGAGGTTACAGTTGGGTGAGGCCCACGGCTGGCAGTGCAGGCTCTAGACTCGCTCTGGCTCTGTGACTGGAGCCTGTGAGCTCATGAGTCTTCATCGCGTTGCTCCTGGTTGTGGCAGGCCCGCGGGCTTGCGCTGGAACAGCAGTGTGCCTCACAACTCTGCTGCACCCCACGTTCTTCTCAGGCTGCCGTTCTCTGAGTGCTCTAGCTTCTAGAGCGAGGGTTTTGGCACAGAAGGGTGAGGCATAGACAGAGGCCTGTCTTGAATTTTGGCTTTGCTATTGCTGGCCACAACCAACCTAATCTTTCTGATCCGCCATCGGTGTATGGGACAGTTGCTGCCACCTTGTGTTCTTAACTGTGCAGGTGAAACTTGTGCTGTGGCTATTCAGAAGCCAGTGAGCTCCATTGTGACAGGACTTTCCTGAGGCGTTCTCTTTCCAAAAGACTGGCCCTGGACCAGCTGCTTCATGACTGCAGGAGGGACTGTGGGTCCTGGCCCTGGCCTGGCCTGCTGAAGGGGAGGCTGCAGGTGGGCTGGCTACCTGCAGGGTGATGGGTTGGCCATGCTGGCTTAGAGGTTGGAACTAGTTCAGTCCTCAGTGAATGACCAATACTGGTGATGCCTTTTTTGGATAGCTCTTCATTAGTAGGGTGACCACATAATTTGTTTTTTAAAGCAGGATATTTTTGAGCATTAAAGGCATTACCATCAATAGGGCATAACCAAGGGTGGAGACCAGACTTTCCTGGCAAAAGGCAGGAATCTCGCCTGTCAGTCTCCCCTTTCACCTTCCTGACAGCCCTAGAACATGCCTTTCCCTCCCTATTCTGGTAGAGAAGCAGCCCTGGAGAGGGGACTTCTGTCTGTCACTGTGGTTCTTGCTTCCCAAACACCTTGGCTGAGCCATAGCGTGGCTCCCGAGCTGAGTGCCCACAGAGGGAATGGTGGGGACCCTGGGACCCTTGATTGCTGTGGTGCTGGAAGCTTTTGAAAACTAGCAACGCTGGTAATGAGAAGAGCCCAAACTGCAGCTAGAAAATGCATGGCTAGAAAAGATAAAAAGCATAAAAATAGCCAAGCGCCGTGACGTACACCTCCAATCCCAGTGACTCGGGAGGCTGAGTTGGAGGATCGCTTGGCAAGTTCAAAGCCAGCCTCAGCAGCTTAGTGAGACCCTGTCACAGAATAAAAAACCACACGGGCTGGGGATGTAGCTCAGGGGTAGAGTGCTCGTCTAGTACGAGTGAGGTTCTGGGTTCAGGCCCTGGGGAGAGGCATAAAGATGGAGAATCCTGCCAACAGAAAGGAAGGGCATGCCTGGTCCGTGCTTCCTCTTCTCTGTCCCAGCTTCCCTTCTGGGCTGGCTGTGATCCTTTTGTCACACAGATGATGGGTGACCCTCTGGGCAGTGGCAGGGAGAAGACCACTGACACCAGCTCTCTGTCAGAGCAGGCGGCCTGTTTGGGTCAGTTGATTTCTTTTCCTCCTGACTGCCTGAGAGGCCAATTCAGTGATTCTTTTTCTGCTCCGATGAGGCCATACATATGACAGTTCGTTTTGGTGACGCGCGGAGAGGACTGCAGTGGCGGGGAACCTGGTGCTCTAAATATAACAAGTGAGGACACAGCGGACCCTGTGGTGTGGAAGCAGCAGCACTCCCGCATGTGGGGTTGCTGTATTTCTGGTTCAGACAGAAATAGATGCCCGCCAGAGGGCAGGGTGGCCTCCGCACTGGCAGGTGGCCTTCGGCCAAATTTAGTCTCCATTCCTACTGCCTGACGCACTCCTTCCTTCCTGCCGCTCCTCAGAGCTTTATCTAGTGCCCCTGTGGACGGTGATCTTGCCTGTGGCGGTGCAGCGGCCTTCCCATGCCTGTTGCTCATGGTTTGGGTGAAGGAGGCGCCTTGGTCTCCCTGGGGAGAGCGCGGGCGGAGCTGCAGGAGTGTCTCCCTCCACTCTGCCCCCCCTGAGTTCCCCTGTGAGGTGGTGCCATGATAGAACTCCTGTTTGTTTTTGACAAGTAATACGTGGGCTCAGGTCTACCTTTCTCCCTTCCTGCTGCCCCTTCCTCACTTTGGTGTCACTCTCTGTTCGCAGGGAAAGATGGAGACCCTGAAAGATAAGACCCTGCAGGAGCTGGAGGAGATGCAGAATGACCCGGAGGCGATTGACCGGATGGCTTTGGAGTCCCCTGAGGTAGAGAGGCTGTTGCAAGGCTCAAGGAAGACCAGCAAACTTTTCAAGGATTTTATTTTATTGGGAGTTTTAGCCAAACTTATCTCCCTTTTCTGTGGATTTCAGAAAATCCACAGAAAAGGGAGATAAGGTTTGGGCCAACCAGAGGGTCCCCTGAGATTGCATGCCAGTTATTGGGTCATCTGGGAACCTAGGGAATGGTAGGGAGCCCCCATGTGGACTTGGACCCCTGAGCCCTCCTAGGGACCCGGCAGCCCCAGGAGACTGCACACTTGCTCCAGCCTGAGTCAGCAGGTTCCTCAAGGTGTGGCTTGGTGCCTGCCTTTTCCCCACAGTGGACCTGTGTGACCCTGAGTTTTCAGTGACTCTTACACATGTAGGCACCCTTCTTGGCTGGGTGTAGCTCATTGCTGTTTGATCTGTTCCCGTCAGAATTGGTACCTCATCTTCTTAGCTCCTAGTCAGAGTCCTCGTGGGAATACACACAGTTTTACACTTAACATTGGACTTTCCCTGCTCTCCCTGTCTCTATCTCCCTCCTGTGATCCTGTGACTTCCTGCAACGTGAGAGAGGCCAGGTGACTGACTGTGGCTACCCAGCTGGAAATATGCTTGGTCGCCCCTGAGTGGCTGCAGCCTGCCTAGTGCTCTAGATGCTTCGGCCTCATGGCCCTAATGTGGGGGAGACACAAGCACAGACAGCACCAGCTCACCTGAGTCACATTTGGATTATATTCTCATATTCACTGATGAACTGGTACAGTGTCTTCTGTGGATTCACAGTGTATTAAAAAAAATCAAAGGAAGCTGCCCTGTCCAGCACTCCCTGCTCGTCCCTCTCCAGAGTACTTCCCTTGCTCTCGGGATGCCCAGTTCGATGTGTTCCCTGCTTCTGCCCTCACTGTGCTCTCTGTCCACCCCCTGCTCCTCCACCTGGGGGACAGAGGAGGCTGGGGATTAGGTTGGAAGCTCTCCTGGTGGGCAGAGCGCCAGGAGAGGTCCTGAGACTCCTCATGGTGTGTCCTGCTGTCCTGAGGCAGGGTGAACTTATTCATCCAGGATGGGAAGCAGAGGCTGTCTTGGTTAATTAAACTTACGGCCAATTCCTATGGTTAACTGGGCTGTGAGCTTTGCCCGCACCTGTCTTAACCTGGCACAGGTGCTGAGCTGGCTCAGGTCTTCATTCTTTTCTCTTCTACTCATTTCTCACACGTGGGTTGACTATCCTTTACTCAAAGTGCTTGGGACCAGAAGTATTTCAGAGTTTGGAGTTTTTTGGATTTTGGAATATTTATGTAGACTTTACTCCAAAATCCCCAAATCTGAGATCATCTGAAATTCAAAACTTTTTAAGTGTCTGTAGACACGCAAAAAAGCTTTGGATTTCTTAGCATTTCAGATTTGGATGTTTTGGATTAGGGATGCTCCGTGTGTGTTAAGCACCAAGTACTTCATGAGTCTGTCATGAGCACAGTGTTATGGGGACTCCAGTTCCAGTGGTGCATGGAGCTTGGCAGAAGCAAACCTTTACATAATTATCTTTAGTTGACTTCCAGCTGAGCAGGCTGGTAGGATCTGTGTGATTCAGCCTCTATGAAACACCCTTGATGAAACAACCTCTTGGGCAAAAGGCACTGGAATCTTGTGGCATGTAGCTGTGCCTGACCAATCAATTTGAAGGCTCCGAGGGAAGAAAATTATTCAGTGTGGACTGGGCAGAAACAAAACAGGGCAGGCTACTCAGACTTTCCAAGAACCTTTGAGTAGCTCTTTTGCCATGGTCCATGGCAAAAGATAATTGAGTAACTGGAATTGTGAGAAGAGAGAGGAGCCCATGTGGTTTGGAATGTGATCGTGGCTTGAAAAGGGAGTTGGTAGGAGCTGTTTTTTCTGCATAGAAGAGAGTGAACTGAGGGACCAGCGCAGGCTGAGTGATCTGCTTGGAGCAGGGTGTAGGATGCATGTTGACGGTGTACAAAGGAATAGGAGAAGGCTTCATGGTGACCCCCTAAAGGAGAAAAAATTGAGGTGATTGTGGGGAGAGGGAGCAGAAATAGGACACGTTTTAGAGGAAAATGATGCAGTCAGGCTTTGTAAGTTAAGAGGGGGCATGCGGTAGAGGTGCGGGCATGCCCACAGGCCCCGGCCCGTCGGGTGCCTGGACAGGAGGCCATGCCCTCTGACTCAGCCACATGAGTGAAAATGATTTCCGCGGCTGACAGATAGAGTGAAACTCACCAGGGTCTACAGGTCAGGGTGCCCATCTGGTTGCTGAAAGGGTGTGTGTGGCAGCAAACCCAGGCGAAGGGGCCGAGCGTTTGGGCTGTGGGCTGGGCATACGCTGGGCGCTGCTGTCCCTGAGTCATGGAAGCCTCCTTATGGAGGGGGAAGCTGTGGCTTTCCTTTCTCTAGCGGCCTGCCTCATAGTGTGGGCTTGAGGCCCTGCGGCAGGGGATCAGCAGGTGGGAAAACCTCCCCCAGCGCCCTCCTCAGGACTCCCTGGATTCCCGTGGGCTACTGTTGCTGGTGGAGCATGGGCCAGTCTGGCCTGGGTCCCCAGTGTTGGTGCTGGTGGCGAAGCTGAATGGCTCAGGGAACCCGTCTTCCCTGAGGAAGCTGGTCTTGCTGAGCTGTACCCTGACCCCTGTGGTGGTCCCCTCTGGTGGTGCCACGAGGTTCTGTGGTATGTGGTCCCCAGCCTCTTGGGGTGGTGGGCCTGACTCTCCAAACCTCCTCAACAGATGGGTAGGGCTTCGTGCACAGGGTGGCTGGGCAGGGTTCTGGCAGCTGCACCACCCAGCTGAGGGGCACAGTGCTGCCTGGCTTGGGGAAGTGTTTTCAGCAGGGCACGTCCAGGGAGGCTCATTTGTACAGTTTCTAGGCAGGACACATGCGGCGGGTCTCCTGCATCAGCATCATGGTCGACGCCAGGATCCTGGCTCCCCCATCCCCTCAGAATAGCCTGACTTCCGGGCATCATGGAGTGTGCAGCTTGTGTTCTGCTGGGCCATCTTAGTCCTCCTTAGTCCACTTGACTCAAGTGTGGGGTTAAGTGGTTGGGACTTTGATCCTGTCCCTCGTGTGAAGCCTCTGGCTTCTCCTACAAATCGCTTCCCTCCCTCCCTGGAGTTCTGCAGTCATGGTGGCCTTGGCAGGCTGTTAACCTTAATGCCAGTTTCTCGTGTGTGTCCCCCACCGGGCTGCCATGTTGTGGATACAGTGAGGCACCCAGGCCAGGGTGCCTAGTGCAGGGTCTGAACCCAGGCTCCTCTGCCTGTGCTTAAAGGCCGAGCATCACCCAGTGTCCCCAAGATGAGTAATGAACCCAGAAGCCCTTAGCCCAGGGACAGTTGTTCTTACTGTTCGTTTTCCTACTTTTCTAGGTCCAGGACCTGCAGTTGGAGCGAGAGATGGCACTAGCCACCAACCGGAGCCTGGCTGAGCGGAACCTGGAATTCCAGGGACCCCTAGAGATCAGCCGCTCAAACCTCTCAGACAAATACCAGGAGCTGCGGAGGCTTGTGGAACGGTGCCAGGAACAGAAGGCAAAGCTGGGTAGGGACAGCTGGCCCTGGAGAGTGCTCTGGTGGCTCCCCTGTTAATGCAGGGACTCCATTCGAGGTTGGACTGGGGAGGGCAGCTGGAGGACAGGAAAGGGCCAGCAGCCAGGGAGGCCCTGAGCTGAGCGCGCTCCATACACAGAGGAGTGTAAGAGTAGGGGTCCTGGGGCTGGGGATGTGGCTCAAGCGGTAGCGCACTGGCCTGGCATGCGTGTGGCCTGGGTTCGATCCTCAGCACCACATACAAACAAAGATGTTGTGTCCGCCGAGAACTAAAAAATAAATAAATAAATACTAAAGTTTAAAAAAAAAAAAAAAAAAAAAGGAGTAGGGGTCCTGCTGTTATTCACCTTGTCTAGATGAGGAAGATGAGGCTCGGAGAGGTTCAGGCACCCGCCTGAGGTTACAAAGCTAGAAGTTGGTGGTGTTGGGATTGGAGTCCAGAGGGCCTGCATGGCTGGCCAGCAGTGCGGACAGGTTGGTGAGCTTTCCCCTGTGGGGCGAAGCAGCATCAGGATCCAGTCCCTTCCCTTCTGGGGCTGGTATCGGGGAGCTGCTTGGCTGAGCCCTTGAGTGGGCTCTCCTGCCCCACTCTACTCAGGAGTGGGATCGTCAGAGGGAACGGGCCCAAAGGGCCCAACAGACCTACCCCAAGGGAGTCTGCATAGATTCCAGGTGGCAGCTGGGCTCTGTATGTGCAGAGGGTGTCCTGAGCGTCTCTCACGAGGTCTCTGCCTCCAGCATGGAGCAGTCATTGTTGAGATGCCAATCTTTCCTGCCCTCCCTTCCAGAGAAGTTCTCCTCAGCATTCCAGCCAGGGACCTTGTTGGACCTTCTGCAGATCGAAGGCATGAAGATCGAGGAGGAGTCTGAGGTGAGGTGGAGAGTCGATGTTCCTCTGCAAGCGACCCTTGGACGGGGTGTGGGTCCATGGGGCAGGGCGCTCATGATGAACACCCGTGTCTGTAGAGCAAGAGATGGGGGTGGGCTTGGTAGGTGGCAAAGGAAGAGGGTATCTGGGGTCCAGTGGAGACCCTTTGGAAATAAATACATAGTGCCTCTTATCCATGGGGACACTTTCTGAGACTCCCAGTAGATGCCTGAAACTTTGGCTAGTACTGAGCTCTGTATACATTATGATGTTTTTTTCCTGTATTTGTACATCTAATATAGAGATTAGGCACAGGAAGAGATGAGCTATAACTAATAATAAAGTAGAACAATTATAACAATATGCTGTAATAAAAGTTATTTAAAGCTTATCAAATGTTTATTTCCAGAATTTTCCATTTAATATTTTTGGGCCAGGGTTGTCCTTGGGTAGCAGAAACTGGAGATAAGTTAGGAGTACTGTGTCAGGGACCTGTCCTTGCTAGCTGAAGCAGAGCTGGATAGCTGGCCGCAGGCCCTGGGCCGCTCACAGATCTGGATGGAAGGGCGGTGCACCAGGGGCCTCGAGGATGTCGGGCCTGGTCCCCGCTCCTCCCTTCCCTGTTTGCGGCTTCCTTTGGGCATTGCTTTGGCCTCTGTGGGCAGTCTCCACCTGCCCCAGGTGGAAGCAGCTCCCAGGTCCTCCTCGCCCACAGGCTAGCATGCATTTGCCACCCAGTAGCTCACACTCATCCAGCTGTGCAGCACACGTGCAGTGACCACTGTGGGCCTAGCAGGTCAGCGCAGGCCACTGGGGTGACCATGACAGACATAGTTCTTGCCTTTAAGGAGCTGTCGTTCTCAGGAGGAAAACACGGAACACAGGTCACAGGATGGGTCAGAAGAGGAGGGCCCTCAAAGAGAAGCTCCAGGGTGGGGCTGGGAAGGCTGGGGAGCCCGAGGTGGGCTCAGCGCAGGCCTCGGCAGAGTTCTGACCCAGGGGCAAGTGGGAGGCCCCCATTGTCACTTGACCTGTTTTCCAGGCCATGGCTGAGAAGTTCCTGGAGGGCGAGGTGCCCTTGGAAAAGTTTCTAGAGGACTTCTCCTCTATGAGGATGCTGTCCCATCTGCGCCGGGTCCGAGTGGAGAAGCTCCAAGACGTGGTGAGGAGGCCTCGAGCTTCCCAGGAACTGGCTGGAGATGCCCCTCCACCCCGTCCGCCACCCCTGCCCCTGCGACCAGGCCCTCAGGCGACACCCCCTGTGGCCGAAGAACAGCCGCCTCTGCAGCCATCTGTTGTGCCTCCCTACCCTTTGCCCTACAGCCCGTCCCCCGCCCTGCCCATGGGCCCCACTGCCCAGGGAGCCCTGCAGCCGGCCCCCTTCCCTGTGGTGGCCCAGCCCTCTGCCTCGTACAGTGGGCCTCTGGGCCCTGCCTACCCGTCAGCCCAGCCGGGACCCAGGTCTGCTGCAGGCTACCCCTGGTCCCCACAGAGGAGCACTCCACCTCGGCCGGGCTTTCCTGTAGCCCCGACTAGCACCTCTGGCCCTGGGTACCCCTTGGCGGGGGGCAGGGCCCCTAGTCTTGGCTATCCTCAACAGATCCCCTACCTCCCCACAGGAGGAAAGCCTCCCTACCCAACACAGCCTCTGCTCCCAGGCTTCCCAGGACAGCCCCAGCCCTCAGTGCCCCCTCGGCCCCCGTATCCCCCAGGGCCCACTCCTCCATATGGGTTTTCCCCACCCCCAGGCCCTGCCTGGCCTGGATACTAGCCGTGGTTTGGCTCCTTGGCCCTTCCCTCCTCCACCTGCACCACGGCCTTTAGCCCACCTGTCGCTGAGATTTGAGGTTAATGGGAAGTGAGTTAGTGCTCCCCGTGGGCCTGCATCAGCACAAGGAGGCCCCAGGGGCACCTGGCCAGGGGCATACAGGACCCCCAAAGGCACTGAGGGTGTGTGTGACAGGTTGGCTATGACAGAAGCCCGCAGAACTTGCTGATCTTCTGGCCAGAGGCCCTCCTGGGAGCCGCTCCTGTCGGTAACTGGCTCTAGGTTGCAGGTCCTGCAGGCCAGCGGGAGCCAGGGCTAGTGGCGTGTGCATGCATTTGTGCACATCCTCTCGTGTCACTTCCAAGAACATCTGAACTCCTTGCAGAGTTATCTCAGTGACAGGGTGGCCTGGGGTCCCCACCCCGCCCACCCCCTACCTCTCCCCTGGGATTTGGCATATTTGACATGGAGTCCCAATCCAAGGGATACAGCTCTTGGTGTAAGACCATTCAAGAATGTTCTGCCTCACATACCCCAGCTAGGGGTAGTCTGGAGGGAGAGAACAGAATTAGGAAAAAACAGTGATTTTATGTCCTGTGAAGCCATAATTTAACCCCCGTAGGCTGGGGACAGAAGCTCCGTGTGCTGCTCTGAATGCCAGCAGCGCCTGCATAGCGAATGGGCTGGGATGTGAAGCCGACCCTAACCTTGCTTGCAGGTTGGAGAATCCAGGGGTCATCTTGGACCCTCTGGCTGGGGGAATGGAGAAGCTCTAGCCTGGGAGATTGTGGTCACGTTTGGGCTCAGCTAGGAGTTGGGGCACCTCCCAGCCACCCTTTCCTTCTCAGGGCCCCCCACTTCTGGCTGGCTTTTCTGAGGCCCACCCACCCACCTACCTATTCCTTTAGTGCCTTGAATCTCATTCTCAAGCAACCCCCTCTGTCCTTCATCTCCCCATGTATGCCTTCCTGGTCCCCATATCCCTGTAGACATCGTCGAAAGACACCCTAACAGTGACTTCCCAAATGGTGCTTTCCAAAACACCATCACTACACCGGGGTCAGTTTCTCTGCACCTCTCGTCTTCAGAATGTAAAGGGCAGGGATTGTGACGGTCACATGCAGCCCTAGCACACTGGGCTTTTAAACATGTGCAGTAGTAAAAATGACTACACTAGGCCAAAGGGGGTGACGAATGAAGCATTAACTTTGTACCAGATGTGAACCAGGTCTCGGCGGATCCTGGAGCTGCTACGGGTTAGGAAGTTGTATGTGCCTTGAGACATCCACTCCCTGAGTACCCAGCCTCTGGTGGGCCTGGGGGTGTGGGGGCCAAGGAGGAAACCTCACCTTCTGGTGCCTGCCCCCGTCCCGGGCCTGTGTGCCGTCTGTGGGTGTGCGTGATGCTAGATTAGCGCTGCCAGTTCCTCTCCAACTGTGCTTGCTTCTCGTAAGTTATTTATGAAGAGAAATCACTAATGGAGTCTGCTGAGTGCTTCTGGACTGGATGAATGATCGCCTGTGTGTTCGTGTAATTAATTGCCCTAATAAACTTCCATGAGTAACTTGTAGTGTTGTGACTGGTGGGCTTAGAAATGGAAATGTGGCTGTTTGGGGGTCCTGAATTTCTTCTGCAGCCTTCAGAAGCACGCTCTACTGAAAGGCCTCTAGCTTCCGTCCACAGAACACCTCCTGGCTGGCTGTCACTCTTGAGCTGCTGCCCTCCCCAGCCCTTCACCCGCTGGGCCTGGCTTTTCCTGTTCTTTGGTTCTCATTATGTATTTTCTGGGTGGAGCCTGCACCTGTGCCTTGTCCTGGGGGAGAGCTGTTTCATACAAGGCCACTGGCTCCCACTAGGGGGCGCCTGGGCCCCAGCCCAACTTGGGACATGCACATTACTGCCACCTGCTGGGTTGGCAGCAGTGTCTGCTGGTCAACCTGGCCATGGCCCATCCAATTTCGAAGCTGGAATTGCAGGGCTTGCTCAGAGGGGCAGGGGACACTAAACTGGCTGGTCCACTAAGGACCTGCCTGCCCTCTTCCTGGCATTTCCCTGTGCTCCGCTGCTGGTTTTCAGAGGCCGGGGAGGACGTTGTGCTTTCTTCAGGACCAGCAGCTTTGCGGGAGTTGGCAGACCAGGTTTTGAGGGTCCCTTAAGTCAGCCCTTCTGCCGTTCTTTCCCACAAGGTGACAAGGGCAGGCCTCCTGTGGAGGGCACTGGGGTGCCCAGCCGCCAACACCATGTCCCCCGCAGGGCTGCACAGCATTGTCGTGCTCATGCACGTTTTCTCCTTGAGCCTCTGGTGGCCCTTTCAGCCCTACTTTTAAATAGGAAGGAGATGCAGGGCAGGTGGGACGGTGGCCAGGTTGTCCAGCCTGGGGGCAGAGGTGGACAGGGGCCCGGGTCCTGGGGGCAGAGGTGGACAGGGGCCCGGGTCCTGGGGGCAGAGGTGGACAGGGGCCCGGGTCCGTGGGATCCCAGAGGCTGCAGGACTCTACCATGCCTTTGTGGTGCCAGAATCATCTCCAGGATGGCTGAGTGCCCCCAGCCCAGTCCAGTGCTCACTGCCCTTGTCCTGGCTGCACACTGGCCTCACCTTGTGGGTGTCTGTGGCTGAGGACACAGGACCTCAGGAAGAACCAAAGATGGCCCAGCTGTAGGGGAAAGCTATACACTGTATTGTGGCCACAGAAGCAGGTCACCTGCCTTAGTCGGGTGCCAGAGCAGCAGGAGCACCAAGGACCAACTTTCTAAGGAAAGACTTGTGAGCTGCCACCAGCTGCTCTCCATGCTCCTTCCTGGGGCTGCACGCCTGAGATGGTGGGGCACACTCAGGCGTTCCTCAGGCCCTCACCAGACCTCGGGGGGGGGCCTCTGCCTGCACAGGGGACAGACCCTTCATGTCCAGCCTGGAAGGGATTCTGAGCCTAGTGGGGATACTTGGGTGAGGCCCTTTGAAACGTCCTTTCTGCTGTGATGCCAGGTCCGTCCTGAACCCCCAGGCCCGTCCTGAACCCCAGGTCCCTGAAGGCCGATAACTTGGAAGCGAGGCCTGTTGCTCAAAGGTTAAGGGAGCTTTCCTTCTGGATTGCCTTCCTCAACACGAGGCAAAGGTAGCAGATCCTGGGCTGCACACCAGTGCTTCCAGGGGTTGTCCAGTAACATTAGGGTAGTGGGTGACCCTGCTTCTGGATTCCCAGCACGGCTGGGCACATCTGTGACCTGGACTTAGCCATCTAGGCTGTCAGAACCTGGGTGGAAGGTGTTTGGGGGCAGAGCGCCGATCAGACATTTTTCTGGAGTGCTGCCCCCCCACTCCAACTCTGCACCCACCGCTGCACACACCACAGCATCTCCCCTTTTTCTCTCTCAGAGTTGGCTGTTGTGGTTTGGATCATCAGTTTTTGTGCTCCCAGGAGGTACAGGGCCGTGTTGAGTGGAGAAGGGCCCCACCCAAGACCGGTCACCACCAAGCTGCTTCATCTTTTGAGGGGGCTGCCAGATGCCAAAGGCCCAGTGGCCTAGCACAGCCCCTCCCTGTATCAGATGTGGGGCTCCTGGTTAGGTACCCTCCCCTTGAAGTTAAGGAACCGTGCTGCTGGATTTAGCTGTATGTCTGGGATCTCCAAGTGGCAGAGGAGACTATTTTAGCTGTAGGAGTTATTTAATCCAAAGGAACATATGAGGCTGTTTCTCTGACTCTCGTGTTACAGGTTAACTGTGACTGGCTGAAACTTCCTTAGCTTGGGACTTTCAACTGCCACTTAAAACCAAAAGCTTAATGGGCCAAGACTCACTAGGTGCCCCTTTGTGCCAGCCTCTGGGGTGGCATCATTGCCCTTGATAGCCCTTCTGGAGAGGAAGGTATCTTCAGATGTGGGGCCTGGGGAGTCACAGACGTGTGGCATGTGAGCCTGGGTACCCACCCCTCCCTAGCTGGTAGATGCTGAGGCGCTGAGCTGTCTTTGTGCAGCTCTGACCATGACAGCTCCAGACTTCCCCGGGAGGTCTCTCT
>NW_026000174.1:63400143-63443307 GCF_001458135.2 Marmota marmota marmota | reverse complement strand
CCCCCCGTACCCCCGCCATTTGCCATCCTCTTACAGGGCTCTGGGGCACTGTCCTTCAGAGACATGCTCATTAACCAGGTCCCAGAAGGAAAGTCCAGCCCTGCCTTCCCCCCACCATGGGCTGTGGCCAACTCACATGTGACAAACACCCTCTTGCAGAAGGTTTTTTTCTCCTGAAGTTCGTGGCATTGGGACAGCTTCTCCTGGGGACAGGAGAACCCGCTGGAGGTCTCACTGGCATCCAGCGTGTGGTAGGAGACGAGGCCGTTGCACTTCTGCTCCTGGCACAGCTCCGCCCACCGAGCTGGGCCCCTGCTCACATGGCTGTCACACAGGGCTGCCCACTGGGTGGCCTGGCGCACCTCCACAGTGCCCTTACACACACTGCCACCCCCTACCAGGCGGCTCTGGACCTTGGGCTGGAAATCTGGGGAGTGAAGACCATGAGAGGTGAGGTGGCAGGCTTGGCACCAGCCCACGTGCCTGGCCCCTGGAGCCGGTGCCACCGGCAAAGCTGGGGCCCTGGCAGCGAGGAGGCTCTGTGAGGACTCAGGGGCAGATGCCTTCCTTTCGACCTTCCTTCCTCCTGGCATTCTTTCCAGCACTTGCCCTGACCAAACTCTCCCTGGGGCCTCTGGATGCCAGTGTCTGTCCTGAGATGCAGCGCAGGGACAGAGGGCTTTTCAGAAGGGGGAAACTGAGGCACAGGCATGGGGAGCTGAGACCCAGCTCTAAGTCCTCATGCTTCGCAGGGGGCAGAACCCAGGAGTCCTGCTGCCAGGCCCTGGGCCCTGAGGGCTGGACTGTCAGGGACTCGGGGCTGGCTGGAGACTCATTCATTTCTGCTCGGCAGGGTGGAGATGGGAGCCCTTGGCGGAGGCCCACTCGGCTCAGTTTAGAGTGAGTTGTGATCTCACCAGCTTTGGGCCAGTTTCCATGGTAACATCCATCTTCAAAGTCCTAGTAAATCTTCTGTTTAGAAGAAATTTCAAAGGCAAGGCCCCTGGGTATGGTTTTGCAGCTTGTAGTCTGCATTATGAGGGCTTCTAGCTGAGGATGAGGGGCTGGGGGCCAGGCCATGTCCCTTCCTCAGACCAAGAGACCCTTGGAGGGGATTTCTGCCTGGAGGGGACAGCCTTTTACTAGTTTGTACCAGGTACCCCGGGGGGTGGGGGCAGCCCTGCTTACAGGGGAACCCAGGGGTCCAGAGCCATGCCTTCTATCGTTGTACGGGAATCTCTGGGACCCTGCCGAAACCCAGAGTTAAGAGGTCCAGCCAAGGCGAGACTCTGCATTGCACCAGATCCTGGGTGGTGCTGGCACTGCCACAGGAGGACCGAGCTTCGAATAGCCAAGGCACAGCAGTTGACTGGATTGGCCCTGCCTGAGGAGAAACCCCATCTAATGTTCTGTGATGTCGGGCAAGAAACTGAGCCTGTCTGAGTCTCAGCTTCCTCATCTGTGAAATGGGAATAGTAATAGCTTCTGCCTCCTACAGTGGTGGTGAAAACTCAAGACTGCCGGTGGCGGTCCTGGAACCAGGTAGATGAGCGGCTTCACATCTGGGCCCACGGCCTCCCCGCCTGCTGCGATGGCTCTGCCTTACTTTGAACTATGGTCTCTTTGGTTTTGTCTACTGATCCTGGTTTGGCCCCTTAGAGTCCCATAGACTCAGCCTCCCTGGTTCTTGCCTCAACCACATTACCACCACCACCTCTGTCTTTTGTCAGAGGTGACCCAGGGACCCGGGCAGAGAGCCCTCTTGGGGGCTTGCTCTAGCCCCAGGCCTCAGGGACCCCCCAGCCAGCCCTCATGATCCTGCAACATCATCCCTGGGGACTTTCACATTCCCCTCCTGCAAGGCCCACCCATCAGGTGCTCCCTGCAGGACTTCCTCCCCTTTGCTCTGCCAAACCCACCAGGGCCCTGCCTCCTCCTGGAAGCCCTGCCGAAGCTACTTCCCCAGGGGGCAGCCATGGTCACGGAGTCCTGTCCCCCTTCCCGCTCCCTGTCCTTGCCCGAGTCTCAGGCTCAGTGTGCCCATATCCTCTGGTGTCTCTGTACCCTGGGCTGCACAGGGCTTTCTGGAGCTTGCCCGGCCATCTGCCCATGGCCACTTCCGGACCACAGGAGGCCTGTGGGCTTGGCTGGGCTCACTCACCTGAGCAGACCAGGCTGAGAGCCTGGCCGCCCTCCTGGGCCAGGGTTTTCCTGAAGCACTGGTGCAGGGAGGCGCAGCTGGAGTTCTGGATTTGCCATCGAATCGGCAAGAGCCTGCGTGCCCAGCGCTCTCCTGGGTCTTGGGGTTCTACTGCCTTGGCCTCGGGAGGCTGCTTCAAGGAGCCACACTGGAGGGCACCGCAGAGGAGGTCTCCCAGGCCCTGGAGCCCGTGGTGGTTCTCGTAGCTGATGGTGCCCCCCAGGCTGCCGCTGTAGAACTCCACCACGCCGGCACACCGCAGGCCCCGGGGACCCGCCACCAGCTGCAGCCTGGGGGGTGCTGAGAGAGGGGGCGCAGGAGAAGGGAGCCGTCCTGAGCGCTGTGCCCGCTGAAACACAGCCCGCTGCTGGACCCCAGCAGATAATCCCTAGCAGGCACGGGAGGTGGTGCCTCCCAGACACTGCACAGGGCAGCTTATCCTGGACTTCCTCCCAAATCCCTAGGTGACGGGGCCTCCTGGGTTCTTCTCTGCTATGTCTGCGCCCTCCAGGAGGCCTCCCGACCGCTTACCTGTGGGCTCTGGAGTCATGGTGGTTGGGGGGCTTGTGGGTGGAGGTGTCGTCGTCTGGGGCTCTGTAATGAGACACTCTGGTGAGAGAGGGAGGGGTGGGTGGAGGAGGGAAGGATNGAAGAAATCAAGATTTGCATGTTTCTGTGGTGGAATTGTGTGTAAAACCACTGAAATAACTTCTGGTGAGAGAGGGAGGGGTGGGTGGAGGAGGGAAGGATGGGGTGTGGGGAGGGCTGGGGGCAGCCTGCAGTGTGAGGAAGATCCGGAGCTTGTGACATAAGTGCCCAATAAGCCCACCTGACCCTCACCTTCGCTAGGTGGCAGTCCTCCACTCTACAGATGGGAAGGTGGAGGTTAGGAATGAGGCTGTCAGCGGTTGGCAGGAACAGGGCCTGTGTCTTCATCCCCCAAGTGCCAACAGCAGTATAAATGACTGGGGGGCGGTTATCAACTGGGGACCCCTTTCTCTTCCACCTGCTTGCCTACGTCCAGAGCACAGACCCGGGGAGGCGCCCGGCCCAAGGGTGTCCGTGCGGCTGGCCAGTACCCACCTAAGCAGACGAGGCTCAGCGGGTGGCACTTGTATGGTGAGTCTGTGCTGCAGTTGGAGAAGGACACCCGGGGTCCATGGCAGATGATCTGGTTCTGGGGTGTGTTGAAGCGAGAGTAGGTGGTCAGGCCCAAGGAGTCCCCGCAGCGCAGCTTCCGGCAGAATCTGGCGGCCTGCTGAGAGACCTCCCAGTGGCGCGGCGCCCCCTTCCAGCTGTCACTGCACACCGAGTGCCACAGGTCCCTGGTGTGACTCAAGACCTGCAGCTGGCCCTGGCACCTGGAGTGGGAGCCGGTTAGCCTCACCTGGAGATCTGGGGTCAAGAAGTGGTGGCAGGGGTCAGTGGGGTGAAGAGGAAGGGCCCTCCCCTGGAGCCCTTACTGTCCCCTTCCCCTTTGGGCCCCTTGCCAGCCGGGTTCCCGCCTCCCCCACTGCCTGTTCCTTCTGAGCTTCGTCCCTTCTGGGGCACTCCAGGAACTTTCTAGAAACCCAGGCTGGGCCACCCAGGAGGCCCTGAAGCTAGGGTTCCAAACTTGGAGCAGTGGGTAAGATATTCTAGGTACCGACTGTCCAGTGCAGTCACCCATTCCTAGAGATTCTGTGTCCATAGGTCTGAGATGGGGTCTGCCATCTTTTTTTTTTTCACTTTTAAAATCCGTTTTATTGAGGTACAATTTACGTACAGTGAAATGCACTCATTTTAAGAGTACTGTTGAAGCAATTTGACAAACGTATACAAGCATGTAACCACCACCACCTAGATATGGGACACGCCCATCACCCGGAAAGTTCCTGCATGTCTCTTGACAGTTAATTTCCCTGAATGTAGCCGTAGGCAACCACTGATCTGTTTTCTGTCATGAGAGATTAGTTTTGCCTGTTCTGCAATGTCATCTGAATAGGATCACAGAGCAAGGGTTTTATTTTCTTTTTGGTTTTTTCTTCTTTCCCTCCTCGTTTATTCATGTATTTGAGGTTTATGCATGTTGCTGTATGTATCAGTAATTCGTCCCATTTATTGCTGAATGATATTTCATTGTGTGGATTTGCCACTCTTGATTTTTTATGCACCATTTGGGTTGCTCCTGGGTTTTTCCTCCTATGAATCAAGCTCTGTGAACATTCTTGCTCAGGTCTTTGTGTGGGCAAATTTCCATTTCTCTTGGGTAAATACCCCGAGTGGAATTGCTGGGACATAAGTAGGTACGTGGCTTTTGTGATTTTATAATGCTTCATGAGCGGGAGGAAAAATATAGACACCCGTAAGCACAGATTGGTTTGGTGGGGGATTGGTCCTGGGACCTCCTATAGATACCAAAATCCATGGATACTCAAGTTCCTTACATAACATGGCAAAGGGGGGCTGAGGATTTAGCTTAGTGAGAGGTGGGGTCTGCATAGCATGTGCAAGGCCCTGGGCTCCATCTCCAGCAGCGGAAAAATAAATAAAAAAATATGCATTCAGCCTACATGCGTCCTCTCATGTACTTTGGTCATCCCTAGATTATATACAATCCTGATACAATGCAAATGCCATGTCATTTTCATAACAAGCAAAAAATTAGTGCATTTCAGTAGAGACACAGCCATCCTAGACCTGGCTACGTTTTTTTTATCCGCCGTTGATTGAGTCCACAGACACGGAGGGCTCACTGTATATATATTTGTGTATGTACCAAGAGCTTAGAGAAGAATATACAAAAAAGAAATAAGCGTGCTGTTGCCTGGGGTACTGGGTGAGGAGGGGCTGGACAGAGGAGGACAGTGATGGAAGTGAGACTCTCCACTGCAGATCTTTTTATAAAGAATTGCCAGGCAATTTAATGAATTGCTTATTCAAGAAAGAAACAATTCAATGTAAAAGGCTCTTCTGGGGGATTCTGAGGCAGAAGGTTTTCCTGGTGGGGAACGTAGATGAGGACACTTGGGGCCTGGGCGCAAGGCTGGGGGCTTCCCAAGGTCACCTGGCTACTTGGATGCAAAGCAGGTTGATGCAACACCTGGCTGAGGTAGGACACTTTGCAGACCCTGCGCCCAGCTGGCTGACTCCTCGAATCTTCCCCCGGGGAGGGACTTTCTCCCCATCTCACAGGTGGGGAGCTGGAGCTCAGGGCTGGGTTGTCAGTGTGGGGTCCAGGTCCCAGCCCAGGACCCGCCAAGTCCCTGTGACTCCTTCGGATGGCACAGTGACTTCACAAGACTTGTGGCCTCGTTTCTCCCAGCCGGTGTGAAAAACAGGGCGTGGTGAAATGTGGGGGAACTGCTAAGTTCACAAATATGTATCATGTTTCTTCGCTGTGGTGGGGTTCGCTCTGGTGCAGGTGACAACTTCTTAATTGGCAGGTCCCCCACAGCCTGGTGGATTCGCACCCCAGCCCCTGAGGAGCCCCAGGCCGCCCTTCACCCGGCTCTTCCTTACCTGGGTCCTCCAGGCTGAACCAACCGAGGCAGGAAGTGACTGCAGAAAGGAGAGAGGAAGGTCAGGAAGTGAGGGCTCCGCCCTCTCCCTCGCCCTCTCCCACGCACACCCACCCTCTGCTGAGCAATGGCCCTGGCTGCCCCCAGGGACCACTCTCATGGGTTACAAGTCAGGGACTGTTATTCCACAGCTCAGAACCCCTAAGTGGTCATGAAATCAATTTAATGGATTGCAACCATTAATTGTCTTTCTTTTAAAAAAACTTAACTTTTTAAATGAGCACAAAGTGAAGCGGATTTTTCTTGAGTGCATGATTCTACGACCGTTAACGCCCAGGACCCGTATGACCTCCATCCACGTCAAGACAGATGCATACCAGTGCCAGCGCCCAAAGGGATCCCTCATGCTATATTTCTGTATGTAGTAAGGCAACCATTGCTTTTTTATTTTTATTTTTTCTTTCAAAAATGAAATGGAGAGCACACCTGTAATCCCAGTGGCTCGGGAGGCTGAGGCAGGAGGATCGCAATTCAAAGCCAGCCTCAGCAACTTAGCAAGGTTCTAAAGCAACTTAGCAAGACCTTGTCTCTAAATTATATATATATATATATTAAGGGGCTGGAGATGTGACTTAGTGTGTGAAGGGCCCCAGTATCAAAAAATAAATAAATAAATAAAAGAAGGGACTAGAGTAGAGAATGACAGAGTGCATCGGGAGGGTGGGCATCACTTCTTTTTATGGGTTGGGGGTGCAACGTAAAACTGTCCCCTGTGTAGCTTTCACTCCAAAAGTTGAGCCTCTCTAGTTTTAGAGAACTGAGCCATCAGTCCGAGGGAACCCAAGGCTATGCTTGCTACTTTCTAGACAGATGAGAACGGCGGCGAGTTATCTTTAACTGCTCCTAGATTCCAGAGGACAACAGGCTCAGATGGCAGGACTGGCCCAGGGCGGCACAGCACGTTGTCCCGTCTTCCCAGTGGCCATCTGGGGTTCTTACTCCCAGCAGCGCATGGCGTGGGGTGCTTGGTAGAGCAGCAGAGGCCAGCTTGCCTGTGGCTGTGGTGGGGGAGGAGGTATCATCTGGGTGGGGACAGGGTGGGACCGAGAGCTCCTGTGGCCTCAGAGACCCGTCTTATGGAGTGAAGCAGGTATTTCATTCCATCTGTCTGGCTCTTGGGGTTCCTTCTCTGTTGGAAGCTGGGGACAGCCCTGGATCTGGGAAGCTGCTTTATACATAGGAAACAGCTGTTTCAATGGCTCCGGAGAAATTATTGTTGGGTCTTAAAAAACTTAGGCCTGTCCTTGCCTGAGTGTTCTCAAGGGGCGGGGGTGGGGTGCGTCCTCCTCCCACACAAGGCGCCTGGCAGTGAGCTGTGGTGGCCCTGTGATAAGTTCCCTTTACTTCAAGAGACGCCATCACAATCATCTGGACACTGTGGGCCTTGGAAGGGATGCTGATTCTTACAATCAGGGAGCCTTGGGCCTGGCGCAGTGGCCAGAGCTTTGGCTTGAGTGGAAAGGGAGGGTCCAGCTGAGCATCCCATCTGATGGCAGTGGACCAGGCACCGGCTGGCATGTTGAGAGAGGCGGCAGGAGACCATTTGGCTCGCCTCCCCTCTCACCCCTGGCCTCTCGTTTCTACTTCCCCATGGTCAGTTGCCCCGTGGAAGCAGGGAGTCCAGTTCCTTTGGCTACAGCACGAGGGCTTAGGCAGCTGGAGGAGTGTCCGTGGGGAGAGATGTCTAGGTGTGCCCTTTGCTGCCGCATGACACAGGGGCTGGTTTTCAGGCACTCATGACTCCTTAGTGTTCTGGGCCTGAGCTGGCTCTGTCACTTCTTGCCTGTGGGCCCGGGGACCAAGTCTCATCGGCAGTGTGGCGTGAGCGTGGGACCACCAATCTAGGGACATTGAGAGGATGTCCAGGAGAAGCCCCGTGCCTCCCTGGCCCCGGCTCAGTGCTGAGAGCTAGGGCTGCTGGTCTGGAGAGCCTACCGGGCCTGGGGCAGGAGTGGCCAGCACGGCAGGCCTTCCCGAGTTGCTCTGGCAGGAGAAGCCCTGTCTGGGAAGCACAGGGGGCCAGAACTCAGAGCTCACAGTCAACTTTCATTATTAACCGCAGCTACCAATTATTGAGCACCTGCTGCACACCGGGAACTTGAGATGGTTCCTTACAGATATTATGGTGACTCTCCCACACAGCCCCATTATGGGATTTAAGTGTGTTTGTGCTATAAATGTTGGGAGAAGGCACGTGCCCAGCCAGTGTGACATGGCTAGCAAGTGGTAGGCCTTGGATTCAAACCATGATTCTGACTTCAAAATCGTGCCCTCAGCTCTCAGCCACCCAGCTGTTGTCTCCGAAGCATCACATTGGGAGGTGCAGAGATGGACACTACCTAGACCCCGACCCAGAGGGCTGGAGCCGCCAGACCCTGAAACCCCTGGAGGCAGAGAGTGGGCCTGGCCGTCCTGCAGATCCCACACACCACAGCACAGCTGCTGCTCAGAGCATGTTCTCAGGAAAGACTAGAAGTGCTGGTGAACCAAGTGGAATTGAAAAAGAAAGTGCTCTTGAGAAAAGTGGTCTGTGCATTCCAGGGCGTTGCCTCCCTCTGGGCACCTGCCTGGTCCTCTACCCATTGTCCACCACCATCACTATTACCAATCACCACCACCATCACCACCACCATCAGCAATGTCACCATTGTCACCACCATCACCATCACCATCGCTATCATCATCACCAAATTACCATGGTTGCCATCATCATCACCACCATCATCAACACCACCACAGTCATTGCCATGCCCACCATCATCACCATCACCAATATCACCATCACCATCACCACCACCATCAGCATTTTTACAGTTTTCACTCCCCTGGATATTTTTGTGCTTAACTCTCTCAATCCCCACCACAAGGCAGTAAAGTGGGTGTCATCATTTTTGGTCCTCATTTTGTAGATGAGGGAGGTTAAATAATTTGTCCAAGTTGCAAGTGGCAGAGGCTGTGCTTTGCCTGTTAGACCAAGCTATCTCCCCTCCCTTCCGAGGGAGGCCTGGGGTGCTCTGCTCAGTGTCCCCAATTCCTGCATGGTCCTGGCAGGCAACCCTGATGGAAGGGAATGAACTTATGGCTTTGTTCAGTTCATGCACGTGCCAGACTTAACCACGGACTTGCTGTGTGACATTGGCAGCCATTCAACCTCTCTGGACTCGGTTTCCTCATCTTAACGTGATGAAGTGCTATTCCATGACCCCTTACCTTCCTCTTGGTTAAAACTTCCGTGCTCTATAAGGTAGTTCCTAATGTATCTCAGGGCTGGGAGGAGGGGCAGAGGTGGGCAGAGAGATGCCGGCTGACTTGGAGTGCCTATTCTTTGCCTGTCCAGTGCTACTTTCCGGTTTTGACCGTCCACCACCTGTTTTCATTTTTCTAGCGATCCTCCCCGGTGTCTGACTAATACCCTCCTTCTTCTGAGCCCTGTGTTCCGGGTCTCCCCGACCCCTCAGGGCTGCAGTTCAGTCCTGCCACATTCTTTCTAGAGAGAACTCCTGCAGCCCGAGGCTCAGGGCTGCGCTCTGAGGCTCTCAGGCCTCCAGGGGCGGGGGATGGGAGCATCGCGCCATTTCCTTACCCACCGTCCACGACCGTCCTCGGAGCGGCGGGCTGGGCATGAGGATTCTTCAGAGGCGCTTTCCTTCCCCACCCACCTTCCCTCGAGCCCCCACGATCCAAGGCTTGGACTTGCTAAGCCCTAAAAGCCAGAGAGTCAGAGGGACTTCCCACTGTCCCCAGGCCCCAGTCTCACTGTCCCTGCATCTGTAGAAATTCGGTCACTTTGACCTGGCCTGCCCCGAGGTTTTGGTGAGGGTAGATGAATTCCTGAGGGCGGCATGGAGACATGTAGATCCTCTCCCCTTCCCCACTCAGAAGGATTCCCACTTTGGCCTTCAGTTCCGCATCCTGTGGAGGAGTGAACTCAGGGCCTCATGCATTTGAGCCAGTTTTATAAAAGATTCTCTTTTGTTTTGCTTTTAAACAAATCCTAAGATATTTTTGAAAAAGAGGGTGTCCTGGTTCTGGGCTGCTTCACCGGGAGCTCCGGGCAGCTGCCTTTTGATCTGGCAGCACCCGAGGGCACCCTTCTTTCTCTCTGCGTCTGGAGAGTTCTGGATTTAAGCACACAATGTCGTCTGCAGTGGAATATACGAATTTCCACACCAAGTGGGATGCAACGAGATGATCCGTAGCCTCCCATTGGATCGGGTCCGGCTCAACACCAAATGCATTTGTCAGAGACTGTCAGCGAGTCCCGGTTTTGGAATCGCAGATGGGTGTTGCTGGAGCGCCAGGCTGCATTCTGTCTTACAGACCATGAGGCTGCTCCTGTGCTCCTGAGGGGGTTCAGCAGAGACAGAATTTAGCCCAGGCCCGCTGATTGCAGATCCTGGGCCCCTGTCCCTGCCTCTGATCCACTCAGAGGTCCTGTGTGGTGTTTGTGGCTGGTACACACTGGGAAATGGAGACTGAGGGTGTGGGCAGCTTAGGATCTGGTGGGCAGCCAGGGAAGGGCTGGTACCTGATTGACAATGATCACAGTGGATTCGCTCCTACCTGGGGCAAACCCAGAGCAAAGAAGACCCTGACCCCATTTCTTCCTTAAAGCCTCATCGATGGGGACTGTCACCACTGTTACAGAGAAGGAAGCCAAGCAATTGCTTTTGTTTGCTTGGGAAGTCAGACGACCCTTTTCTTCATAGATGACAGCCCCCTCCAACAGCTGTACTGCTCTCACCAACCATGGCCAGCATCCAACTCGGTGCCTGGCTGGCTCTGGGGGAGGACGCAGGATCTCTCCCCTGGCACCCTCCGCGCTGGCTGACTTGGAGGCCAGGATCCCCACCTTGCTGATAGAGTATTAGTCCATCTTGAAATAGTAGCAGGGCTTCCGGGGAACCAAAGATCAGACATGACCAACATTTTGGGTCTTGCTGGAGCACCAGATGAAGGAGTTGGGATATGGTTGGGAGCCTTTTCAAATGCAAAACATTTGGAGCATCACCCAAGCCAGGAGAGCGAGGGGAATGGAGCCTGCCAGAAGAAACTGAGAGGGCAGATTGGAGTTTAATCTGGCTCACAGGGCCTGTGTCCACACACAGACAGCGGATGGTGGTCAGAATGGCCTCTGCTATTTAAGCAGCTATTTTTCTCTCTTCCCGGTGCCTGGTGGGTTTAACTGAATTGGCACGAGTTTCATGACAGATAGTGCATCTCTGCTGTCACAGGGACATGTCCTCCCTTTGGTTCAGAGCCTCACATACCCCAGTGCTGTTTCCCACACGGGAGCTCTTACACCCTGAGCCCCGTGGGGCAGGATCATGTTCAGACCCATTTTCAGAAGAGGAAACTGAGGTCCAGAGAGGACCTAAGAGATTGCCCAAGTCACATACCTAGCTGGTGGGAGGGTCAGAACTGAAGCCCCATCTCTGTGGCCTGTCAGGGCCCCGTTCAGGGGTCCAGTTGTGTGCAGGTTTTTTCTCACTGCACGGGTGGGAATGCGTTTGATTTTGGAGTGCCGCCCAGACCTTCTTGCTGATGTTCGGAGCACACAGAGCATGTGCGATTTACCTTCTGTCCTCGGAAAGCTTTGAATTCCCCAAGGCGTCTGGCCTGGGACTTGGGACGAGAACTTGAGGACCTGGAGAGGCCACCTCTGCTTCCCTGTGGTCCTCCAGTTCATGGGAGAAAAGGCCTCCACGGCGTGGGCCTGTGCGCCAAGGACCCCTCTGCTGGACGCTCTCCCTGGGCCCACATGGTGGGCTCACTCACTTCCTTCAGGACCTTTTCCGGAGGTCCCCTGCCTGCGCGGCCACAGGGGTCTTTGAGTTGTTATTAGGCCCCAGCCAACTGCTCAAATATTAGCTTCTGGCGAGACCCAGCGAGCCCTCCGTGTGTGCAGCCCACCCTCTCAGAGCGCCACGTCTCCCAGTCCTCCTTTATCAGTCTGTGCCCACACCGCGTGACCTGGCATCCAGACACTCCCTAGCTCACCTTGTCTCTTGTCCCTCTCCTTATCTCACCCGACCCTTCAGATCCACCAGGGCAGGGATCTTGTCTGTTTTGTTCACTGATCCCGGCACATAGTAGGTGCTCAATCAACTCTCCATAACATCATTATTACAATTATCCTTTGAGGTGGGCTCTACCACTGGCCTCTATAGAGGAGAAAGCTGAGACCCAGAGGTTTTTGTCACTTTGGGTGGCCCAGTAGAAATCAGATTAGATCTGCGTTGCTCCAGAGACCCCTCCCCAGGGCCGCACACAACAGTGCACATACACGTGCTCACACTTGAGAACCCTACACACACACAGAGCAGGTGTTCCATCAACTCTGTCAGGTGGAGCTGGATTCCCTCCCTGCAGGGAAACCCCTCTGAAGGGGTGAGGCCACACAGAGTGACCAGAAGGCCTCACTTGTTTTCAGGGGCCTCCATTCCCTGCAAGGGTGGGGAGCTCTGGGCCTGCCAAAGGCTGCCCCTTTGTACTCAGAGTCAAGGAGGGTCTCGGCTCTGCAGCCCGGGACAGTGGCTCTCCGCTCCCCTCAGGAGCCGGCTCCCCCGGTCTATCATGGACACCCTCCCTGTGTGTATCTCTCGGCCTGTCTTTCCCCGTGGCCTTCACCTCCGCCATCTCTGTCTGGGACCCTTTCCCTCTTTCTCTGTCTGGCTGTTTCTTTTCCTCCCCTCGCCTTAGATCTCAGGGAGATGTCATCCTCTCCCAGAGGTCCCCTGCCTGCGCGGCCACAGGGGTCTCTGAGTGAACATTGTTACTAGGCCCCAGCCAACTGTCTCCTGGGTTGCTCTCGACAGCGTTTCCAAAGGTGTTAAGTGTTTCAGACACTCATTTCCCCATGTCCCCTACAGGCCTCCTCTTTGCGCTGGGCGGATCCACCAGGCCGGAGACACTGGTCTCACCCTTGCCGTCTCCCTGATGCTTTGCCCAGAACTGGGCAGAAGATGCTCAGTAAATACTTATAACATGTAGAGATGAAGGAAGGAAGGAAGGAAGGAAGGAAGGAAGGAAGGAAGGAAGGAAGGAAGGAAGGAAGGAAGGAAGGAAGGAACAGCCTGTCCAAGAGGCCTGGGGGACAGGAGATCCTTGTAAAGGCCAGTGTCTGGCAAAACTCCCCCACGACCCGTCCTACCTGGTCTTGTTCTTGTTGACACTCTGTTGTTATGGTCACGCTTATTGAGCATGTACTACACTACATGCCAGGCGCGATACTAAAATTCAATGTGCACAAATTCATTTAATCCCATAAACCTCTGTGAGGTATATTATCATTTTCAATTTTCAGAGGAGGAAACTGGGGCTTATAGAACTAGTCCAAGGTCACCCTGCTGGCAAGTGGCAGAATTCAATTCAAACTGACTTCTGGAGTCCCATTGGCTGGGGCTGGCGGGTGGTGAGAGAGACCTGAGCCACCTCCCCAGCCCACCCCAGGCAGGTCGAGGCTAGAGGGGACAGCTGTGCAAAGTCCTGCCCTCCCCTTTCACCCCTGACAGGCTTTGGGCATCTCTAGGCCTCAGTGGCCCAAAAGTCCCCAGCCAGGAGGCTGCTGTTCCCAGGGCTCTGGCACCGATGCGCCTCTTCTTGGAATGGCTCCAGGTACCTGCGGTCTTGGCCCCCAGCCCCAGTGCTGGCCCGTGGGACCCCCACCCTGGTTGGCTGCTTCTCTGCTGGTCGAGGCCGGGCTCTACGGCCATTCTCTACCCCTGGAGCGGTTCCGGGGCCTTCGCTCTCGGCTACGGGTGCAGAGAGCGGCTCTGTGAGGCAGGAGGGTGCTGCTGGGCTCGGCTGCCCACTTGCTGCCCCTCCCTGGACTGTCCTTGGCTTTTCTGGGCCTGTTTTCCTCTCTGTAAAATGGGGCCAATGAGTCCGCCTGCTTCCTACTTCCCAGACTGGGTTCCAGAAGCCCATGGCTTTAAAAATACTTTTGATCCCAACAAAGGTGGTGCTAATTATCATTATCATTATTGTTATGATCTTGAGGTACTGGGGACTGAACCCCGGGGAAACTTTACCACTGAGCTACGCCCCCAGCCCTTTTTATTTTTATTTTTTTGAGACAGGGTTTCGCTAAGTTGCCCAGGCTGACCTTGAACTTGCCATCCTCCTGCCTCAGCCTGAGTTGCTGGATTACCGGTATCTGCCACCGCGCCTGGCAAAGGGAGGGAGCACTCATTACCCACCAGTTCACACAAACATGTCCCCAGGAGCCACATGCCCCTGAGGGTCTCCAGACTGGGTGAAGGCGCTGCTTCCAAATCTTCCCGACTCTGGGTTGCATGGACCCAGGGGACCTGCCAGTCCCGCCAGCAGCCTCACCCCACAATGGTGCTCAGGTGGGAAGGACCATGGAGCAGGACCCACTCTGGACCAGCAGGGAGTCTGTGGGGGATGAGCCACAGGGGAGGGGGAGCTGAGAGGTATAGCATCTGCTCCTAGGAGCCTCGGGGACCCAGAGGGCCGCAGCAGCTCCTTGGCAGGGTGCTGGAAGCCAGCTGCAATCTGGGGCAGAGACACACCCTGACAGCGGTACAGAGGCATTGTATAACTGGCTGTTATGCACACGACCGCCATGTGAGTGTGTGTGCACAGGAGCCGTGTCACAGCACACTCACAGGGAACCTAAGCCACGCAATGCCCATGAAAGTGCACCCAGAGTGCTCACACTCAAGCACACAGCACGCACATACGAACTCACACTCAGACACGCATGCTGAGTTCCCAGCACACCCGCACTCCCACACTCACACCTCACCACCTGAGGCTCTGCCGGGCAGGTGAGGCCCAGCCTGTCCCCTCTGCAGTGGGAAGCCCCCTGCCACCTCCTGTTCGGTGCTGGAGTCCAGCACCCCTCGCCCTGCCACACCTTCCAAAGCCCCCCGGAAGCTCCCGGGCCTCATCCAGCTGACAGCCTGCTGCCCACCTTCTCTAAATGGGAGCTGGAGACCTGCCGAGGCTGGGGGACTCTCTGAGGCTACCCATGGTCAGGCTTAGAACTCAGGGCTTCTGCCTCCCAGGCCACATCGCCCACTGCCCCCCACTTGTCCAGGAGCCTCCTGACTGGCCAGCAGAAGGACCCTGGGCCTGCGGTAGATCTGGTAGCTGGGGCCTTCTTTGAGGCCCACCTACAGCTGCATGCTGTAGGGACCACGAACAGTGAACTGCGTCCCTGACATCTGCTCAGCTGGGTCCCCGGAGGGAGTCCTGCTTTCCCTGGCTCACTCTGGCCCAGAGAGTTGGCAAGTTTCTCCTGGGACCAAGCACAGGCTGGGTCCTCACGGGCTACCCTGCAGAGGGCCGCCACGCAGGACGGGGCTGGACAGTTGACTTCTGGGCTGAGTCTGATTTGAGCACAAATGTGCTTGGCGGGGTTCAGGGGGGTCCTGGACAGCACAGAAGCGGGCTTGGGGCACTGACGGTGCCAATAGCAGAGCCCAGAGCCGAGCCGGCGCTGGGGAAGCAGACGGGGACCCTGGTGGCCCCAAACTTCCCGACACATCCGAGAGGTAAGCAGCAGGCCTCAGAGGCAGACCTGGGAAGAAATGACCGACTGCCCTGCACAGCAGCGAGCCCAGACGTCCCTACAGAGCTCGGCAAGGTACTCACCCAGAGTCCCCAGCAGGTACGCAGCGGCCAGCAGCAGATGCTGGGACCCCATGGGCGCAGCCTCCTCAGCCTCGGCAAGCCGGCACCCGTGGGTGAGGGTGTCTGGCCCGGTGTCTGGCTCTCAGGGAGGGAGGGGGCCGGGCGGGGCGGGCAGAGCAGGGGTGGGAGGGGGCGGCGGCAGGCAGTGGGGCCTGCGTCACCCGTGTTTGAAGTTGAACTGTCAACTTCCTCCTGGCAAAACCACCCACCCCAGATTGAATGGAGGCCCTGGCCTCTGCCAGTTTCCTGCCTGAGGTGCCAGGACTGGGGTGGTGCCCCCGATGATGCCCGCACCTGGACGGGGCAGGCATCCTGGTGGGACAGGGCTGTGGGGTGGGGCCCTGAGTCGGAGGCCGCCTGGCTGTAGGTGGGCGCAGAGGAGTGGACGTGGCAGGAGAGGCACCAAGGCCGGGCTCCCACTAGGGGATCTCTGAGTGGGGCTGGGGGGCGCGAGGTGGGAAGTCAGGAACGTGACCTCGGTTCCTGCTGCAGGCTCAGCGGTGAGAACCAAAATGGAAGAAGCCCCACTTCATCCCTTGATGAGGGATGAAGCTGGAATCTAAGGGAATCCGTGTGATCTCCATGTTGGTGCGCGCGTGCGCATGCATGTGTGTGTGTGTGTGTGTGTGTGTGTGTGTAACCTCTGTGTGGAGGCTGATCTTGGAGGGACCGGAATCAACCTCAGGTCTGCTGAAGAAGCAGGGTCTCTAGGATTCTGCAGAGCAGATGGGGACCTGGAGCAGGACAAGGGCTCCTGTCCCCAGGCCAGGCTGGGTCCAGTTCCTCTCTCACGTGCTTCAGGCTCCAGGATGAGTGGGCCAGGTGCCTGAATCTGGCTGTCCCAGAGCAGTTCAAGGACATGACGGCTGGTGCCTGTCCTCTCGGCCCCTCCCTGTGCACTGTCCCCCTCTCCACCCCCAGCAGCTGGGCCTCCCCTTCCTGGCATACCCACTAGGCTCCCCAGCCTCAGCCCTTCTCAGTTTCCATTAATCGAGGCCTGAGGGTTTCAGGTGCCGCAACCTGTTTAGCAGAAGGAAAAATCAAGGAAAGGGGAGGCTGTGGGAGCCGATATTGGGGGCCACACCCACCACCTGGTGGAGGTCTGGGAGGTGCCTCCGCCCTTCCCCAGAGGTGGCACTGCCTTGGCCCAGCTCTGACTGGCCAGGCCTGGCCTGGCTCCCTGCCTCACATGCATCCTTCCTGGCCCTGCGAATCGGCAATCCCAGTCCAATCCTTGCTCCAGGCTCAGCTTCAGGAAGGCAGAAATGAGAGTCGCACCCTCCACCTGCTTACACTCCAAAGACCCCTTGGGTTATTTCGCTCTTCAGGACTTAGTGTTTATCGGGCCCACAGATGTGTGTATGAAGGGGCCCCTCAGAGGCCCTGTTCCAAGCTCCCTTTACCTAATCAAACCAGAGAGGGAGAAAATGGTTTTACTGAGCACCTATCTTGAGCCAGGCAGTACCTTTCATCTTCCCAACCATCATGGAAAGTTGGCTCAGCTTCTCATTTCACAGATGAGAAAACTGAGGATCAGAAAGCCCCGTCCGTGTCCCCAGGAGGTCTAAACTGAGATTTGAATCCCCCTTATTTTTGTCCCGCATTACCTTCCTCACGGTCACTGGCTCTGCACCCTTACTAAAACCAAAGAGGCTTTTTGTTGAGTTTTGGAGTCTTCATCATCTGGGCAAGGTTACGGCTTCTGCTCTTATTTTTGTTTGGTACTTTGTGTTTGAGAAACTGAAAGTAGCGCAAGGCCTCTGCTTGCTGCCTTGGGGTCGGGGGACCTGGGGACCCTGGGACCCCAGCGGAGGGGCGAGCTCCACCCCAGGCCTCAGCCCCCGCTGTCCCTGTCGCCCACCGCACCCATTACCTCCGCGGGGCGCGCGCCCCTCCCACCCCTCCGGGGCCCCCTGTCCTGGCCCTGTCCCCGCTCAGACCCCAGATCCCTGGCGGGAGTTTCCGGTCCTCATCACCGCACTTTCCATGACACGAGAGGAAGTCAGCTGAGCCCGTGGGTTTTCCAAGCAGCCGCCGGGTGCGTGCCCAAGGTGGGGGAGGGGCTGGCGAGCCCCCGCGGCCAGGCTGGGCGACAGAACCTCCGCGGCCTCCGCGGGGACAGACACCTGCCAGTGCTGCCCTGGGCCACACCAGGTAACCTGGGGAGGGTGTACGGTGCCTGTCAGCCGGTCAGCCAGCCCATCAGTCCCCTGTCCCTCTGGACTGGTCACCTCCCTCTTGGGCCAAAGGGGCCACCAGGACCGGGAGTGGGGAGGAGCTGAGAGTGGAAGGGAGGGGCGGTGGGAGGAGAGACGTGACTGTGCGTAGTAGGACCTCAGTGTTTGTTGGGTGAATGAATGAAGGTTCTCCCTGATGACAGGGTGGTGTGGTGATCGGAGGAGATGGGCAGGATGAGGCCCCTCCTGTGTATGTTTGTTGAGTGACTCTGTAGCCTGAATCCCTGAAGCCTTCAAGTAGAACCAAGTAGGCAGCCTTGGGGAGGGCCGTGAGCAGCCAGCGGAGCTGGTTTTCCAGGATCCTCTGACATCCCAGCCCAGAAGTGCATGGACTCCCCCACCTCTCTTGCAGCCCACGGCAGATCACTGTGGGGTGGGCATGTGTGTGGTGGAGGGGCGCTGGCCCAGGGCACCTGCATGGGAGTGCCATCTTGGCTGCATGACCCTGGCAAGTCCACGTCCCACTGTGGGCCTCAGCGGGCTCCTCTGTGACAGGAGCTCCCTTGTTCCAGGAAAGTGGTGGGGGTGGGGCGGGGGTCTCTCTGCTCTGGGAGCTGCAGGGTCTGGTTTTGGCTTGTGTGAGAAAGTGTCTTCCCAGTCTTTTGGAAAAGGACAGAGGATTCCAGGTCGCCGGGATGGGCCGAGGTGGTCTGGGAGGTGTCTCAGTGTGTGCACTCCTCCTGAACGCCCGTGGGGGCTTCCCATTGTCCCCCTATTTTCCCAGCCTGGTTTGGACAGTTCGGCCTCCAATGGCTGTGGTGAAGCCTCCGTTCCTCTTCCGCGTAATGTGATTGAAGTTGAAGAGCGGAGCCAAGGGCACCATGCCATCCTGACTCAGAGGGCTCTAGAACCCATGTTGCTGGCGTATGATGGGTTTCAAGGCGGGTGGTGTGGGACTTGGGGATCTGGAGGCCGACTTTACCATATAATGAGGTGAGTGACCTTGGGCAAGTCACTTCCCCTTTCTGAGACTCATCCTCTTCCTGCTTCACAGGGCTTCTGGAAGTTTCTGTGAGAGAGACATGAAGGCCTTGCAAACCCTAGTGTGCCCCTAGAGTCCCCAGGTCCACCCCAGCCTCCTGGGCCCTACTCAGGTTTCCTCACTGAAGCCCTGTGCATGGGCCCCTGAGTGAACTGATGGTCCCCTTCCTCTCCCACCGTCACCACAGGTTTACAGCATCACACTTCCTGCGGCCCGTGGTCCCTACAACCTGGCGTTCATGTTTCTCTACCACTGCTCTTGTGAGTTTGGACTTGTTCAACCGCAGGGTGTACATGTTGCTTAAGAAAATAAGGCCCCTTAGTAGTATAAGACAGGTGTTAACCAAGCCCATTTTTCAGACGAAATAATAGGACCAGAGAATCAGAGAGGTTAGGTGAATTCCCCAAGGCACACAGCTAACCAACAGTGAGGCTGGACTGCAGCAAACCTTTCTCTCTGTCTCTCGTCTCAGGCTGGTGCTTCCCCTGGCCTTTAAGAAGTTTTTCTGTGTTACAGTAGAGATCTTGGGGGGCCAGGAGGCTGGTAGACCCGGCTGTGTGTCCTGGGTTGGGGTGTCTCGGGTCCTGGTTATGAAACAGGTGAAACAGGGCCTGACTTGAAGGGCTGTTGTGGGCCTGGCTGAGGTGTCCATGGAAACACACCAAGTGGCCATCCAAATGGTCCGGGTTCAGAGCAGGGGACCCTCCTGGCCCCTCAGAGTAGCATGCAACGTGTCTAAAGCCCCCGATGCAGGACTTCCAAAGATATAGGCAACTGGGACACAGGGTGAGAAGGGCCGGGCCTGGGCCAGCTGGGGAGGAGGTGCGCCCATTGCGGCCTCTGGGAAAGTCAGGGAGGACTTCCCCAGCGGGCGGCGTCCAGACAGAGACTGCAAGGAGCAGGCATTTTCCGATTTGGTGCTGGAATGAGTTTTCTAGGCCAAGGGAAGGTAACGCAAAGGCTCCTGGGTGCTGTCAGGAGGGAGGTGCTGCTACAGGAGAGAGGCCACGGTCCTCACACCAGCACTCGGTCCTACTCTGCCCGCTGGCCCTGTGCCTGTGGTCACACCTCCCTGGGCCTCAATCTGTCTGCTCCAGATGGCTCCCAGGTCCCTCAATTTGTGACTTGTGGTTTGGAGTCTCACTTAGAGACCTGAACAGTGGACACAGCCTGTCTTAAAGGACAAGAGGACCAAAGCCTCAGCATTTTTTTTTAAAGCTCCTAGAATGTTCGTTTTAGGGAGCTCTCCCGGGCTGACCAGGGGGTGCAGACGCTTAGGTGTAACGAAAACACAGAACAGGGGCCCAGGGCAAATTCTGACCCCACCGCACTTGGGAGTCCTGTGTGGCCAAGGAAGAGGGGTGACACCAGTGTGCGGACGTGGGGGTGGCCAGGGCCTGGGCTCCGTGAAAACACTCAATTTCAGAACAGTTTGCATATTTTAATCACCAGGAGTGATTTTAATGTTAGATATAGTTTCTGCACCTACAGAAAAAAAGACAACTTTTTTTTTTTTTGCAGAATAATCGTCATCAGAATAATGATAAAAGATTAATAGTGAAAGTGGGATTTGGAAGAAATGGTGGCATGAGATTGGATGGGGTTTTATTTTTATTTATGCTCTTCAGAAATTAATTTTTCTTAAAGAAAGTATATTATAATTCTGTGATTCATTAAAAAATAGCAGTAAAGAGGGCTGGGGAGGTAGCTCAGTGGTCAGAGTGCTTGCCTAGCGTGCAGAAGGCCCTGGCCTGGGTTCCATTCCCAAGGGAAACAAAGCAGAAATCTAAAAAAATCTGCTAAAGAAAAAAGTGTAATTCTAGTGATTCTGGAGGCTGAAGCAGGAGGATCACAAGTTTGAGGCCAGCCTGGCCAATTTAGTGAGAATAAGAAATAAAAGGGCTGGGATGTAGTACAGTGGTCAAACACCCCTGGGTTCAACCTCCAGCACCGTAAAACAAAAACAAAACCCACACACTAACAAACTTTGTGATAAATGTTTCTGCACAACCATTTAAAAAATGTCATTTTCCCATTTCAATGGAATGATTTGAAGGGCTGGGGTGGTGGCCCAGTCGTAGAGCCCTTGCCTAGTATGTGTGAGGTTTGACTCTCAGTACCGTATGTAAATAAATGAATAAAATAAAGGTCCATCAATGCCTAATATATATATGTATATATGCATATAAAATAATTAAAATATAGAATTATTTGAATCAGGGGTTATAATCATTTTATCTCTTCAAACCCTTTATCAAGTCTTTAGGATGAAAGGTTTCAAAACCCTTTCTTTAGCTTTTGGAAATACACAGGGTATTATTGTTTTTTATAGTCTTCATGTCATGCCATAAAACACTCGAGCTTTTGCTCTAGTGATGATTATTTTAATGAGTTTTTTTCCTTTAAGGTGGGGTCTTGCTGTATCGTCCAGTCTGGGCTCCAGATCCTCCTGCCTCAGCCTCCTGAGTGGTGTGGGTGACAGGTGCACACCACCCCTAGCTTTGGTTGTGACAATTTTGAAGACCTTTAGTGACCTCCACCCCAATTTGGTTCCAGTGGAGGTGAATGCTGATTGGCTGAGCTTACTTAAAGAGACACTCTCCTGCATAGGCACATGACCACTTCAGGGATCAGGGGTTTTCTCTTTCATGAAGGACACCCTGGGTACCCTGGGCTAGTGAGGAAGGGTCCTAGACCAATGCCAGGGGCAAATTTGAGATAACATCAAGACACATTTCCAGTGGTTTCCTGAGTGTCGGGGCTCTCCTTCGATGACTCCTGTTTGTCTTTGGCTGTGTCCCTGCTCTGGCCCATTGGTGAGCTGTTCTGGGGTGCTAAAGCCACGTGCCCGTGTTAGGGATGGAGAGACTGACCTTCTGAGAGGAAGGGGATCAGGCTTAGACCCTCAGCCTCGGCCTGGGGGAGGAGGCAGGCCACAGGGCAGTCTGGGGCGGGTCTGGCCTGGGCTGGTGGGGAGGGTGGAGGTTCGCAGCCCAGCCGCCTCCACAGGGTCTGGGCCCAGAGAGAGCCCTTCGAATGGACGTGCACTCGGGCAGCCCGAGACTTCTGGAAGGGCTCGGGTGGTTTGTTCCTTAAGGTCTGCTGGGCGCAGGGCCGCCTTGGGCTGACCCTATGGGATGGTGCTTATTTATTTATTTATTTTTAAATCGCTCTAAGTATTTTGTTTAGTTTATTGGTTCACATTAGTTATATGTGACATTAGGATTCATTTTGACATGATTATAAATGCATGGAACATAATCAGCTCTATTTCAGTCCCCTGTGCTTCCCCTTATCCTCCCTCTCCTCCCTCTCCTCGTTCCTTTTCCTCTACTCTACTGGTCTTTCTGCTGTGGATTTACAGGTTTTTTTCTTTTTTTTTAATAAATTTTTTCTTGGGGAGATACGCAATGGTGACAGGCACTGTACTATACTCATGTATGCACATAGGAAATTAGTCAGAGTCATTCCATTGTTTTTCTCTTATCCCATCCCCTCTCCCTCCCCCTAGTCCCTTCTTCTTCACTGATCTTTCTTCTATTTTGATGGAATCTCCCCACCACACTCCAGTCCCCCCCCTCATTTTAGACTAATGTCCTCATATCAGAGAAAATGTTTGACCTTTGACTTTCTGGGTCTGGCTTAGTCCACTCAGCATGATGATCTCCAGTACCGTGCATTTACCTGCAAATGTCATAATTTCATTCTTCTCTTTTTTCTTTTTTTAAATTTCTAAATTGGTTCTAATTAGTTATGCATGGCAGTAGAATTCATTTGACGCATTGCACACAAACGGAGCACAACTCCTCCTTCCTCCGGCTGAACACGGTGCAGAGTCACACCCGTGGTGCAGTCATACATGTGCACAGGTCCTCATTCCTCATTCCACCTCCCACCCCAACCACTCCCCTCCACTCACTCTCCTCTGCACAATCCAAAGTGGGGTGGTGTTTGTTGATTGGCTTTGTTTGTGATGATAATGTCGATGATGACGATGATAAAGGTCACAGTGTGGAGGCCTGCCTGGCCCGAGGGCTCTAAGAACATCATCTTGATTTTTGTTTAGAGTGAGGCTGCCTCCATCGTGGACCTGAGGCTGACCTGAGGTGGCTCATAGATGGACACTTGTGTCTTTGTAGGGATGAGTTGGTTTTAAGTTACATTAATTGAATATACTAGAAAATAATTAATACCCAAACCGGTGATAAATGGGAATGGTAGAAAGTTTCCTTTTTAGATGGTTTATTTAGATTGCAAAACCATGGAGTTTGTTTAAAGGAAAAATATGAAGAGAATAGTAACACTCTGTACTTGGGGAAAGGGAACGTGAAAGTGAAATCCAAATGGTTGACATTCAGGGCCACCTGAGGCAGATGTCATTACTGTCCCTATGTGGTAGGGGAGAGAGCAGAAGCTGAGCATTGAGTTAGCCTGAGATCGTGCGTTGTGAGGTGGTACGGCTGGGACTTGAACCCAGATGCTTAATTTAAAAGAGCGTTACTTACATGCACCCAGAAGGCTCTGCATCCTAAAGAGCCGCAGGGACTTCACACCTGGACACACTATGTGACCAGCACCCGTGAACTCCCCTAAGTGCGTCCTCCCAGCTATCCCCTGCTTCTAGCCAGGTATCCCCTATCCTCTGTCAGCCCTGAGGGTTTTGCCAGGTCTTGGACTTTATCCAGATGGCATCACCCAGTTTGTATTTTTTTTTCCTTTTTTACTGAGCATCATGGTTGGAAGCTCACCCATATTCTTTTGTCTAGGAGGTGTTTCCTCTCTTCATGACTGTACAGTATTCCATTGCAATCTACTCCACAACTGATTTACCCGCTTTACCAAGACAGGCATTTATGTTGTACAAAGTCTGATTTTTTAATTCCCGTAATTGGGATTGAACCCAGGGCCTTGTGCATTGTAAGCCAGAGCTCTGTCCCCAAACTACATCCCTGGCCCTCAAAGTACAATTTTTAACCTTGGAGCATGCTGGCACCGCAGGTCTCTGCACACCACACAGGAAACAGGACTTTCTTTCCAAGATTGGAGCTGGGGGAGGTGTGTGAGGCCCACCCAGCCCCAGGACAGAGAAGGGTGCCGTCCTGGTGCACAGTGGCCTTGCAGAGATGTGTGGAGAGTGGGTCGGGCCGTCTCCATGCTTCTGCTGCTGTGTGGCTCTCCACAAGGCGCCTGGCAACATGTCGCCCGGGTCCTGGTCCCCCCCCCACTACCCACCTGCCCGCTCTGCGCTGGGGGGTGCCTGTGCCTGGGCTTTCAGCGGGAAACAAAAGAAAAACCAGGGGCCAGACTCAGATCCCCTGGTGATTAGTCCTTGGCTGTTGGTGACCCAGGAGCTGGGCTGGCCTCAGAGATATTGCCCTGTCTCCTCCAGGGGACTTGGCGCCTGGAGGGTTGAGCTTTCTTCTGTGAACGATTTAAAGCACATATCTGATTTTTTTTTTCAGTGGAAACTCAGAGCCTCACTTTATTTCATTTACAAAACAGGGGGAGGCCCACCAGGGGCAGGACCAGGGTCATTATCAGTGACCGCCCGACCGCACTTGTCCACTTGTTGTTATAATCAATGTGATCTTACTGCCCTGGGAGGTAGATGACAGTCGCCCTAGTTTCCAGAGAGGTGCAGAGGCCCATCTGTGGTCACACAGCCGGTTAAGGAACCAATAGGGACCCAGGGTCCTTGAGGCTCAGTCAGAGAGGCTACCCCACCCCGGCCGCACTGGGTGTTCCCGAGGGGAGGTTGCACCCCGCCCTGAGACTTTGGGGCCTGAGGCCTGGAGCCCAGCCCTGTCAGCAGGCACGCCTGAGGCCCACAGCAGAGTGGGTGGGCTGGTGAGCGTCTGTGGCTTCCCATGTCCCCTCCTCTGCAGCACTGGGCCCGGCGAGGTGGCGGGTTGAGGGTCAGCAGAGGGCCACAAGAGAGACTGGTTCTGGGCGGCAGAGTTCTCCTGGGCCAGGGGGTTGGTGTGGCCTCCAGAGCCCCTTTGTGTCCCCTGCAGAACTCTGCCCCTCGCCACCTGGGCAAGTGTCCCTGTGAAATGGGATTGAGAGCAGCCCCACCTCCCTGGAGCCCGGGAGGGTGGACCGAGGTGAGTTGGGTCCACCTGGGAGCAGCCCCCAGCCTCACAGGGAGCATACACCGCTCCCTGGTAGGTATTCCAGAAGGAAGGCCCTCGGCACAGGGTCCACCCTCAGAGGCAGGTGGAGCCAGCGGGGGAACTGACCGGAATGCGCTTCCTTTAATTCTGTCACAGAACCCCCTGCTGACCAGGGTGAAAGGCACACCCACCTGTGGGCACTAAGCCCTCTGGGAGAGGCCACAGCGAAGCCCCGGGTCTGGGCTGTCTGTGGGGACAGGTTCCCACCCTGGAGGAGACCACTCTCAGTGCCTGTGCCCTGGGCCCCTGCAAAGTGGGGCTGGCCACTGCGCAGGGCACCGGATGAGTCAGGTGGGCCTGGGAAGGAGGTGGGCTGGGAGGAAGCAGGACATGGCCCCCCAGGCCCTCCCCAGGCTCCCTCCTCAGTGATCGCTTTTTGGCTCCCACTGTGGGTGGAGGCCTGGCTCCCCACCTCCATCTTCCCCCTCCTCGAGGCTGCCTCTGACTTCCCCGCTTGGACACAGAGGTTGAATGGAAACTTGAAAAGTCCACGGAGCTGTAATCCCGAGGCCTCCTTCCTCCCCGGGCTCTGCTGATGGCGAGATGCCGCGGAGCCAGATGGTTGCATGCAGAAGCTCCCGGTCCATCTGTGATGAAGGGTTTGAAGGAAAGGGACAGCCACAGCCCGAGGGCCAGGTTCCATGTGCTGGTGGGAAGCCTTTCAGCCTCGGAGATGCTCAACAGTCCTGGGGTAGACAGCGGCTTTCTGGGGGTCCTGTTACCTGCCAATCTTTTTTGTGAATGAATTTAGAGGAAGCCCTTTGGGCCCCAGCAGGGGAGCCCACTTTGTTCTGGCCAGGGCTTGGAAATCCCTGGGAGTGGGGACGAGGCCACCCAGACACAGCAGAAAGGTACCAATAGTGACAGGCCCTGAGCTCCAGAGCTGCAGAGCTCCCTGCCCAGAGAGACCACTGAGGGCCTGGCCTCCAGCTACTTTCCGCTTCCTCGCAGGGCGGCCCCTGGCCTGGGACGTGGTCTCCTGCTGCCTAGGAGGAGAGCGGTCCCTCCCTGCTGCCCGGCGTCCTGGGGACTGTGCTCACTGCCTGTGGAGAAGGCCACGCTGTCCGTCCAGCCTCCCGGTCTCTGTGCCTCCCTTGCACACACGTGCACAAAGACCCCGGGTCCCTGGTGCAGGGTCGCGGCACCGTGTGGAAGTGTGGTTTCGGGTTTTGCTAGTCTGCGGGGTTGGCTGCAGACGTGCCGTCGCTCCCCACCTAGGAAACTGCCACCCGGAGATCTGCCTTGAGCTTTTTGTCTCTATCCCTCGGTTCCGTGTGCCATCAGTTGTTCTGCCAGAGGTTGGAGTGGCTCACCGTTCTGTGTCCCCCAGTCCTGTGACGAGGCTGCTCTGGCCGCCGGGGCTTATTTTATTCACATCCAGGGTTGAAATAAGTCCCATGTACAGAGAGGGAGGCCGAGGCCCCAAGGTCAAGTGGTGGCCAGTCTGGAGTGACGTGTGGAACTTCAGATGCTAGATCCTGGGCGGCTTCTCCCAACTAGTCCCCAGTCCTGGGCCTTCCCTGTTGCTATGGCAACAACAGAAAAGGGGCCAGAGTGAGTTGATACTTGCTAGTACTTTCCATGTGTTGACCAGTTTAATCTACTGCTCACCACAACCCTGTAACCTGGGAATCTCAGCTGGTGAACTAGGCTGCGACCCAGAGTGGACAGAAACAGGGGTGATGGCCCTGTGAGCTGACCCCAGAGTGCCTGTGTGTCCCTTTCCCCGTTTGCTCCAATTTGCATGACGTGTTTCTGCATCCCTATCTCAGCCCCCGGGGACAGCTCACTCCTCTTACAGCCAGATTCCACATTCAGGGGCTCAGATGGCAAAGCCAGACAAAGAGACCTGGGCCCCTGGGAATCTGAGGCGCTCAGCGAGGAGGAGAGGGAATCGGGACACACAAACTGGCCTGTCCCTGTGGGGGAGAGAGTGGCCCTGTCCTGGTCTGAGAAGGCGTTTGTGGTGGTGGCAGACCTCTGTGATGTACTATGCTTCTCCTTTGTTCCCAGGGTATTCGGGGACCTGGGACCCGTGGGTTTGAAGCTCTTGTCCTGACCGGGTCCAGCTTTCACAGATCCTGTGGGTAGGCTGGGGACAACCACTCCCAGGTTCTCAGAGGAAACAAATCTGTCAGTGACAGAATCAGATCTGTTATCAGCCATGTGAACTGCAGGATGCAAGCTCCTTTTCGGTTTGCTCTGAGAGAATTCAGAGACGTTTTATAAGGTCAGAAAAATAACAAGGCACCGCTTCCCACTGCAGATTAATCTGCCCCTGTCACCGTCACTGTCACCTCGAGGTGTTAGTAGCTGCACTGGGCCTGGGTTCGTGGGGAGCTGGGGCATGTGCTTCTTTTAATTCTGTCACAGAACCGCCCTGCTGGTGGGCTCCATCTTGGCCATCTTGGGTGACTGTGGCCCCTGGGCTGTATTTGTCCTGACACTCCCTCTGCCTCCTGTCCCTCAGAACTGGTGGCTGTTCCACTCAGTCTTCTTTCTCACTGATGCAGAGGAAGAGAGCCTGGTTTTTGTTTCTTTATTGCTTTGTAAATTTTATTAGAAAATATAGTAGCTATTCACTACCCCTGTGTAAGTTTGGGAAATACATACACATGTAGATTTAAATCACGCCCAGAGGTCCCACTATTAACCACCAGGGTGTGTCCTCTTACTGGTCAGCTGACACCCTGGACTTTAATCTTACCTCTTTGGCAAAAACTTTACAAATTATTTCCTTCATTGTGAAGGAGGCATTCTTCTTGGGGAGATATGGAAAGTACAGGAAGACGTTTTCTTGCTTCTTTAAGTAAAGGAAACTCATTATTCTCACCTTCCTCGTGGTGACCATTGTTCATTGTTTGAAATGGCCCCCTCTTATCTTTTTGGATTTTTTAAAAAAGCTTGTGTTTCCCCAATTAAGAGCAGATTTATGTAGGGTCCTGGTTTGTCATGCAACAGTGTAACATGAACATTTCCATGTTAAGAAAAACGTGGCTGTCAGCCCTGGGGTGCCATGGTGCTTGCTTGTAATCCCAGTGATTTAGGGAGGCTGAGGCAGGAGGATTGCAGGATCAAGGCCAGCCTCTGCAATTTAGCAAGATCCTGTCTCAAAAGACAAAAAGGGCTGGGAGTGTAGCTCAGCGGTAGGGCACCCCTAGATTCAATCCCCAGCCCTGCCAACAAAACAGGAAAGCGGTGGCTTTTACATACATAGGTCTTCGTGTAGCTGAGTGGACTAGCACTTGGCAGACACCGTCTCTCTGAATTCTGTCACATGGCCGGTGGCGAAGCAGGTGCTGAGCCTGAGCTGACTTGGCCGAAGTCTGAGAGGCAGGAAGCAGCAGAGGTTTGGCTTTGCAGCCCCAGCCTAAGTCTCTTGCTCTTACCTGTGGGTTATGTCTTGCATGAATTTTTAAATAGCCTTCCTCATTTTATATAAACGCAACCAGTGACCTCTGTTAAAAATTCAGGGAACACTAAGCAGCATAAAGAACCCTCAGGCTGCTCTCACCCAGGGATATTCCTTCTGACATTCAGCAGTTTTCTGTGTGCACATCCTCCTTGTCTTTTTATGGTTGGTTTTCTCCTGTTCAGCTTGGAATGAGTTGTTGTTGTGTTCTGAATCTAATCTTATAGGAATCTTATTTCCCAAGTCATTAAACCTTCTTGGAAAAACATAATTTTTATTGTTCGTTTATCTTTTTGGGTGGTTAATCTTAATGAATGTAACCATTTTCCTGAACTTGGACTTTCAGCCTAGGTCTCTCTGAATTTGTGAATAATTCAGAGATAAATAAGTTTCTGCACAAAATGGTTTCGGTATTTTTATCTATTTCTTTGGGATGTATCCCTGGAAGTGGAATTCCTGGCCCAGGAATCCTCCATGTGTGTTGCCAAATTATTTTCCAGACGATTACTAACTCTGCCGTTCAATTAGCAGTGTCCTGTTTACTCCTGATTAGATGAATATAAAATATTACCTTGTTTTAATCTGCATTTCTTTAATTCTTAGTGGAGTTGAATTTTTAAATGAGTTTTTTTGACCATTTGTGTGTCTTTTTTTTTTTTGTGAATTATCTAAAATGGTTGTAATCAAACTTTCTGGGACATTACAAATGGCCTATTATTTGCTCTGTCCAGCAACTACAGCCAAATGCAGCTATGGAGAACTTGAAATGTTAATTTAATTTTAAATTCAGATTTAATTTAAATTACATTACTTTAAATCTACGTAGCCACTGTGACTAGGGGCTAGTGGGTAGCACACTTCTAAGCCTCTCCCCAATTAGGTATTGGGGTCTCAGTGGGTGGTTTTTATCATTTTGTATAAGCTCTTTGTTTATTATGGCTATTAATCTATTTTTTTTTTCTTTTGGTGGTCCTGGGGATTGAACCCAAGGCCTCAATCAATGCTAAGCAAGCACTCTACCACTTAACCAATCCGCAGCTTTTTATCTTATTTTACTTTTGAGACAGGATCTCACTAAATTGCTCAGGCTGGACTTGAACTTGCAATCCTACCTCAGCCTCCCAAGTAGCTGGGATTACAGGACTGTACTACGTAGCCAGCTTGAAGATAATAATATATATATTTGTACCAGGGATTGAATGATTGAATGCAGGAATGCTTAACCACTGCCACATCCCCAGCAAATCCCCCCCCCCCCGCCGCCCCCGCTTTTTTAGACCGGGTCTCAATAAGTTGCTTAGGTCCTGGCTAAATTGCTGAGGCTGGTTTTTTTGATCCTCTGGCCTCAGCCTCCCAAGACCCTGGGATTACAGGGGTAAGCCACCATGCCCAGCAATCTTTTACAATATTTGTGGCAATTTTTTTCCCCAAGTTGCTACTTGACCTTTACTTTTTCATTCATGTTGTTCATGAAGCATCTGAATTACCAAATCTAGTAATCTTTTCTTTTGTGGTTTCTGCCATAGCCTTAGGGGTGGGAAGGCCTCCCCCACACAGAGGTTTGATAAATACTCTGATCGACTTTGAGTCTTTCTGTGATTCCCCCCAACCCCTTCCCCCCTGCAGTTCACCCAGAATTGATCTCATTGTGTGGTAGGATGTCTTGGTCATTTCTGGGCCTGGTGTAGAACGTGCATTCAATACATATTTTATCTTATATGGGACACTTTGGTGTCCTTGGTAGGTCAGGGTGGGCCCTGGGCAAGCAAGGTGAAATTAAATAGTAGGTAGATACTGCTATTTACAAGAACTTATATGTCCTAAATTTTGGTATTTGTGGTTTTCATGATGTAAGAAAGTGACTCTGGTTCAAGGTCATTTTCAAAAGTACAAAATCATATCTCCAATATAATACCAAAGTTTAAAAATGCAACAATTTTTTTTTAAATTCCAAATTATTAATAGTCATGATCTCTTGGTGATTGATTTATTTTTCTTTTCTTTTCTCCTCTTTCTGCTTCTTAACAATTCCAGAGGTCCCCAGTTAATGACAGCACTTGCTACTTGACCTTTACTTTTTTTATTCATGTTGTTCACAAAATTTCAAAATGCTGATTACTATTAAATACAGAAGGCACAGAAACAACGTAGCCATTGCTTGCTTCTTGCAGGTCCCTGTGGCCATCCTCTGAGTCTGTGATTCCCATGGCTAAACTCTGTGCTCAGGGCAGGCAGGCTCTCACGGGGAAGGGTCCTCCCTGGCTTCTAGTTCAGGCAGAGTTTGGAATTCCTTCATAGTCATTTACAGTGCGCAAGTTTCTCCAGCAAGTCATAGAACCCAGGGCCCTCTTCTTGTAAAATTAAAAATAATGATGGCTTTGCACAGGGTGAGTGAGCATATGTTGTTTTGGTGTTAATTTTACAAGCACACATGAATACAAAATTGCCTATATCATCAAAACACACTCAGTGAATGCCAACGCAATGTCAATTTTTCTTTTCTTTTCTTTCTTTTTTTTTTTTTTGGTGCTGGGGATTGAACCCAGGACCTTGCGCATGTGAGGCAAGCACTCTACCAACTGAGCTACAACCCCAACCCCCAACATCAATTTTTACAAATATTGAATATTTTTACAATATTCCTTCATCTTTACCACTTCCCACCAACCCCATTCCTCAGACCTACCACCATTACAAATGTGGTCTGAATCTTTATTTGTTTATTTTCCTAAGTTTGGTTCACATTAAGCTGGGTGAAGTGACGCATGCCTGTAATCCCTGTGGCTCAGGAGGCTGAAGCAGGAGGATTGTGACTTCAAAGCTAGCCTTAACAATTTAGTGAGGCGATAAACCACTCAGTGAGACCCTGTCTCTAATAAAATATAAAATAGGGCTGGGGATGTGGCTCAGTCAGTGGTCGAGGGCCCCTGAGTTCAATCCCCAGTACCAAAAAAGAAAAAAAAATTGGATCACATTAGTGACTATATAATCGCTCCCCCCAATATTCTGATAAATTGTGAGTGACCTTCCGTATCAGTGCTTGAGAATCTATGTTATTCTCTTTAATGTCCGCATAGACATATTTTTCCTTCTTCATCAATACTTGGCTTACTCCCCTGTTTCAAAGGAGCACAGAGAACAGGTCTTTAGTCAACAATCCTGCCTGTGGAGCGTCGGGTAGGATGGTATCTATGTTGTTGCTCTAAGCATCTGCAATTTTGAAAGATGATTTCTAAGTGGTGCTTTTAAAAAATGCCGAACCAATTGATATTACTCCTGTCAAGGCAGGAGAGCTCTGATGACCTCCCCCTCCTCATTCTGATGGTGCTGATATTTTTAACTTTTACTGATCTGATAGGTCTAAAGTATCTAATTATGTCTTACATGTTTAGTTCTGTAACTATCAGGGAAATCAAATATTTTTTCCTGTTTTGTGGACATTTGTCTTTTTTGCTAGTTAATTATCCGTTCTGTTCTTTGCCTATCTTCTGTATTGATTTTTTTTCCTCTGGCTGGTCGATAGAACCTTTTTATATAGAATGGCTATTTATTCATTGTCCGTTGAACATGTGGCCCACGTTCTCTTCGGGCTGCCATTGGTTTGCAACTGTTTATTTTTATCATGTGTTTCCCAGTTCATAAGTTTGCAATTTTTACATGGTCAAATTCTTTTTGTTTGTCTTTATGACTTTTAATTTTATATCATGCTTAGAAAGACCTTCTCCACATTGAGGTTATAAACATTTGGCCCTATATTTTCTTCTAGTATTTTTGTTGTTTTATTTTGTGACTTAGAAGTCTTTGACTCAACTGCATTTTATTTTTGAGCATGGTGTGAGATGTGACTTGATGTAATTATTTTAAATCATCTTGAAAGTTTTTATCTTTTCAGTTTTTTTCTTCAAAGGGAGAGTAGTTGCTTTGAAACCACTTTTTTTTTTTTAAAGAGAGAGAGAGAGAGAGAGAGAGAATTTTTTAATATTTATTTTTTAGTTTTCGGCGGACACAACATCTTTGTTTTTTGTATGTGGTGCTGAGGATCGAACCCGGGCCGCACGCATGCCAGGCGAGCGCGCTACCGCTTGAGCCACATCCCCACCCCTGAAACCACTTTTTGAAAATTCCACATTCTCCCCGCTGATTAGAAATACATCACATCTTTGGATTTCCTTATAAATGATGTGAGTTTCTGGCTTCCCTTCTTTCCATTAATGAGGTATTTCCATTAATTTAGGTATTCCTAAAATGGCATACCCAGTTTCAAACCTTTAGTTTTAACTATACTCTTGACATGTGGAAGGACGTTATTTTTTCTTCTTAGACAATTCTTATTCTCATCCATTTAAACATAAGTTTGTTGAACTTATTTAACACAAGTTTGTTAAACCCCTGAAACATCCTGTTACATCTATTGAACTCATTTATTTAAAATACATTTTATTTTGCCCACAAGAAGTACACAAGATGAGGTTATGAGATACATATAGATAGTAAAACTGTCCCTGTGGTGAAGCACATTAACATGTCCATCATCCCACAGTTAGTTATCTAGTCTGTGTGTAGGGGGAGATGGCGGGGGCAAAGCAGCTAAAATCTTCTGACTTAGCAAAAATACAGAACAAAATACAATCAGATGTAAATTTCAGTGAATTTATCAATTGATTTGAAGTGGAGTCAACATGTTTACAATACTGAGCCTTCCCACCGAAAATCTGGTATTTGACTAAAAAGTTGTGCTCTGGGTCTCGGTTTCCCCGTTGGTAAAGGGGAAGAGATTGAATTGGATTTGAAGGTCCCTTCAGGTTGTATTTCCACCACACCATTAGTAATAGTAAGAGTCATTCTGGGGTCTAGCGCACCACGCTGGCCCTGGGGTACAAAGGCATAGAAGATATAACTCCAAACCTCTGGGGGATTTTCAGCCGAAGGTGAGATTAAGCACATATAAGAACCTTGTGGCCAAAATGCTTAGTGCACGTGTTCTAGATTCATGGGCAAAAGCAGATAAAAGGAAAAAAATATTATGGAAGGAACTGCAGCTGTCAACTAGGCCAACAGTGTTGGGAATATTTTTCAGGTGGCAAAATTCTTTACTACATTTAGTGAAATAATGAGTGGCCAGGTGTGGTGGCCTTTTAAAAGCTCACAGTTGGGGTGAGGTAGAGTAGCACACCCCTGTCATCCAGCGACTCCGGAGGCTGAGGCAGGAGGATCACAAGTTTGAGGCCAGCCTGGGTGATTTAGAGCAAACCTGTCTCAAAATAAAAAATATAAACGACGGGGGATGTAGCTCACGGGTAGAGTGCTTACCTGGCATATGTGAGGCTCTGGGTTTAACCCCAACCACTGACAAAACAATTTTAGTGAAATAAACTTAGGAAAAAATAAAAGTAAAAGTAAAAGCGATGCCTGTATCTAAATTGCTTTTGGCGTTTATCTATTGGTAATCTAATTATTTGCTTCCCATACTTACAATGTGTTCAGATGTGGCCTCTCGAAGCTCCTAGGGTCATGTGGAACCTCTGGACCAGGAAAATAAGTCCCCAAGAGGGAAGGCCCTTGCCCAAGGTCACACAGCAACTTTAGAGCCAGGAAGACTTCAGAAGGTGCTGTGGGTGCTTTGGGGTTTGTCCCTTTCCCCTCGGGTGTGGAGGACACAGCTCTCCTCTATGGGGACAGTTGCAACGCTGCACCCCACAATTCCCAGCTTCGTAGCATGAGGGTCTCCTAAGCTGGGGAGTGGGGACTGCCCTCCCCCCCACAATGGGCCAAGCAGATACCACATCCTGCTGACTCAGGCCTCTTGGAGGCCCCAATTTTTATCTTGAAAACTCCCATGATGCACAGCCTGTGGATTCTGGGGCCGCAGCTCCTGATCCTAGAGGGGACTCTGTTCTCGGAGTCTGCAGGGAGAACACCCCAGGGAGATGGTTCCCATGCCCTCCTTTCAGGTTCCTGATCCCCCAGTGCAGGCTCACCTGCGCTTTCTGACATTTCAGCCACTGGTGGGGTCTGCAGCTCTGTGTGTCCCTCTCATCCGCCTGGGGTGTGTGTGACCACAGTGTGTGTGGTTGGGGAGTGACAGTGACCAGTGGTGATGCATGTAGGCCCCAGTGCGGTAGCACAGGGTCAGGGCAGCGTGACATACTGTGAAGCCATCTTGATTCACCAAGTCGCCCATCTCCCTGCCAGCACCCAGCGCTCTAGGATCAGCCTCTGGTGGCCCAGGCACAGGGCCCACAGAAAGCCTGAGCATCCCAGGTCACACAGCCTAACCCGAGGGGCACTTGACTGGGGACCTCATGGGGCAGGTGGGGAGCCCATGGGGAATGATCCTGAGCCCTCACCCACAAAACCAGGAAACTGAGGCCCTGCACTGTCACCTCCTACTTATGGGACTGCCCCAGGTGAGGCCCACTTCTTCCCAGAAGCCGACTCCCCCTCCCCTGAGCCACGGGGTCCTCGGCCCCATTCCCGTAACCAGGCCTCGCACCCCACGCCTAGTTCTTCCCTCCTCACCTCTGAACAGCTTCTTTCCTGGGGACATAGCTGGAGGAGCCCAGCTGGAGCACCCAGGTGTGTCTTTTCTCGGTGCTAAGGATTTGAACCCAGGAGTGCTCAACCACTGAGCCACATCCCCAGCCCTTTTTATTTTTTGAGATGGGGTCTCACTCAGTTACATAGGGCCTTGCTAAGTTGCTGAGGCTGGCCTTGAACTTGAACTTGGCCTTGCGATCCTCCTGCCTCAGCCTCCCAAGTCACTGGGATGACGGGTGTGAGCCACTGAACCTGGCGAAATGGTTCTTTTCAAAGCAGCAGTGTAGGCGGTGGCTTGTTAATCCATTCCTCTGTCCATTTAGTGAGCATGGGCCACACATCTGGATCCAGACTAGACTCCCTGAATACAAAGCCAGGGAGAAAATAGTCCAGTCCCTGTACTCTGTCCTACCCAGGTGGGTGGCTGTCCAGTGGTGGGGATGGAGGTGTTGGTGTTGTGGGGCTGCTAAACTTCTCCCGGGCTGCTGGGCCTGTGCCCAAATGTTCCATGGAGAAGGACAGCGTCTCATCCAGAGGCCCCTATGTGAGTGTGGCCCTGGACCCCAGTTGGGGACTCCACTGCCTGTGACCTTGCTGCTTTGCTTCAGGCTTAGCTCCCGGAAGCGGAGCGAGGCTCTGCACCCCCCTGTGCAGGCCGGTGATCACTGGCTCGTGGCTGATGGCAGTGCTGCTGAGCCCTGACCGCACTGGGGACCACACTCCTGGCCAGTCAGGGCGGCCCCCTGAGTTGCCTCCACATTTGCTAAGGGAGCCCCACCTCGGGTGGGTGTCTTTCCTCCCCCCAGTTGTCATCACCACCAGCAGGATGTGGGTCTTCTCCCTGGTCCCCCATCTGTCACACAGCAAGTCTCGGCCGAGGTGCCCGGCTGTTCGCCTCGGAGGTCTACAGGCTGTTCTCAACAGGCTGAGCCGAGAGCATCTGAGGGACGGGCCCTGGGGAAGCCTTGGGAGTATTGATCTCTCTAAAATGGAGGCGACTTTCCTGTTTTATTTACTGAGCACATGGAAATACACCAGCTTCAATTATTCATAGAACACAGAAGAGAATCCAAGAAAGCGTCCCCTCTCTGCTCACAAACTGGAGACAAGCTCCGCTGTACGTCTGAGCTATGTCTTTTTGGACTCTTTCTTGTGCAAACATGCATTTTAAAAACAAAACAAAGAGACACTGAGTCCGAGGCACCCGAGGGCTCGTATCCAGTGTCCCAGCTCATATGGTTTTCGAGGAGTCATGATTAATTAATCCTGTGCCCACCTGGGGACACTGAGATGGTGTCCACTGTTCTCTCAGTGCCGCTCCGATGCACAGTTACCACGAGCATCCCTTCGGTGGCCTTACCGTCAGTTCCCAGGCTCAGGGTTACGGGGTCACCAGGATGTGCTCGAGGCCCATGGGTATTGCGTCTGTGTTCTGAGCAGGTTCTGTGTCATCACAGTCGGCCGCTGTCTTCCCGAGCTCTCTTGAGTCCCCACTCCTGCCCACGCCCCTCTGCCAGCCCCCGTCTCCTGGTCTCTCTCTGGCTCATTGGTTTTGTGCATCGCCTCCCCAGCACGCTCACTGTCCTCGCTGGGTGTCTGCCTGTGCCGGTCTGGAGGAAGCAGGTGGCAGAGACAGGGGAAGCCGAGCGAGAGCCAGCTCTGGTGTCAGGAGGGCCATTCTCGCGCCCTTCTGTGCTTTGTCGCTGGGGTCTTGCCCTGGTGTCCCCGCCTGCAGCCCTGCAGGACGCTGTAATCCTTCCCAGGGTACCACGGCTCCTTGTAAGAAGGCAGGACAGGTGTGAGGGAGAGGGCCAGTCAATGAGGCAAGAGGTGCTTTGGGGTCTCGGATCCAGGGAGGTCCGGGCACTGCTGGACCATGTGGGGTACCTGCGATCCTGCTCTGACTGTGGGCACCAAGGGGCTGGGGGAGCCGAGAGCTTCACCTCCCACAGGGAGGTTGCTAACCCTGGGCCTCACTTTTTAAATTACCAATAGCTCTAAGCACTGCTCTGGGTGATGGGGAAACAGAGCCATGAACAAGACAGACCCCAGATGTCCCTGCTTCATGCTTCTTACAGCCAAACTTGGGGACACAGATAATAAACAGATAAGTAAACCAGCAGCCGGTGCCAGGCACTGATAAAAACTGTAGAGGGGCTGAGAGCAGGGGAGGGGACGGGGAGGCAGGGTGGTCAGGGAAGTTCCTGCCCAAGGTGAGGGAGGAGCCAGGTGGATATCTGGGGGAAGAACTTTCCAGGCAGAAGGAGCAGCCCATGCAAGGCCCAGGGCAGGAGCTGTGTGATGTGTTGGGTGACGGGAGAGTCGGAGTGACCCAAGCAATGGGAGAGGGGTAGATGGCAGGATGTGATGCAGGGTCCCGTGCCGTCAGTGTGGGTAATACACCAAAGGGAACCCTGGAAGAGGCAGGAAGCCCAGGTAGGAGGTGAGAATGGCTGGGGCCCCAGAAGGTGACACCACTCTGGAGGCTGAGCCAGCAGGATTCCTGGATGGACTGTGGGGGAAGCAGGAGTTGGGGCGATGTCATGGGTTCTGGCCTGAGCACCTAGAAGGATGGAGAAGGCATGTCCTGACATGGGGACCGTCAGGAGTTCACTTCCAGCCCTATTACACTCGAGATGCCATCAGACAGCCAAGTGGAGGGGCTGAGAGGGCAGATGTGGGTCTGGGTCCCAAGAGAGGCCCAGGCAGGGGACATGTTGACATCATCACCATGGTCATCGAGAGGCACAGGGTCTGGTGCTTTGTCACTAGGGTCATGTGAAGTCACTTTCCCTCCTTTCCCTGCCCTTAGCTGTGCCTCAGAGAGAGCCAGACCTCAGTGCCCGGCCACCCCGCTCTGCCCGCAGGCCGCTCCTCCCCTCCCCCAGCCTCCCTTTTCTTGTCACCTGTTGTCTGTGTGGGTTCGGGAGGGGATTGCTATTTTGGGCTCCCTCCACCTCGCACTGAGCAGAGGAAAGAGGCTCAGAGGCCATCGATGTCAGCCCCAGCTCTCTGAGAAGTAGGTCACCCTGGAGCCCAGGGCTCCCCGCCATGTCTGTCATCGACCAGAGACTCATGTGTTCCTGCTCCCGGCAGTCACCATCCATGCTGCCCGTGGCTCTCGTCACCCTCCCTTTGAGCTCAGAATGCCATGTGGCTGACACCTTTGCCTGTCCAAGGTCAAGCTGCGTGTTCCTCCCAACACTCTTGCTCCCTGGGCTGGTGCGGAGGACCATCCACTGTGATCACTAGAAAATGGACCTGGGCTGGCAGGTCCCAGCCTCATGTCTCATGCAAAACTGACGCTGGCTAGGCCACTCATCACTGGTGGAGCACAGGTAACCATAGCCCTGCAAGCGGGTGTGTGAGCAGACGTGGTGACAGCTTAAAAAACAAGCTTTTGGTGAGCTGCACACCCACACACATACCCCCCGTAACCCCGTCCAGCTCAGGAAATAGAACAAAAGGGTCCCTGGGGCTGTTCCCGTCCTTCTTCCCCTCGCCAGGAACCAAGCCCTGTTCTAACTCTGGCTCTGTGGATGAGCGTCAGCATCTCTTTCGAGCTTCTGATGTCTAGAACCACAGAGCGTGGGTCCTCTGGCTTCTCGTGACGCCTGTGAGAGCCACCTGTGGTTTTGGGGTGCAGCACTAGGCATTGTTCTTCTTGCTGTGCTGTGCTCCATTGTGTGTCCTCTGCGTTCTGCTTTGTGTTAATGGTTTTACTCTAAGCAGTCTGAAGACTTCAGGGCTGTGTCCGTGTAGCTGCAGAGCCAGGTGCAGAGCTGGGCACAGAGTTTGTTGAATGAATGAATGAACACATCCCTATTTTGACCTTCAGCCAGAGCTGGAAGCTAGCCACACAGAGGGCCTGGATTTACAGACTGTTTCTCTCATGTGACCTAACAGTCTCTCAGGTTTGGGTTGATCTTTGCCAAAGCTGTCTGAGAGTGTAGTACGGGACACACAGTGGATGTTGGCTACTGGGATGGGCTGCTGTGGCCCAAAGTTACTACCCCAGATTGACTTCTGCAGGCAGAAGGCTGTCACTTGTCCCAGTGCAATGCCGATGAGGCTGCTCCCCCCAGCTCTGCCCTGGTGCTGGGCTTTGATGGTGAAATGTGAAATCAGGAAGCGGGTAGCTCTTGAGTGAAGTTGTATCGAAATGAATCCATCAAGGCAAGTGGGATCTTGGTTTTCTTTCTGTTCCGTGGTTGTTGTTGGCTGAGTGGAAACGCAAGAGGTAACAGGGTGCTTTCAATAGAAAACAAAGTGAGATGGGTGGTGGGGTAGCATGAAGTGGCAGTGCCCTCAGACACACAGTCCCAGGCAGCAAGGAGCCTGATGTCTGTCTACACGAGTAATAAATATCTGGCACACGTACCACTACTCCATCCTGTGCCCCGACAGGCATCACTATTCAATGGCAGCATTTCTGTGGCGTCCAGAGGCAGCTCAGGTTCATTGTCACTGGAACCCCTGTTTGGGGCCATCAGATCTGGCCTGTGGACTGGAACCCGCTGCAATCTCTGGTCTGTACAAAGCCTAGCAGCCATCGAGCTCGGGCACTTTTAGACCTTGGCTGAGCTCCTTAGCTGTCATCTGGGGCTTTGGCTTGACTTCATCGAGATGCTCACCAGGTGGGATTTGAGAGTCATTTCTTGGTACCCCTTTAAAAGGAGGAAAGAGGGGGGGGGTCTTTCTAAAGAGCTCCTTAGATTGGATTTTATAGCCTGGGAAGGGTCTTGGGACAGCGTCAGAGCTGGAAGAGTCTGGGTAAGCAGAGAGGAAAGACGGAGGCCCTGACCCTCTGCCAACTGCCCCTTTGAGTTGGGGCCAGCCCTGTTTTCAAAAAAGACACACAACCACGATGACAGCAATAACACCATGGCAACAGGCCCTCCCCGCGGTAGGTCACTGTACAGTGGACAAAGCACTCTGCCCTCTTTCATCCTCCTGTCCCAAGACACATCCTGGCCGCTGTTTCTGAGGCTCTGCCGTTGGTCTGCTGGGCAGGAAGAGGGCTCACGCGTTAAATGCTCCAGTGCCTTCAAGTGCACTCCCAAGGGCACCTTCCTCGTGTTGTCTGGCTCTCTGTGAGTCATCTCGGCAGAGTCTCTGCGGCCTCAGACTTCCATGTGGAAACCTACTGCTTGCTCCGTGCGTCCTGAGCCCCGGGAGCAAATGGAGCAAAAATTCCCGGTGACACCAGCCCCCATGGAATTTAGCCATGGAGCTTTTCTACACTCCCCCCACCTGGTCAGAGCCTGGAGGGTCTCCTCATCCCTTCCCACCCCCCACATTATGCCGTCCCATCCCGTCCCTCCTCCGCACAGCAGCTGGAGGGCTCTCTCTGCAACAGCAATGCGGCCAGTCACACTGCCCTCAGTCCTCGCTCCCCAGCGCTGCACCCCACGATGCCCACCATGTGCACACAGGAAGGTCAGGTTGTGAACTGATTGACAGGGGGTGAGGGGAGGCGTCAGGGAGCACGGGGGATGCTGTGAACTGGGGCAGGCGGAGGCCACAGGAAAGTACGGACTCCATATTCCCAGATCCTGCTTATTCAACCCTTTCTGGGTTTTTATGTGAAATCTCCCAATTTTCCAACATTGGTTTATGTATTTTTTAAAAACACCAACAAGCGTTTCTGTGGCCACACATGACCACGTTGGCCCGGTGCTGTGACTGCGGGGAAGGCCGCTCTCTGCTCCCCGTGTCCTTCCCTGCCCCGCTTCCTGCGCTCTGGCCGACCTGCTTGTTCTGCTGTGCCCTGGCCAGCTATGTGACTTTGGGACAGTTATTTGCCATCTCTTTGGCTCAGGCAAGATGGTGACCCGGAAGATGGTGTGAGAGAATGAAAGTGAAGGTCTGGAGGCGCTTGGCGTATTGTAGGTGCTGAGTCCGGGTACCCCAATATTGTCACTGCCATCACCATGATCACTGCCACTCTTCCAGCCTTGGTTGTCACCTCCTTGGAGAAGCCTGCCTAGGCTCCTCAGGGAGTCCAGAGTGCCACCCACCCTGGTCCCACAGTGCCCTGTGGATCGCCGGCTGGCCTCCCAGGTTCCCGGGGATGCAGGCGCCTTGGGAGCGGGGTGCATGTCTTTCTTTCCATAAACAACTCCTCACAAAACTTGGCCTGCAGGAGGCTTCCCAGGTGGTGGACCTTGAATAAAGGTGGTATCCTGGAGGCCTGAGACCACTTGCTCTTTCCGTCCAGATTTTATTTTTGCCACCAGGCCACAGATGGGGGGGGGGTGGGGCTTGTCGGGCTCCACTGTGATTGACATGCATCCCTCCTAGCAGCTTCTGACGGAAGCAAGGACCCAGGAAGTGAAATTGACAGCCGCTCACTGCCCAGCCCGGTTTCACGTCGGGTATGAATGACAGGGACCGAGCCCCTCTCCCCCAGGCTTGACATGAGTCATGGTGTGTCACCAAGATTGTTTTGGATGTCTTTTTCACTTTCAAAAGCATGAAGCGCTGTTACTCTAGGTTAAGAACCTGCGGCACCGAACGATTCCGCCCGCTCTCTGCGTCTGGTAAAGTACCGGGAGTTTCCTTTGCTCCCGCTGAGGCTGGAGGCTGAGCCGTGGGGCCTTACAGTGATGTTTGGGTCCCATGCAGTAGCGATCCGGAACCTCTGAGCCCTGACTAATTCTTCTGCCTTTGAGAGCTGGGGTTTTAAGAAAAAAAAAGACAAAAACTTTCTGTGGTCGCAACCGAGATGTCATAATAGACTCCGAGCCCCGAGAGTCCCATGCAGCCCACTCTGGCACGTTTTGAGGATGCTGTGAAACTCAGCCGAACTCAGGCGTCATAAGGGAACCAAGCAAGGGGGTGGGGTAAGACACTGAGCCCGGTGTGAGTGTGTTTCTCGCTGGTTGTACAAACAGGTGCTTGCCGGAAGCGGCTCGGTGGGAACAGGGAGGAGCTTTGTGGGGCCTGTCAGGTCTTCTCTGGGAATGATGGAGGTTTTTTCCATTTTCTCATTTTCCATGACTCTAATACAGTTATGACCCGGGACTTTTTTTTGGGTGGGCTCCTGACGGAATATTGATGATCTTCAGGAGTTCTGGTGGGAGTTGGGTGGGGTGTGGATGGGGTGAACCTGAAACTTGCCCCAAATTTGTGTTCCATTCATCAGTACCGATTCCCCACGTCTCAACATTTCTTCAAGAGACCCATGGTATGACCAAAAAACATGGGGCCCCGAGGCACCTGAATCTGGTCCCTCCTGGACAGTTTGGTTGGACAAGGTCCTTTCTGACCCCCAGGATTCTCCTCGTCAGCCAGGCATTTGTGATATGGGATGGTTGGGAAAGAATTAAAGGGACAAAGTGCAGACAGTTGGGGTGCATGGACCGTGAAGCTGGAGGTCTCCTTCAGGGCCCCCTCACTGACAACCCCTTCTGAGGTCCTTTATCTAATCTCATTTGTGTACTTTTATATTCATTTAAAGAAGGTCTCTGAATTACGTAACCCTCAGACCCATCCCTGATCATGCATCGTGAACAATGAAGAACTCATTCCTTTAGAATTTTGGCTTCACCTCTGCTAGGGCCCAGTTAATGGCACCTTTGTTTATCCTGTGTGGAGTTGGGAAGAATCACACTGTTGGGACCAGTCACTCTGTGTAGATGATAACTACAATCAGTCCCTGCCAAAAAAAAAAAAAAAGAGAGAGAAAGGTCCAGCATGCCAGCCTTCTGAATGCCTGCTTAGGGCAGAGACAGGGGAAGTGTGAGGGCTGGGTGGTCATTGAGTTTCTCAGCATGTCTGTCGGCCTGCCGGATCCCAGGAGTGAGCATCTAGGGTTAGGATAGTGCCCTGGGAGGTGGGCAGGAAAGGGTCACTGTGATCCCCTTTAGCAAGTCCATATACAGACCCAGAGAGGTCACAGAGCTCAGTTGAGGTCCCACTGCCCCTACAGTAGGAGCTGCAGCGGGGCTTCAGAGTCAAGCCATCCAGACTCCAACGTCAGTGCTCCTGCCATTAGTACCTAGTGGCTTCTCCAAGAAGCTGCACACGGGGAAGACCCCTGGGCTGGATTTGCTGGCAGACATTTCTCCTTCATCAAGAGCGACCCCATTTGAACTCTGCCTTGTGGGTGGAGGAGAGCGGATGTGAATGGTGAGGACTCCTTGGATCTAGAACCTTCTGTGGCTGGGCTCTGAGCTCCGGGGACCTCTCCAAGGCCTCAGTCCACCAGGCTCACATGGGTCTCCTGGGTCTGTGGAAGACCAGGTGGAAGCTCTTCCCTTTCCCACTGTCCGCTTGGTGGTCAGGATTCAAGTTTAACCCAAGGAGGTTGGCATGAGTTCAACTGTGGAAAACCAAAACACCCACTTGAGGTGTGAGGACCTTTAATTCAATGACTCTTCCCCCCCCCCACCTCTC
>NW_026000174.1:63394116-63399545 GCF_001458135.2 Marmota marmota marmota | reverse complement strand
GGGTGTGACTGCCCTAGTGGTGACGTGAGCGTTGGCATCGAAGAGCCTCAGGCCTCTGTGGGGAAATGTCACATTCTAGAATATTCCAGGTCCTTTGCAGCTAGTACTGTCTCAGACAGGTCACTGGCCTGAGTGACTTCCGGGGCAGAGCCGATTCTGCCAGCTTAGTCCGGACACTGGTGGCCCCTGCCCAGCTGTGGGGCTTGCCAGGCGGGGGTGGGGACTTCTGTGCCTGTGTCACTGAGGAGGTGGGTCTGGAGTTGAGTCACTAGAGCAGGGAGGGGTCCAGCAGGCTGGCTGGGGTGCACTTTGGGATCTGGCTCAGACGTGTTTTCCCAGGATCTGCCGTGGCTGTCGGGGTGCAGCCCGGGGCCAGGAAGTCGGAAGCAGGTGAGCCTGCCATGGTCACGGGGCTGATGGGCATTTCCCAGCGATGTCAGGGACAGGCGTCTACTCTGGCAAGCTGCAGCTGTGTGCAGAGGAGCCTGAGGTCCAGCCTGATGTCCTGTAGGGCCCAAGGTACCCAATCTTGCCTTTTCTTTAGGATGCTCTGGAAACTTGCAATAAAAAAATCTCCCTGCCTGGGTAGCGCCCCAGATCCATCAAGTCAGGATTCTGGATTGGGGAGCATAGGTGTGAGGAGGATTCAAGCTCCCGGGGCTCACCAGTACCCAGCACCAGGGTTCCAGGCAGAGCACCCCATGCTCAGCCCTACATCCGGGTCTGATGGTAATTCGCAGGCCTGTTAGTCACTGTGACTACTAATCATCCGGAGGGGGATGCTGCAGATGCTGCAGAAGCTCTCTGAGCCAGGAGGGGCTTTGAACAGGCAACTTCACGACCATCTGGATGTTTCTCTGTGTGCATTTCTATTTTCGGGCATTATTGGGGGATGGTGATTCTCCAACTTCTCAAGAATTACCTGTGGGCACTTTTTTAAAAATGCAGGTTCCCGTTTCCTGGTAGCAGTTCTGTTCAGTGTGTCTGGGGTAGTGCCCAGGAACCAGCACTTCACAGATTCCCTGGGGGAAGCGTAGGGTGAACCGTGCTCAGTGTGTGTATGGAGGAGAGGGACCCTTCACAGCCCCACCCCGCCATTTACCACTTCTCCTTTGGGTACCTGACCTTGGGCTTAGGCAGAAACAGGCTAGACCCCTGCTTGCTGCTAACAGCTGTGTGACCCAGGGCAAGGTGCTCCATCTCTCTGAACCCCAATTTCTTTGACTATAATGCAGGGAGACAACTCTGAACCCAGTCAGCCAGTGTTATGGGTCTTTGTGCCAGGTGGGGCTCCCCACTACTTCACCTATCTCTTCTTCCTCACCCCTGGACACCTCCTTCCTTACCTGGGGCCTGTGCACCCCACCTTCTTCTCCACATCATGGAGAGACCTGGGGAACAGGAAGCATCTCTGTGCTGGACAGAGCCAGCTCCCAGCCTGGATGGGAGTGGGTTCAGGACAAGAGACCGAGTCTAATCTGAAGCCCAAGGGAATGTGACAAACAGCATGAGCCACAGAAGGGACACTGGTGAGCAGGATGTGTCTCCAGCCCTGCTGTTGGTCTTGGGGACCTCTTCTAGCTGTGGGGATAGGGATAGTGAAGATGAAAGCCGCCTGTTTTGGAGCCCGTGGTTTCTTGGCTTGTGGCTATTTAACGTCCTAACTCACTAGTCCTCACGTCAGCCTGGGAGGCTGACACTGTGCTGTCCTCATTGTGGACATGCAGGAGCAGAGGCTCGGGCATTAGGTCACTTGCCCAGGGTCTTAGCTGGTGAGTGCTGCAGTTTGGGATTGATCTCGGTGGGTGGTGCAGCCATACCACCTTCTGCCATGGCCTCCCACCACCACGGTACTCTAAGCGCTTTCCTCTGCAGGATCCCAGCTAGTCTTTTGTGTGTGTGTGTGTGTGTGTGTGTGTGTGTGGTGCCGGAGACTGAACCCAGGGCCTTGTGCATGCCAGGCAAGCACTCTACTGACTGAGCTAGGTCCCAAGCTGGGATCCGAACTGATCTTTACAAGAACACTATTTGCCAGGTCTTTCAAAAAGCAGCTTGCTTTGTGGAATTATTTTTATACAATAAAATTCACTCATTTTAATTGTGCATTGAATGATGTTTAGTAAGTTGACAAAGCTGTACAATACTCACCACGATCCAAGCTTTTTTGTTCTCTCTCTCTCTTTCTTTTGTGGGGATTGAGCCCAGAGCCTCATGCGTGCCAGGCAGGTGCTTTACCACTAAGCCATATCCCTAGCCCCTATTCACAATCCAGTTTTACAACAGTTCCAACACTCCTTTAGGGGGTCACTCTCCATCCCTACTGTGGCCCTGGGCAGCCACCAATCTACTTTCTGCGTAGTTTGGTCTTCTCTGAACATTTCTGTAGGCTCACACAGGAGGTAGGCTTTTGTGCTGGGCTTTTCTCCCTTAGCCTAATGTTTGGGAGGCCCATCCAGGTTGTGGAAGGTACTGACACTGGGTACCTTTGCCTCTCCGGGAGTGTTCCACTGTGTGATAGACCCTTTTTTTGCTTATCCATTCCCCTGTGGATGGATGTTTGGGTTGTTTTTAGTTTTGCCACTGTTTTCTTGCATTATTGTGCCATTTTACAGCTCAAGAGGATTATTTCTGAGGATTATTACTATCCCCGTTCTACAGCTTAAATCCTTTGCTGGTGAACCTACCACAAATGTCAGCCCTGACCCAAGCCATGGTCCCCTTACGCTCTTGATTTCAGCTAGAAGCCCTGACAGCCATTTTCCCATTTGCCTTTGGAGTTTCTACTCCATTTCCAGCTTCCCCGTGGGGCGGCCTCCAGCCAGCCGTGGAAATCAATTTAAATTGAATAGCAGTTCACTCTCTCCCAAGGGGCAAGGGTAATTTCCTGCCGTGGGAAGGAGGACAGTGATGTGTGGTTTGGACTTGACCTGGCTCCCTCCGGTAGGAGAGTGAAGAGCGCTCTAAACTCCTGGCTCTTGGGTGTTAATTAAAAAAGGTGCTGGGGATTTAGACCCAGGAAGAAGCAGCCTGGGGTACTCACGCTGTGTTTTCTGCTTCCTGTGCCACAGTGTTGGGGAGGCTGTGCTGGAAGTTCTGGGGGCTCACTGTTCAAGCACTGCCCAGGACACCCACCTTCCCCAACCACTGCCCTAAGTCTCCAGCCCCCAGGCTGGGAGTCCCCTGAGGTACAAGGCTCCAGCCATGGCTGGGGAGTTGGGGGCAAGGCAAGACCCCTGTCTGTGGGTCCACCACCCAGGGCGGCTCCTTGTGATTAAGTGGGTGGGGGGCACTGGAAGAGGTTTCTTGCTGAGCTTGCAATAGGTGGGAATGGAGAGGGGAGACTGCCCTCCTATAGATGGGTCAGGGAGAGCTTCTGGGGGGGGGCAGGACTCACCGTTGCACCTGGTGGCTGGACCCAGAGGGTGGGCAGCCAGGCACTGCTTCAGGACCAGGGAGAAGGTGGTGTTTGCCACCAGGTGGTTGAGACTGTCTTGCCTGCTCCCTTGGAACCTGGCAGGCAGGGAGTTGAGAGTTCTGGACCCACACGAGACGGCCCATCGAGGCCCATTTTAGTTTGCTGGCTTCGCTGTCTTTGCATGGTGGGAAAGAGGACCAGGTCTGTCTGATGGGTGAGAACAGAGGTGGAGCGGCTGAAGAAGATGGAGGGGGCAACCTGCACGTTGTTGTGAAGTTGCGGCAACAGGGCGTGACTAGGTCAGCCCATCAATGGACTCTCTCATCGGGTGGTGCCTTCACCAGGCTGGGCGTCCAGAGCAGTCCTGGGCCCTGCCTCTCACTTATTCTCCTTCCCATTCCACCATGGATATAAGGCAGCAGTACATTTGGGGAAAGGATGGGAAATAACCAAAATCTGGGTGATAGGAAAACAAGGGTAGAAAATGAGGTGCATTTGGTGGGAAGGTTGTCACCATGCATCACAAGATCTGTCGATTTGATAGGTTGTAGAGCATGGATTTGCTTCTGAGCTTCCTGGTGGCCAAAGCAAAGAGGTAACCTGGAAGCCTGGGGAGCCTCTCTTCTGTCCTGAAACAGTAGATGTCTCATTGGCTCTTTGAACAATGAACACCATGTTTCATGGGGCCATTTCTGATAAAAATCTCCTGATGCTGAAGGTCTGCCCCAAAGGACAGTTTAATAAAAGCAGTTCTGCAGGGAACAAATTAGTTTAGTGCTCATGAAAGATGTTTATAAACCACTAGGTACAATCATTGGAGTAGCAGAAAGATTTGGACTTTTCTAAGCTTGGTTTCTAAGCCTCATTTCCTGATTAGAGCTAGGATTCTTGACGAGAATTTCCCATAACTGCCTTCAGAAACCACTCAGTCTGCACAAATGAAATGATGCACAAAAATGTGCTTAGAGCCGTGTCTGGCACATAGTATGTACTCAATTAATGATTACTCTTGCCGTCATTGGGTTGGAGCCACTGTGCCCAGTTAAATGCCACTCTCCTGCTTGCCATGCAACATCAGAAATGCTTTGCAAAGGAGGGACCCACCACCTGAGCAATCTCTGGGGACATGGTGTGAAAGGAAGATGGATTATTGAGAGATCTGCTTCAGAGCAAACACGGAGCTTAAGGGACCTGTGTGTGTGTGTGTGTGTGTGTGTGTTTCAAGGAAAGATGAAGATAAACACAGACAGAACTCTGACAGCTCTCTGTGTTCAGAAAAAAGGCTGGGGGCTGCATGGCTATGATTTTTGGGGGGTGCTGGCGTGGCTGAAGGCAGAGCTGCACCCCAGGTGGCATCCGAAGCCGCCTCGCAGAGTGCCACTTAAGCTGGCAGGGGAGGTGTTTGAGGGCTGCTACAGTATCATTTTGTAGAGAAACACTTATTCTTAGCTGTGCCGTTTGCTGTGAATGTCACACAAGCACTTGGTCGTCTTGAGAAATCAGCTGCCGCCTCAAGAAATCAGAGGCTGCTGCCGCTGGAGGCATCGCAGGGCTAACTCAGCCTCCCTCCGTCCTCCTCTTACAAAGCGAGAAAGTGAGGCCCTGAGGGGGAGAGGTGAGCACTTGCACCCGGCTGACCCCAGAGCAACTCACCTATTGACAGGCTCATGACCAAGTGCAATGCTGACCACCAACCCGGGCATCCAAAGGACGGTGGTTCAATATGGGATGATAGGTCCCTACAACGAGATGCGCTGTGGAAATATTTAATTGCAGACCATTTAAAAAGAGTGGGGTACACGGACCTTTATTGATATGGAAGGAGGTCTATGGTGTATTGATGAGTGAAAGAAGCAACTTGCAAAACAAAGCACATCTCTGTGGGTGGGTGTACAGATGCACACGGATACCTACTATTATTGTGCAAAATGGAGGATTTGAGTGAGACTGTCAGTTATGTTTACCTTTTACCTTTAGGTTTTGTGCACTGTGAAGTGTTTTATCTCCCCCCCCC
>NW_026000174.1:63189608-63394097 GCF_001458135.2 Marmota marmota marmota | reverse complement strand
TGACTGTTGAATTAAACCTTCAGTATTGTGTGTGGGGAGATTATCTTGTTTTGGATGCAGGTCAGGTGTTCCCTGTCTACAGGCTAATGCTGGATTTCAGCAGCTCCTCTCCGTCTGTATCTTCTTGGGTTCCACATTCTTGGATTGGACCAACCGTGGATCAAAAATATTTTTTAAAAGAATCATGCCAGTGTTGAACATGTACTTTTTTTTTCTTGTTATGATTCCCTAAATGATACGGTGTAGGAAACTATTTGCATAGCATTTGCATTGCGTTAGATATTATAAGTCATCTGGAGATGATTAAAATTATATGGAAGATGAGTGTAGATTTTATGGAAATCTTCCATCATGTTATATAAGGGATTTGTGAAGTCTCGGGTTTTGGTGTCCTTGGAGGTTCTGAAATTCTCGTGCAGCTACAGAGAATCGAAGGTTCATCAGTGCTAGGAAGATGCCCGGCCCCTCTGGACTAGAAGTTCTTTTGGATGTGTCTGTTCCAAGGGCTGCAAACTCAGATGCCCATGGGTCCAGGCAGAGTGTCCTGCCTATGTCAACCAACAGGGAACGATAGTGCTGTGGTACTCAAATTCAAAAGCTTCGAAACTCTGATGGCCAAAAAAGTCTTGTCACCCAAAGCAAATGTGGACCCTGTGCTGTCAGTTTGCATCTCAAATCCCTTTATTACACCACCAGAACTGAGGTCTTGAGTGGCCAAGTGACTTGCCCAAGGTCAAGTTGGACCATGAGTGAGTTCACCAGTCTCAGCATTGCTCGTTACTATGAAAGCAAACCCAAATGCCTGATGCTTGGAGATGAGGCTTTGTGGTTTTGGAGCATCGTCGCAAATTATTTTGGTGGGTCCTCATTACATCCCCACTTTGAGTGTGAGGAGATTCAGGTCCACAGAGGTTAGAACACCCTATTGAGTGACCTATGTCCTTCCTGCTCGCCTTCGATGGTTTAAATGGACAGGGACTGTCCCACCCTCATTATTAATAGTCTGTAAGTTTCTTTTGGACCTGGGACCTCCCAACCTAGCACAGCTAGTGAATGGCTGCCCCCTGCCCTCCCTCCTGTGAGAGCTGAAATGAAGCCTTGTAAGAAAAGCCCAGACCTGGCCACTCTCAGTGCTGGCCCTGTCCTTACCCCTTAGCTCCTTCGCCTCTCTGAGGCTGTTTCCATGTCTGTAAATGGAGGTGGCGATGGCTGCCTCACACACCGCCTTGGTTGTGGGTGGGCTGAGAACCTGTGGACACCTCTCAGCACACGGCTGGCACTGAGGGTGTGACTGCCCTAGTGGTGACGTGAGCGTTGGCATCGAAGAGCCTCAGGCCTCTGTGGGGAAATGTCACATTCTAGAATATTCCAGGTCCTTTGCAGCTAGTACTGTCTCAGACAGGTCACTGGCCTGAGTGACTTCCGGGGCAGAGCCGATTCTGCCAGCTTAGTCCGGACACTGGTGGCCCCTGCCCAGCTGTGGGGCTTGCCAGGCGGGGGTGGGGACTTCTGTGCCTGTGTCACTGAGGAGGTGGGTCTGGAGTTGAGTCACTAGAGCAGGGAGGGGTCCAGCAGGCTGGCTGGGGTGCACTTTGGGATCTGGCTCAGACGTGTTTTCCCAGGATCTGCCGTGGCTGTCGGGGTGCAGCCCGGGGCCAGGAAGTCGGAAGCAGGTGAGCCTGCCATGGTCACGGGGCTGATGGGCATTTCCCAGCGATGTCAGGGACAGGCGTCTACTCTGGCAAGCTGCAGCTGTGTGCAGAGGAGCCTGAGGTCCAGCCTGATGTCCTGTAGGGCCCAAGGTACCCAATCTTGCCTTTTCTTTAGGATGCTCTGGAAACTTGCAATAAAAAAATCTCCCTGCCTGGGTAGCGCCCCAGATCCATCAAGTCAGGATTCTGGATTGGGGAGCATAGGTGTGAGGAGGATTCAAGCTCCCGGGGCTCACCAGTACCCAGCACCAGGGTTCCAGGCAGAGCACCCCATGCTCAGCCCTACATCCGGGTCTGATGGTAATTCGCAGGCCTGTTAGTCACTGTGACTACTAATCATCCGGAGGGGGATGCTGCAGATGCTGCAGAAGCTCTCTGAGCCAGGAGGGGCTTTGAACAGGCAACTTCACGACCATCTGGATGTTTCTCTGTGTGCATTTCTATTTTCGGGCATTATTGGGGGATGGTGATTCTCCAACTTCTCAAGAATTACCTGTGGGCACTTTTTTAAAAATGCAGGTTCCCGTTTCCTGGTAGCAGTTCTGTTCAGTGTGTCTGGGGTAGTGCCCAGGAACCAGCACTTCACAGATTCCCTGGGGGAAGCGTAGGGTGAACCGTGCTCAGTGTGTGTATGGAGGAGAGGGACCCTTCACAGCCCCACCCCGCCATTTACCACTTCTCCTTTGGGTACCTGACCTTGGGCTTAGGCAGAAACAGGCTAGACCCCTGCTTGCTGCTAACAGCTGTGTGACCCAGGGCAAGGTGCTCCATCTCTCTGAACCCCAATTTCTTTGACTATAATGCAGGGAGACAACTCTGAACCCAGTCAGCCAGTGTTATGGGTCTTTGTGCCAGGTGGGGCTCCCCACTACTTCACCTATCTCTTCTTCCTCACCCCTGGACACCTCCTTCCTTACCTGGGGCCTGTGCACCCCACCTTCTTCTCCACATCATGGAGAGACCTGGGGAACAGGAAGCATCTCTGTGCTGGACAGAGCCAGCTCCCAGCCTGGATGGGAGTGGGTTCAGGACAAGAGACCGAGTCTAATCTGAAGCCCAAGGGAATGTGACAAACAGCATGAGCCACAGAAGGGACACTGGTGAGCAGGATGTGTCTCCAGCCCTGCTGTTGGTCTTGGGGACCTCTTCTAGCTGTGGGGATAGGGATAGTGAAGATGAAAGCCGCCTGTTTTGGAGCCCGTGGTTTCTTGGCTTGTGGCTATTTAACGTCCTAACTCACTAGTCCTCACGTCAGCCTGGGAGGCTGACACTGTGCTGTCCTCATTGTGGACATGCAGGAGCAGAGGCTCGGGCATTAGGTCACTTGCCCAGGGTCTTAGCTGGTGAGTGCTGCAGTTTGGGATTGATCTCGGTGGGTGGTGCAGCCATACCACCTTCTGCCATGGCCTCCCACCACCACGGTACTCTAAGCGCTTTCCTCTGCAGGATCCCAGCTAGTCTTTTGTGTGTGTGTGTGTGTGTGTGTGTGTGTGTGTGGTGCCGGAGACTGAACCCAGGGCCTTGTGCATGCCAGGCAAGCACTCTACTGACTGAGCTAGGTCCCAAGCTGGGATCCGAACTGATCTTTACAAGAACACTATTTGCCAGGTCTTTCAAAAAGCAGCTTGCTTTGTGGAATTATTTTTATACAATAAAATTCACTCATTTTAATTGTGCATTGAATGATGTTTAGTAAGTTGACAAAGCTGTACAATACTCACCACGATCCAAGCTTTTTTGTTCTCTCTCTCTCTTTCTTTTGTGGGGATTGAGCCCAGAGCCTCATGCGTGCCAGGCAGGTGCTTTACCACTAAGCCATATCCCTAGCCCCTATTCACAATCCAGTTTTACAACAGTTCCAACACTCCTTTAGGGGGTCACTCTCCATCCCTACTGTGGCCCTGGGCAGCCACCAATCTACTTTCTGCGTAGTTTGGTCTTCTCTGAACATTTCTGTAGGCTCACACAGGAGGTAGGCTTTTGTGCTGGGCTTTTCTCCCTTAGCCTAATGTTTGGGAGGCCCATCCAGGTTGTGGAAGGTACTGACACTGGGTACCTTTGCCTCTCCGGGAGTGTTCCACTGTGTGATAGACCCTTTTTTTGCTTATCCATTCCCCTGTGGATGGATGTTTGGGTTGTTTTTAGTTTTGCCACTGTTTTCTTGCATTATTGTGCCATTTTACAGCTCAAGAGGATTATTTCTGAGGATTATTACTATCCCCGTTCTACAGCTTAAATCCTTTGCTGGTGAACCTACCACAAATGTCAGCCCTGACCCAAGCCATGGTCCCCTTACGCTCTTGATTTCAGCTAGAAGCCCTGACAGCCATTTTCCCATTTGCCTTTGGAGTTTCTACTCCATTTCCAGCTTCCCCGTGGGGCGGCCTCCAGCCAGCCGTGGAAATCAATTTAAATTGAATAGCAGTTCACTCTCTCCCAAGGGGCAAGGGTAATTTCCTGCCGTGGGAAGGAGGACAGTGATGTGTGGTTTGGACTTGACCTGGCTCCCTCCGGTAGGAGAGTGAAGAGCGCTCTAAACTCCTGGCTCTTGGGTGTTAATTAAAAAAGGTGCTGGGGATTTAGACCCAGGAAGAAGCAGCCTGGGGTACTCACGCTGTGTTTTCTGCTTCCTGTGCCACAGTGTTGGGGAGGCTGTGCTGGAAGTTCTGGGGGCTCACTGTTCAAGCACTGCCCAGGACACCCACCTTCCCCAACCACTGCCCTAAGTCTCCAGCCCCCAGGCTGGGAGTCCCCTGAGGTACAAGGCTCCAGCCATGGCTGGGGAGTTGGGGGCAAGGCAAGACCCCTGTCTGTGGGTCCACCACCCAGGGCGGCTCCTTGTGATTAAGTGGGTGGGGAGCTGGTGGTGAAGCCAGGCTCTCTTCCTCTCTCCAGGGTTGGAAGCCCCTGCTCCAGGCAAAGTAGGATCCTTGGTTGAGGACCTGCCCAGAACTACCCAGGATGACCAATGTGACGCCCCGAGTGCTCAGCTCGGGGGGGATCCTTGGTCAGGCATGGGAGTGTCGGTGTGGTGGGGATACCTGTGCCCTTGACCTGCACATATTGGCTGCTTTGAGCCACGGTCTCAGGATGCCTCTCTCCTAAGCCACAGTCTGGGGTTTGGGGAGGGTATCAGACAGGGACCTAGCCCGGCCTGATTGGGTCCTGGCTCTGACAGGCATCACTGTGGGGTATACAAGACTCTTATTTTTGTGGATTCCTTCCCAGTCCACAGGAATCAGTAATTGCATGGTCTGGAAGAAGCCAGTTCTGTCCAAGCTTAGAGTGGAGACACTGGCTGTTTGATTCCTCCAGAGACAGCGTGTTCGTTTTAGCTGGTGATTGTAAATCAAAGGCTCAAATGCACAGGAAGCCGTTTTTAGAGTGACATCAAGGAAGCCCAAGGGAACCCGGTTGCAAAAGGCTTCTTTAGGGCCTGGAAAAGGGAACCTAATGAAGCTTCTCTTCTGACTGTGTCGGTATGACATTGAGATGAAACGCGGGCATGTTAAAAGACTCCACGGGTCGAGGATCGTGCTGCCACTACAACAACAGTCTGCAATGGCGATGTACACTGGCAGGGTGTGACAGGCCACCATCAAGCCACAATGTAGAATTGCAGGGTAATCACAGCTACCTCGCGTTCAGACTTATAATCTGTATTTTGCATTCTTAACATCAGATTCTAAATGCATAATGTATAAATACATTATAATTTTAATTTGTAAAATGTAGGTTACTAATGTTTACTGATTAAAATGAAAGTTTTGATTGAAATAGTTAACACTGAGTGGGTACTGACTACGCACCGGGTAACCCTTGCTGTGTCTGACTTTTATAGAATCTTCACCACGACCTTGTGAGGCACACCCTTTCGTGCCCATTGCACAGTTGAGGAAGGTTAAAGGTCACATGGCTAGGAAGAGAAGTAGCCCCCGGCTCTGAGCGACTCCTGCTCTCTCTCCTGTTCTTCCCGCGGTTCTGTGGTCATGTGCTTCACATGGGTCTATGAGGAAGGGGGGGGGGCGGGAGTTAGAGGAAACAGTGCCTCGGTGGGTTAGTTCTCCTCTAGGGAGATTATTCATGGGCAATTAGAAAAATTTTCAGATGTGTGCGTATTTTCTACAATATCAATATATGGCTGTGCACGGGAGGTATTAAAAATAATTCTTTTCCTTCACCCTCTACTGACTCTCAGGCTCAGCAGCTGGGACCTGACAGATAACCAAGAGAAAAGTATCATTTCCCACGCCCACGGGAACTTCAGAGAAAGAAGTGGACACCAGAGGAGGATTAGAACCCGGGCGCGTAGACCACTTTAGCGAAGGGTGACAAGTGCAGAACTAGGAAAGGGAAGGGGCAGGGGACGGGGCTTCAGGCCAGCAGATTGTGAAAGGTAAGCAAATGGGATGGGGACTAGGGACGATGACCTTATATAGTAAGTGCCGCTGTGCAGACTCAGGTCCCCGCCTCCCCGTTGACAAGAGTTGTCTAGTTCCAGTGATGAAGGGTGACCCTCTTATGGAGGAATTCATGCTGCTTTTCCAAAGGAAATACAGGCCCCACTGTAGATAGAAAGGGGGAGGGCAGAGGGCCAAGTACATCCCGCTCAAAACAATCCTGACGCCAAGTGTCCTATTTAGGGGTGCATCCTCCAAACCCCTTTCCCCGCAGACTACAATTAAACCAGCAAAAACTGCGATGGCACTTCTTATTCTAAATGTGCTGGCTTTAAGGGCTCAGTTTAAAGGAGGAAGATCTATGCATTTAAAATGTCCACTGCAGACATTGGGTAGGACACTGGTGTGCCACTTAGGAAATGAGGGCAGGGCTGAAAAGCACCAGGATGGAATGGTCACCTAAAACCCAGGCTGCAGGCTGGGTGCATGGCACACGCCTGTCATCCCGAGGCTCGGGAGGCTGAGGCAGGAGGATGGCAAGTTCAAAGCCAGCCTCAGCAACTTAGTGAGACCCTGTCTCAAAACAAAAAAAATAAAAAGGGCTGGGGATGTGGCTCAGTGGTTAAGCACCCCTGGGTTCAATCCCTGGTACAAAAACAAAACAAAACAAAACAAAAAACATAAAAACAAAACCCAACAGGCTGGGATGGGATGGAGCAGCCCGGGAAAACCTGATGACCTGGCAGGAAGCAGAACCCAGTGAGGCCACTTGAGGAGAAGGAGCTTCAGAGTAAGACCAGAAAGGGACCAGGGTCAGGCGCAGTGGTTTGCAGGGGACACAGATCGGGGCTGCAGGTGGCTTCTCTCCTCTTTGGTCTCTGAGGGTGACGATGTTTTATTTATGCCTTTTTAGAACTTAGAAGAGCCAAGCGAGGGAAAAACCAGACACTTCATTTAAGACGAAAACAAAATCAGACCAAAGGCCTTAGAGGAAAGAGGAGCATCCTCTGCCCAGGGCGGTGGGTCTGGGTGGTTCACAGAGAGCCCCTGGAGCAGGACGAGCTGCGACTGTGTGGGAAATAGGCGGGAAGGGCTTTGAAAACGGAGAGACAGCCACGCTGGGTCCGCTGGGCGCTCCTGTGCTGGCACTGCGCCTGAGACACGGCGACGCGCTAATTGGATAATGGGATCAGTGGCAGCGCCTGGCACTTGTCCTGTGAGGCTGTTCTCCGTGCTCTCATGCCTCAGCCCCTGGGGTGGGGGGTGGGATGAGGAAACTCCCAGAAGGAGTGAGCCAGCCTTGGGGGGGCACCCGGGGGGCGGCGGAGTGTGCAACTCAAGGTCACGGGCACTGGTGCAGTTGGTGCACAAGGTATTGAGGAGCCTGTTTAGATCTGTTGCTTTGCGGTGCTGGGCTGGGGAGATTGGGGTTTACCCATGGCTCTTTGTCGTGGCCAGCTCTGAATGACAGATTTGGCTGAACTTAGTCAAAAAGGAGAGTTTGCATACAGCTTTCAAGTGACCTCACCGGAACCAGACTAGTGCTTTAAGAACCAGAAGCCCTGGGGCTTCCACCAGGGGCAGCAGCCACGGGGTGGGGTGGGTGGGGGGCACTGGAGATTGAGCCCAGGGGTACACTACCATTGAGCCACCCCCAACCCCAGACCCTTATTTTTAATGTTGAGGCAGGATCTTGCTAAGTTGCCCAGGCTGGTCTTGAACTTGCAGTCCTCCTGCCTCGTACTCCCAAACTGCTGGGATTATAGGTGTGCACCATCGCACCCAGCAGATTTAGGTAATTTTAAAGTTCAACTAAAGGATAAAGTCACAAAAGTTACCAAGAAATTTTCCTAAAAATATTTGAGTGGTGAAATGGAACTTGCCCTTCCAGACATTAAGCTTTAAACGTTTTAGGCTGAGGACAGGAGGCTCTGGTTCCGTCCAACGCTGCAAAAAAAAAAAAAATTGTTTTATAAAGACAAAACTAGAAGATAATATAGGCGATGTGTATTTCATTTCATTTTCAATAAAGTAACGAAGGAAGCATCAAAACGAAAATAGAAATAGATCTTTAAGTTTCTGTAAATCACAAAGCCCCATGAGAAAATGTAAGCTGCATGATAACACGTATTTGCAACATATGGGAAGAAAGATGGATATCTCATGGGTATTCATCTGTTTAACATTTATTGAGAGCTTGCAACGCTTGAGGCATTGTTATAAATGCTGGGGATTCAAAAATACATTAAATGATTAACATTTTCATAAGAGAAGGAGAAGAGCTTAATGGGAAGACGTGTGTTTCTAAAGGAAAAGACAAAAACATAGAAAAAGAATACCCAGCCTCCCTAATGATCGTGAGCATGCACATTAACTCAGCAACAAGAAAGAGCTTTTTCTTTTTGGTATCAAAGATTGAACTCAGGGGCACTTTACCAATGAGCAACATCCCCAGCCCAACCCTTTTTATCTTCTTATTTTGAGACAGGGTCTCATTATATTGCTGAGGCTGACTTTGAAATTACCGTCCTTCTGCCTCCACCTCCCGAGCCACTGGAATTATAGACGTGTGCCACTGTTACCAGCTAGAAAAGAATTTTCCTCCATAAAATAGTTTAAAAACTGTGGAATGGTGCAACTGAATTTTGATCCTTCAAGGGATAAATAGGTCATAATATTTTGGAGATGATTTGTTAATAGTTTTTTTTAAAAAAAAAAAACTTGAAATAATACATGTTTGATCCAGAAATTCTAGCTCTAGGACTTTAACCTGAGCAGGGAATCAAAGAGGCGGCCAAGTTTTATTGATGAGGATACTAATTACAGCATCGTCATCATCACCACACACACACACACACACACACAAATGGACTCAATCCAATGCCTTAGCATTTTAGAAATAGTTTAATAAATGAAGGTGCTCATACATAGTGGAATATTATGTATACATTAAAGACCTTTTTTTTTTCCCTAAGAATATTGAAAGAGGTGGTACTAAATGAAAAAAAATAGGATGCAGAACTATATAAATTTTAAAATCATGTGTTTAAAAGTCCACATTGTTGAAATACATGTATATATGAGGACCGAGCAGACCTGAGAAATATTTGGAGGTTCACAGCAGAGGGGTTAGTGTAGGGGAGGGGCCTCTTATATTTTAAAAAGTCTTAATTATTAGCATTTTGTTTTAAATGACTGTGAGAATAATGTGCTGCTTTGTAGATAAGAATTTCAGGTTTTTAATTACATCAGGTAGAAAGTACTATGAATACCAAATCCACACAAACACAAAATGGCATTATGATAATCAGGATTTTGAACTGTATTTTTGTTCCTTTTGTGTATATATATATATATATATACATATATATATAATACAACAAGTAATTGTAGCTTTTGTCGTGACAAGTAAGCAACCATTATTATAAAATGCGTGAAACATCAAGGTGACCCTACGAGTCACTTTTCTACCATCAGAGAGCCCTATAATTCAGGAAACAGGATAAACTCATTTTGAAGCGTTAGGTGAGGCCTGGGGTGTAGCTCAGCGGTAGAGCCCTTGACTAGCTCGCATCGTGAGCTCTGGGTTCAATCCGCAGAGCCATGAAAAACAAAACCAAATGAAACAAACAACACGATGTGAGTCGCATTCCAGCCCCTGTGCTCAGTATATTTTTTTGTCAACCTCCAGGCACCTTCTCAGGTGGAAGCACCTGTAAATTAGAAGCGGAAAGCAGTACAATAAATGATGCCTATTTAACTCTTGTTACCAGACTTTGGGGACATTAGTCTAGAATGTCTATTTTTGCATTAGAAGTTGGAGAAAAATATATTGTGCCTCGTATTTAAAAATGCAACCAGCTATGTATGTAAACATGGTCCGACCACTTGGGAAAACCGTTTGACAGTGTCTTATTCAACTGAACACACTCCTACCATGCGACACGGCCATTCTGCTCAGGGGTAAGAGAAAGGCAAGCATGTTCATCTGTGCGTATGTGGGAGTTCAGAGCAGCACGGCTCATCACAGCTCGGAACTGGAAACTTCTAAAATGTCCATTGATGGGAGAAGAGACAAATGGCAGTGTAGATCTGTCTCCGTGCTCCACTCCAAAGACAGAGAACAAACTGCTGAGACAGGACAATGTGGAGACTCCAGAAAATGGCCCAGAGGGAGGAAGGCAGAAACAAGTGTGTGTATGAGCTTCCAATTTCAGCACATTCTGGAAACGGTGAAACTAACCTTAGAGACAGAGCCCATTGGTGGTCACCTGGGCTGGGTGGGGTTGGGTGGGGCCTTGACTGCAGGGAGCATGAGGATCCTTATGGGTGATGGGGACCCTCTCTGTCTTGACTGTGGTGGTGACATGGACACACACACACACACACACACACACACACACTTGTCAAAATTCTTCCAACTGTCCACTTAAGATGGGTGGGTTTTATTGCATGTAAATTATACCTCAGCAAAATTGATTTTTAAAAAGGGAATTTATTCCGTAGAGGGCCAATTACTTAATTAAGAATTGAGATGGGCTGGGGCTGGGGCTCAGCGGTAGAGCGCTCGCCTAGCACGTGTGAGGCCCTGGGTTTGATCATCAGCACCACCTAAAAATAAATAAATAAAATAAAGATATTGTGTCCAACTACAACTAAAAAATGAATATTTCTTTTAAAAAAAGATTTGAGATGGTGACACGAGAGCTTGCAGCTTGAGGCCCCCCGAGTGTGGGCCCTGAGGCAGGTCCTACACCCAGGACGCTGGCCCTGACACTTTGCTGACTACAGATGCCTGATGTGTGAGGAGGTCGGGGAGGGAGGCAGAGAGAGGGAGAGAGAGGGAGGGGACCGTTACCTAGACGAGGTCTTGCCATGTGCTGTTTTAAACTATGTCCTTACTGGGTCCCGTGCTGGGCTCCCTCCCAGGGACAGCTGGTCTAGCTCCATATGGGTCTCTGCAGAGCGTATCACGGCTGTGCCACCAGCGATCAGCCAGTCCTGATTGCATTTTAGGAGGTTTTTCCACTTTTTTACAATTACTGACACTCAGCCCCACATGAGGAGGGGCTCCGTAGAGCAGAACTGTCTAAGCCCCTCCCAGCAGCCTGCGGGTCTCCTGGAGTGGCTGGTCCTGGCCCTGCCCCTGTGGCCGTGCCCCTGTGGCCGCCTTTCCCCTTGGGCTTTGGATGGAGTGCTTAGGTCTCTGAAAAGATCCATTATTTAGCTCAGAGGCAGCTGCCACCAGTCCCCTTCAGGGGACCATGGGACCTCACTCCTATGTCTGCATCGAGCCTGGTCATTCCAGGGGCCTTGAAGTCAGGGCTCCTTGGGGGGCCAGAGTCCAAGCCCCTGCCCCAGGTACCCTCTTCGTTAAATGTTCCTGCTTATCCCCCCACGCCCCAGGAAGGCCTTCCAGAACCCACCACGAGGCAGCTAGGCAGCTCCCTGGGGGAGGGACATTGCTCCATTTCAGAAGGGACAGTCTCAACCTGGATTTTTACCACATCCACATCCACGTTGGCTTCCCACGCCCAGAACAGTCTCCTGGACCTCCTGCGGTGGCATCTGGGACCTGCCAAGGTGAACAGGTCTGAGCCGTGTGAGGGACTTGGGGTCATGCTGTCAATCGGCAGACATTTACCTGACCCACGTCAGCCGTGTGTCAGGCCAGGCAGGGTGGCTTGAGAAGGAGGAGAATGAGGTTCTCGACTAGCTTTGCAGCCTCAGGAAAGCCACCTAGTGCCCTCCTGTCCCTCCCCACCCACTCCACTGTGCAGTCGGCCCTGTACATTTGGTGATCTTCATGGATCATCAAGGTTCCTTTCAGGCCCCAATCACCAGGGCCCTGCTTCTCCTCTCCCAGAACAGGAGGCCCTTCCCAAACTCAGAGGTCCTCATTCTGTCCTGCCTGGACGTCTGAGCTGGGCTCCCCACAACACCGGAAGATAAATCTTCTGTGAGGGGACGGGCAGGGGCTCCGCAGGAGTGATGGTGGCTGGGCCACTCAGCTCAGGGTCCTCTTGGTGGCTCCTGTGACCACTGTTGGCAATTGCCTCCAGCACTCTGGAGAAGGGGTCTGCTGAATTCTGGTCCCTTGGGGAGGGACACTGATGTGTCACTGGTTCTGCCAGGGGAAGGGGCCTCTGCACTGTCGGAGACAGACAAAATCATGCCCCAGTTAAGGGAATCAAGAAAGATGTCATTCTGTGGTGGCCACTGTAGTAGGGAAAAAGTCCAGTGTACCGAGGTGACCTGCCGTCTTAGGGCAGAACGAGGGGGCAGGGAGGGGGCTCAGGCAGAGTCAAGTGAAAAGTGACAGAGATCGAGGAAGGGTCGGAGTGTGATCAGTGTCCCTGTGATTGGGCCTCCCGGTCAGCGAACAGACGGGAATCAAAGTGAGGCTCCTACCTTCCCCTAGAGACTGGGAGCGGAGGCCTTCTGTGTCCCGGGGACCGCATGTCAAAGGAATGGCTCTCAGGCCCCCGAGGAAGATGCTCCTGGGTCACAGGAGATACCGAGGTACGTCTCTCAGGGACAAAGAGAGGATCTATGATTGGAAGTTTGTAAAATGAGTGCTCTAAGAAAAGGGAGGTCAGGGCCCATCCTCAGGTATGGGCTGGAACAACCGCTAAACTCTTTGGGGAGCCCTGAGCTTTCCCAGGGACTCAAAGGGAGCGGGGTCATCCTGTGGACACCGCCCGAGGCTCCTGAAAGCTGTGCCAGAGCCTGGTGTTTGGGGGGGGGGGGGACGGGTGTCGCATGGAACTGTTCTTACAAGATGATTCAGATCACTTCCAGTTCTCAGGCAGGATACGAGCTTATCTTCCTCTGTGCCGAGCTGGGGGTCTTCAGATGGGAAGGTCTTAGAGGGAATCTGCTTCTGGGTCCTTGACTTCCTTCTGGGCCTCCTTCCTCCCAGGTCACCTCTCACACTCCTTGACCTTCACGTGTCCTTCACAATGCTCTTCTCCCACTTCACTAAAGAGATGCCGTCCGGGCCCATTCAGGATTCTACTGGGTGGAAAAACTTGGGTGGCACAATCAAGGGATGTTTGAGGTATCGGCATGAGTGCTGAGGAATTAGATGACTCTGACACGGGGAACAAATCATTTTGCAAGTCAGATGGTTTCCAGTTTTTATTTTCAACATTTTAAAAATTAAAAAGTAGGTCTGAGGACGTAGCTCAGCGGTAGAGCATCTGCCTAGCATTCGCAAGGCCTGGAGTTCAATCCCCATAAACACAAAATAGAATAAGATAAAATAAAAAATGGTTTGAATTGAGATTATTTTGTGATTTTTTTTTTTTTGCATCCAACAGGATTGAAGAACTTGGAATCACTGTAAAAAAACCTGAGTTCCATGCATTCAGTACCCATATCTATAGAAATTAAAAATAGGATGCTAATTCCTATCTTGTTCTAGCAGTTAATAATATAATTAAATGTTAAATGAGAGGGAAAATGCTCTAAATACATTAAGATACACTTCCAATTAAATTTAGCTTTTTGTGGCTAATATAAGTATAATATAATATAAGTATATTGATAAAATAAATAATATCAAAATCTGTAATACCCGGGCTATATTGCTTTGGGTGCTTACAGTGATTGTAGTTGGCAAATAATCTAAGAGGAAAGTTTGTCAGAGCCTATGGCCACAGTGAATTAAGATAAAATCTTAGCATTTTAATTTATATATACTTTGGTTTCAAAGAACCATGGAAGAATCATTCAAGGTCACTGTAAGACTTAGCAACATGAAAATATACGAGGACAAGATGACATGGAAAGATATCAGGATAAGATCATATGGAGAATGTAGACGTGGTGGTGCACCCTGTAATCCCAGAGGTCAGGGAGGCTGAGGCAGGAGGATCTCGAGTTCAAAGCCAGCCTCAGCAACAGTGAGGTGCTAAGTCACTCAGTGAGACCCTCTCTCTAAATAAAATACAAAATAGGGTTGAGGATGTGGCTCAGTGGTCGAGTGCCCCTGAGTTCAATCCCCGGTACCAAAAAAAAAAAAATTGTATGGAGAATAAAAGTTGCAAGGGGAAAAGGAATAACAAAAATATCTAATAAACAGTGATGGACACCAAGGTTCGATTCTACTGGTTTTATTTAAAAGGATGGTGTAAATTTTCTTTTCAAATATCAGTATTGAAAATATGACATTGGCGATGAGATATGAATCACATCCTGCTTCTTTGCACTTTTGATGAAACATTTTAGAAAACAGCTTTGAAATGCGCAAGGCCTACAAGGTGGCTTTCTGGAAACCATCCCACTAGATGGGGAGGGAGGGGGTAAGCAAACTGTGGCCCTCTGGAGTTCCTGAGAGCTGAGAGGAGTTTTTACATTTTTTAAATGACTGGGGGGGAAAAAAGGAAAAAAGACTATTTCATGACATGTACAAATTATATGCAATTCAATTTTTGGCGCCCAGAGTTAAAATGGAATCGGAACACAGCCACACTTGTTATTTTATGTACTGTCAGCACGTGCCTTATGGTTCTATGGCAGAGTTGAGAAGTTTCACGGGAGCAGGCATGGGCAGCAAATTCTGAGATAGTTGCTATCTGGATGTTTTCAGGAAGCCTCTGCTCCTGACTGTGGCTAAATCTGGGGGAAAAAAAAAAAGCGCTGTTTGGACAAAGTGATCTCTGAGTTCTGTTCCACCTCTAAAGATTTGAGAAGTCTGAGAAAGCAATTCACACCCAGGTGTTAATGATCGATACCTGCCAGGAGTACCTGTCTTTTAAAATGACCCTGGAGGAAGCAACACCCGTAGGGCACAGGGGTGAGGTGGCTTGGCGGGGGACATTTTGGTGAGGGGCTCTTCCCAGCGTTGGTCCCTTTCAGTGTTTGTGCAAGTCAGTCTGTCCAGTTAGAATACCTGCCAGTGCCCCAGAAGTTCATCCTGGCCCATTCCACAAACTTCCCAGAAGCCTTGGGAGGGACCAGGCCCAGGGCTTAGGCCAGCCCACCCAGGGTGCCAGGCTCCACGGCAGGACGGGGCCACACATCTGCTCTCCACCCACCCTGTCTTTGTAAACCTCATCTCTTGTGGGTCTCACGGGAGGTGCCAAGTGAGTTCCAGGCAGACAGGGACAGGCCACAGCGTCCAGGCCCTCCAGGTCCCCCAGAAAGAAACGGTCTGGCCCCATCCACTCCAGTGGGCTGTGCTGTGTGGTTTGGGCCAGAAGGAGGCACATCAAGAGCGTGGAGGGGAGGGCTGGGTGATCAGGGTCCCTCTGTCCTCTCCAGCTTGCCCTGGCCAGGCTCTGTGCTGTGCCTTCCCATGGGTCAAGCATGACCAGCTGTCCTTGGTGAGGGGAGCTTTGAGCAGCGAGGCAGCAATGGCAAAGCCAGAGCCTCCCGGAGCCCCTGGTGGGTTCTAAACGGAGGCCACCCACTTTCAGGAATCTGGAATTCTCTCTCAAGTCTCCTGATTTTCAAATGTTGGTCATTCATTCCAGAAATAAAAATAAACACTGAGTTGGCCTCAAAAAACACACCCACGGGTCCAATTTGGCCCCAGGTTGCCGGTTTGAGACTTTTGGGACGCTGGCTGGGGGGGCTTGTCACCCAGCCTCTAAGCATCAAGCTTCATCTCCAAAGCCCGGAACAGGCCTGGACTTTGCAGGTGTCGGGAGACTCAGCCCCTCTTCCAGTGAGAGGGTCAGATGCGCTGGGACCATAAGTGTCCCTCCTCCTGGCTTGGCAGCTCTGCAGTGTCTCCTGATGACCGAGGGGACCGAGGCTGGTGGGCTGCCGGGTCTGCTCGCGATGCATCCTCTGCTGCTTCGGGGAGCGGCTGGACTCGCCGGGTCCTGGGCGGTGGCACCCGCGCTCTGCCAGTGTAGGTGGCCCCTCCACCCACCTAAGGAAGCCTCTCAGACCGGAGGTGCTCAGCGCCCCACAGACCCAGACCCCGGGGAGGGGGCGGCTGCGGAGATGGTGACGATAAACTCATCGCACTCACAGCGCCCAGGTCGACTTTCCGGGCTTCGCGTGGGCGTTCCTCTCTTAGAGGAAAATCGGAGCCCTGGAGGGGATCCGGAGAAGGGTCCATCCTCTCCCCCTCCCCTGGTGCCAGGCTGGTGCTGGAGGCCCGAGGGCGGTGGCAGAGCGAGGGTCCCGGTTTCCCGGGTCTGGGTTTGAGTTTTGGATCTCTTGTCACTTGTCCCCCCTAGATGACAGAGATAATGACAGTAGCTGCCACAGAGGCCTGGTGGAAGGGGAGGAGAGGGGCTGGAGCAGGAGCAGGATTTATGTTTCACAAATTACATGAAAACTGAAGGCAATGCAGGAGTAACTGTTGGTTCTAAGCAGGCGGCACAGACACTCTGCCTGGGGACACCGCCCCAGGCTGGCTTTCTGATCACGCCTGGTCTTTTCATTTTGCTTGATCAAAAAGTGATACGCTAGGGCTGGGGATGTGGCTCAAGCAGTAGCGTGCTCGCCTGGCATGCGTGTGGCCTGGGGTTCGATCCTCAGCACCACATACAAACAGAGATGTTGTGTCCGCCGAAAACTAGAAAATAAATATTAAAAAAAAAATTAAAAAAAAAAGTGATACGCTAAAGGGTGCCAATATTCAGAGGTGTCACTCGGTCTCCCAGACCCAAGGGGCTCTTTTGTCCCCCAGGAGGACTTGGGCCCCTTTGGCTCAGGACACAGGGAGAAGGACACCAGGGGTGGTGTCTGGGACCCTCAGAAAACTGACCTGTCCTGGACCAGGGTGGGGAGGGGCTGCCTGGGGAGAGCGGAGGAGGGGCAAGGCGGAGCCCCTTCCTTGTGTGAAATTGGGGCAGGAATGGGGGAGATGGTGACATCATTTACAACTTTTTAAAACCTTTGTGGGACACAGATGTTCAGGCTGTAGCGGGCCTATTTATAGAAACATGTCAAAGGAAGAGCAAACCTACCTCTCCACAGAGACAGTTAACCCAGACCTTCAGAGGCTGCGCGTACACTGCAGAACCTTTTCCTTAGCGGGCATGTGTGCCCGCCTGGTGGCTCCTCATCCCAACCCGCCCTGTAATGGCCAGGCCAGGCCACGTGACAAGGTGGACCTCAGGACCAGTTTCGGGGGTCTCCGCTGGGACTTAGCGGGGTTGGGTCAGCGAGACCCCCTCTTCTCGTTGGAATCAAGCCCTTGGTGTTTCCATTTTCCACTCACCTTCATAGAGTCAGACCATGTGATTAGATAACCGCACCCAGCAGCACGGTTAGGAAGGTGGGTGGCAGACGGGCAGCAGCTCCCACCCGCGCAGACCACGTGGGTGATCCAGATTCAGCGCAGGAGGGGACCTTGAGGTGTGTCTTGTGCGGAACAAAAGCGCCAGGCCTTTGAAAGGTGCTCCCGGGGAAGTGGAGGACTGCTCCTCCCGACCCATTTTCAAGCATTTATTGAACTTCTGCGGGGAGCCAGATTCTCCTTGGGGTGCTGGGGTGCTGGGGTGCGGTGGGGAGGCAACAGCCCCCGCCTGCTGGAGGTGCGTTCCTGTCTGTTTCCTGTATCTGTACAGTCCCCTTCCTTGGGATGCGAAAATCAGTCACTCCGGCACCAAGACCCTCGTTTACTGTTCAGCCAATATCTACTGGTGGTGCCAGCCACTGGGGGGTCAGCACCACGTCTTACCGCCCTCCCCCCGGGCATCCCTGGAGATGAGCAGAGAACGTGACATGTAGTAGGTGCTCAAGAAACACTGGTTAGGTTGTTTTGAAAAGACATGGGGTGGGGGGGTTACAGTTCAAGAAAAGAGAGGGCAGGAGGATTCCCTGGGGGTTAGGGTTGGGACATCAATATGAACTGGGCTCGGCTACTGGGCTCGGCTGATATATATATAAATAATTGAACAGATAGAGGAACAGAGGCAAATCTCCCCTGAGGAAATACATCAAATATTTATGGAGAAGCTTTGCCCTTCAAGGGGTAGAGTGCAGTTCCCCACTCCTTAGGGGTGGGCTGTGCAGCCTGGGTTCCTTCCAGAGAGTTCAGTATGGTACAGCGGGTGGGGGCGGGGCAAGAGTGACCACAGTGGACAAGCGTGGCCCTGGCAGGAGGTGACCGGTCTCATTCACCTGCACACCTCATGGGTTAGAAGTCGGGACAATGGCTCTTCAGCTCCAGGGACCCTCCTCCTGTCCCAGGACCTCCGTCAGAGTGTGAGTGACAAAAATATCAGACAAGTCAGGCTGTCCTTATTTTTGATCGTGATGGTGGCTTTGAGAAATGAGCAGTCTGGTGCTGGGGAGGAAGGGCCTGCAGGCAGCAGGGACAGCAGGAATCACAGCAGGCACTTCAGGGACCCACGACCCTGGGGCTGGTTTCCCTGGGGTGAAGAGGCGGGGCCTGTCCTGCCACTCATCCCCCCACACTGACATTGCTCTCTTTTCCCCCCCAGCTCTGAGCTGCCCCCACTGCCTCAGTTCCTGGGGTCCCTGCCAGCTCTGCGGCCGCCACCCCGGACACCTGGGCCCCGGGAACACTGGGATTCAGAGGAGCCTGCCCTGTCCTCGATACCTTCCACCCAGGACCGCCGGGCTGTGAGCTTCCTGAGGACGAGGGCCTGTCCTCTGGCACCAGGGCGTCCCAGTGGAACCGGGCCTAAGGGTGCCATTAGACTTTCATGGAATCAGTGTTCTGGAACTCAAGGACACAGGACTCTACACAGTGGGAAGTAATGTCCTTTTTAACTCGGTGCCTGTCTTCTCATGACAGCTAGGAGCTCCTCCAGGTGGGGGTGAGGACATCTTCCCTCCTCTGCCTCTCGGCTGTTTTGGCGTATGGCCAGGAAGGGGCAAATCCTCGGCTCAGACCTGAGCAGACAAATGTATCCATCAAGAGTAGCAGTGTTGCTTTATTTTAGAATCATTTTCAATTTATAGCAAAAGAAGATAACAGTTTTCCACTTGCAATAGCAATACAGGTGTCCTTTAAATTGATTTTATTTATCTATCTATCTATCTATCTAGCACTGGGTATTGAACTCAGGGGCACTCGACCACTGAGCCACATCCCCAGCCCTATTTTGCATTTTATTTAGAGTCAGGTTCTCACTGAGATGCTTAGCACCTTGCTTTTGCTGAGGCTGGCTTTGAACTTGTGAACCTCCTGCCTTAGCCTCCCGAGCTGCCGGGATTACAGGTGTGCCCTACTGCATCCGGCAGGTTTTCAATTTTAATACAATTTCAGATATAAAAAAAGGTTTTAAGCATAATACAAAGAATTCCTAGATGTTCTCTCTCTTTCTGTGGTACTAGGGATTAAACCCAAGGATGCTTTGCCACACAGCTGTATCTCTAGACCTTTTTATATTTCATTTTGAAATAGGGTCTCCCTCAATTGCCCGGGCTGGCCTCGAACTTTCGATCCTCCTGCCTCAGTCTCTCGAGTCTCTGGGATTAGAGGAGAGTGCCACCCTGCCTGGCTGTCATGTCTCCTTGGCTCCTTTAGTCCAAAACAGTTCTTGAATCTTTGTATTCTGTGACGTCATCATGTTTGAACAGTACATGCCGATGTTTTGTAAAATGTCTGAAGATTCCTTTAAAAATAAATTTATGTTTAAAAAAAAATTAAAAAAAAAAATCTGTTTTAAAAGCAGCAGAAGGGGCCATGAGTTTGGGAGCAGAGGGTGACTGTCATGATCTTGTGACAAAGAATGTCACTTTAATTGGATGTTCAGGCAAGTTGGGGCGTTGCTGACCCCGAGTTATTTCAGTATCTCTATTGAAAGAAAAACCACGTAACGAAAAGAAGACACGGTCCAGGGCTAAGGCAATGAGTTGAGGACTGTCCCAGGCCTGGGTGGGGGCTCATCTCACCCAGCAGAGGAGGGTGCTGGGCTCTCCCCTGGGTGCTGTTGGGGCCTGGGAGGAGATGTGCTTGTGCAAGGAGGTGCCTGTAAGTCCCAGCTGCAGGTGCCGGATAACCTTGACAGAGAGGAAAGCCTGTCCAGGGGGCGGGGACAAGTGGGGACACCAGTGAGCTGGAACGAAGGGTGGGCTCTCGGGGTCATTATGGGGCAGGGCTCCAGAGTCATCACCCCCACCCTTGAGAGTTCCCGCAGCCAAGGAGCCTCAACATGAGCACAGGGGCCTGGCTACTGTGGCCTGGACTACCTCTCCCCAGGGCAGGTGGCCTGGGGACAGAGGCCATGGTGGGTAGCCTTGCCTGGCTCTAGATCCCAGAAGGGCCCTCTTCCCCGACCCTCTGGAACTGGGATGGACCCTGGGGCACTTGATCACTGAGTTACAGCCCAAGCTGTTTCAGTCGTATTTTTGAGAAAAGATCTCTAAGTGTCCAAGGCTGGCCTTCAGGTTACCATCCTCCTGCCTCAGCCTCCCGAGTCGCTGGGATTACAGGCGTGTGCCACTGCACCAGGCTCAGCGGGCCCTCTGAAGGGCTTGAGAATCCTGCCAGAGGGTGAGCTTGAGCCTGAGTTCTCGTGGGGCCCCTGCCAGAGACAGATCCCGTGCTGGGGCTGCAGTTACTGGGGGCAGGTGCTCTCTGTCCTATGCTGCAGCACTTGCCCCACCTTTTTGGGTTGTCCAGCAGGTGGGAGGAACGGGGGCCAAAACAGGAAGGGCAGAGCTAGCTGCAGGACCTTCGGGCACTGGGGAGTGGAGGGTGACTGTCATGGTCACATGGCAAAGGAAGTCTCTGTGTCCTCGACATTCAGGAGAGTTGGGGGGCTGCTGACTCGTTATTTGAGGGTCTCCTATTGGATGAGAGCCACCTGGACCCGCCTGGACGCCAGGAGCGGAGGCTTGGAGCGGGGTCAGGGCGATGGATTCTGGAAGAGGGAACTGGGTGGCCCTGGGCGAGTGTGGACGTGGGTCATTTTCCTTCTCCAGCTGTGTGAGGGGGTCAAGGTGTGGGCAGTGAGGCCAGCCAGGGCTCCAGGGCAGGGCACTCGGAGGCAGGGGAATGCTCCTGAGCTGGTCCTTCGGGACCAAATACTTCTCAGCAGGGTCCCTGCCCCAGGGCACAGGTGCCCTACTCCTTTGACTTAGGGGGTGGCCATTTGGAGGTGTGGTGGCCTGGAAAGAGAGAGCAGGACTGGCTGCCATCCTGGGGGGCTGGATTCCCTCCCCAGGAAAGCATCCCCACCCCCTCCTGCCCATCCCGCCCCCACCCTGCGGCCACTTCTCGGGCTCAGAAGGGGGTGGACACAGGTGGGGGTGGACACAGGGGGTGGACACAGGTGGAGATGGACACAGGTGGGGTGGACACAGGGCTTCCTCAGGCCCTGCTGCCCATTCTTTCCCTTGTCTGCTCGGATCCCCTTCCCTCCTCTCCCTCCCCCGCCCGTCTCTGCTGTCTTCCTTGGTTGCTATTTTGGTCCTTCCTCCATGATGATGGCGAGGGTGAGCCTCTTTTCATGTCAGGATGCAGAGCCCCGTCGAGCTGGTAAACAGCTGAAGGATGTGGTGGGAGATGAACTTTCCACTGAGGCGACTCTGAACTCAGCTCTCCCTTCATGGGGCTCCCCTGCGCCGCCCTGCTCTGGAGACCCCGTCCCATCCTCAGCAGGCCAGGCGGCCCAGAGGGGCCCCCTGAGCGGACACGCAGGTGCCCATCTCCTCTGCCCACCTCCAGAGCTGTCCAGGGAGTCTCTGAGAGGAAGAGGAAACCACAGATGGGAGATGGGGAGGGGGTGGAGCACGGCAGGTGTACCTCGCAGGTGAGGTCTCCAGGGACAGGGATGGGTACCAGCAGGACGGGGAAGGGGAGCCCGGGCCTGGGCTCTCCCCCCATCCCCCAGAGCTCCTGGGGCTCTCCAGGCATCTGAGGGTGCAGGGGAACCACGGGGCCTGCGGCAGGGCACATGGCTGCCCAGCAGGGCATGCAGTCAGCGGGCAGGGCAAGAGCTCCCTGGGCCCGTCCCACCCTCGGGGGGAGCTGTGGTCCTTCCTCCACGATGAAGGGGGAGACTCCGAGCCTCGGTTTCCTCAGCTGTAAGATGGGATCACACAAGGCTGGTGTCCATGCCGTGCCCCCATCTGAAGTGGAGCGAGGACTGGGACGGCAGCTGCTGCTATTAACGTCACCGCCGTCCCCTCCCCCAGGGCTGGAGGCTGCATGCTGGGAAGTCATCTGTCTGCACTCTGCATCCTGGGAGCCTTCACTAACCCGTCCCTCATCTCATCCCCAGTCCTGGCCACCTGTGCCCCATGGCCACCTGTGCTCCGTGGCCACCTGTGCTCCGTGGCCACCTGTGCTCCGTGGCCACCTCCAATCTGGCCTCTGTTCCTCAGGCTCCTGCCCCTCACACTGCTTCATGAAAAGAGCTTTGTCCTAGCAGGTCACTCCCCTGCCCCAGAAACTGCTCGTCACTCCCAAGTGCCCGGGTCCTTCCCTCCCGTACCCTTTCTCCCGGGCTCCGGCAATGAGCACCATCCTGTGTCACAGAGGGAGTTCCTGAGATGGGGACCTCAACTCGGGATGAGTGGGTTCCATGACAAACGTCACAGAGACGAGTTTGAGGACGTGCCAGTCGGGAGCCAGAGGTTCACCCAGAGAAGCGGAGATGCTGGACGAGAGTGCGGCCACCTGAGCGCCAAAGCCCCGGGCCCACTCCCGGCTCCTCTGTGAAAGGAGACTCGGGAAGGGGAGGGTCCCGGAAGGCACGAGGGGTCGGCGTGGGTCTGGTGGTCACAAGATGGTTTATGGAGTCCTCACAGTTCTCAGGATCCTTGATAGATGTCCCCCCAGAAATTGGGGAGTGACGGGGCTGGAGGAGAGATGTGTGTGGGAAGAAAGGTGTCAGGACTGTCTCACAGTGCTGCTAGGTTGACGTGAGAGTCCCTGAGAACGTCCTTCACGCTCCATCCAGCAAACTCTGCGCACCCTTCAATGGCTTGCCAGTGTCCCCCCTTTCATCACACCTTCCCCTCTGACTGCACAACCTCCGGCGCCACGTGGTGGAGCCCCGTCTGCTGTGGAGGTCCTACGGGCTTGAGCGGCACGGCACGTGGGGTGGACCTTGAACACATTGACGTTACTTTTCAGGATCCGGAGGAAGTTCTCTGAGCCTGAGTGTGTGGACACAACCCTGTGTTTTTAATAGGAAAGAGGGACAGCAGAGGTGTGCAAGCCTGTTTGTAAATCAGCCAATGCATTTACTGGAGTGCGGTGGGGCAGGGGAAGGGAAGGGTAGGGAGGCGGTGAGGACGAGAGCATCCTGCCGTGGGTCCTTGGTGTTGCAGGTTTGAGCCCCTGTGGAGTATTTCCCACTTAAAAAGAGGGAGGGAGGGACGGCAGGCGAGGAGAGGAGAGACAGGGCAGGAGGCTCCATGGGGAGGAGTGGTGTCCTCAGTGGCTCTTTTCTTTTTGCTGCTGAGCAGACACCAAAGTTCGTGTGGGTTAAACGTGCCCATGATGCACCCTCACTATGCCATGCAGGGTTTCACATTTGGGTTTCTGAACTAGGTAGAAAAGTGATGCTTCCCACCAAGCTGTGTGGCTTCTGGCTAGTTGCTTAACTTCTCTGGGACTCAGTTGACTTATTTATAAAGAGAGGAGATGATACCTTCTCAGAGTGCCCTTATGACATAATGCCTGCCGGTCACATGGTAAAGGCAACCTACCTGATCACTGTCACCCCCACCACCAATCTGTGGTGACATACTGCAGTCATCCATCTCTGTCAGTCCCCTCCAGATTGTAAACTCCCCAAAGGTAAGAGCCAGGCTTCATTCCTCTCTGTGCCCTCAGGGCTCAGCACAGAGTCTGGCTCTGTGTGGGTACCCAGGTCGTGACCCCAAGCCCCACATCCCGGAGTGCACCGTGGGGCTGTGCTATTGGTAGACAGATAGGCCGCTGTCTCCAAATAGATAGGCTGAGGCTCTGGCTGGGCCCCTCAGCATGGCTCTAATGCCACAGGGACAGGAACAAGTTTCCATCAGAAGAGGCAAAGTCAGTGCTCAGATTCTGAAGTTAGATGTCCTGTATTTAAATCTTGAGCTGTGTGACCTTGGGTGTTTTACTTACCCCCTCTGAGCCTTAGTTCTATGGCTTTCAAAACAGGGTTGGTATAAGAATTGACTGTCCCCAGCCTCAGTTCTTGCTGTCTTGAGCTCATCACTCCCGCTGGCTTGGAACGCCTCCCTCTCAGCTTGGGTCACTACTGCCTGTTCAGCCTGCAGGACCAGCTCAGGCATGGCCTCCCAGGGTGACCCTTTCTGGATTGGCCACCCCCAGCTCCAGTCGGGCCAGTGCTTCCCTGGAACCTCCTTCTCTCCCTGGACTAGCAGGGCTGGGTGAGCTCACAGCTGGGATATTGCCCATTCCCACAGCAGGGATTCACCTGCCAGGTTCACCTAACCTGAACCTGTGCGTTTCCTCCCCCGGGTTCTTGAGGCATCCTGATCCTTGGGGGCTCCTGAGGGAGCAGAAGAGCCACCTGCTCGCTTCTCAGCTCCCCTGCCAGCCGGCAGCTCCCAGTGTCAGTCAGAGCCTACGGGACACCACGTATCTGGGTTTCCCAGTCCCGGCTCTGCCTGGCACATGCTGGTTCACTCAGGAGCAGGTCGTGGAGATGGGGAAGGGTCTTTCTGGGTGCAGCGCCCATCGCTGTCCCAGGAGAGGAGATGTCTCCAAAGAGGGGCTGGAGGAGTTCCCAGAGAGACGGGGACTGGAACAGCTGGTTCTTGGCGTATGTGAGGGGAGACTTCAGCCCCAGGCAGCCGAGGGCATCGAGGTTCACTTAGGAAAGTAGGTGGTCCCCAGGGAGAGTGGGCCAGGTCCAGAGGGAGGCGCGCAGGGGCTGTTGACCGTTCACAGAGGGAAGTTGCTAGGGTGGACTGGAAGTGGAGCCCGGACAGAGCTGCATAGTTTCTGGCCAGTTTTCCCGGCACTTGCCTGGTGCCCTCATGTTCTAAGGGCATGGGTCAAGGTCAGGGCCAAGGGCTTGCCGCTCAGGAGTGGCCATGGTTTGTGGGCGTGTTCTGCATTTCAGAGGTTCGCTGGTGTTTCCTGATTTTAACACTTTGGGGGCACTTCCTTTGAGACTCAGTCTGTCCCTCTAGTCCCAAATTCCTATCTCATCATCTTCCATAGGCCTTGTGGTCACCCTCTGGACCTCAGTTCCCTTACCCCGCCTCACCCTGTGTCCCCAGACTGTCGAGGGAGTGGAGGGGCAGGGGACATGTGTCAGGGTTTGTCCTTCTCTGGCACTGTGTGCCTGGGGGTGTCTCTGCTGAGGCGGGCAGCTCTGGGGAGGTGGGAGAAGTGGACCCAAAGGTTTTTGAGGTCCTTCTGAGGGTGGGGACAGGGCAGAACTGGGACTCTGCTATTAACTCAGTGACCTGGACAAGTCACTCTGCCTCCAAACCTCAGCGTGTCTCTCTTTCCCTCCCCTTCCTCCTTTTAAGGAGATCTCTCGCTCATCGCCATTGGTCTACCAATGAGAGGGGACACTCATTCTCAAACTTCTGACCCTCTCCACCACCTGGAGTTGCGCTCTCCTGCTGTGCACCCCTACAGACAAATGTGCAGCAAGGAGAGACTCAGAGATGTTGTGTGGCTTGTCCGAGGACACACAGCCAGGACAGGCTGGAGCAGGGCATTCAACCCGGTTGTGTAACACAACAGGTTTTCACCCGGACTCCTCCGCGGGAGACCGGCCCCGCCCACCGCAGCCGTGGCTCCTCCCCTAGGAATCCCCCGCTGGCCCAGGGGGGCCCATCAGAGGAAACCGCATCCTGTGACGGTTGCCCTGGGGAGCGCCTGCCTTCTCTCCACCCCTGGGACCCAAACGGAAGGCAGGCCCCGCCCCGCTGCCCAGCGCAGGCATCCTTGGCCCTGTCCCCTCCATCCCCACTGCTGGCCGGGATCACACCCTCTGAGTGGACAGAGGGCTGCAGTCCTGTCCCCACCAGCCCAGCTCCACCCCTCCTGGGCGGTGTGCAGTCCCTCGGCCAGACATCAACCCCGCAGCTTGCCAGGGACGCAGGGGGACTCTTTCAGCACAGCACCTGTGTCCCTCCCAAACATCCTCCACGGTGCCGGGCCACCGAGGGTTTCCAGCTCACTCACACGTCGTCGTCGTTGCTTAAATGGTCAACAGCTGCCTCTTGCTTGGCCCGCACCCAACACCCACTGCGAGCTGCGCCCACGCGCAGAGCACCCTCCCCCCACACCAGCACCGTCGCCCTAGAAGGTGTGCCTTCTGCCGGTGGCAGTGCCTCTGGACCCTGGAGCAGGCTCAGCTCACCTCATACACGGCAGCTGGGGGGTACTGGGGGTGGGCGTGAGGGGGTTGGTGGCCCCTAAGCCACCGGCAGGCAGAGGTGGGGGACCAGAGCTGGGACAGCTCCCTTGCCCTTGGGGGGACAGTCCTAAGACCCGGTACTCAGCCGGGTACTTGCCCACAACATCAGCGTGTTCAAGAACACTTTCTCGGTCCTTCCCTCTGTCTTCCTCCGCCTCTCGCTGGTGTCCCCTGGACACTCTCTAGATAAAGGCCCCAGCTCGACTCTCCTGATCTGCGGTGACCCCACGCACACACGCATGCTCCCACGCACATAGTTGGGCCTGGCCAAGGTCAAGGACTGTTAGAGTCTGTAAACAAGTCAAAATAACACCTGGCATTTTGCCAGGGGAATGTAGAGTTGTAAACAAGTCTGGATGGTGCCTGGCAAAATGCCAGAGGGAGTGGTTTGAGAAGTAACAAAAGCGAGCCATTAAGTGTGGAGATTCCTTATTGGTTGACTGATGTATCTAGTTTATGCTAATTAGATAAGCTGTGTGGAATGTATAAATACTGCTCCTGTCCTGCAATAAACGGCTCCCACTCCTGCTGTGTCAACGTACACAAGTTATTTGTCACCCCCCCCCTGATTATTCTGCTGCAGCCGTACTCCGGCAAAGGACTCCTCACTCCACGTCCTGGTTTCATTCAGCATTTCAGTTTAATCTCAGGATCATCAGCACAGGACGCCAAAGGCCTGGCTGAGCCTCTCCAGGCTGCCTGGACACGTGTGGCTCTCAGCGGGGCGCTGCATATTCTCTGGTTCACCCGGGGCTTGGTGCAGTCTCTGGGCCCTTCCTGAAAATCATCTCTGTTCCCCTCCCCCATGGGGACTGGGCCCCCAAGTTCTCATAAACCATAAGAAGCTCAGAATAAGGATCAGCTGTCCAGGGATGGGCACAGCAGAACCGTCTGGGTCCGTGGTAGTCTCAGAGGCAGGACTGGCCCCGGGGCCCTGGCTCGTAGGTGGGACGCATGGTCATCCTGCTTGCTGACAGCTGGCGGAACAGTGCAGTGACCACAGCGAGTGAGGGCCTGGCTCAGCCAGTGTGTGTGGCTGGCACCCACCTCTCAGGTGCTGTGCTCAGCCATCCCAGTCAGGGCCTCTCTGGGTGGCATCAGGATGAGCCCTTTCTGCCAGTCTTAGTACCTCTGAGCTACCTGAGGCTCAGGAAATCAATGCCCCGACACCCAAGGGTGGCAGGGGCTTTAGGATCACCCAGCACCACCCTCCAGCAGCTGCAGAGAGATGGCCCAAGCCCTGCTTGTTCACCCTGAGGGGGAGCCCACCCTCCGGGGCCGCCCCCATCAGGAGCTACTGTTTGGGGCCGTGTGGGCAGTCTGCTGGATGGACGGAGACTGCGGGGTTCCGGGGTGTTCCCTTCCACCTCCCCAGGGAAGGCCTTGACCCCTGGGATTGATGGAAGGCAGGGAGAGGGGAGCAGGAGGGCCGAGAGGGGCCCTCCCTGGAGCCGGGCTGGACCCAGTCTAGGCAGCTCCGATGTCATCATAGTCTTCCTGGTCGGTGGAGTCCCGTTGGGGGTTGTGGGTCCCTGTGGGGCCAGGAGGCTCAAGTCAGCAGGAGGCCCAGTCACTGCCCTGCTGCCCCACAGGACGGAGTGAGCAGGTCTGGACCGCGCCCTCACTGCCGAGGTGTGGCCGAGGGCAGAGCCTTGCCTGTCTATTGAGGCTGGGGTCCAGGCAGGCTCCCCCCAGGGGCCGACCTGCTGCTTCTGCCTGAATCCCGGCCCCAAAAGGAGCTCACTCAACAAGCCTCTCATTCACTGCGGATCTGCCCTTTCTCACCCCTCTCTTTCCCCCGCCTTCCTCCCTTTCCCCCTTGGGCTGATGGATCCGGTGAATCCAGAGCCCGCCCTGCCCAGCTCATTCACTCCCCAGTCACTCTCCGTCCCCTCTCCCAGGATCTCTCCCCCTGCCCAGCACCTGGGCACTCGAGCTGTTCCACCGAGGGGAGCTGAGGTGGCGGCTGGAAGTTCTGGTACCACTCTCCGCCAGATGAGGTGCTGGAGCTGTCGTCAGCCGAGGGCCCTGCTGGGATCCACAGGACCAGTGACGACCCTCTGCCAGGACACAGCCAGCTCTTGAACTTCTGGAGCTGGGAGGCCCTCCGGAGTGCCAAGACCCCACTGTGACAAGTGAGGAAATGAAGGCCCAGAGTGGGAAGGACAGTTGTCCAAGGTAACACAGCAAATCGCTGCTGATCTGGAACTGGAATCCTGAACTTGGCCTGGTTCAGGGTTCCCAACTCTATGCCTCCTCTAGCCAGGCTGGCTACAGGATGCAAGACAGGGGGACACACAGCTACCTGCAAAAGTTGCCTGGGACCCAGCAAGCTCCAAGTTGGGGGGCTGCTCCTGGAAGGGGCTCCTCTCTGAAGAAAACCCCTGGGGGTTCCACGGAGGTGGCTTGGTGCTGGGGCTGTTGCAGTAATCCTCCCCAGAAGATGTGCTGGACCCACTGTTGATCCTTGGGTGAAACTGGGGGACCAGAGACGGACGGTCTGCAATGTGGTGTCCGGGGATGGCTGCTGGGACGTGGGAAACATGCAGCTCCTCAGCCCCTGCGTCGGTAGAGAGAGAATGATGAGGAAAGAGGAAGCAACATACTAAGAGGGCCTTAAGTGAGACTCCAGAAAGAACTTACTGCCTATAGGAATGGTTAAAGTCAGGGCCCCTCCATGGAGGGAGGTTGCTGCCGGTGTGTCTCAAGCTGAGCTGAGCTGCTGAGGCTGAGGCCAGGTTGGCGTCCCACCCACCACCTCACCACGACTCCCACCCAGACTCACCTTCCTCTAAAGGGGGCATCTGGAACTTGCTCTGCTGGGCCTCCTCCTCCGTGACCCGGTGCCTCTGGGAATCTGTAAAAAGCAGAGGTGGCAGTGGGGAGGGGTAAGGCTCACCTCCCTGTCTCGGGGCCTGGGAGGAGGCTGGGGTTCTCTGGAGGGACAGCACAGGGAGAGAGGGGTCGGCCTTTCCTGCAGGGCTCCAGCCCCTGCCCTGGTCCAGGCCGACATCTGACCTCAGTCCAGGGCCGGAGCCAGCCCCGAGACAGGCGGCTTCTGGCCAGAGGCCCGAGTGCCCTGCGCCTCCCACCACTTAGGGAAAAGTCGAGCCTGGGTTTCCCCCTGGGACCTGGTGGCTCCAGAAACGGACTGATGGGGCCCTGGGAGGAACCTGTCCCCAGCAGAAGCCTATGAGCTAGAATCCTGTCACAGACCCTGGGGCACCTTCAGGTTTCAGAGTGAGACAGACAGACGGACGGAGATTCGGTCTTGAGCACCCAGGACCAGGAGCCAGTCCTGGAATCCAGCACCACTGACTTTAGTCCCAGTGTCACAGGGTTGGGGACTCTGCGTGTGTCCTACGAGCCTGAGCTCAGAGTCCCGGGTCCTGAGGACTCGTTCCTGGGGCTCCCAGATGTGGCACCTCCCACCCCTTCCCTGGAGGCCAAGCCAGCAGGCGGGCGGGGCTGGCTGCCTTCTCCCTCTGGCCTGTGTCTGGACACATGCTGGCCGGGTGGTGGCCAGTGCCTGCCTGTCTTGCAGCCCGCAGTCTCAGCCTGGGCACAGAGGGTGCGACTCCTGGAAGTCTACCTTGCTTTTCATGTAGGCTGCCATGTGAATGTGGCCAAGGGGACAGTGGGGACAGGAGTGACATCTTAGGGACTGCAGAGCAGCTAGAAAGCCGCCCACTTCTCAGGGCCCTGTCCTATGGGGGTCTCTGTCGTACACAGACAAACTCTCATTGCAACTCAACAGCAGAAGCGAGTCTGGCTGGGAATGTCTAACAAGCTTCCACGTGACTCTTCAAGACCTGTGGGGTCCTCTGGTCCACCCATCCCCAGCACCACCTTGGCCCTGCTGTGGGTGCTGAGAGGGTGAGGGGGTCAGGCAGGCCAGAGGGGCATCCCAGCGTCCCCCGCCTGCACCTCCCACTCTTCATACAGACGCAGCCCTCAGGGGAATGTCCAGGGCCTGGTTGTGGCGTTGAGACCCTTCGGGCCAGAGACAGGGGTGGGATTCAAGTCCCTCCGGGGTCACAGGCATTGAAAACCTGAGCGTAGGGCCACTGACAGTCACAGCGGGGGCGGGGTGGTGGTGGTGGTGGTGGTGGTGGTGGTAATGAGGGCGGTTCTGCCCCAGCCACGCCTGTTGAAGGTCCCAGATCAGCTGGGGCTCCTCCCTGAGGCGGCCAGGTGGCCCTGCACTCACTGTAGAAGGTGGTCAGGGCCACGGGAGGCTGGGAGCTGAAGTCATAGTGCTCATAGTCCGAGTCCGAGCTGGAGTTCGAGTCCTCGGGGGGCGGGACCCGGACTTGGATGGGCAGCTTGGGAACTGGGGAGAGAACAGAGCAGGGCCCGGGGTGGAGGACAGGCAATGCCATGGGCAGGAGGACATGGAGGTGCCCAGAGCATGGGTGGCAGGAAGAGCACCAGGTGGTCCATTTTGTACAGGACCCTCCACCCTGATAGCCAAGGTCCTCCTCCATGTCAAATATGGAGAACTAAACGGCTTTTATTAATTTAGCTAATACCATGTGCCAGGCACTATTTTAACATATTTAACATGTACAAACATGAGCTCATTTAACCTTCATAGTAACTCAGCAAAATAGGGATATTACCATCCCCATTTTATAGCTGAAGAAACTGAGGCACAGAGAGGTTCTCCCCCTGCCCAGGGAAGCAGGCGACCTGGTTCTAAATTATAGGTGGTGCTATTCCGTGAGGCTCCCTGGCTCAGCGTGTGCCATGCTCTATTATAGCCTCCTCTCAAATACATGGATACTGCGTGCAAATCATCTTCCTAATATTTGGCTGAGTTTTCTATTGCTTTCCATGGCATTGAACGCTTCCCAAATTAAGGTGATCGGATCTGCTCAGAATGCAAATGATTCAACTCAAACTCCTGTGCAAACCTTTCAAGAGGTAATTGATCCAATTAATCGAGACAACTGATCCGATCGTCTTTAGTCAGAAAATATGAAATAAAATCATGTCCCCGGAGAATCTAGATGGGGCTCTTCAGGGCAGCTGCTGGGGCAGGATAGTGCAGGAGGTGCCAGTATCACAAAGGGACGAGCTAATTAGTAAAGCAGAGGTTCCCTCTGAGAACCACGATCCCAAGTGTCCATGGCCCACGTTTATCCAGAACTGGAAAGCCCAGAGTCCCAGGAGGACTGGACTGGCATGTCATCTGTCCTCCAAGCAGAGAGGGACTTGACCTGCCCAGGTCTCCTCCCCAGCCAGGCCCTGCTTAGACCTGGGTGGTACCGACCTACCAGAAAGTCGACCCTTTCTGTCCCCCCGCCCCACCAGGTGGGTGACAGCCTACCTTCTTCTTTGGGGATGGTGATGGGGACCGCTTGATAGCTATTGCTCCCTGCTGGGATGGTGGTGGGAAGGTGCTGCTGGTTCGCTGGAACAGGGAGGGCTGAGGGAGGGCGGGCAGAGAGTCTACACGTCATTTTTTGCCCTCTCTCAGACTTCCAGGTTCTGGTCTCAATGAGACACCTCCTCCTCGTGCTCCCTGCACACACCAGTACAGAGGCACACACATACCTGTTCACAGGCACGCACACACCCGCACACACGTGCACACACACACACACACACACACACCCATCTGGTCTGCCGCTTCCTCTAGGCATGCTGGGAAAATCCTTCCCATCACCAGGAGGAGCTCCCCAGGGGCGGGTCTGGGTGGCCATTGCTGGATCATGCCACTCCTGCTGGGGTCCCTCGGAGGCTCCTGTGCCCCTGGGAGGGCCACACTTGAGGCCTGCTGTGCCCTGCTGCGAGCCACCTACCGTATTTTCCTTTAACTCTCAAGAGGACGACAGCCATGCAGATAAGGGAGACAAGGAGGAGAACTGCCAGGAGGATGCAGGGGATGAGGAGCGTCAGCTCCCGGGAACCCCAGTCCTCCACCTTCACTGTCGCAGACGACCCTAGAAATAAGGGCTCCATTCAGAGCGAGAAAGGAGCGGCCCAGGCGACTCTCCACCCTTCTGCCTGCCTCTCCGTTTTCCCCACAGCAGAGCCACCTCCCTTTCCACCTAACTTTCTCCTCCCTTTAAGTGCCTGGTATACAGTAGTTGCTCAATACATGCATATTAATGAATAATTGACTAAATGAATTTATTGCCCAAAACTTTCCTCTGGTGACACTCTCTGCGAGACTTTGGTCCTTAGTCTTTGCTCAATAGACAATTAATTATTGAGCACCCACTGCATACCAGGCATTGAATCCAGGGGATGGCAGTTAAGACACCAGTGTTAAAAGCCTCGGGAGGCTGTCTAGATCTCCTTAGGGCTCTCTAGAGGGAGATCAACAGGAGATCCAGTCCCACATAGTGAGACGTGTGCTGTGATGGAGGTAAGGACAGAGAACTTGGGGACATGAGACCCTACAAGGACCACCTTATTCTTTGTGGGGGCAACCAAGGCTGACTTCCCGGAGAGGTGACTGAGCCGCCCCTGGCCGTGACCAAACCACCAGGAAAGCTGGATCTCCCTTCTGTGCCTGGGATTCACCTGCCCTCACTTCTCCTTCCCTGTCGGTCTGCTGTGTGGCAGTGGGGGCTTCAGGGAAATGAGCTGATGGATCAGGGTCAGGGCTGTCCTGGGGGCATGGACCTGGGGGGCTGCTCTCTCTGCTCTTTAGAGGAGGCGTGCCCCCCGCCCCCCGACCTCAGGAGTGCTGGGGATCCGCAGGTGCCCCCTGCAGCCTGTGCAGTTCCCAGCATCTCACTCCCTCCTGTGCCCCTCGCCCACCACCAGGGCCTCCAGCAGGACTCTGCCCCTCTGCTCTCTCCATGAGCCCTGTCTGGGGTGTCTGAGATGGCGAGGGGGACCCAGGCGGGAGGGGAAGGTACTCTGGGGTAGCCCAGGGCTGCCAGGGGCTGTCTGCCTGCACTAGATGATCATAAGAACGGCTGGCAGTGCTCCCCCCGTGCAGGCCCTGTGCTAGCGCTCGGTAAGAATCAATTCAGCGTTAGGGGAGGGGAACTGTGATTATCACCCCCTGTACTCAGGGATCTGAGGCAGAGAGGTTAAGAATTGCTCCATGTCACACAGCTAGCAAGAGGCACAGCTGGGATTTGAACCCCAGGAGTCTGCTCTGATACCCCCCAAGCTACACCCAGCTGGCACACAGACCAAGCCTGGGTCTGGCATTAGAACTGCGGGTGCCAGTCCCGGGCAACACCGCTGGCTGTCACTCAGCCTCTGAGCCTCGCTTCTTCCTTCCTTCGTGCAAGGGTTATGAGACCGCTCCCATTGAGCTGCCAGGAGGAGTACAGGCCTGGAAATAAGGGTGACGGGCCACTGGGTGCAGTGCCTGGAACCTGACCCACTCCCTGGCTGGTACCTTCAGCAGCCTACCACCTGGCTGCTCCAGGAGTGCCCCCACTAGAGGGCATCAGGACTACAGGACCCCGGGGTCTCCAGCCCAGCAGGAGGTCACAGCGGTCGGGGGAGGAGACTCCTGTGAACTGTGGTCTAGTTGGCAGGGAGGGGAGCACAGTGCCCAGAAAGGCAAGTGCATTGTGTGGGGGTGGGGGTGGGGGGACAAACCACCAGTCCACCACCAGGCTCATGCACGCACACGCACGCCGCACACATCATAGAGGCAACTGAGCTTCCAAGAGAAGCAGCACTCACCCATGGTGGCTGGCTGAACACTAGCAGGGATTTCAGGAGTAGAGATATTCTGCAATCTTCGAGAACCTGCCAGAAAGCACCACTCATTCATTCACTCAACACATTTACTGAGCACCTACTGTGTGCCAGGTCCTGTGTTAGAATCTGAACTAGATAGACAAGTGACCTGGAACAGGATGTGTTCCCATCGGGGACACATGGCTAAGGAAACTTGCCTCCCCCCCACCCCCAGCAATAGGAGGATCATGAATTACACCCTGGGAAGGTGCTTTGGTCAGAATAGGGGCTGACGGAAGAATCATCCCTTCTTTCTGTACAATCTGCTGCAGACCACAAATCCCTCTTCCATTCAGTCTTTAGTCAGTTGTGGGCTTCAGGGGATGGGACGCTTGTGTGTTCGCCTCATTACCATAATCTGCACTGCCATGGAGCAGCTCTGCCCACATAGGAGCGGAGATTACAAGGCCCCTTGACGGACATGATCTGATTTCCCAGCTACCACATGGAAGGCCTAGCAGCGCCCACGTATTCAGGAAACTGAAGCCACAGAGATTAAGGGACTGTTCAAAGCTTCCTGGCCGATACACGGCAGAGCCAGAATCACACCGTGATCAAGTGTCTGAGCTCCACAGGGTACCAACACCCTGTTTCTTCAGGTGTCAATCTCACTTTTCATACTTACACCTTTGAAATTGGAAGATGGCCTTATTACCTTTTGACAGCATGTCAACAGTTGATTTCATATAAATAAAAAAACAAATGTTTTACTTTATGGTACGTAAGATGATGATACTGTGACTCATGATCAATATCACCTCATAGATTGGGTATGAGGCTAGACCAAAATGAGCTCCTGAGTGCTGGGCAATGCCCAGATGCTCTTGCAGCTATTATTACTGGTGTCTCCTAAGGTGACTTTTCCCATGATCACCAGCTCTGGGATGGCAAATTGGCTTCATTTCCCGAGCCAACTTGATTCAGTGGAGACCACTGCTTAGCATGCAATAATGCCTTCATACACATTTGATTCATGATTCTGAGACTGAGCTGGGCACCTGCAGTAAAGAAAGTCCTGATTAACTATCAATGTCTGCTTGAGCATAGTAAGGGAATGGTCCCTGATGATCCAGTCTAAGCTGTGGCCCTTGGGCTGCAAGCCCTTAGGGACAGAGATTCAGGTGGCACTCCTAGCCCATCTGGTGGTGGAATGGGGTGCGCAGGGGGAGGATACCTGAGCAGAGGACCCTGGCTGCCATTGACTGACTGCAGAGGTTGGAGTTGTTGAACCGCCAGGAGCAGTCAGAGAGGGTGGCCTCCTTTCCTTCACATGAGTAGTACATCCTGCCTGACAGGGAGTGGGGCAGTCCCTTGGGTTGCTCCACTGTGGTTCCACAGCCCAGGGCCCGGCACAGCACCTCAGCCTCTGAGGAGTACCACTCACTGTCACACACGGTGCTCCAGACCCCTCGGAAGTACACCTCCACCTGCCCTTCACAGGGGTCGATGCCCCCCGTCAGGCGCCAGGACTGGTGCTCTGTGGGAGGAGGGGGAGGGGGCAGAGTCAGGTCCAGATCCTCGAGGTTGAAACTCCAGGTCCCAGATGCAGAGAAGAACGCAGCCCACCAGCCTCCAGATCTGGGTCTTCTCCCTCCTGTGTCGACGGTCCCCCTCACCTGCCCCGCATCTGGCTGACCCCTGATGCTGCACTTTAGATCCTGGCTGCCAAAAGTGTGTCCCCCATTCTCGTGCATGTGAATAAGCAGCACTGGCCGGACCAGAACCTGGAGTCTCACCTGGACGGCCCAATAGCTCTTCAGAGGACTCCCTGCCTGCAGTCCCCCTTCCTGCTCCAAACCAGATGACCGACTCTCACCCGGGGTGAGTCCCACCCTAATGTCACCTCCTCCTTGCATTGTTTGGGTCCCATCTCCCCTCCTGGACTGTGAGCAGGGCCCAGCTCTCCCGCACTAACCTGGGCACTAGGCCGAGGTGTTATGGGTAACTCCCTTCTGTGATGTGCCCACTGAGGACCCACTGACCTGAGCACACGGCGCCGGCGTCTTCCTTGTGGCCACAGTACTGGTCTCCTGGCAGCCCGGGGCAGTCCCACAGGTAGGCCTCAGTTCCTGAGCAGTTCACCTGGTCTCGGTGGATGGGCCCTTTGCCAGGGGTGAAGTGCAATCCTGGCAGGGCCTGGACTGCCCAGCCACATTTAAGTTGCTGGCACACCACTTGGGCATCCTTCAGGTCCCATGTGTCGTCGCACACTGTCCCCCATTTGCCGTGCTCCAGCATCTCCACGCGGCCAGCGCAGGTGCTACCTCCATCCACCAACCGCAAATCGCGGGTCTCTGAGGGTGGGAGGTTTGGGGCGGAGGGGGCGGGGTCAGGAAGGGAGGGGCCGGAGGGTGTGGGCGGGGCGTGGGCCTGGGGAGAGGGGCTGCAACCCGGAGGGCAGGACTGGGAATCCACTCTGGGCTGCCCACCCGTGGGCAGAGCTGCAGGCCAGGGGTCTGGGCCAGGGATCTGGGGCAGGGGAGCCGCAGCGCTAAGGGATCCTGTCTTTAGAAAGAAGGGGTGTGAGGTGGCCCAGTAAAGAGAGCAACACCCCTAGGGGGACCAAGTGGTGACTTCCAGGACTAGCAAGGGAGGGGTTTGCTCGGATTTGGCTCTCTGCGGTTCTCCCCACAGGGTTCCAGAGCAAGGCCTGGGTCCAGTGTTTGGAGCGATGGGTGGTGACTGAGAGCGCGAGGAGTGGGGCCCGAGGGTGTGAGTGGGCACACGCACCTGCACAGGTGAGCTGGGCCCTGCTCACAGTCCAGGAGGGGAGATGGGACCCAAACAATGCAAGGAGGAGGTGACATTAGGGTGGGACTCACCCCGGGTGAGAGTCGGTCATCTGGTTTGGAGCAGGAAGGGGGACTGCAGGCAGGGAGTCCTCTGAAGAGCTATTGGGCCGTCCAGGTGAGACTCCAGNCCGCCACTCAGCGCCGCTGCACAGGACTGCTGGCGCTAGGGCCTGCGTGACGTTCGGGGCCCGGCTGGTGTTCCCCGTGGGTGACCCAGGAGACACCTCCATAGTCGGAAGGACCCGCGGGGCAGCTGTCCCCGCCGCGCCGCAGCCCAGGGCCCGACACACAGCTTCGGAGGCGCTGCTGTCCCACAGCGCCCCGCACACGGGCTGCCAGGACTTCCCGAGCAGGACCTCCACTGTCCCGTTGCAGCGGCTGCTCCCGTTCACCAGGCGGACCCCCAGCGGCTCCCCTGGAAGTGTCAGATGCAAGACGGGACCTCTTTCAATTCAGCTGCAGTGACACTAACCCAGAGTGACCTTGGCCAACACCCCTCCTCCAGGGCTCTTGGCTTCAGCCTCCCAGTCTGCAAAATGGGGCCGGGCTAGGTCACTCCCAAGTCCCTTCCAAGCCTGACCTTCTCTCTGGTTTTCTTTAGAGTCTGGAGGATGGCTCTAGTGCGATTCTGGAGGTTAGGAGGGTTAGGCCTGAGGTGACAGAGAACCAGACACCCAGTCCTACAAACATTTCTCCTTTGCCACTGTCTCTAGGGACACCCTTTGTCAAAGAAGGGCAAACTTCAGGTTCAGGGGCCCTGGCCCAGTGGGGGCCTTGTGTCCCCTCCCAGGGGACCCCTCAGCTACTCTGAAGGTACTGTCTTGAAGTTGGCCCCAGGACTGACACGGAGTTGGTCACACATGGAAGATAGACTGCTGCAGTGAAAGTTGGTCCTCCCACTCCAAAGCCCTTCCTTTGGGAACCACCTGCCCATTTTTGCCCAGGATTGTACCCCAGTGTGCTCCACACACAGTGTGCCCTTAATAAACACGTGCTAAGTAAATGCAAGGCTAATCTGGGGGCACCCCAGCACCCCAACCACGAGTGATTTTAGCTTATTTTCGAAACAAAAAATCCCCTAAAGGTGCTAAAAGCATGCCTTGCCCGTGCCTGCCACTTAGTGGTGACTGTCCTTAGATCTCACAGTGGGTCTAATGGTGGACTCCAGCCCTTGGGCCAGGAAGGAGTGGTGTTGTTGGAAGTCAGGGATCTTCACCTAAAAGTCTGCTTGCCTTTTTCATTACCCCAAGAATCCACCTGCTTGGTCTCAACAAGCTGATCACGGACTCCTCCCCAGACCCCCAAGATTGTTTGCTCACCTGCCTCCAAAGTCTTGCTTTGTGCACTGCTGGTATTGAGCTGGCCTGCAGGGCCTGGAGACGGCAGACCTGCAATGAACCAGCAGCCGTGGTGGGTGTGTGAGCTCAAGCAGGGGGCAGAGATACCCGATGGCGGGTAGGGGTGGGGGTGGCACTTTCTGGAGTCTGTCTATATGAGGTCTCTGGACAGAATGTGGTCCTTGGCACCAACTAAAAAATGTGGGGGGCAGGAGGCGGGGGGGCAGGGAGTAGAGCAGGGAGGAACGGTGTGGCCTTTGAGGCCAGACCCATCTGCTGGCTGTGTGACTGTGGATGGGTGGTTTCACCTATCTTGCCAGTCCTGGTTTGTTGACAGTGACACTTAGGAAAGTATCATGAGGCTACTGTGAGACCATCTGGAAAATACTGGCCGACGGCAGAAGCTGGGAAATGGGAGTGATTTAGGAAAAACATTCTTGTTTGGAGAATTTGAGAATTGCATACCAGACTTTAGGCACATGCTGGCCTGGGAACCACAGACCCCAGGGTGCTTTTAGATGCTGAGAAACTGACCTTGACAAAGAAGCAAGGGAGGTAATAGCAGTCCCATTTTACAGATTCAGAAAGGGAGGCCCAAATGATAGAGGCCACATAGAGTCCTCTCCTACCTCCAGAGCCAGGATCCATTCTGCCCCAGGAGGCTGACCTCAGCATCTTCCTGGGCCTTTGGGCTCCTGTTGGGCTCAACCAATGGAGAGCCCCAACAGAGTAGGGAGGAAGGGAGGCGAGTGAAGTTGTGGCTTCTATTCCCCTTACTCTGGTCCCTTGAGCAGGCTGTCCCTTATCTGAAGGTCACAACTCCTCCCAAGGTGGTTACCTTTCCTCTGCCATCTCCTGGGTCTCCTAACCATTCTGGTCTTATCTTCTTGGGCCCTGGGAAATAAGAGCTCAGCTGATCCTGGCTGCTGGCTACCACAGGACCTTTCGTAAGTGCTCCTTTTATAAAATAAGCTCCCTCCAAACTCCTGTATTTTGAGTGCGCTACCTGCTTCTTGCTGGGACCCTGACTGATACGTGCATGACCTGAGGCCACCAAAGTAGCAAGCAACAGAACCAGAATTTGAACTGTCCCCAAGGAGCTCATCCCACTCTGGCCCAGAATGTTCTAGTTTGCAAGCCTGAGGGGAGGGCTGTGGCAGGGGCCCACTTGCTCACAGGTGAGCCCCTGTGCATTCCCTGTTTGTCACACACTTAAGTTTGGGCCATTATGATCTGGGCAGAATGACATGTGTCCACTTCCAGGCCAATGCAGGGCAGAGGAGGTGAGCCTCCTTCATCTTGTGGGATATTAGGTGCCCTGGGTTCCAGATGCACTAGGAGGTGGAGGGGGATGTTGACCCAGGCCAGGTTTCGTATGAGAAGGAATAAAGCTCTATTGTGCTATGAACATCTGGGGCTGTAGTGGTTACCACAGTCTTGGGCATCTGGGCCTGGCCAGAAGCAGAAGCAGAAGGTTTGGGCATGCTACTGCACATTCTCAGGGCCTCACCTAGAACATCCCGTGGACCCACGCCCCATGGGCATGAGCATGCACACGCGCGTGTGCACACACACCCAGCAGATACAGCCCTCCTGTGAGTGCTGTCGGGGCCACTCCATCACCCCGACAGGAAGTAATCAGGCTTTAATTGCCCTTCCTCGCTAGCTCCCTGGTTGGCTGCCCAGCCTGAACCCTGAAGGGGAAATGGCTCAGAATTCAGAGCACAACTCTGCAGCGAATGTAATATTCAGAGCAATAATTTAGATGCCCACAAGTTGGGATTTCAGAATTCTGGTTCCCACAGCAACAGTCCCAGTGCTCCCGAGTAGCTTTCAATTATTCGTATATGTGCAGGAAGAGGGGGACAGGAGATCGTGGCGCTGGCTACAGTGTGTGTATGTGTGTGCACACCCACATGTGTGAGCAGGAGGGACTGTGTGTTAGTAGAGGATATGGCTGTGTGTGACCTTGTGTGTACTGGAACTCTAACTCAGTTCTGCTTTTCTCTCTGGGTGTGGAGGATCATTCTCTCATAAGTTAAGTCACATAAGGGTTCTTCCAGACCAGAAAATCCAGGTGGGCAGGGCCCCAGGCTGGGTCAGCCCTGTGCCCTAGCGTGTGCTGTTTGTCGACTGACTGACTGAAGGGAAGAGAGAGCAGGCAGCTGCCAGTTTCAAGGACAGCTGTCTCCAAGGCAGTTTAGTGAAATGGTTTTTACTCAGGCATTTTGGTTTTTGTGTCACAGGTATTTTACGGTCCCTGTTCCCAAGGTATGAGCCTGGCTTGGGTGTTCTCCGGTGCTATTGAAACAGCAAGCAAAAGCAACCTTGAGCTGCCCTTCCTTCCTGGCCTCTGCACACAGGAGCACGGAGAGGTGGGCGCTTCTGGTCCCCGTTACCCGTCTTGCCTGGCCCTGTGTTTCACACCTCAAGTTAGTTCTATTTTTTTTTTATGCATTAAATTTATTTGAAAAGAAACCTGTGGATTTGCTTTACTGCCTTAAGATACCTGGACATAAAAATGTTCATTATTAGGTTTTTGAACAACAAAAAATTGGAAATGGAGTGAAGATCTGTCTGTGGGGGAACCTGCGGTCCATTTCCAGCGTGGTGCCTGGTCAGCTCTTATAAAGGAAGACACAGACCCAGATCCCTTGGAGGGATTTTCACGTTGGGTCCAGTGGGGAAAGCAAGACGCAGAGAGGAGAGTGATGAAGAGAAGCAGTTTTTTAAAGGCTGTGCTTTGAAGAATCGCGGGTGCTATGGCTTCGTGTATGTAGAATTAGTTACACAGGCTGACATGCAAAAATACTACTCAGACATAAAGATGTGTTTTAGAGTGCTTGCTTAAAATAGGTGGCGTTAAAATAAACATAGCACAACTGAAACCATGTTAGAAGTGGCATGGAACACCGTCATCCTCAAATAGACCAGTTCTTTGATAGAATCAGAAGGAACCATGAAACGAGGGTAATCACTGAACTTTCTTTACCACACGACGCACTGTTACTTAATGCTAAGTTCATTCACTGCCTAAGAGTTTCTGGTGTGTCCCTAAAAATCATGCTGAGTTGTGCCCTGTGTTTTAGAAAGTGACAGACCAAGAAGAGGAAGGGGTGGGAGAGGAGAAAGGAGCTGGGGCCCCCCTCAGCCCAGGAAGGAGCAGCCCTTCAAGCCAGTCCCCAGCGGAAGCCCCTGAGCTGGACGGGACCCTGGGCGAGGGCAGTCTGAGGAAGACCCCAAGGGAAGGGGCAGCTCAAGGGCCTGGGCACAGCAGGAGTGAGAGCACCGAAGAGCCTCCTGGTCCAGAGACGGAGGAAATGGGGCTCTGAGGTCTCCTGTTTCCCCCGGGGCCCCTGGGATTTCCCGCAAGGGACTTGGGGAGAGAGGAGGTATATAGACACCGAAGAAAGCCGAGGCCCCTGGCCTTCCCGGTGCCAGTTCCTCAGGTGTCTTGGGGGCACACAGGAATACTGCCCGGGGAACACCAGCCACGGGGGTTCGGGGAAGGTGAGTGCCAGAAAGGAGGGTGGCGCCATTAGATGTCCTGGGAAACAAGTAGGTGCACAATAAATGGTAGCCGAGTGGATGCAGGGGGAGGAGGCCGGGAGAGTGGAGGTTATAGAAAGACGGAGGTGGGAGCTACAAAAAGAACGAGTGTGGGAAGTGTGGCATGTGTCACCTGCCAGAAGAGGAGATCCACAGAGAGCGTTTGTAAGTCCATGCGTCAACAGCCTTTAACGACAGGAGCTGCAGCAAAGCAAACCAGGCCCTTTGGGTCCAGTATTTCCATTTCTGAAACGTATCCCAAAGAAATGGCCCAAATACCCCTCCATGGAGATCACACTTTGGAATTGGATGGTTTGAGATGCCTTTTTCCGTCTAACTGGCATGACTCAGGCAAACCATTGAAACCCTCTGAGTCTCAGGTCGTCCCTCTGTGAGCTGCCAATAAGAGGTACCCAGGAGGCTGGGCATGGTGGCGCACACCAGTGATCCTAGCCACTTGGGAGGTTGAAGCAGGAGGATCGCAAGTTTGAGGCCAGCCTCAGCAACTTAGTGAGACCCTTGTCTCAAAATCAAAAATAAAAAGGGCTGGGAATGGAGCTCAGTGGACCCTGGGTTTAATCTCGAGTACCCGCCCCCACAGAGGTGTACCCAGGTTGCAGGCTTGTGGTGAGGGTGAGACGAGATGACATTTAATCACTGCACGAGGGAGCACAGAGCTCTGAAGCACTTTGCTTTGGAGACAAAAGCTTCCGGCCGTGTTGTTTCTCATAGTAAAACAACAAAATCCAAAACAAGCAACCAAACAGTAGCCCACACCTGGAGACAACAGAATTGTCTAAAAGTGACTGGGGGATTGGTTAGGAAACAGCACATTAAAAATATTTGCTGAAAACTATAAAGAGTTCCTTTATTTTAGTACCCGTGATTGAGCCCAGAAGTGCTTAACCACTGAGCCACAACCCAGTCCATGTTATTTATTTACTTTTTTAATTTTGAGACAGGTTGTTTAGGACCTTGCCAAGTTTCTGAGGCTGGTCTTGAACTTGTTATCCTTCTGAGCTGCTGGGATTACAGGTGTGTGCCTCCGTGCCTGGGTATAAACAGTTCTTAATGACATAGGAGAAAAGTTAACATCTAAATACAGATGGAGTATCACTAATGAAAATTCTGGTGTCCAAATTGAGGTGTACTTCACTGGTAAAATCCACCCTGTGTTGTAAAGATTGAATGAGGGAAAAAAAATGTAACAATGGTTCACTAGTAATTGTTTTCTAGGTAGCATGTTGAAATGACAATATTTTTGATATATTGGGGTAAGTAAAATATCTATTACTTTAACATATTTAATTAACAGCCTCTGGCTGACCTGGAGACCACCATCATCTCAGGCAGACCAGTCTTTTGTGGCTTCAGCAAGGAGACAAAGGCTGTGAGCACCCTGGCTGAACTGCCTCCCAAGGCCCTGGCTCAGGCTCAGGGTATTCAAAGGAGCAGCTGGTTCAGGAAGCAGTCCCCAAACACCTGCCTGCCCTTGGCCCCGAGTTGCAATGGGTGGCCAGCTACACCAACGTTCCCAGCTACAGGTGGACATTCGAGAGGCAACCAGAGGTGCCTAATATTCTAGTTCCCACCCACCCTGATGGGAACAGTTACCTACTGGGTATCCCAAGTCTAAGATGCAGACAAGAGAAGGACGATGTGATGCTCCCCATGTTCTGATAGGGAAAAGGGAGACCCCAAGACACAGACCCGCTCAGCAATGACAGCTGGCATTTAGATAGTCATTTTACCCACCAAACCCTTTAAAGACTACTTTAGAGGAATGAACCAATGTAATTCTCCTAGTCAGTCTACCTGGTGGGGAAACTGAGGCACAGAGCGCTTGTTTTTGCTTTGTTGGACCCAGGCTGTCCGGTTCCAGGGTTGCGTTCTTAACCATTCCCTCTCACTTGGTTAGAGACTCACATTGTTTTCTGCTTGGGTGACCATGCCAAGGGAGGAAGGCAGGGAGTGGTGACAGCCCCGGGTGATCTTCCAAACTCCTCCTGACTCTGTGGTGCTCAACCAGCCCTGAGCTTAGAAACCATCACCCACCTCTCCCCAGCACCAGTAACACGGCCCAGCAAGCACCAGGGAGGTCCCTAACTCCAAAGATGAGCAGCCACTAGGAGACCTTCCTCCCCGCAGGGCAGGGGGCCCAGGGAGGCATTTGTCCCACAGCCCCTCGCAGCAGGGACAAGAGGTCTGGCCTCCAGCCACGAGCTGCGCCCACACCTTCCCACGCCTAGGCTCCGTCACTAACATCCCTCTTTTCAATTCTGAGGCTGGAGAGACAGACCATTTGGAAGGATCTAGAACTAGCAGAACCATTGAATTAGCAGGGGAGGAGCCCTGGGCGGGAGGGTGCTCATGCTGTCGTGAGGGGTTTGGAGATTCGCTTAGTGTCGTTGGTGGTGAGCAATCACTCAGGCAACTACAAAGAAGAAAAACCATGCTGTTCTGTTAAAACTGGGGAGAAGTGTCGGGCTGGCTTACACCAGGAACATGATTGGATCGGAAGGGATGACCGTGTTCTGCCTTTGAACATCCAGTTGGGCTGACTGTGCTTTGTCTTAACAAACTGCAGCTATGCTGGGGGCTTCTTTGGATCTGTCACTCTTGCTCACACGTGTGACCTACTGCATTAACTGGACCAGTTTATACCCACTGGGGTCTCCAAACCCAGAAAGGCTGGAGTTACTTCTCTCCCTTTAGGGCCAAAGGGAAAGCCAGTCGTTACAGGTTGTGGTATTATTTTACAGGATCTTTGTCTGTTTTTATACTTTTCTGTTATAATTAGGAAAGGCTTGGGGACCCAAAGAAAACTATGCACCTGATTGACCCAGAGAAGTAGAGGGCAAAGGCTCACTGAGTCCCAGGGCTGAAGGATTTCAGTCACTCGGGCCAAAGAAAGGCAGACTTTTAAAACCTTTGCCACCATGTCACACAGCAGGGGACGGACGTGCACCTGCATGTTACCTTCCACGCATGCCTGGGTTTTAATTCGCCCCTCCTCTACCACCAAATCCAAGGAGAAGTAAAGGACAACTCATATCTCTGCCGTGAAGAAGCGGACGGTAAGACCACTGCAACACGATAGGCTCTGGGGGATGTTAAATTTCTGGAACTCCCCCGCCTGCCCGAGAAAGTGAGAGCGTGTGCGCCACGTTCCCCTGGAAGGCTGAGAAATGAGTCTGTGGCTGGCCTGCGTTCAATTCCATTAACATTTGCTGAACTTGCTCCCTGGGCTGGGAGCTGGCACTGGTATTTGAGAGATAAGTGTAAGTGGAATGATCTAGAAAGGAGAAGAGGTGCCACCTTCCCCAGGCACCCATCCATTTGTGTCACAGCCTCCAAACTCAGTACACTCTTTTTGTCATAGAAGACGGACTTTGGAAACAGAAAAAAAACAGCAATCGGAACCAACTCTGTGGATCACTACCTGTGAGACCTTGGGAAAGTCTCTAAGCCCAGCTGGGTTTGGGCTCTGATCGGGCTCGGGGCACCATAGGCAGGCCACACAGGACTGCTTTGAGGGGTTTGTGGATGATGTATGGAAAGTGCTTGGGACGTGGGATTTGGCAGTTGCTCTTGTTATGATCCCCTATAACACTTCCTTCCTCTAGTACACGAGTGGATAGGAGAGGGCAGTTGGCCATTCATTCCACATTCATTCCATCCTGGGCATCCAGATGACTCTGAGGGGTCCTTAGCCTTCTTCTCCAAAGGACCAAGTCCAGTTTCCCCAGGGCTGCGCCTTCCCTCCTCCCTCCCCATTTTTCTTCTGAGCCTTGTTAGAACCCCTCTCACTCACAACCTGCCTGCTGGCTTCCCTGGCTCTGCAAAGATGGCGACAGGTGTTCCTGGAGAGGAGAGGTGGGCTGCAGTTGCCATGGCAACGGGAGTTCTCTAAAAGAAGAGGTTCTGGTCTCGGCCTCATAGCTTGCCTGGGCTGTGCTTTATTTTTATTTTTTTTTTTTGCAGCTACCAGGTGTTAAGATGAGACACCTCCATATGGAGGGTCATGAGTCCCTCAGTCAAAATCCCAAGGGATAACTGTGAGGATTTGGCTCCAAGAAAACCCACAGGGGCAGAAACACTGGACTTTCACGGAACCCATCTTCTTGATCTGCCATAGAATTCAGACCACTGAGTGGGGGAGGGGGAGGTCCAGGTCCCTCCTGTAGAGTCCTATTCACAGAGAGGTCTTGCATGGAGCCCTTAGATCCGGTTGGAGAAAACTACCTACCAGGTCTTGGGCAGCAGAAGGTGCATGGGATCAGAATCAAATGTCTGGGTTCCAATCCCAGCTTCCTCCTTACTCTGGTGTGACCTTGGGGAAATCTCTTCATGTGCCCAGCTTACCTCCGTCACCTCATGGTTAGGAAAGCCTCATAGGACTGATGCAAACTCACAAGACAAATCCAGCTCCTGGGCCTCCGTAAGTGCCCAAGAAGATAGGTGCATGTGCTCGCCCATGCACGGAGGGTGGAAGAGCAGATCACAAGCTCCATATACAGGATGACCATGTCTTTAGAATATGATGCATTTAAAAGTGCTGACAATAGGGGCCGGGGCTGGGGCTCAGTGGTAGAGCACTTGCCTGGCATATGTGAGGCACTGGGTTCGATTCTCAGCACCTCATATAAATAAATAAATAAATAAAATAAAGGTCTATCAACAACTAAAAAATTTCTTTAAGTTTTTTAAAAAAAAGTGCTGATAATAAATAAAGTTCAAGATCCTTAATCCCCAGACTATACCTTTATGTGATACATGTATCCCAGAAAATAGGATAGTCTCAGGGATGTCCACTGTTTGTAACAGAAGAAGATTAGAAGTACGGTAACAATAGTCCACCGGTTGGAAATAAATATACTGTGTTGTATCATAGACTGGATTCTCCTGTTAAATGAATGAACTAGATCTCCCCTCGCCCCTACTTAGATGGATGTTGGAGACAATGATAAGTGTAAGTTGTAGAAGATTCTGCAGGAGAAAACCATCCACCCAAAATTGGAAGCATCATTGGAAAGTTTTTTCCTTTTTGTCTTTCTGTATTTTCTTAATTCTGTGACAATTTAGAATATATGATTTTTAGTGATCAAAATAACAAAAAATAATTTTTTAAAACACCCATATGTGGAAAACGTTTGTAAATTGAGCCATGCCGATGTGCTGTGCCAGCGATCTTTGTGCCCTGCTGGGAAAACCATGGCAAAGCGCTCAGAGGTGAACATGATTGTTATCACCACTATAGACGGGAGAATCTAGGATTCAGGAGGTGAAGGAACTCTAGAGCTCATAAGAGGCAGAGTGGGGATTTGAACCCAGACAGAGGGTCTCCTGGGCTCCCCTAATCACACCCTCTCATCACCTCAGGGTGCACGGTAAGTGCTCAACAAATCCTAGCTGCCCCTATTACGGATGGAAACCTCTAGAACTCACCACACCTTCCCCAGCATTTCCAAGGCTTATTCTTCTCTGAGGAAGGTGGAGGCGAGGGACAGCGTCCACCTAGGAGGTCTGAGTGTCAAGAGCCAACTAGAATTGTTTCTGTGGACAGAGTCACAGCTACTGTACTGGAGGAACCCAGAGGAGCGAGAGGTCTGCTCTGACCAGGCGGAGCTGACCAGAGTCCAGGATGTATCACAGGAAAGGTGACCTTTGGGCTAGGGCTTAAAGGTCAAGGAGCTGTCGCTGGGCAGGGGAGCAGGCCCACATTTACCAAGGACTTCCTCTGTGCTTGATACGTATTACAACCCATGAGGAAGTGCTGTTTCAAAACCCATTTACCCACAAAGAAGCTCGGAGAAACTCAGCTGCCCACTCCAGGTCACACAGCTTGGAGTCCACAGAGCCCGGATTCAGACCCAAGTTTATTGACCAGATTCACCCTTCCCATGACAGTAGGTGGCCTGGACAAGAGAGAGGAGGGAGAAGGGCATGCTGAGCAGAGGACAGAGCAGGAGCAAAGGCTGGAAGGAGCACGGGCCTGGTGCTTTGGGCTAGAGACTCAAGAGACTGAATTCGAGAATGAAATCCCCCAGAGCCCTCTGGGGAGGCGCGCTGGGCCCTGCAGGCTGGAGGAATGGAGGTGAAACCGCCGGCCTGCAGGGTTTCCCAGGGGGCCTGCCCCCACCCACTGGCTTTCGGAGGGGCCCTGCTTCAGTCGCCCAGAGTTGCCGGAACAGCAGTTTCTGGGTGGATGAAACCCGGGTGTGAAAATTGTCCCCACTCCAGAAGGAGAGGCTGAGACCGTTCAAGGTGGCCTAAAACCTCTAAGAGAAGGCACCTCGAGGTGGGGCGCCCAGAGCCCCTGGAAGTCATCGGCATCCCTTCTTGGCAGGAAACATGGCCCTTCTAAGAGAGGCGGCACTTTAGCCTGGGCTGGAAACTGGGATCAGCCCCGGCTACCTGCTTGTCCCCTGTGCCCACGGGTCCCCTCTCCCACCCACCACCCACCTCCTCTCTTTCACTAAATCCAAGTTCACAGAGAAGCTGCGGATGTTCAGCCTGATGCTCTGTGACCACCACATGTCCTTAATTGCTGGGGACTGGCAGTGGCCAGTGGCCATGTGGATCCATGTGGCTCAGGGTCCAAGTGGACCCAGGGATTCAAGTTCAGGAAATGAACATGGGTTCTGGGAAGGGAGGTAGCCTCTGAACAGCCGCCGCCTACCCCGGATCACATACGAGCACACTCCTCAGTCCTCCGTAGGGGCCTGACAAGTCTCAGCTTTTCAGGTCAGAACACTGAGGCTCAGCAGCATGGGACGGTCTCCCCAAGGTCACAGCTGCTAAGAAGTGGACCCAGGATTTGACTTCAGAACTTTCTACATCCCAACCACACTCTCCCCTGTCCCATGCACCATCACCCCACGCTCCCCTCTGCAAGTCACTTCTAGGTGCCTTTGAGGAGCCCCCAGCCCTTCCAGTGCTCACTTCTCTGAACGCTTAGCCTGGCAGAAGCCATTCATTCATCCACCATTGATTCCTCACTTTCAATCAGCTCTGTGCCTGGCCCATGCCCCTGCGGAGGGCACAGATGTGCTTACAGTTGATGATGATCAGATATAAGTGCTATCCCAGGGCTGAGAACAAAGTGTTCTGGGAAAAAAACAGAGGCAGGAGAGAATAATTTTAACTTCAAAGAACAAGGGACAGATTTGGAGGGGTTTTAGAGGGTGAGTAGGAGTCTTCAGGGATGAAAAATCAATGGAGAGAAGTAGACATCCAGGCCTTGGCCCAACCTGAGCTGTCTAACATGCACCTTCCACAGTGAGGAAGGTAGGGTGGTAACAGGCTTCTCTCTCTGTACGCCTCTCACACACACACTTTGATCCACCATTGGCCTGGCATCAAGGGGGTTCCTGTGCTCCCCGGAAAAGGCATGCAAGCCCTGACTTTAAGGCCGGGAATGCGCTGTGGCTCTCTCAGCCCCTGAGTGTCTTTGGTCAATGCCTCTCTCTGTGGTGCAAAGTCTGTAGCCCTTCCGCCCGGGGCCAGCGACACTTGGAGAGATGTTTGGTCACTGCCCTAGTGGGATGAGTGCTTGAGAACCTTTGAAGAAGCTGGAGGCAGGCACCTCAGGCTCCAGCACCTAGCACCCACTGTTTTGGGGTGAAGGTCTGGCTCAGCCTCCCCCCCCACACTCACTCCAGCCTGCCCCTGTGATTGGCCACTTTGCTTCCAAACTTTGGAGTCCTGGGGAGCAGAGAAGCCAGTTTCATGGAGTTAGCAGTGTGTGGACTTTGGAAACCCAGGTGTGTGTTCAAATACCCTGCTTCCTCTTAATGCCTGTACTGGTGTCGAAGAGGGAACAGGCACCCAGGGGCCTGGCCAGTGGCATTCTGGGAACCCTCTTGCACCACCCCTTACTGCAAGGGAAGCCCCGGAGCCTCCCCACTTGAAGGCGTTTCCATAATTTTCGGTGGCAGGACCTGACCTGGACCCCTATGAGGACTTTCATGGCCTTGACTTACTCCCTGTGGTGTGAATAACTGCACATGTTGCTACAGAAGTGTGAAGGTATTTGATTGCAGTGGCTGACCTGGCCCCTGCTGAGACATTCCATAATGGATAATGACCATACGCTATCATCTTTTTGAAATCCAGAGCACTCTAAACTCTACATTGCTCCTGGCCTGCGGGTTCCCAAAAGAGACTGTGACCCAAAAAGGTTTCCTGCCTCTCCCCTGAAAGGGTATCCGGGATGAGCAGCTCTCAGTTACAGCGTGAGGCCAGAGCCCCGTGCAGTGGTACACACCTATAATCCCGATACTCAGGAGGCTGAGGTAGGAGGATTGCAAGTTGGAGACCAGCCTGGATAATGTATGGAGACCCTATCTCAAAAAATAAAATAAAAATAAAAAGGACTGTGGGTGCAGTTCCGTGGTAGAGCAATCCTTAGTACCACACACACACACACACACACACACACACACACAAATGAGGCCAGAAAGGTCACCCTCACTTCCCCCTCCTCTGTCTCTCCTCGCCTGCACTAATGGAGAGCTTCCTCTGGAAAGGAAAAGGAAAAGGTGAGAGAGGGAAACCAGGCACCAGGAAGGAACAGGCACGTGGCAGACGAGGAGCCACAGGACCACAAACACAGGAAAGTCTCTGGCCTTAGTGGTCCGAGGGAGGCCCGGCTACAGAGGACACTCTGCACCCTGGATGGGCAAGGAGACTGGGTAAAAGGGCAGGCCATGGATCCACTGCTGGGGCACAGACTTGGTACAGTCACTCTGGAAAACATGTCCATCATCATGATCCAGAGATGCCACTCCTGAGTAGTGTAGGATTGGGATTTTTCACTTCTGCCTGAACATACAGTAACGAATGACCCACATACACACCCGCTACCGTAGACTGAATTGTGTCCCCCCACCCCCAAAAGATATGCTGGAATCTTATACTTCAAATGGGACCTTACTTGAAGGTCTTTAAAGAGGTGATCAAGTTAAAAGGGTGGACCCTAATCCAATAGGTGTCCTAAAATTAGGACACAAATACACTCGTAGCAGAAAGCCGTACTAAAATGAAGGCAGAGATTGCAATGGCGTTTCTGCAAACCAAAGGCGGGCCAGGGGCTGCCAGGAAACCTCTAGAAGCTACGGCGGGCTTGGAGCAGGTTCTCCCTCACAGCTGACACCTGGATCTTGGACTTCTAGCCTCCAGAACTGTGTGAACATAAATTTCTGTTTTTTGTGCCACTCAGTCTGTGATACTTGACTATGGCAGTGAAGTCACCTACTTTTACACCCAGGCCTGCCACAAAAAAAAAAATGGCTTCCAGGGCTGGGGACATGGCTCAGTTGGTAGAGTGCTTGCCTCACATGCACAAGGCCCTGGGTTCGATTCCCAGCACCATAAAAAAAGAAAAAGGCCTCCAGGGGAGGGAGCTCAGAGGAGCTTCTAGAGAGTTCTAGAAGGGAGGGGAGAAGCTGGCAAGATGGAGGGAGATGCCATCCTTTACTTCCAATACCCATGGAGTCTGTCAGCACACAAAAGCTTTGCAGGGCTGAGTTTCAGGGTTATGATGAGGTGGCTGAGAATTGAGCCCCATAGTTGCAGGGGACCAAAAATTATCCATCAGGGTCTACAAGGAGCTCCATCTATAGCACAGAAACTGGGGATCTGACCTCTGGGTTGTACCCATCTTAGCTCAGAGGTCCTGAAACTTGCCCAAGTTCTCAGTGGAGGCTGAAATCAACACAAATCCCAGAATCCAAGCTTCCACGGCCACCTCACCCATGTGGACGAAAACCAGCCCAAAGCCATGAGCACCGGAGATGACCGGGACACTCCCGGGACTTCAAAAATTCCCTCCTCCAAGAACGAATGACTGTGCTGTGCGAAGGTGCTGGGTGAGATTGCCTCTCTCTCTTCATGCCTTTTAATGTGGTCGCTGCAAGGTTTTTACAATAAGGATGACTAATGTTTACATCATGTCTAAACTTTCAGCCAGAATTGGGTGGGAGTGCAGAGAGCCGGGAGAATTGAGGCCAGCCTTGAGTAGGACCCCGGGTAAGTCCCCTGTTCAGGGCCTCAGTTTCTCCGTGGTCAGAGACTGGGTTGGACCCCTTGGGGTCTGGCTGCAGGAGTTGGGGTACCCTCCCGGCCCTCCACCTCAGATTGTGCGTTGCTTTTCTCCTGCGCCAGGCAGCCCTCGAGGCCTCTGCCACCTGCTGCTTCTACCAATTAGTGAACCATTTCCCATGCCAGCCTGGGTTCAGAAGGCAATTGAAGATGCAAGATGAAATAGTGTTGAATCACACAATAAGCAAATTATGCCTTTTCCAATTCCTTACTCCTGCAAAAAAAAATCTCAGCGGGGGGCTGCTCAGCCCCTGACACCCCACACTTTGTAACAAAGGAAGAGCTAACTGGGGCTTGGACAGGCAGGCTGAGCACCGACGCCTTCTTTCTCCACGTTTTATGTGTGTATTTGGGTCTATCCTGTTTCCTGAAGTAGTATTGGTTCCAGACATATGGTAGCGAAGGAAGATTTCTAGATTTAAATAAACTTAGATTTGAAAAAGGTGTTGATGTAAAAAATACTCGTTGAGTAATTTTGTACACACGAAAGGAAGATCACATCACAAACTCCTACGCTCAAAACTCTCTGATGATTTCTCCTTTACCTTGAAATAATCCTAAACCCCAGTACCTATGCCCCCAACCCTGCCAACCCCGCCAACCTCATCTCCCCCATTCTCCCATTCCTCTGAAATCCCCTCTAGCAGGTCGACCCCCTTCCTTTCTGACATTATGCTACTCTAAAAATGTGTTTACTTGCTTGTTCACGTCTCTCCTTCAACTACAAGCTCCTTGAAGACTAGGGCTTTGTTCCATGACCTCTGTGACTGAAAATGGCACCCACACATGATAGCAGAGAGGTGACAAATGAGAACTGGCCATAGTGGCGGAGAGGAATGGAGCCAACCTCCAAAATCTGAGGCAGGGCAAGATGGTGGCCTGTGGGAGCGCTCCTACTTGCCTCATTCCTACAAGCCTTCCGCTGGCTCCCACCCAGGATTCAGCCAAGGATACCCAGTCGATAAAGATAAATATAGAGGGGATGATGGAGCCGAATGACATCACTGCCAGGTAACCATAGTTAGAAGAACCGACTCAGGTTAGGATCATTCATAATGTCACAACTGAGGGGAGGGCACCAAGATCTTTACCTATTCTCCAATAATTTACCAACAAGATACGTGTTGATTACAAAGGGGGCCAAGAGAAACTTTACAGTGGAGACCCTCAGCAGATGACACCTTAGCCGGGATATCAGTTAGGCCAAGCAAAAAAGGACAAGTGATACCACACACTTGCTGACGGTGCCCAGAGAAGGACACACATCACATCTGTGGTATTCCTTCCCAAAGAGGCATGATCTAAAACTAGTTAGGAGGAATTATCAGACACACTCAGAATACCTGGCCCGTATGCTTTAAGATCAACGTCATCCAAGAGAAAGAAAATCTGAGGAAGTGCTCAAGATCAAAAGAGAAGAATGAGAAGTGAGAATTAAATGCAGCACATTGAACAGAATTTTCTTTTGTCGTAAAAGTTACTATCTGCTGGGTGTGGTAGGGTGCGTGCAAGTGATCTCAGCTACCTGGGAGGCTGAGACGGGAGTTCTCAATTGAGACCAGAATGGATTAAATAGCAACTCGGTCTTGAAAAACAAAAAAAGCAGCCAAAGGACAAAATCAAAATGTATTGGAATATTTATTTCCCCAACCTACTCTCAAATGGTCCAGGAAAAAAGTAATAGGTAAGAGAAAAAAAATATAGACATGATAAAGCAAATGGTGTTCGCTAAGCAGTCAGAGCCTGCCTCTGGAACTTGCTGTGTTAGTCTTGCAGCGTCTCAGTAAGTCTGAGAGCATGCTGAAATAAACCGTTTAAGAAGCCCTGGGAGAAGATGCCGGAGCCCAGGGACTGAGGCAGCTGGGCGGGCTCGGCAGAGCTGCAGAACAGGCCACCCCTCGCCTCCCCCAGCAGGGACATCAGAGCCCAGGGTCACCCGTGCTCACGCTGAACCCAGTCTGCCCTGCCACCTTGCAGGGAAGTGGGGAGCTGAGCATGTGTGGGGTACCGCGTGGGATACCGCGTGGGAAGAGGCCCTGGTGGGACCTGCAGAATTGGCTTCTCACCCGAGCTCTGGACCTCAGGAGCCTCCCTTCCCACGTGCAGCTGGGTCCTGACAAATGAGAGGACCCAACTGCTGGCTCTCTGGGTTCCTTCCAGCTTGGACGCTGCTGTGTTCCTAGAAGCCCATCTGGGCAGGGCCACGCGTTTCTCCAGTGGTTTAATTCCTTGGGAGAGCATGATCCCTGGATGGGAGAAGGGATGCGAGGTGCCTGGCACAGGGGGGGGTGGGCAGCTGGCAGTCGATGTGCCACCCTTCCCCCGCCTCTGCCTGCCCCCAGGATCCCCTTCTGGTACTGATGAACACGCAGCAAAAAACATACTGACAGGCACATAGAATCTATCCCCAACTCCATTCAGAAAGAGGCAGCTGGTGGGGGTGGGCCAGTGGCCAGTAGGCGACTCGGGTCCCAGGGCGGTAGCCGCCGATCGTACCGCTTAAGGTCTCTGGGCAGCAGTCTGCTCTTACATAAAATGGACAGAGCTCAGCTTTGCTTCTGAAGACAGTGACCGTACCTCCATGTCCAGCCTGAGGCAGAGCAGGAGGTGACCTCCGCAGTGGAAGTGGGGTGCTCGGGTGGGCTCCCCTGAGCCACCCCCAGATCTGAGGCTTCTCTTCACAGCCTGTGCCCCACTCCTAACCCCTGTGGTGATGTGGCCCAGGGGGGACTCCAGAGGGGATCTGGGCATCTGCTGGTGCCACCTGGAGTCCCCCCCAGAGGTTAGGAGTGGCCGGAAGTGTAGAGGCTGGATCTTCTACTGTGTGCCCAAACACAGGGGAGACCCAGGGCACCCTCCCTTGCAGAGGAAAGCAGGAATCACTTTCCTGATTTGGGGACCTATCCAGGATCACCCAAGGGACAGAGGCCCAGCCACTCAGCCTCCTCCACCCAACACCCTGCCGGGCGCCTCATGGTCTCTCTCAGGTGCGGTTTTCAGGCAGAAGGCAGTGGGGCCGCAGGAGCCCATGAAATTGTGGGTGGAAGCCTGGGCCCCTCTCGGTTCTCCCTCTGCGGCCCCATCTCGTGAGCTCTTGCCCTGGCTGTTGTGGCCCAGGGGGTCTCCTAGCAGGCCAGCCTTCCCAGGAAGCCCCGTCTTTCTCCAAGTGCCCCACCGCCCACCTCTCATGGAGCTGCACCCACCCCTGGGCTCTGAGGACTGCCCTTGACACTGCTGCCCAGCTGGGGAAGCCGAGGCTCAGTGCAGCTACCCAGGCTGGCCGCGACAGAGCTGGCTCTACACGGGTCCTTGACAGCCCACCCAAGGGTGGGTGGGGTGTGGAAAGTATCCAGAGACCAGGGCGAGGAGTTTCCTGCAGAAATCTTGAGGTGGGTGGGGTCCCCTGCCCGATTTCTAGGGCTGAGAAAGAGCATTGGCTTTGGAGATGGAGGTCGAGTGAGAGACCTGGTACCTGCTACAATCCAGGAAGAGTCCCTTCACCTCCCCAGGCCTCAATCACTCAATCAGTAAAATGGGGATAGTTGATCATAAATCCATAAGAAGGCCGTTTTATGTTGTGCCCTGAGGCCACTGTCCCTGCCACTGCCCGGGTAGGTGTGCATCTTGGGTGTGCACATCGCTCAGTCGGTCACGGTGTGTGGTGTTCTCACGGCTGTCAGCCCATGACATCCTCACGACACACCAGCCGGGAGGAGCCTCGACTGCAAATCCCTGGAAATTGTGGCCTCCCGCACCCAACAGGACCCCTGAGATCAATGGGGCTGGCCGATGGTCAGTCCCCACAGCCAGCCCCTCATGGGCTATCCCACCTTCAGGTTTCTGCTTACATGGGTCTTTCTGCCTGAAATCCTTTTCCTTCCCTTAACTTTTAATTTTGAAATTATAGAAGAATTATACAAGAAATTGCAAAAATAGCACAGAGACATGCCGTGTATCCATTGCCCAGCTTCCTGGTTACATGGCTAGAGCAGGTGGCCAAGACCAGGAAGTCGATACTGGCGCGTGATCAGCTCCCACACCAGTTCTCACTCGCACTCCTTTTAAAATGCCTTTGTGCCCAGAATGTTCTCGGCACCCTTCTCTGCCCTTCTCTGTGTACTAACACCTTCTGTTCCTCAATGCCATACTCTATGAGACAGCAATGTCCCCCTTTCTGAAAAACAGCCTTGTCCCGTCCTCCCTGCCCTGACTCTCAGCTCCCTGAGACACCCTGAATCTGAAGGATTTAGAGTGAGGATTCAGGAGATGTACAGACATGGACTTTTAAATTCAGCATCAGGTACCACCGGGGATGAGCTACATAACTCTCCGAGCCTCAGCTTCCCCACCCTCTAAATGGGGGCGATAGTTCCAGCTCGGTGGGGTACAGGGTCGACGAGTCAACCCAAGGTGGTGCCGTTCTTCCCTCCACAGACTCTGGCTTGGAGGAGTCCCGGTGTGGGGTGAGCCTTCCAAGGAGAGACTTGGAGAATGGTGAGTCCCTGCAGTGAGGGAGGTAAGCTGCCATGCCTATACTGACCCTGGTCACACTAGAAGGTATTCCATGGAAACCTTTCATATCTCAGCGCCAGCCCGGGGCCTGGCACGCAGCAGGTGCTGAATAAATGCACAGAGACGAAGCCTCCCCTCAGGTAAGCTTTCCCTTGGCTCACGGCGCCTCTTTGACTTTGCCTTCCTTCTTGGCCCTGATCCACTTGGCAACTGGCAGGAAAGCGGGGCCATAGTGCGCAGGGGAGCCGGGCTCCCTCTCATCTGTGGCCAAGAGGCCTTTCAGGGAGGGTGTCCCAGGACCTCAGCTGGGAGTCAGACCCCTCACAGCTGCTGCTGAACTCAGAGGGGAGGTCACCAGCCAGGGGGGGTGGGGATGGTATTTGGAGGAGCACTGAGGACCTCCTGGACCCAAGCCAGGCCACTCCCTTGTGACTGAGGAGCCCTGCACTGCCTGCGGGAGACTAAGCCCAAGTTCTGGCACTTACCAGCTACATATTTTGGACACATTTCTTAAGCCTCGCTAAACCTCAGTTTCCTCATCTATAAAATGGGTTTGCCACGTGGGTCAACGAGCTCATCGTGCAAATAGTGTTAACTACCAGACCCTGTGTTCCTCTGCACAGGGATTCTTTGACCTGGTCTTGCGACATTTATAAGCTAACATTTTTTTTTTTTTTTTGGAGCACTGCATTTTGCTTGGGTATTTTTCAGAAGCATTATCTAATCTTATTTTTTTTTTTGGTGCGGTTCTTTTTTTTGTCTTTTTTGGAACTGGGGGTCGAACCCAGGGCTTTGCGAATGCAAGGCAGACGCTTTGCCACTGAGCTACATCCCAGCCCTGGAAGCATTATCTAAATTGACTTTTACACCCTGGTGAGCTGGGAGTTTTATCTCTCACGTGCAGCACAGAATCAACCTCAGGGTCATGTAGACTAGAACGGGAAACCTAAGCCCGCCTGACCCCAGGGTTCCAGCTAGGGTTGTGATACTGGGCCCAACCTAGGGCTAAATTCTGCTGCTCACAGCCAGCCGCCCTGCTCCACGCCTCTGAGGTGCCCTGGACCATACTTAGAGGGAAAGGATTTTTAGGCAACATCCTTAGTGTTCAATTTGCCCACTTTTTTTCCAGGGAGGCACTGGGGTCAGAGAAAAGAAGACACGTGTCTCAGATGACCCTGCAAGTGAAGGTCAGAGATAGTTTCAAAACTCCATTCCTATCTCCCCCCCCCCCCTCCCAGGGCTCCTTCTCTTCCTCGGTTGCAGGGGCTCCGTTTCCCAGAGCTGAAGTAGGGAGCATGGTTTGCATACCATCCCCAACTTCACGGCTCACCAGGGAAATGCAGGAGCTTGCTAGGTGTCTGGGGCCTGCTTGGTCTGGGGCCCTTCCATCCAGAATGTCCTCAGGCCGCTGGGCAGGTGGCCTCCCCCTGAATCCTGTACGCGGGCATGGTGCCCAGCCCCTCTGGATCAGTGTTTTCAAAGCAAGAAGCGCATACTCCAAGGTACGAACAATGGTCAGGTGTCACCAACCAGACACATGTGCCATTAAGTTACGTGAGGAAGTAAATGTCCCTTTATCTTTATTTCAGCCATTATGATGCCTTTCCATACCCACACCACTCCATTCCAGCAAAAAAAAAAAAAAAAAAAAAAAAATAGCAAAGCATCCGGCTAGGATTGAATGACATGGTTTTGGGTCCATTAAGTTTGTCTTCACCATTACCCTCATTATGCTGCTTTACATTTGCTTTCCTTTCGAGTGAGCCATATACAGTTTCTTCTAAAATTAAATGTATTTACACATTTAAGCCAGGCATGGAGGCCCATTCCTATAATCCCTGTGATCCAGGAGGCTGAGGCAGGAGGATCACAAGTTTGAGAGCAGCCTGGGCAACTTAGTGAGACCCTGCCTCAAAATTTAAAAAGCAACTAAATAAAATAGGCTGGGGACAGAGCTCAGTGGAAAAGCACTCCTGGGTTCAATCCCCAGCACCACAAAAATAAATACAGCAGTTCATCAGTTGGTTAGTTCGTTAAACAAAAATAAAACAAAGCATCAATTAAAAGGAGTGTTAAGTGGATTGTGAGGTAAAGGAGGTTTAGAATGAGAGGCCCCGGGAAGAGTGCTCTGGGCCACTCCCCATGCTCTGACCCTGCACACCCCAGGCCAGGTAGACCACTGCAGAGGATGAGGGGAGAGTCAGAGGACACTGTGGCTGGCAAAGCAGACAGGAGCTGGGGACACCAGCCCCACAGGGTGCAGGCCTAGCACCCGGCGTGGGCGTCGAAGTCAGTGGTTTCACGTCTGTGGTCCAGGCCGGGGGAAGGTGGCCTCGTACCTGGGTGCTCTTCCTATTAGGCAGCTCTCGGAGGCCCTCCAGCCCCCATCCTGAAGACTCAGTAGGGGCCACCTGCCTGTTTCTACCTGTCCCAGGGAGAAGGCTGGTTCCTTAGCCTCAGACTCCAACAGCTAGAGCCCAGTACAATTCCTATTGGGAAATGGCTGAACACGGAGGCAGTGTATCTGGCTCATTCCAGATCCCTCTGTGATCATCTGGGTCAGTGTACCAGTCCCACCACCCTGGATGGCCCTTGCAGTAATGGCCATGCTAACTGTCCTCACCAGTCACCAACCTGCACCTAGACGGCCACACTAAGCTGGTCCCACGTTATGGATACACCTGCGACACCTAGTCTTTTATTTATTTGTTTATTTTTGGTGCTGGGGATTGAAACCAGGGCCTTGCACATGCTAGTCAAGTGCTCTGCCGCTGAGCCACATCACCAGCCCAAAGACAGAGTCTTGCAAACAGGAAGAATGCGCAAAAAAAGGCGAACAGAAAATGAATGTGAGCATTTGATTTAATCCAAATCAAATGGGGAGCCCCTTAGCATGAGGAGACAGATGAAGAGGATTAGGTTTGTGTCATTTGGATGCAGAGATTGGGGGTCGAGGGACCAGCCCGCTGGGAGGGCACGAGCTGTCCTGAAGGATGCAGCATGTCCGTCAGCAGAAGCATGGGGGGACTGTCTCTTAATTTTGGCAAAACAACAAAAAAACTGACCTGAACTCAAGTCCACTGAGATGGAAAATTCCAACCTGCTTGGGATAACCCAAGTCACCTGATTTCACAATTGATTTCTCCTTAGTAGGGGGCTTTTAATCCCAGGAAGATTAGACTTTAGAAAGTGGAGACAAGAAAGTAAACAAAAATCCCTAGGAGCTGTACTTTTTTACTGAGTGGGTCAAGTTCTGTGTGTTGGGGCCTGAAGTCCTGTGTTTGGGAGGATTTAGAACCTGTAGAGTTTTTCACAGATGTGATGGAGTCACTGACTTCAATTCAAATTTCAAGTTTAACATTTAGGGGAACTCCGCAACGCCTGTGAGTGCCATTAGAATATTTACCAGATCTGAGTAGTCGGGACCCATCTCAGTTTTTTAAGAACTAAAAGCCTCCTCTGAAATTCTTTTTTTTTTTTTTTTTTTAATTTTAATATTTATTTTTTAGTTTTTGGTGGACACAACATCTTTGTTTGTATGTGGTGCTGAGGATCGAACCCGGGCCGCACGCATGCCAGGCGAGCGCGCTACCGCTTGAGCCACCTCCCCAGCCCCTGAAATTCTTGGGAAGGTCTTTTCGTTTTGCTTTTGCGGTGCTGAGGATGGGAGCCAGGGTCTCCCGCGTGCTCAGCCAGCTCCCCACCACTGAGCTACACCCCCGCCCTTGTTTTCTATTCAGTAAGAAAATGGGATCCATGGAGCCGGGTGTCCCCAGGTGGTAGAGAGCTTGTCTACCACTCCACTCAGACGGCAGTTTTGGGTTCCATCCCCAGAACCACAAAATGAAGAATTAAAAGGAAGAAAATGGGATTCATTAAATTCATAAATGCAATTTAGAATATCAAAGGCAGTGTTATTTAGTATAAATATAATGCAAGCGACCTGTGTATTTTAAAGCTTGCTAGTAACCACGTTTAAAGCAAGAAGGGAGGCAAACTTGATCATAGCAACCCTCCATATCTAAAATATTGTCAGCTATATCCTCAGCCCTTTTGAAAAAAATTTACTTTGATACAGAGTCTTATTACGCTACCAAGGCTGACCTCAAACTTGAACTCCTCCTGCCTCAGCCTCCCAAATAACTATGATTACAGATTAAATCCTTTCTTAGAACTCACCTTCAGAATCTGCTATATATTCTACACTTTACATGTCTCAATTTGAACTACCACATTTTAAGTGTGTTTCTAGTGGCTACCATGTCGGACAGCACAGATCTAAGGGAATTCATTAGCTGCAGATGTCAAGGGTATGTATTATTTAAGGACGCTTACTCTGTTCTGTTAGAGTCTGTAAACAAGTCAAAATAACACCTGGCCTGCGGCACTGTTCAGCTTTGTTGGTTCAAATATTAAAGACTTTATGAAAGTCATTGTTAAAAATCAATGGGCTTATTGATAAAATGATGTTTGTGTACTGAATTTGCAAGTTAAGGGGGAAAAAACAGATTCTTAAATTTTTATTTTTTATCCATCTGTTTTTTTGTTTTTGTGGTACAGGGATCAAACTCAGGGCTTCACACATGATAAGTAAGTGCTCTACCTATAAGCTACATCCCCAGCCCTATCTTAAATTTTTTAATAAGAGGCAAATATTTTTTTCTTGCTTTTCCTTTTGCGCGAGGCTGGTCATAGAACCCAGGGCCTTGTGCATGCTAGGCAAGTGCTCCACCACTGAACCGTAGGCCCAGCCCAAAATATTGTTATTTTAAAGTAACCACAAACTGCCTTTTCAGCACACAAATGCAGCCCTTAAGGACCTTACCACCTACGGCACTGATGGGATTAGAGTCATGGGCCTGGTTCTGTGTGACCACCTCAGAGAGTTGGGTCTGCACGGGCCCTTATGAGTTCTGCCCCCAAACACTCCCATTCCACGGACAGGGAAACAGGCCCAGAGGAGACCAGCAGCTGGCTGCATGGTGAATTAGCGGCAGGACTGGGCCAAAGCTTCAGGTCTCCTGACCCCACCCATCCTCCCCAGTGAAAGTTCCTTTTCTCTGCCCCCTTCATCCCCAGTTGACACATCAGGAAACGGAGGCACAGAATCGGAGGGTTCCGGACTGAGGGCTACAGGGAGCAACAGCAGCAAAATCAGAAGGCCTAGATCCCTAAAGTCCCCGTCACCCAAACAACATAAAGTCCCTGCCAGAGGCCACTCCAGAACCCAGGCCACCTGGGCAGAGCGAGAGCCGTGGGAGACCCGGGCTGGAGAGCTGGAGCAGGGCAGGAGGTCTGCCAGTGGTCAGAGGGCCAGACTCTACCAACCTGAAGGCCCCGCAGGGCCAGGCAGCCCACTCAGGCTTTGGACCTCGTAGCTCCTGGGCTCCAGGTCCTGGGCGTCCCCTAGGCCTCGTTCTCGGTTTCTTTTCCTCCCTATTCTTCATCATTTCCCTTTTCTCTTTAGAGGCTCTAATTCCTTTCCCCAAACATGGCTGGCCCCAAACAGACCCCCCACATGCAGCTCTAGGACACAGAGGAGCAGGACAGACAGCAGGAAGCTCAGACAAGCCACCGGCTGGCGGCTCAGCCTCCCTCCCGTCGGCCCTGGAGCTGGGATGCAAGCCTGCTTTGGGGTGCAGTTTTCTTCTGCCCAGAAAGCCCTTCCCACCAGGCTGTGTTTCTCAGCAGGAAAAATCAGACCATGTGTGGCCCTGGACAGTCTCAGGGAGAGGCTCTGAATGCCATTACATCACAGTGAGGGAACTGCACCCTGCTCAGAGCCTCGGTCCCTCCGAAAAACCTAGTAGAAAAAAGCGATTGGAGCCAAGGTCTTCATCACCTCCTTCACATCACCCCTTTAACAAGGAGGTGCCCTTGAGCTTCAGACTCAAGGTCCTTGGCATGCTTTCAACTTTCAGCTAGAATATTAACAGATTTTTCCCCCTGTTCCAGGGGGTTGAAGGCAGGGGTGCTTTACGACTGAGCTATGTCCCCAACCACTTTTCTATTTTCTTTTGAGAGAGGGTCTTGCTAAATTGCTGAGGCTGGCCTCAAACTTGCGATCCTCCTGCCTCAATCTCCCGAGTCGCTGGGATTACAGGCGTGTGCCACAACCCCGCGGTTCCAAAATGTTTTTTTGCCGCCATTCATTTTAATGCTTCTCTTTACCTTTTATTTATGGCAAATGATATTGGTTTTCCATTTACAACCGTGATGTAAACTTTCCTTTCAAAACTAAACTTGTATTTGTAACAAAAAGTGAGTCAACTGAACATCAACAGAGTTTCAAAAACACCAAGGAGAGCACGATTGCTGGGAATGTGGTGGGCCGGGCAGCTCTTAGGGCGAGAGAGACTGACGGGTAGGGAGCTGGGCTCGAAGGACCAGCTCTGACCCCCTAAGCTCTGCCCCGGCCCCTGAGGTCCCAGCTCCCCTTCAGGCAGTATTCAAGGCCTGTTCTCTTGGCCCACTGGATCAGCTGGCCCATGGGCTCTAGCACGAGGGCCCCTGGTTCTCATTCTGCTAGGAAGAGCTGATCTGAAGCCCTGGGTGGAGTCGGCCATAGACCTTTCTGACCCTGACCTAATCCTGAGTCTACTGCTAGGCCTCCTGGCGAGGGCAGAGGAGGTGGCTCTGATGGAGAGGTGGATGGAGGGCCTCTCACATCGTCTGCTCTCAGCTCAGGGCTGAAGAAAGCTGAGTGCCAGGAGCCGCCTGGGGAAATGCTGGTCAAGCCAGGGAGGCAAAGCCAAGGCCTGACCCTTGCAGGCCGAAAACGCACAGATTTGCGGCTCCCAGAGCAAAGTGGCTTTCCTTAAACCAGTGTGCCATCAGGGGGTTTGCAGCACACACCTGCAGATGGAGACTGAGAGAAGAGACCACCCCCACCCCTCAGCGCTCCCCACATGCTCCCAGCCCCCGAGCCAGCTCAACGCCCGTGCCGTGCCTGACATGGCCTTCCTGAGTCTCCCTCACACCAAATTGAAAGCACCCGATTCCCCTTTTGCAGGGTAGACCTCTCCCCCGAGGCTGAGTGCTGTGTTCCAAATGGGAGTACCCAACAGGACAGGAGCTCCTGCGTCTCTGGCCCCTGCCCAGCTCTGGCTGGCTTGGACTGTCTCCCACACAGGTCCTTGGGCCCAAGAATTTAGTAAGCGCAGCTCTGTGGCCACCTGGTCCAGGGCCCAAGTGGGGAGGGTACCTTGGCACTCAGAGGCCGTCAGAATGGCGAGGCGTGGTTCTCCAGAGCATTGCTGCTTGTCTGTGCCCTCAACTACCCCAAGAGGTTGTTCCAAAGCCACCAGCGACTGATTGTTGGGAGTTCTGAGTTTGGGTTTTAGGATCTGGTGAGCCCCGAGCTTTAGCATCGGTGTTGAAAGTAGGTCTATCACATTCCTTTCTCTCTGGAAGGTGAGGCTCCTTCCGTGAGCTGGTAAGAAATGGGGCAGGGGGAGTTCCCAGCCTACCGGTGGGAGGTGTGTCTCCCTCCTCAGACCCGGGGGCCCCGCGGTGCCTCAACACTTCACTCCCAGGAGGACTCTTTGGACAGCAGCACTGCCCAGCCACATTTCAGCCCCTTGAGGGGGTTCCTGGGCCCTCTCCAAGCCCCAGGGCTGTCACCCCAGCCAGGGCCTCCTGGTCATGTCTTTGCCAACAGGCTCCAGAAAGGTGGCCACGAGGAGACTACCAGAAAGGGGCCAAGAGGGTAGGACTCAGCCGGAGTGGCAAGAGGTGACAGAAGGGTGGCTACCTGAGAGGGCTGCCGTCAGCCATCCAGCGATTCCTAAGAAGAGCCACATGTCTTGAGCCATCTCTGACTGCTACGCGTGCCTGTCCATGGGAAGCACCATCCTGGGCCTGGAGGAGGACGCTGTGTGCCCGTCTCTCCTGGGCTGCCCTTTCTGTTCCTGTTGGTGTCTTTCTCTCTGCTGCTCTCTCCTACACACAAGCGACCAAACTCAGCCTGTGAGATCTCACGCCTCTACGCTCTGCTTGTGGTTTTGGTCTCCAGGAAGCCGGGCTCGTGTTGCAAGGGCTGATGGGGGAGCCCTAGCCGCCTGTGCCATGATCCCACCAAGCCCACACGACCCGGAGAGTCCTAGAGGAACACACTTCCCCAAAGGTCTTCTCAGAAAGGAAAAAAGGAACAAAAGGGCCATGCCTCATTCCTGGTGACAGAGGGGACACTGGCATTTAGCGCATGCCGAGTCAACCCAAGCTGGAAAAGTGACCCATTGTTGTCCCATTCCACAGAGCCCAGCTCTCATGGGATCAAATCCCAAGGGTGGCCTGGTTCTTGGGTGTCATGGTGGCTGGAAAGCAGGAGGGTGTGGTCATGAGCCTCAGCCAACCCCAGAAAAAATGTCGATGGCCAAAGATTTGAGAGATCGTCTCCCACCTCCTTCTGCAGAGAAGGGACCCCAGCCCACATGGGAGCTGCCTGCCGAGAGGGCACAGAAGGGCCTGACTCCCCCCAACACTCCCTGCCCCCCAGCCACTGACTGAGCGTGTCTCTGGGGGAGTCAGGCGTGGGAGCTGGGGCTGGAGGGAGAGCAGGATGTCAACAGGCCCCAGTGGGGGAGGTCTCTGGGCCAGAAGGAGCAGCAGGGGCACAGGGCTGGAAGAGGAAGGCCCAGGGCTGCCCAGGAAGTGCCAAGTGGTGGCCAACTGGACGTTTGCCAACAGACAGACACCACAGGAAGGAGGCAGGGACCAAGTGTGTTTAATTGACCACTGTACTCCAAAGGAAGCATACAGTAGGTGCTGAATAAATGTTGAATGAATGAAGGAATAGATCATTTGGTTGTTCAAGAACAACCTGGGGTCCAGAAAGGGGCTGGTTCCCATTTCTGGCCCTGTCCTGTAGGGTCCCATGTCAGGTCACCCCTCCTGCCCCTGGCCCCCTTTCTTCATTTCTCCACCTGTGGAATGGTGACCATTCTGACTCCATTGGGTTGCAACCCAGGGCACATTTGAGTGGCAGGTTTTGGAGCCACAGGGAATCAGGCCCCTCCCACTTTAAGACCCTGCCCCGCCCACAGTGGGGGTAGATTCCCCTCTGGCCCCGGCTGAGGCTGCCCTCTAGTGGAGAGTCACTGGCAGCACAGGCTGGGGCACAGGCAGGTCCAGCTCCTGGGTTCAGTTCCACTCATCTCCAGAGACTTGGGTAGAGAGGAACCATCTCCCTGACGTCAAGGAGCACAGGGTTTACAAACACAAAGTGACCAAACCACCAGCCAGGTGGAGACGAACCCAGGGCGAGGTCTTCTGGACCTGAGAGAAGGCACATTTGAAATGGGCTGGGAAGGATGATTCGGCTTCCATTTCTGACCAAAACATCAGAAAAAAAAAAAGTCTTCTAAGCCATTTTCTAAAATGCATAGCCAAGATGGCAAGCAAAGAAGGGGAGTCACCAGAGGTCAAAGATGACAAGAAGGCACAGGTCCAAAGAAGCAGGAAAAGAGGCATCTGCTGATCCCAGGTGGCCAAGCACATTAGTGGTGTAAGGGCCTGGACGGAGCAAGTGGAGAACAAGATCTGAGCCCCCTGCCTAAAGCAAAGAGCACCAAACCCAATACCCACAGTGGGTGAACTTGAAAAGAAAGCTCCTCCTGATGAGATGAGAAAAGCTAGTCTAGCTCAACATTGACCGAGTGAAAGACAAGGGACCATCAACCCAGAATGCTCCTGACCACCCACTGACCCACAAATGGGTCTGGAGGAGGGATCTCAGTGCCTGTTGTGGGAGCTCCCCCAACCCAAACACGATGAATAACAAGAAATCTACACCAAGCACTTGGAGTAGCCAAACTGGGGCTCACAAGGGCGAATGTGGATGCACTGTGAAGTACAACTGTAGTTAGCTCCTCAGAATGAACAACCAAGGCCAGAAGACAGTCACTAAATATCTCAAAGTACTAAGAGAAAATAGCTGTCAACCTGGAGTATCTTCCAAGAACGAGACCGAAAAGATGTTGCTATGGTGTAGATGCATCTGCCAAAGTTCATGTTCATATGTCAATGGTATTGGGGGGGGTGGACTTTGGGACATAATTAGTGTTAGAGGAGGCCTGGAGGGTGGGTCCCCCATGGTGGGATTGGTGGCTTTATAAGAAGAGGAAGAGAGACCCCAGGTTGCACACTCCTGTGCTCTTGCATCTCATCACATGGTGCCCTCTGCCATGTGGTCAGGCAGCAGATTCCAGCGTGGCGACAGTGACTTCCCAGCCTCCACCACTGTAAGAAGTAGACTTCTTTTTACCCAGTGTGTGGCGTTTATCTTGTAACAACATAAAACAGACAAGACAGATTCCTTTTCAGATAAAAACTGAGAGCATTTACAACTCCACAGACCTTGGCTTCGGGGAACTCTGGAAGGTGTTCTTCAAGAACCAGAAAAATAATCCCAGAAAGAAAATCTAAGTTTCACGTAGGAGTGGTGGCAAAGAAATATATAATTAGAGAGATAGATTAAATAAGCATTAAGTGTACTAAACAATTATAATAATGTCTAATTTATAGAGTTAGTGGGGAAAACACAGATAAAACTAAAGAACCAGAAAACCAGAGCCAGTGAACCGGGAAGGCGTAATCAGAGATAGGAAGCTGTATTATTCGGTGGGAGGGAAAACGTTGACCTACCTTTTGACTTTTGTTTTAGTCAGTTTTTTCATCGCCGTGACCAAAAGACCTGACAAGAACAACTTAAAGGAGAAAAATTTTTATTTTGACTCATGGTTTCAGAGGCTTGGTCAGTCCATGGTTGACCAACTCCATGGTTCTGGGCCCAAGGTGAGACAGAGCATCATGGCGGAAGGGTGTGGCAGAGGAAAGCAGCTCAGGATATGGCCACAGGAAGCAGAGAGAGAGAGAGCTGCTCCCCCAAATTTCCACCCTCAGTGACCTACTTCTTCCAACCACTCCCTACCAGTAGTAGTCTACAATCACTACCCAGTTCATTCCCAACAGTGGATTAATCCAGTGGTGAAGTTCATGTTCTTATAACCCAATCATGTCACCTCTGAAAATTCTCACACATGAACTTTTGGGGTCACCTCATTTCGAAACCATAACCACTTTGTTAAGTACAATGCGTTTGTTAAGCTGATAGAGCAATGAAGCGGAATGAGGGAGAGCGCCTGTAATAAACCAAAAGAGGACCACAAAAGTAAAAATGAAATAGGAAGAACAGGACTAACGGAAGGATGGTAGTTTCCGCAGGTGGAGGTGGGTGCAGGGTGCTGGGAAGGTGCTCCTGGCAGGGAGCACTGCGTACAAGAGGCAGGACAGCAGGGTGTGGGTGCTGCTGGAGCTGAAATGACAGGGTGCACCCCAAGCCGCCCGTGTTTCATGGACATGAAGCTTTGAACAGGAGGCTGGAAGATGTACCCAGCTGGATACCCAAATCAATGAGCTCATTTTTATTTATAACTCTTGGAACCCAGATCTTTTGATCTCAGTTTGCAGGGGACTCCTGGTGGCTCTCCATCCTTGGGGAACCCAGGCAGTTTTCATTAGACTGTAACTCTCTCCTGGCCCTGGCCCAGCCAAGGGAATCAGAGAGAAACCTGAGTCTCTAACCGGAAAGAGACGTCCTTGAACTGCATGTACCTCCATGTGGCGCATTAATGCTACTAATACTTGGTGAGCGTCTCCTTCTCTTCCAAACACAGTGCCTGGAATTTCTTCCTCACTCCTCTAAATAGATTGTGTCCGTGGAGCATTCTGACGACTAGGGCTGGGCTCTGAATTTAGAAATGTACTCCCCACCAGGACCCTGAGCTCCTACCCAAGAGTTTTCTACCAGGGTCCAAGTATTCAGCACCTAAGTGTACACTCTTAGGCATTTTTTTATTTTATTTTTATGTGGTGCTGAGGATTGAACCCAGTGCCTCACGCATAGTAGGTGAGCGCTCTACCTCTGAGCCCCAGCCCCAGCCCCTCACTCAGGCATCTGATGCACCTTTATCATGTGTTCTAGATGCTGGGGAGGCCACGTGGACCAACACACAAGTATTTCTATTCTCATAGGACTACGTTTTACGGGGAGCATTTTGTAATCAGCAGTAGCCATAATAAGTAAATTGCATGGAGAAAAGAAATAGAGCTGGATAAATAGGGTTAGATGCTGGGGAGGGGTTGCTTTTAAATAAGGTGGTATCCTAGGCTGGCCTCCCCCTCAAATCGGTCCTGGGACAAGGGCTGGATCACAGATAGGTGATTTGGGAATGATCCCAGGGAACAGAAATGAGGTACAAGAGATAGCAAGTAGGTAAAGGACAAAAGTTAAAAAAAAAAAAAAAAAAAAAGCAGGTCTCTTTGAGATCCATAGCCATGGGCAAACAGCTCTCCCTCTCGGACTCACGGAGTCGTTCTCAGAACCGCCGGCCCCACCTGTGGACTCCATTTCTGCCCCTCACTGCACCCGCACTGGTGTGGCCAGAGAAGAGAAGCTGCCCAGTATCCACAGGAAGGGCACCCTGTCTGCGCGGTCATCCAAGGCCCTTGCAGAGAACTCTCCTGGGCATGAACAGGAGACATAAAGAACAGCATGCTCTGTGACAAACCCACACCCGTGTCCTCGTGCCTCTGCCCAGATGTCCCGGTCTCTGACCTCCTGTCCTGCTCCTTCTGGGCCCCTGCCCAGGAGTCCCTGTATCTCCAAGCCTCAAGCCACTCATCCTTCCAAACACAGCGATGACCAATGCTCTCACATCTGCCTACCACAAGGAGGTCCCCTCATCATTGTCTGACAGAGTCACCTCTGCATGAAGCTCCAACTGCTTCTGTTCATGACTGGTGTTGCTCATCTGTGAACCACCTCTGAGCCTTCCCTCCTCCACCAGGGAGCTCCCTTGAGGACATAGGTGTGGGTTAAAAGGAAAACCGGATTGCAATGGAGCCAGGGGCCATCCGCCATCTGTGCCTCCTGGGCCAGTGTGTGCCTGAGCTGCAGATGCTGCTGCTCCTCCATCCAGACCTCATGACCTGGTGTGTGACAATACCCAGCTCACAACGGGTCCTCAGGTCTCCTAGTCATTGGTGACTCTTCATCAGGCACAGTTTGTCGGGGACAAGTAGGACCTGGGAAGTGACTTTCAAGTGACCCATGGTTCTCTGCTGCAGTAGTCAAGGGTTTTGGTCCAGTACCCCAAAGGTTTGTGCTGCAGATTTCTTCCACTGGAAGATTCCAGAGATTCTGTAAGTGTCCTTATCCATCTAAGTGTCTCTGGCATGATTGGCCCTTGTGGGTCTGATGTGCGGCACAGCAGCTGGTACCACTTCCTGCAATTGTTGCAGAGCCTTCTCTTGCTCTGGGCCACCGATCAAGGCACAAGACAAATGGCATATGCCCTAAAACCCAAAGAGGCCCACTGTCTTGGTTTTCTGTCGCTATCATTGAATACCACAGACTAAGTAACTTATAAAGAATAGAGGTTTATGTAGCTCACACTTCTGGAGGTCAGGAAGTCCAAGAGCACAGTGCTGACATCCGGTAAGGGGCTGCTTGCTACTTCATAGCATACGGAGAGTGTCAGATGGTGAGAGAGAACGAGCATGTGGCTCGGTCCCTCCTCCTCTTGTGAAGCTGTTGATGCATGCATCGTGGGGCCTTGCCTTCATGACCTCATCTAACCCTCATTATCTCCCAAATTCCATGAGCATGTAACTTTGGAGATCAGGTTTCCAGTACATTGACTTTTGAGGGACACATTCAAACCATGTCACCTACTACATGCTGTGACTTGTGATTAGAGGTAAGGGATTTGAGGTGCAGGAGCTTATTCTTCACCCTAAGGCAACGTCCCAGCATGCTCCAGGTCATGTGTCCCCTAAAATTCCCCCAATAAAGCAGTGTACATCATCGTGGGGTTTATCTTTCACTTTTTGGCATATAGGGGGTAGTAATCCCCAGACTTTTTAATCACAAGACCCTTTATATTCTCAAAGATCATCAAGGACTCCAAAGAACTGGCAATTAGTGTATCATTTATCCACTAATATGATAAATCTAATATGATAAATGTGATGTTTATCATATTAGAAATTAAAACTGATGGGGCTGGGGATGTGGCTGAAGCGGTAGCGCGCTCGCCTGGCATGCGTGCGGCCCGGGTTCGATCCTCAGCACCACATACAAACAAGGATGTTGTTTCCGCCGAGAAATAAAAAATAAATATTAAAAAAAAAATTCTCTCTCTCTCTCTCCCTCCCTCTCTCACTCTATCTTTAAAAAAAAAAAAGAAAAAAGAAATTAAAACTGAGAAATGCAAAATGTTTACTTAATTATTTTAAAAATATCTGGGGAGGTAGCTCAGTGGCAGAGTGCTTGCCTAGCATGCTCAAGGCCCTGGGTTCAATCTCCAGCACCACAAAAAAGAAAGAAAGAAGAAAGAAACAACCCCTGCCAAAATTTATTAGGACTAGTGGCATTCTTTTACATTTTTACAGCTCTCTTGAGTGTCTGGCTTTATAGAAAGCATCTGGTTTCTCGTATCTGCTTCTTTATTCAATCTGTTGAAATATGTTGTTTTAGTTAAAGTGTTTGGGAAAAAATCTGCGCTCACCATATGCAGCGAGTAAAAAGAGGAATCTCTTAATGGCTTTCAAAAGCTGATTGTAGATATTCTTCCCTGGCTACAACCAAACTCGACAAGTGATCCTTCCTAAAGGGTAGTTGCAATGGGAAATCTGACATCAGGTCAATGACCTTTATTTTTTCCACTACTGGGTTGGAACCAAGGACCTCACCCATGCTAGATAACTGCTCTACCACGGAGCCACATCCCCAGTGCTTTCTATTTTATTTTGAGACAGGGTCTGGCCATGTTGCCAGACTGGCCTCGAACTTGTGATCCTGTTGCCTCCACCTCCCCAGTCGCTGAGATGACAGGCATGCGCCACCGTGCCAGGCTTCCGTAGCCTTTTATGTACCATTAAATTAAAATCTATTGGCCTATCTTGCACTTTGAATGGATTTTGTAAGAAGGTGCATTGATCATTTTGGAACACACTGGTTCACAGAGGCACGCAGATCTTCCAAATGTTGACAGATTTCACTACGAAATATTAAGAAACCCATTCACTGATATCATGTCTGAAACCATCAAAAAAGACTTGAAGCATTGGGGAAGCTGTCAATACCATGGTGGCAGAGTCTCCTAAAACTTGAATTCATTTAAAAGCTCCAATTTCATCATTGGCAACAAACGCTGTCAGTTGTTTTCCTTGAAGGGATGAGCTCACTTTATTCATTTAAAAAAAAAAAAAAAGTCTGCCAAATCCTTAAGTCTGAATAACCACAATTTCAAGTAAATATGGTGTTCCGTGAGAGCAGTGCAGCCAGTGCAGCTGGGAAATCAAAGAACAGCAAATAAAGTGCTTTTCCCAGAGGCAGCCGTCAAGCTGCGATATTCTGAAATGCTTTATGCCCGCTCTGCATCTGGTGGCACAGAATATTAAAAAGATGCGTACCCAAGCGTTGTGGATTTAATAACGGTAACATATTTCACTGCTTAATTGAGGACATTCTCAAGTAAGAGCAGCAATCCCCCACCCCATTTTTATTCTGAGTGCACAGGGGTGAAGAATCCAACGGCTACGAGTACAGCTCTGATTCATACCAGCAGCTTTGCCTGCCATTGCTTTTGAGCCAGGCAAATTATATCAGTGAAAAGGGCCAATGATGTCTTAGTACCATTATGAAAATAATTTTGACCTCATGGACCCTTGAAAGGGACTCAGGTCTCTTCAGGACCCTCTTTGAGAACTGCTGGTTCCCAGGGAAGAGCCCCGGTGGTCAGAGATGAAAGTGGGCACCTGGAATCTACTAGTTCCTGTCCTGAGACACACAGGTCCTGTTTGAGGGGCAACCCAGGGTCAGTGCCCTCCCAGGTGTTGGCCTCCGAGGCCCTCTCTCTCCCAACCACTCCCCACTGAATCTTTAAGTGGGTGCCTGCTGAATCTGACAATCCGTGTAGGACCCCAGCAGCCTGGGGTGCAGCAGAGGGATGGCCCCTGTGCTAGATTTGACCTTTCGGTAATAACCAAGTCCTCCGAACCCCAGTAGAGCAACTCTGGAAAATTAGGAAAGGGAAAAGCATCACCAGTGATTGCACACCTTGATAGCCATTGTCTCCCTGTGGCCTCGGGTGGCCCCAAATAACATTGGTGCACCCTGAAACATACTGGAAAAAAAAAATCCCAAGCTAAACCACATCATTCTGGCCCTTTTCGGTTGAGTCCAAGGGCCCTGAGAGGAGGACTATGTTCAGATCCGTCTACTGCGTCCATGTCCAGCTGCCCTGTCATTTCTGGGCGCCAGGGCCTATTGGCCAAAGTTTGTATTCACCCTTCCAGCTTCGTGTGATCTGCCCACGGGGCCACCCTCATCCCCGTCAAAGGCATTTCCCTAAGTCCCCCCATGGGAATCCCGTGTTGGATTAGGACTTTCGGTGGTGACACCACATCCCTGGATGGTGTGTTCTTCCCCTCTGGACTTGTTTGTACGTGACTGTAACAAATTGCCTCAAACTTAATGACCTAAAACAACCGAAGTTTATTCTGTTTCAGTGCTGGAGGCCAGAGCCTGAAATCCAGACCCAGTCTCTAGAGGAGAATGTCCCCCGTTTCTTCCACCTTCTTGTGGCCGCAGATTTTTGGCATCCCCCACCTGTGGCCCCCGTGACTCCTCTCCCGCCTGGGTCTGTCGAATCTCCCTCTGACTTTCTCTTACAAGGACCCTTGTGATGGCAGGGGTGTGCCACCCAGATGGCCCAGGACAAGCTCCTCCTTCCAGGATCCTTCACTGTAGTAGGATCTTTTCAGTATAAGGTAGCCTTCGCAGGCTCCAGGGCTAGGGTGTGGATGTCTATGTGGGGTGGGGTGGGATGGGCGTGGGGGCTTCACCAGACATATTTGTTTATACCAGCCTCCTCCTTTGTTTATACCCTCCAGGGAGATTTTGCCACTAGGGGACATTTGATAATGTGACTTTTTCAGTTGTCATAATTGAGGCTGTATGTGTATGTGTGTGTGGGGGGGTACAGTTTGGACTTGTGTGTTGTGTTGGGGGGATACTGGTGATTGAACCTTGAACTCAGGGGTACTTGACCACTGAGCTACATCCCCATCCCTTTCTATTTTTTATTTTAAGGCAGGGTCTTGCTAAGCTGCTGAGGCTGGTCTTGAATATGTGATCCTCCTGCCTCCGCCTCCTGAGTCGCTGGGATTATAAGCCTGCACCATCACACTCAGCTAGTTTGGATCTTAAGTGTGTCCGAAGGCCCTTGTGCTAAGGCTTGGTCCCCAGTCCAAGGTGCTCTTGAGAAGTAGTAGAAACTTTAAGAGGTGGGGCCAAGTCATCTGGTCATTGGGGATGTAAAGGGGAAATCGCCCCCTCTTTCTCTCTTTTCGCTTCCCTGCCATGAGGTAAGCTGTCTGTTCCACCATATGCTCCTCACTCTAATGTGCTGCCTTGCCACAAACCCAGTGCAACAGGGCTGATCAGTGGTGGACAGAAACGTCCAAACTTGTGAGCCAAAATAAACATTTTCTCTTTATAAATTGATTGGCTTGGGCATTTTGTTATAGTGACAGAGAGCTGACTAGCACAGGGTATAGCTAGCATCTTGTGAACAGAGAACAGTGTGTTGCAAATAAACACCCATAATAACCAAGGCAGCCCCACAGCAGACACTACCCAGACCAGTGCACCAGTAGTCTCAGGGTCAAGAAATCCTGATTTATAACAACAAGTTATTGTATTATATTGTGTCTAAAAAGTACCAACTGTCATCCTCTTCTCTATATGCAACTTTATTTTTTATTATTACCTTTGTTACCTATGACCTTAAATACACCCTATTCTGTTCTGTTCCAGGCTCTCTCTATTTGCTTGTTGTCTATTTCCTCCAATCACTAGAGTGTTAGCTCAATGAGGACAGATTTTTGCCTGTTTTGTTCAGTCACCTCAGCACCTTGGACAGTGCCTGGCACATAGTAGGAGATCTCTATATATTTTATTTGTTTATTTATTTACTTATGTGCACAAACTTCAGGAGTTCTGGCCCTATGCCAGACATAGTACTGGTTCTGTCTCTCATGCTAGGGATGGAACACAACGTCTCACACACAGTAGGAAAGCATGTTCCACTGAGCTGCACCCCCAGGTCTGGCTTATCTCATTCTGATAATCACAAGTCAAATCTCTAAGGTAAGAATTATGATTCTCTTTCCATTTTACAGGTAAAGAAACTGAAGAGGCTAAGTTACTCTTAAGATGTCAAAACTGGACCCTTTCTCAGGTGATCCAACTCTTAGAGCTTGTTCTCTGGAAGAGGATGTATCTCCTGTGAGCCAGGTCTGGTGCCAGGCAATGGAGCACAGAGACGAAGAAAATACAACCCCTGTCCTCAGAAAGTCTCTAATGCACCAGGTGCAGTGGTGCACACCTGTACTCCCAGCAGCTCTGCAGGCTGAGGCAGGAGGAGCACAATTCAAAGCCAGCCTCAGCCACTTAGCAAGGCCCTAAGCAACTCAGCGAGACCCTGTCTCAAAATTAACAATTTTATAAAGGAGGGGCTGGGATGAAGCTCAGTGGTTAAGTGCTGCTGAGTTCAATCACTGGTACCAAAAATAAATAAATAAGAGTGCCCTGGAAGAAACAGGGAAGTCAGCAGGCAGTTATGAGTCATGCAGGGGACCTGCATCCAACCCTGGAAATCAAAGGAGACTTCTCAGAAGAGACAGCATCTGAGTCAAGCTCTCAGGGGTCAGTATTGATGAGTAGTGGAAGAGCAGCATGTGCCAAGTTCCAGGTGCAAGAGAGCTGGAAGCTGAGCAGAGGGCAGAGTGGGGGTGGCAGGCAGGAGAGAGAGCACAGATGCAGCTTGGGAGTTGGAACAGAAGGGGTAAATCCTGGCAGACCCTCTAGATTGGACAAAGGAATATGGACCCATCCAGAAAACAGGAAGGGGCCCTGTGGTTTTCAAGCTTTCTGGCCTCAGTGCTGAACATGAACTGGAAGGTGCTACTACAGTGAGGTCCAGGCTGCCTGAACATGGTGGGCACTGCAGGGTGAGAGAGAAGAACAGGTGGGGGGCGGGGGGCGGGGGACACAGTTGCCAAGCAACATCAGGGGAACTTGGGGACAGGCCCCTTGGGGATACCTGAAATAGAGGACAGACATCACAGCCCATCAGTTTTGTAAAAGGCTGGTGAGAGTGAAAATTTACTAAAAGGATATAATAAGAAACAACTGTCATTGGTGTTATATTCTGGATGTTGTATGTCCCCCATATGTGGAAGGCTTGGTCCCTAGTCCGTGGGGCTACAGGAAGGTGATGAAACCTTTAAGAAGTGGGCCCTGGTGGCAGTTGAGTAATTGGGGACATGCCCTTGAAGGGGATATTGGCACTCCTGCCCCTTCCTGGGTCTCTCCTTTCATCCTGGCTGCTGTGAAGTGGGCATCTTGCTCCCCCAGTGCTCCTGACCATGAGGTGTGACCTTGCCACAGGCCCCAAAGCAATGGGTCTAAGTGACCACGAACCGACACCTCTGAAACTGTTTAAGCCTTTCCCCCTTAAAAGTTGATTTATTAAGCCAGGCACACAGTGGTGCAGGCCTGTAATCCCAGCTCCTGGGAAGACTGAGAGAGGAGGATCACAAGTTCAAGGTCAGCCTCAGCAACTTAGCTACACCCTATCTCAACACAAAAAATAGAAAGGGCTGGGCTGTAGCTCAGCGATAGATCACTTGCCTAGTTTGCACAAGGCCCCAAGTTCAACCCGCACTACCACAGACGCACACAAAGTTCATTTTCTCAGGTACTTTGTCATCGTGATGGAAAGCTAATACAACTGATGAAATGTCGCCACCCACTTACTCTCAGTTCCTGGCTAGCCTCACTCCTGGGTGCCAAGGGGACAAGGAGGACAATCTGAGGAGGCCTCCTCTACTGCTGTCTTCCACAGTGCAGGCCACAGTCAATGTCCCATCCTCAGCTGTGGCCCTGGGAACATGCTGCTCATTTACTCCGGCTTCTGTTCCTTTAAAAGCACCTGCCTGTCCTGGTGGTCATGGGAATGGAAGAGAGCAGCCTTACCTCCACCTGGTCCTGCCACAGTGCAACCAGATGGTGGCATTCCTGTGCAGCCACCTGCTTCCCACGAGAATGAGAGTGCTACTGGACAGCGAGCTGCAGGTAAAGTACAGTTCCCGGTTCACCCGCTGCACTGTGGGACATGTTGGCACTGACCATCTGTGGCCTAAACAGGGTGTTGGACTGGGCCACACTGCTCCAGGGGGATGCCTACTCAGCAATCCAGGAAGTCCCTGGGACTGTCCGTCTCCTTCCCTCTGTCCTGCCAGTCCTTCCTCCATGGATATTAGACTGTATCCAGGTGGCTCAGGTATTTGCTTTCCACCTGTTCTCCAGCCCAGCATCCCCCCTATAGGAACAGGGAGTAGGTTGTCCAGGTCTAAAAGAAATTCTGATTGTTCTGCATGTGTGGCAGGCCTTGGCAGACAGCCCAGCCCACTGCAAGGGCCACATCACGGTCATCCTACAGAGTCCCAATGAGGCTATGCAATTCGACGCTTCCTGTGGCTATATGAGCTGCAGGCAGTGGAGCTCAGCAGTACTGGGGCATTTCTCAAAAGCTGCACCTAGAGACTGCAAGTTAGATCTGGGCTTCATCATTCCATTCTTTTCAACCACATAAAGTAATCGCGCTGGGTTCTAGAAGGTGGGGCTAGAGCCCGAGAGGTTATGTAAATCCCACTTTTGAACTTCCCTAAATCTGACAACTCTTTCCCTGACCTGGCAGAGTGTCATCAGTAGGAAGTGGGAGACTGGAGAGGCCACTTCTACCTCTAGCCCCAGGCCATCCCTCCTCAGTGCAGCCTACGCCTTTCTCACACTCAAGGGCAGCTGTGAGAGAAGCGCAGGTGAAGCAGCCCAGGGCCAGCAGCCTCCAGCCGAGCCCCCTGCACCCCACCTCACCTTGCCAACGCTCGGGGGCGGCTGCCTGTTGGCTGCCTGTAGCGGGCCTGGCTCTGCAGGCCCTCCGCAGCTTCAAGTGGCTGAACGCCTGAATTTTCATTCTGACATCTGAAGGAGATGCTGAATTAATAACTTTGTAAATTCTTTATTTTTTTGAATTTTAAATTGTTACAGATGACAACAGGATGCATTCCAATTCATATTACACATATAGAGCACAATTTTTCATATCTCTGGTTGTACACAAGTAGAGTCACATCCTTCATGTCTTCATACACGTACTTAGGGTAATGATGACCATAGCATGCCACCGTCTTTCCTACCCCTGTGCCCACTTCCATCCCCTCTCTCCCCTTTCCCCTTTGCTCTATCTAGAGTTCATTGAATCCTCCCATTCCCCCCCCCCACTCACACACAGCATATTATGGATCAGCATCCTTAAATAATGACAAATGCAACAATGAAAACTTGACAGTCTGGGGCTGAACCCTACCTGGACCGAACCACACGGGTCTGTGGGTCATGCCTGCGGCCATGAGCTCTCCAGCTCCTCTGTACTAGGAGTCCCTGCCCTAGCTGTTAATAATGTCACTCATGCCCCAAGTGACAATCAGTTACCCGCAGACACTACTTCCCCTATCTGTCAGAGGCTACTCGCTCCTCCCTGTCTGTGCATGGAGTCCAGGTGCAAAGGAAGAAACTGCTCCGAGCTTTTTTCTGCTGCTTTCTTGTCTGCAGACCACACTGTGGTTAGAAGCCTTTCCCTCCTCCACCACCCTCCGAAGATCACCGAGAGCAAGCCAGGACTCTCCCTTGTAAGGCTCAGCACTCCGAGATGGTCCTTGTCACCTCTGCCAGTCTAGGGACCTTGCCAAGACAGGTAGGAGCTGGGTCTGATATGACCTGCACTTTGTCCCCACACCCCGTGGCTGGGGATCCTGAGCTTCCTCCATGGAGAGGTGGAGACGGCTCACAGAGGCACCCTCTTCTCTCCCCTGCCTGGTCCAAAGCGCACTGTTCCTGACTGCAGTGACAAGCAGAATTTAGAAGACAGCCCTGCTTTCTTGCCACCACTCCTCAGTCTTATACCTCCAAGGGTTTGTATCATCCACCACGCTTGGCTTCTTATCAGATATAATATATACACATATATAGATCACCAAAAATGATATATATGATCATATATTATATGATACATAAGGATCACCAAAAAAATATTATATTATAGATACATACATATGTATCATATAAAATACATATAGATGCATATGTATTTATATATATATATATACATATATATATAGTGTATATATATATATACATATATATATTGTGTATATATATATACATATATATATGTTGTGTATATATATATACATATATATATATTGTGTGTATATATATATATATATATATATATATATATATATATGATTTTTCAGCTTTGGCAAGGTTCACGTTAACGTTTAGATTTCCTGATTTTATTCTTACAAATCTTGCCTTGGGACATTCTTCATTCCCATTCATTTATTCATCCAGTACTTGTTGAGCATCTGCTATTTTGCCAAGCAGACTCTGGGAAGTCACTGGGAATGAGACAGCTAAAGGTCCTTGACCCAGTGGAGAGGACATTCTACTGGAGAAGAGACTACGCCAGTGACTGAACAAGTTATATGTGCTCTGAAGACGTTATAACAGGACAAGGTGACAGAGAGGATGCTGAGAAGCCAGTTGCTCACTAAGATGATCAGGAGAGGTGCCTATTGAGAGCGATCATTTAATAAGGGTTGAAATTCAAATAAAGAGAAAAAGGCAGCCATGCAGAAATCTAGAGGAAGAGTCTTTCTGGCAGAGAGGAAGCAAAGGTGTAGTCAGAGGTAGGAAGGAACCCGGTTTGGGGAAGAATCCGAAAGGTCAGTAGGCTGGATTCCCTGAACTTGAAGCAGAGATGAAGTCAGAGGAGGTGTCAGATCCTGCTGGGTTTGTAGGTCAGGATGGGGACAGGTTCTTGCTCTCAGAAATAGGGAGGAGGGCTTTAAAGTAGGGGACTCACTGTGATTGAGTCTGAGCTCAGTGCCCTTTTCAATCTCGACTCACTTGTGGGTACTGTATGGAGTCTTTGGCTTCTGGAAGGTGTCCCCACTTCCTTCCTCAGAAGAGCATTTGCACAATCTGAATTGCACGACCAGAGCTTCCCCTGTCACCCAGGACCCAGGGGCAGAGGTTTACCCTGCCTTCTGTTGCCAGGAACCTGGTCATGGCTCACTCCTTTCCCCATCTCCTCCTGGGGCTCAGTCTCTGCGTCTCTGAAGTGGGTGGGTGGACCAAACGCTGCGGGATGGCCTGTCCAGGTCCATCAGTCCAGCCTTGGATTCTGATTGGAAGGGGATGCAGCAGAAGTGAAATCCTGTTGAGAAACGAAAGTGAAAGACAGAAAGTAGCCCTCCAGACTCTGGGGAGGCTAGCGGAGGTGGGGTGAGGGTCATAGGCAGAGGAGATTTTTAGAAAGCTGGGTGGGCAGGGGCCTTGTGACCCAAGCTTTCATTTCTCCTAAATACCATGTGACAAACGCAGCTAGCTGCCGAGAGAAAGGGGAAGGAGGGAAGCCCAGAATTTCTTAAGAAGCAGAGAGGGGGACAGAGGCTGAGCTGGAGGGAGAGTCAGAAGGGATTGGGAGAGGAGGGGAGGCAGTCTGGGGACAAGGGCGTGGAGGAGCCCACAGGGGCGGCTGGGCCGGTGGGAGGGTAGTGAGGCCCAGGTGTCACAGGGGGAGGGGACCACAGTTAAGAAAGACCAGCCAACCGGGGAGACCAGCAGGAAAGAGGGGGAGGGGCAGCGAGGTGGAGAGGAAGGGTTGAAAGGAAGGGGAGACAGGGTCAGGGTGCAGGAAGGAGAGGACAGGGCCCGGGGAGACCTCTGGGGAGGAGAGCAGAGCGCGGAGGAGCTGGGAGTGGGAAGGGGAGAAGGGAGGAGGAGGTGGAGGAGTGAACGGAGGGGTAGAGAGGAAGACAGGACCGGGGAAGTGGGGTTAGAGGGCTAGAAAGGAGGGCGAGGCCCGGGGCCCAGGCGGGCGCCCAGGATGCCCGGGCCGCGCGCCGCGGAGCAGTCCCGCAATCCTGGGGAGCGCCGGCCGCTGCTGGCGCGCGGCGCGCGGGGTCCCCGACGGTGGCGGCGGGCGGCGGCGACAGCGGTGCTGCTGGTGGCGATGCTGGAGCGCGCCGCTTTCTTCGGCGTCGCCGCCAACCTCGTGCTGTACCTCAACAGCGGGAACTTCAACTGGGCGGGCGAGCAGGCGTCGCTCGCCGCGCTCGTCTTCCTGGGCGCCTCCTACCTGCTGGCGCCCGTGGGAGGCTGGCTGGCGGACAGTGTACCTGGGCCGCCACCGCGTCGTCACCATCAGCCTGCTGCTCTACCTGGCCGCCTCGTGCCTGCTGCTCGCCACCTCCATCCCAGATGGCCGCAGCTCCTTCTGCGGAGAGATGCCCGAGTGGCCGCTGGGACCCTCCTGCCCCTCTTCTGACTGCCAGCACGCCCTGCCCAGCCCCTACTGCGCGCCCACCCTCTACGCCACACTGCTGCTGCTCGCCCTGGCTGCCAGCTCCGTGAGAAGCAGCCTCACCTCTTTCGGGGGCGACCAGGTGAGTGGCAGGAAGGCCCACCAACGGGAAGCCCAGGGGATTGAAGAAAAGCAACTCCGTGGGGGCTGAGATCGTAGCCAGGAGGCTAGTGTGACCTCAGACGCACCATTTCTCCTTTCTGGGCCAGCTTCCTTATTTGAAAGAAGAGGGGATGCTGGCCCTGGAAGATCTATGACAACAATAGGAGTGACCACAGTTGGCCTTCTTTGAGCCATGTCCCAGGCCCCAAGCTAAACACTTTCAATGTTTTAACCCTCTTTCAACCCTCTTAACTACCCAGGAGGTAGGTAGTATTATCATGCCCATTTTACAGATAAGGACTCTGAGACCTTAGGGTTTAATCAGCTTATGAAAGATGACATAAAGAGCAGTCAAGAAGCAGGACATGGGCAGCTGGACCTCAGGCCCCACTGTGAGCCCCATCTCTGTGTTCTAGGGATCTGGGCACTGGGGCAGGGACCAGCCAGGCTTTTCCTGTCAACAGTGCCAGAGACTGTCAGGCTGACTTGTTCAGATCCTGGCTCTGCCCCTCAGCAGCAGGGGACAGTTGGGCATGTATCTCAACCTCTGAGCCTTTCTTCATTCTTCCTTGGACAGAGTGTGGTGTGTAAAAGAAATTCGATAACTATTTGCTAAATGAGTAAGTGCTTTAAAACATGGCCATATTTTGGCAGCTCTGCTCTGTAGGACCTGAGACAATAATTTGAACTAATGTGGGGTATTATTAAAACAACATGTACAGTGTGAACGAACAGGGGCAGCACGCAGAGCCACAGAGACAGACTGCGAACAGCCACGTGAAAACACCAGGTGTCAGCCATAGGGGGGACCTGGAAACAGATTTCAACAGCAGTGTGATCAGGCCACTGGGCTAATTGTGCTCCCCACCCACCTTGACTCTAGTTTTTCAAGTATTCTTTAATTGCATTTACAAAGGGGACATTTTAAAAATGAATCATTTTATCCAGCTGGTATCCACAATCCAGCGCCCAGCACCGTGTCTGGTGTCCTTGCAAAGGAGTCACTTGTACAACCCATTTAGATTCCTTTGATGATGGGACACTTGGTGCCCTCTGGGTATCCCTGTCCCTCTCCCCCTTCTTCAGACTCAAAGCCCCAACACTTGTGAATAAGAACTTCCCATCTTCCCTAATTCTGCTCTTTTGTTGACATCCCACTACCCACCTACCCCCAGCTACCTTAACCCATTCCCTGGCCACTTGACCTCCAAAGACCTCAGACATCCAGTGCCCATCATCTCCTTTATCCTAGTGGCAGAATTGGTCCCCCAGGGGCCAGGCCACTGAATAGAGCCTCCCATGGCATCCACAGGGACAGTGGTTCCTGTGCATCCCCATACTTACTGAGCATGAACTTTGAGCAGAAGGAGGCTGGACTGGAAGGCTGGCATAGAACTAAGACCCGAACCCAAGACAGGGCAGAAACACTGGTGAGGAAGGATGGACATCACTGGATTACAAATGGTTCTGCCTCAATGTAGAGATGGATGGGCTGACAGGAGTGGGTGCAACGGAGCACTGAGGAGGCAGCTTCAGGATTCAGGGGAACAGTCAGTCAGGAGACCTGGGGTGGGAAGGGCTGGCACCATCTGGCAGACAGCTATACCCAGGAGTTGCATTTAACACACTTGCTGATTTCAGAAAGGGCCATCCATCATTCTCGACAAAGTGTCTGCTCCTTCTGGAAGAACTCATTTATATCCTGAATGGGCTGCCTGGTCTTCCTCTTAGAGTTACCATTGTCATATTCATTTATTTCCAATTAATAAATGGAAGTGGCTGCTCATAATGGGACTTACTCAGTTTTCCACTTGAAAGTCCAGAGCAAAGATTCTAATGAGTTAGCATGTCCCTCCCTCCCCATCACTAGGAAGTCCCCTTGGAATCTCCAGGGAAATGCAATTTTAAGCACATTTGTATGGATTATGATTCTGCATTTAGACAGGGTGCAAAATATTTATCTTTTCCCCACTGGAAGTACAGAAAGTATAGCTTGACACAATCTTCTTAGCTAGTAGAAATATGTGTCCCCTGGGTAGAAGGACAGTACAGGATTCTGAGACTAGGGTGGTGGTGTTTGAATGGGTGGGTGGTTTAACAAAGTGGAGAATCATTTATCCTGAGAAATGACCCCAGTCTTCACTGTTTTTGAGAAATGCAGTTGCTAGGCCATGTCCCAGACCCGCTGAATCAGAATCTGGCACCAGGTTCTAGCAGGTAGGACAGGACAGCCAGTGTCACTGATCCAAGCCAGCAGACCGGAAGCAGGCCTGTGCCTAACTGTTGCAGACTGATCTAAATCTGCATAGATTTGGATTTCCTGCCCACCCACCCTTGCTTGTGGGCCTGAAAAAAATTATTTTTACCGGGTCAGAACCTGCTCTTGGGGCCATGTCCAAAGACCCCCTCCACCTTCCCTGATTATACCAATCTTGTTTGATTGGGTATAAAACAGAGGCTAGTTGGGCACAGGGATGGGCCACAAAACAGTCTCTGCACCTCCAAAGTGATGAGGAAATTCTCATTTTTTTTGAACTATTCTTTTAGTATTATGCATACATCATATTTAATCGTGTGGAACACAACTGAGATCTTTATTGGCTTTTTTCTGATTATAAAAGTAACGCATAGCATAGGTTTCTCAGTCAAAGGCAAAGGGATAAATCAACCAGAAGTGAATGAAGTGACATCTGTTGGGTGTACTACTTAGTGACAATAAAAAAAGCAATGTGTGTCATGGGCATGTAAAAACAGCTGTGCCAAAATGTTCTGATCAAACAAGTGGCTCCCCAAAGAAAGATTTGCTCACTGTTTCAACAAATATTTAATTGAGCATGTGTATAGTGATCAGAGATTAGGAAGTGCCCACCCACTGACCCAGGAAGTGCCCTTGGGGGAGAGAGAGGCACAGGGACAGACGGTGCCCCTGGACCTCCCTGACCCCACTCTTACCCCTGGCTGGCTAGCAGGTGATGGATCTTGGCCGCGATGCCACCCGCCGCTTCTTCAACTGGCTTTATTGGAGCATCAACCTGGGGGCCGTGTTCTCGCTGCTGGTGGGGTCCTTCATCCAGCAGAACATCAGCTTCCTGGTGGGCTACAGCATCCCTGTGGGCTGTGTGGGCCTGGCCTTCTTCATCTTCCTCTTTGCCTCCCCTGTCTTTATCTCCAAGCCCCCCACGGGCAGCCAAGTGTCCTCCATGCTTAAGCTTGCCCTCCAGAACTGCTGCCCCTGGCTGTGGCACCGACATGCTGCCAGGTAAGAAGGGACGTCTGGGAAAGGAGGTCCCCTTCTGGGGAGGCGTGGCCTAACTGACAGACATTCTGGTTCAGGTTCAGCAAATGGCCTTTTATGATGACCTGCCCTGCAGGGGGCCAGAGCTACCCACCATGACTGAGGCTGGCAGTGAAGGTCAAGGTGGTGGTGGTGACAGTGGTATGATCGGTGACCTTCTGACTGGGGAACCTGTGAGGATGGTCATGGTCTTGACAGTGATGTTGGTGATGCAGGTGGGGACAAGGGTGTTGGTCCCTGCGGCGAAGACAGCATTGGCAACGCTGCCCGGTTATTAAGTCTAACTGTCTTAAATCAGCCAACCTCGCACCCGACCTCCCCATTGGCTGACATCCAAGGGAGGGAGGTTCTGCAGGGCTTTGCACATGCCCAGTGGCTTCCTTTTGCCCTCTCCTTCCTACCTTAATTGACTGCTTATGCTAAGCACATGGGTGTGCAGACCTCAGAGCCCGTTACAGCCCCTGTCAGTGAGAACGAGACGGAAAAGTCAAGAGCTTGTCCCCCGCAGCCTGTTGTACTGCTAGAGGTTCTGTGACTGTAGTCACCAGGTGCCAAGAGTCTGGTTGTTTGGTTATCTGTCGTTGCCTAACAAACCACCTCACAGCTCACTGGCCTAAACAACAACCTTTTCACCCCCTCTCATAATTCTGTGGGTGACCGAGCTCCACAGGGAAGTTTGACGTCACCAGGGTCACAGTCATTTGGGGACTTGAAAGGGCTCATCCAAGATGACTCATTTATGTGGCTGGCAGTTGATGATGACCGTGGGCTGGGAACTCAACTGGGACTGAGCTTCAGTTCCCCTTCATGTGTCCCCGTCTTGTGGTTTGAGCTCCTCAGAGCATGGGGTCCAGGTTGCAAGAGGGAGTATTCCAAGAATGAATGCTCCAGAGGGCAGGAAGTGGATGCTCTGGGGTCTTCCTAAGGCCCTGGAGGGTTTGGCTGTCCCAGAGCATCACTCTGCCTTGCTCTGTTGGTCAAAGTGTCACAGGCTGGCCTGGAATCAGTGGCAGGGGACAGAACCAGCTGTTGGAGGAGTGGCATTGCATTACTGGTGTGCGCTTCTACTTTTGGAGACAATCATACTGGTAGTGTCCCCTTGGGAATCTCAAAGGATGCTGTAAGACTTTGGGGCAAGAAGAAATCAGAAATTCTCAGGACAAAGAGGAAAGGGCAAAGGGTACAGGGTGTGGATCTATCCAGGCTTCTCATGCTCCCTCACTCCTGCTTCTCTACTCTCACCCTTGTCACGTAGGATGGGATATTAAGTCCCCCTTGAGCCCATTCTTGAGGATGGACCTGGGGGACGGTAACAGGGGAATTTGGGTGTCAAATCCATGACAGCCACTGAGTCTTGGGACTTCCCTGGTTCCCGTGACAAATCAATGCTGTGAGCCAGAAAGTCCCTTAAGAGTCTGCTTGCCACGCCTCTGGCCCCAAAGGGGCCACAGATGGAGAGTAACATGATTGGCCACCTTCGCTACTAAAGAGACAATAGTAATATTAACAGTGGTGGTGCCAACACTGAAAACAAGTGACAGTGACAGAAATGAAACCTGGGTGGAGAGATGGTTTCAGTGGCCGTGATGATGGTAAGGACACTGGTCTTGTGCTGGTGGTGAAGACGATGTCCACAGGGGAGTGGAGGGGCGAAGGGGTGACTGCTGAGGTGACGGCTGTGGTGAGTGGTGATTAGGTTGTTAGGGAATAGTGGAGGAGGTGAAAGCAGTGGCCGTGGTAATGAGAATGATGATGGCTGCCATTTTATCTTCTGTCCTTGTGGCCCACAGAGATGCTCAAGGTGCCCACCTGCTGCCTGACCACAGATATCCCCAGCCTGGTCCTTCTCATGAAGAGGACATTGCCAACTTTCAGGTGCTGATGAAGATCTTACCTGTAATGGTGACCCTGGTGCCCTACTGGATGGTGTACTTCCAGGTGGGCACCCCTGCCTTTTGATCTGGGGCCCTGACTCCCCAGGTCCTCATTGGTCATCTTAGAAGCCCAGGGCCTGCAGGAAGGGCCAGAGCAAAATGAGTTGCTGCTATGCACCAGCTGCTGTGGACCGGATATGGTACCATCCCAGTGATTAAAGCCCCACCCCAGGTGATTGCAGGAGGCCCAGCTCCTTGACTCGGATGCCCCACCCTTCTGGGCTCCAGTGCCCGACATGTGCCCTGGGCGGCTCAGACCAGCAGCTCTTTAGCTCTGTGCATTCAGATCTCCAACTGGGCGTGGGTGGCAGGGAGGGTGTGTTGGTTGCCAAGGCCCCACTGCAGGTTGGGGGTAGGCTCAGGAGTCAAGCACACCCACTGTGGTTCCTTACCTAGTTGCACCCTAGAATCTCCTGTAGAGCTTTTTAAAAAGCACAGATTCCCAAGCCCCACCCCAGACTACAGAATTGTGTATGGGGGGAGTACCTTGTTTAATAAGCTTCTCTGATGGTGTGGGGATCAGATTTGAAAGCTGCTGCCTCCCAACCATCATGCCGCTTCCAAGGGTGTGTGTGTGTGTGTGTGTGTGTGTGTGTGTGTGTATGGACAGCAGCCTAGCCAGCCCCTGATCCCCAGACCATAGGGTCGTTGCCCTCATAGCCTCTTCATTGGAACCCATAAGACAGGGTCATGCAAGTCCAGCCTGCTACTTAGGGGAGGCACAGAGAGTGTCCATGATGAGACCAGGGACACGGGGAGGGTGTCCATGGCTATTTTCGGTCATACCAGTTGTCCTATTGGTTAGTAATCAGCTGCTACCCTGAGCACCCTGAGCCCTCCCCTGCACCCGCCCTTCTTGGGGAGTCCCCTGGACCTCTTGGTTCGTAGCAGCTAGAGACAATGCCTGGTGTGGCAGGAGGCGGGGTGCTGGGCCTCTCCTGCAGCTATGTCCAGCGCCATTCTGGGGTTGGCAGTGCCTATGCAGTTCCTGTGCACGTCAACCTGCAGGACTCTGCTTGCCTTCAGTGCCAGAGGAGAGCCTACTGTGGGGTCATCCATGTCATTATCCTCCCCATTTCAACAAACATTTATCCAGCCCCACTCTGGGCTGCTCCCTGGAGACACAACTCTGAGCAGGACCAGTTGTTCCCTGGCTTGGGGATAAGGCTGCAAGTACTGGACTGGCCAGAGAACCTGGCTCTCAAGAAGGAAGGGACCGGGGTGACCTTCTCCCCGATGCTGGAGGAGCGGACAGCTGCTCATCGGCCCTGTGCTGCTGCAGAGGAATGGCCTCCCTGGGAGCACCTGGGAGCCCATGGGGCTGGAGCCAGGAGCTCCACACCAGCCTCCCCTCGGCCTCTCTTGACAGATGCAGTCCACCTACGTCCTGCAAGGCCTCCACCTCCACATCCCCAACATATTCCCAGCCAACCCTGCCAACAGCTCCCCGGCTCTGAGCAGCAGCGGTGGCGGCTACAGGGTGAGGCAAAGCGCGTGTTCAGTCCCCGGTTCAGGCAGCAGGAGAAGCACCTGGAGGGTGGGTGACCCTGTGCCACAGCCCAGGCATCCTGCTCCGGTCAGCTTCACTGCTCCATGCTGTGGCTGCCTGATCTAATCTGCCCCCTAGTTACACAGCTGAGGAGTTTGAGCTCTGGAGGGAGCAGGGGGCTGGTCCTGGGTTACTCAGAGACCTTTTGAAGCTGAGGTCTGAGAGTCCAGCCCGGAGTCCTTCAGTGCTGCTAGCCTGCCCTTCATGGCTGCCTCCTGCCCAGTTTCCAGAAGCCTGGCTCCTGCTGGCCAACGTGGTGGTGGTGCTGATCCTCGTCCCTCTGAAGGATCACTTGATTGACCCTTTCCTGCTGCGGCGGGGGCTGCTTCCCTCGGCTCTGCAGAAGATGGCTCTGGGGATGTTCTTTGGTTTCACCTCCGTCATTGTAGCAGGTATGTGGAGGGGCACGGGGCTGAGATCCAGCCTTTGTCTGTCTGAGGTGTGGGTGGAGGGGCTGCCCCACCATGCTAAAGCTGTGGCCCAGGCCACGTGCCCCCCAACACACCCACACACAGGTGTCAGCCGTGGCCTCCCAGGAGGTCAAGCTAAAAGAGACCCTGCTCATTGATCCGCCTCTCTCATTCTGACAGATGAGTAAACTCAGGCAGAGAGAAGAGCAACTGTTTCCCCAGTGGGATATAGGCTCCTCAAAGGCAGGGATGATGATGATGATGATGATGCTCCTCCTCCTCCCCCCTCCTCCTTTTCTTCCTCCCCCTCTTCTCCTCCTGCTCCCCCTCCCTCTCCTCCTCCTCCTCCTTTTTTCCACTTCTCTGAATAATGCACAGTGTGTGGTGGTGCATACCTGCAACCCCAGCGACTTAGGACGCTGAGGCAAAGGATCACAAGTTCAAGGAGACCAGCCTTGTCAACTTAGCAAGACTGTCTCAAAATCAAAATCAAAAGGGCTGTGGATATAGCTTATTGTGTACTGACAGTGCTCCTGTGTTCAATCCCCAGTGCTGCAAAAAATAAAAGGGTGGGGTGGAGAGGGGGTTGGAGTAGATTTTTCAAAGATGCACTCACTGCCTCTTGGCGACAAATCAGGACTTAGAAAAAAAAAAGAAATCCTCTTCCTTCTTCTATTTCAAAAGCATTTGAAGCCTCTGCGTGTGTGTGTGTATGTGTGTGTGTGTGTGTGTGTGTGTGTGTGTGTGTAAAACGCTAGGCTGGGACAGCACTTGCCTACCAGACATGTGAGATCCTGGGTTTGATCCCCAACACCACAAAAATCAACCAACCAATCAGTAAAATGTAAAAATAAACCTAAAGGGGCTCAGGTAAGGAAGGCTTCATGCTGTTTCTCAACCCGAAGCCTTTCACCTAGGGGTTCTGTGATCCTGAAGTTACATCACATCTCCAAGCTGCACCTTCTAAGCAGGGATAGGAATGCATTGAGACCTGGAGGGGGGCCAGGCTCTGCCTTCATAGTCGGGTGTGGTGAGGATTAGAGGCGATGGAGTCTGCGTAGCACCTATAACGTGACTGGATCCCAAGTTGAAGCTAAAGAAATTGAAGCTCAATAAACAGTATTATGTTGAAATATGAAAATCAAGCTAGATTCATTTTTGGCTATGTGCTTTAATGCTTTCTCTCCTATTCCATCCTCCTAATGATCCTGGGAATTTTACTCCTGCTTCTTGCACAAGGGAACTGAGTCTCAGAGAGGTTAAGTGACTTGTCCAAGGTCATATAGCAAGTCAGTGGCAGGGCCAGGATTGGAACCCATGTCCCCTAACTCCTTGTTCAGTGTTTGTTCCACTAGAGCACAGCTGTCCTCCAGGCAAGGAAGGGAAAGAGATTACACAAACTTAAAAGCCAGGTTAGAAACACTCCCATAATACTTAACATTGCAATCCAGAAGTCATGTGACACTGTGAAAAGTAGGCCAGCTTTGAAACCAGATATACTGGAGCTCAGATCCAACCCTGATTACTTATCAGCTGTGTGATTCCAGGCTGGTTGCTCAACCCAAGTTTCACTTTCTTCATTTGCAAGAATGCCATCCCAGGCTCTTGAAAAGCGAGAGTAATTGCTGCCAAGTACAAATCTAGCTCTGAGCTTCCCGTCAGCCAAGGCAAAACGAGGAGTCCGAACTCACATCTTCCTCATCCTCCAGGCCAGTCAACCAATCACTGGTTATGTAATAGCACCCATCACACACTGAAGCCTGCTGTGGGTGGGCTTGGGGTGGGCCTGGCTGGACTCTCCTTCTGCTCCCCCACCAGGAGTCCTTGAGATGGAGCGCTTACAGTACATCTCCCACAATGAGACGGTGTCCCAGCTGATTGGAAAGGACCTGTACTACGCAGCCCCACTGTCCATCTGGTGGCAGATCCCTCAGTACCTGCTCATTGGGATCAGTGAGATTTTTGCCAGCATCCCAGGTACCTGAGTCCCCTCTCCTGCCCTGCACCTGTGCTGGGCTCTGCCCTTTGATGCTTCCACGCCGGGGCCCTTGGGCATAGCCCCAGGACTTCCGAACTGAGGAAGGCAGTGGCTTGGAGCCAGCCACTGTGATAGGTCCTGGGAATTTGGAGGTGAAAAAGCACTTCCCACACCCACTTTCCACATGTCCCCCAGGGCCATGTCCCCCACCTTCTAGGTCTGCAGTTGTTATCCCCTCTGCCTTGGGCAGTCTCCCTTTTCCCTTTCAATTCTGAACCTCAATGTCAAAGCTCCTGAGCAGAAGGGTCTTCCCTGCCCACAGTACCCTGCCCTATTATGCGCGCATGTCTCTCTCACAAGCACTGGGCGGGGAGCTGGAGCCACAAGCCTGGGGTGGGCTCCTCTGCTAAGTGTGGGGTGGGACATAGAGATAAAGCCAACCCTGTGAGCTCACTCAGGCTGGGGTGGGGGACATTCATGAGAATCATAAACCCTGACTGTGCTGTAGTGTGGGGGAGGGGCGGGCAGCATGCAGCAGGTGGGAGAAAGGACCTCACAGGCAGAGGGAATGACGAAGGTAGGGAGTAGAGGGTGCAGATGGCGCTATCTTGGGGTGCCATCCCTAAAATAGGAGGGGCAGGACAGGTGCCAGAGCTCTTGGGGCAGTGTGTGCAGCGTCCAGGGCAGGGGGTCAGCAAGGAGGTGATCAGCCAGATGGTGATGAGCAGAGCAGATGGGAGGGTGGCCCCGGGGCTCCAGCACCATCACACCGCAGAGGCCGGTGGGAGGGGGCAGGTGGCCCAGCAGGTGCACCTGAGCTCCTCCTCAGCCCCTCCCTCTCCTCCCCACAGGCCTGGAGTTTGCCTACTCGGAGGCCCCGCGCTCCATGCAGGGCGCCATCATGGGCATCTTCTTCTGCCTGTCCGGGGTGGGCTCCCTGTTGGGCTCCAGCCTAGTGGCACTACTGTCCTTGCCAGGGGGCTGGATGTATTGCCCTGAGGACTTTGGTGAGTATGGAGGTCTCCCCGGCAGCGGGTGGACGGAGGGGCGGGAAGGAAGCGGCGACTGCTGTGGGCTTTGAGGCAGAATGGACCAGGGGGCTGGCGTTGGGGGAAATGGGCTGTAGCCCAAACATGACCAGTCCCCCACAACGTGGCCTTACTGTGGGCCTCGGTTTCTCCAGCTGTTCAGAAGGAAGCATTGAACTCAGTGGCCCTGCGAGGCTCCTCTGGGCTTCTGGAACTCTCTCGTTCCGGCCAGTTACTTTTCTCAGAGGGAAATTAGAGACTCCCTAGGGGACACTGAGAGAGCCAGACCTGGAGGGCTCTCTACCAGGGTCCCTGGATCGCACCCACTGCCCGCTTTACCTTAGCTGCCAGCCGGGGGGCGGGGACATGGCAGGGAGCAGATGCAAGACAAGGAGCCCTTCCTGACAAATGCCAACCCCTCCTTCCCTCAGGGAACATCAACAACTGCCAGATGGATCGCTACTTCTTCCTGCTGGCTGGCATTCAGGCTGTCACGGCCACCCTGTTCATCTGGATCGCTCGTCGCTACGAGAGAGCACGACAGGGCCTATCCGTCCAGAACTGTTCTAGCAGGGACAGGGGCTGAGCACGGCCCACCAAGCCCACACTTCTCCCCAAGGACAGACGGCGGTACAGCAGTCCCCGCGTGGCGGTTTCCTTCTCAGTTTATTCTGTACCCAACATTAGAATGAAATGGTTCCCATAAATAAGGGGCATAAGCCCTTCCTCACAACCATGGTCCATGACAAGGGGCAGGGACAAGGGTGGGAGTCCTCGCAGGGGACCAGGCAGGGGACTTGGATCAACAAGCACCAGAGAAGGAGCAGGAGGGACAGGCAAGCGACTTGGTTGGACCCCCACCCACCCCTGCTGCCTGAGCTGGTGGCTGATGACGCTGGGCCTGGCAGGACAGAGAAGGGTCAGGAGCTGCCCCGGATTCTCTCCATGTAGTTACGAAGCTCCTCGGGGTCCTTGAGCCCCATGTCCTCACACACCCAGCGGATGTCCTCCTCGCCTGCCACCAGGATGGACTGCACAGCTGGGGCCCCTATAGGCTCCTCAGGCAGCGGGGCAGGGGGCACTGGCGCAAACGTCACAAACTCTACTCGCTTCCGCCGTCCCCCAGCTTCCTTGCGGGTCAGGGTGCTTGAGGAGCTGGTGGTGCCCCCCGGAGGGCCAGGGGTCAGGGTCGGGGCCTCCCCTCCGGCCCCACTTTCACAGGGGCAGCCCCCCTCCCCCTTGGGTGGGCCAGGGGACCGCAGGTCCAGCTGGCGGCTCAGTTCCTCCTGGTCAGTGCCCAGCCAGACCCAGTTGTGAGGCTGGGGGGAGGCGGGATCAGTGGCACTGTCTGGGGGCTCTTTGCGCTGGTATCGCAGCACGAAGACCACGCCATTGACTAGGAAGATGAGGATGGCCAGACAGAAGATTCCCAGCAGGGCGTACATGCCCAGCTCTAGGTCGGTGACCCGCTGAGGGGCAGGGACCATCTCTTCCTCCTCCTCCTCCTCCTCCCTAGCCTTGGTGTCCTCCTTTCCAGCCTCTTCCTCCACCCGCTCAAACTTGCCCCTCACAACGACGCTGCCCCCGCCACTGCCTGCTGCCTGCCGTTCACCCCCCATGCTGGCCTCTGTGGCAGGTGGGCTTCGGGCAGNAGGGGCTGGTGTGGGCGCAGGGGGCAGCCCCAGCCAGGCAGTGCCAGAGGCCAGGGGCACACGGTGGCGGCCGCGGCGGCAGGGCTCCGGTGGATGCAGAGCCACATGCAGGGGTAGCCCCTCTGCACTTGCCCCACTCACCACCACCCCGAGCTGGGCACTCTGCTCCTCGGCTGGCACAACTGCACCAGGCTCCTCAGTTGAGACGGACAGGCCCAGGTCATGGCGGTCATAGAGCTCAGCGGGGGCCAATGTGTGGTCAGAAAAGGACAGCCATAGGGAGAGGGCCACCTCCTGTAGGGCACACAGACACAGGCAGAGACACGCGAGGGCAGGCACGCATGCACACAGAGACCACTCCCACAGAGACAGGCCACACGGAGAGATCAGAGAGAACAGAGACACAGGCAGATAGACAAAACACAGGGAGAGAGGGGACGTGTGTCAATCACCTGTCGGCCACTCAGCCCCAGAGTCTCTGTCCTTGGGAGGGTCCTCAGAGCCATCTAATCAACCTCCCACTGCTACACTCCAGCCAGCCACAGCTTGATCGCTTCCAGCTGCAGAGAGCTCAGTACCTCATGGGGAAGTCAGTCCTTGTTCTGAAATCCCTAAGGTAAGGGGGTCGAGGTACCAGGGCTCTCTCCCTCCCATCCTCCTCGGCCATGAGTCCCTGCCTGTAGGTTTTCACCTCATCCCCCTGACTCCCAGCCATCACCTGCTTTGGGGCAGGAAGTGCTGACTGTGCCCAGCATGTGGCAGTGACCTCTCCAGGGTGGGCAGTGCCACGGCTCAGGGCCAGGGAGATGCCCATCACTGGCTGCACCTGCAGCTCCAGCACCGAGACCTTGTCCTCCGTCACAGCCAGTGCCTGCTCCCCCAGGATCGAGTCAGACAGCGGGGATCGCACCTGTGGGTGGGAAGGAGCTGGAGAAGGGGGGCTCCTACACAGCCCCCAGCCAAAGGGATCTGATTTCCGCTTCCAGAATCCTCAGATTGCTCTGCTCAGCACCCCAACTTCTAGGCCGTATAAGTATCCAGACCCCAATCCCACACCGAGGGGACAGTGGAGACCTGGCCCCCAAGGTTCTTATACCTAAAGAACTTCCATGGCATGGTCACCCCATTCTCACTCCATCCCACTGCGCTCTTGCATCGACTGCCCACCAGCTCTCCCCAGGCACAGCCGGGCGCCTCCCACACTCTTCACACCTGCTGTGTGCCTCGTGTGAACACCCACACCTTTCTGAGGGGGTCCGCTCTGCAGCATCCCTTGCCTGCTCACCTCGATGGAGGTGACACCGGGCTCCCGGCCCACTAGGATGCGGCCGCCCTCCAGCGAGGCTACACGCGGGTCCTGCACGCGGGCGTGTGGCGCCACGAGGTGAGTCACGTCCAGCAGCCAGTCGGGGCCGAGCAGGTGAGTAAGGCGGCGGCCACCGTCCAGCGGATGGGCAACGAAAGGCACCAGGAAGCGCACGCCTGCGCGCTGGTACTGCAGGCGGCAGCCGCGAGCTCGCCGCTCGGCCTCCTCCGCCACTGCAGTCTCCGACTCAGGCGCCCTGGGGGCGGGGCGTCAGGGTGGACCCCGCCCCAGTGGTGGGCGAGGCCCCGCCCACCGAAGACCCGCCTCCCTGCCTCCCAAGCTCCCAGCTCCTGACACCTAACCCAGAGCAGGCCTCTGAGCATAAAGAGGGTGTGGATGATGCCCAAGGCCCTGAGTTCGGTCCCCAGCAGAAAAAAAAAAAAAAAAAAGAAAAAAAGGCTCCGATGGAGGCTAATATGCGTGTGGAACTCAGGGGCGTTCACTCTGCAAGACCTGGGAGCTAGGTTCCAGAGGGTTCTGGTGACACCTCCTCCACAGGCTATTCCATATTAGCCATCTTAGGCTTCCAGGATACAGCAATGAACCCCGGGGGCAGAGTGTGGAAGGAGTGGCGAATCAGTATGTCCGAGAGCAGATTAGGAAGTGATGGGCGCTACAGGGGGAAGCGAGGCAGCGAGGAGTGTGGAGGGTGGTCTGATTTCAAATAAAGTGGTCAGAGGTCCAGTCTAGGGCAGGATGGGCGGAAGGAGATGCTAGCAATGAGCAGTATTTCGGAACCCAGCTTAGGTCCCTGCACACTCAGTCTCAGCAGGATTTCACCAAGGCCAGTCGGCTTCTGCAGGCCCACACTCACCCTTCGGTCGGGCCAGGGACTCGCCAGCCGCGGATCTGCTCTAGGGTGGTGTCAGTCAGCTCAATGCGCAGGGGCAGCAAGGGGGCCCACACTGTCAGCCGCAGGGAGGCCCGCAGCCGACGCCACCAGAAGTCCACGCGCACGCCCCTGGCACCCCGGCTCTCTTTGCCAGCCACCAAGACAGCATCACAGGCCTCAGATACCTGGGGAAGGGCAGAGGCAGGAAGGTAGGCTAAGAAGAATAAATAACAAGTGTGGGCCAGACAGCGCATCCCTGACCCCAGACCATGAAAACGAAAGGCAATTCTGTATTTCACCCAAATGCATGTTCCTATGGGCTTGTTGGTTGAGCCACTGTGCTTAGTTTATGAAGATTTTGCTCTGCATCCAAGATCCATTCCTCTTGAGAGGAACTGGGCCATTCCTTGAGCTCTCTGGGGGCTCAACTGGAGAAATTGGCTATTTGGATACAACAGAGACCTGCTCCTGGCAGAGAGGGGTTTGAATTCACAGCTTTGGCCCTTGATTAGTGCTGGCCTCTGACCTTGATGCTGGAGCTACCAGGCAACCAGCTTCAGTTAGGTGGGCAGAGGTGGAAGGGTGAAGCAGTCCCACCCAAGAGAGGTTAAGAGATCTGCCTATGATCACACAGACAGTTGATAACAAAAAATGGGTCTAAAACGAAAACTTCCTGATCCCAAAGGACATGTTCTCAGCTCTATCAGTGCAGCCCGTTACTAGTGTCTTGATGGACATAAAAGTGACTAAGGTTGAGGTCACATAGCTCCCACTTCACTCTAGAGAAAGGTGATTGGGAGAAAAATCTTGAAGCTGTGGTTCCACGCATGAGGTTTCTGGAAGAGCTGTTCTCTTGGGGTCCCAGTGGGGAAAGAGGTAAGTAATGTGTGCATGTTGGTGCCCGCAAAAATGTATACTCAAACAGGTGGGCACCTGCCACTCACCTGCAGGACCTGTGTGTTGGCCGACTCACAGCCGATGTGCTCTGTCACCTCCACCAGGGCTCCTCCGCTATCCACAGTGACTAGGCGCACAGGGACACGTTGGGGCGCTCCAGTCAGTGGTGCCGTATTCACCAGCTCCTCAGTCTGGGGATGCAGAAATTGCTCAGCCCCAGGCCCCTCAGTTTCCAGGGCTCCCAGGATTGGCTCCTAGCTTTGCTGGGTACAGACAGAGGCCACCTTACCTTGGCCAGTGGGACGAGGGCTCTTATGTCCCGCTCTGACACCAGGATTTCCCAAACCATTTTGTCCTTCTCAGCTTCAGGGGCCTGGCCTGGGTACTCCAGCTGCCATGTGACGGGGCGAGTGACCGCCACACCTCCACCAGTGCCGTTCTCCACCATAAAGTCCACCCACAGGAATTCGGACAGTTCAAGGGGGCTACTAGCCAGAAGAGAGGAACAGAGTGCTTGCTAGCTGCCAGGCACTTCCTGTACTCATGAGGCGGGCACGATGAGTATCCCTCTTTGACAGATGAGGAAACTGAGGTGGAGAAGTTATGTAACTCACCTAAGATCACATAGCAAAAAGTGGTGGGGCTGGGATCAAAGCCAAGCATCCTTGCTCCAGAGCCCGAGTTCTTGTCCACTCTAGGCCTCTCAGGATCCATACAGCTGTTTAACCAGCTCCCAGAATGCCTGCTGCCTCCCCTGCCTTCCTGTCCCCTCCACTTGGACCTCAGCTTCCCATAGCCATTGGGGGTGGTATAAAGTACCCGATGAGTTCCACCAAGGAGGGACTGCACTTCCAAGTCCCAGGACCAGACAGTAAACACTAAATCCTTTGCATCATAACCCTCACGGCCCTTCTGAATCAAACACCCGTGTGCCAGGAGCTGTCCTGGGTGCTTGCTATGTTATGCCGTCTTTTATTTTCACAAAACCTAAGCGATGATTATTACCCTTATTTTACAAGCAAAGAAACAGAGGCTAGGATCGGAGGATGTGAACTGGCTTATCCAAGGTTATTTTCCCAAAAGGTGTCAGAAGCAGGATTCCAACAGGGGCTACAAAGCCCATGGCCTTGACCCAGCTAGGGTCAGGGCATGGATAAGATGTTAAGAATTCCATCTAGGCTTTTCTTGGGAATGTTAATGGCCCAGAGAAAGGGGCCCATGTGGTGAGGTTGGAGGGTGGATAGTGGCTGAGAAGGCTGACCCTGGATGGCAGGATAGGTTGGCACTACTGGAATAAGACTCGCAGAGAGCAGTTAGACCTGGCCTGTGGCTGGGTCTGCATGAATCCTGCCAAATGCATGAATGAACGACACTACACTGCTGCTTGTGCTGCGTCCTTATCACTTTGTTCTTGTGCCTGCTCACGTGAGGGTACGGAGGGGGCATGCAGCCCTCCTCCCTTGGGTTCCCAAGTCTGCCCACTAGCACTCTACGGCTAGCTCTCCCTCTCTGCCCCTGGGGGAGGGGAACTGCCCACCTGAAGTCTGGTCCTGTGGTCCCAGTGCGGTGACAGGTGATCAGCGTGGTGTGGTGCTTAGAGCCCTTGAAGCGGTCCAGCTTGGCAGTCCAGAGGGTGGGCTGGGCTGGGCGGGCAGCTGTCACATGTAGCCCCTTCTTCACCTTGATCCTGGTGAGAGGTTAGAGGTCTGGTTTGTCAATGTGAGGGCTGAACTGACAACTGGATACAGCGGGGAAGACAAGAAGCTAAGGACATCAGCCTCCTGCCTGGTCTCCTGGCTCCAGACTTCATCTTCTCTTGGCCATCCTTCCCAGAGGACTTCCGCTGAACGTGGGAAACCAGAACATTCTCCCCACTCTGAGATCACTTATGACTGCCATTGCCTATGGGCTCAATCTCAGCCTGGCATTCGAGCCCCTCCGGGCTCTGGTCCAGCCTCCCTGGGGCTGTGACATTCCCCCTTCACTCTCTGCTTTAGTTACCCCCAAACTTCTTCACCCCCAGGTACACAGTGCATATGAATGACTGCAGGCCTTGGCTCAGGCCGTACTTCAGCCTGCACCACCCCTTCTGGCCTCATCTGCTCCGTCTTTAAAGCCTCCGGCAATTCAAATACCATTTCGTTTGGAAAGCTCTTCCAGTGGTGGATGAATTTCCCTTACTCCACCCACAACACTTCATCCTCCATCCGTGCATGAATGACACACCTGGTGCCTTCCCATCTAGTTCACACCCATCCAGCTCCCTTCCCTACCGCTGGGGCTCCTTTGGGCCAAATGGGGGCTGGGCCTTGTACCTCTTTGTACCTCCAGAGTGGAGACACAGGACTGGGCATAGTGTAATTGTTGGAGAAAGATCTGTTCAGTGAGTTGTGAGTGAGCACAGAAGGGTGTGAGTGAGCACAGAAGGGTGTGAGAGACAGGGGGGCAGATGCATGGGGAGTTGGCAAGTCACACTCCAAGTCCATGTCAGCTGCATTGGGGTGTGTGTGTGGGGGGGGCTTCACTGGGGGAATCTCCCTGCAGAAAAGGACATAAGAATGGAAACTTCTATAAGAAAGGGCAGGCTCTGTCCAAAGGCCAGGGCCCTGAGCAAGCCTGGCCGGCAGGGAGGCCCTACAGATGAACAGAACTGGGCAGATACTCCCAGGGCAGCATCAGAGCCACAGAGCAGCCCTAGGTGTGCTTCCAGGTCCAAAGCCTTTCCTGTCTTCCCTCCATGAACCCTGGAGCTGCCCCAGAACACAGGCAACGCTGGCCTCACTGGACCAGGGGGTCTCAGGGAGGTGCCAGGGAATGGAGATGCTTCCTACTTCTAATTCCAAAATTAGGGTTGTGCCCATCACAGGAGACTGTAGCTCTTTGCCTGAAGAGGATTTGGGGGTCCCATGTCTTGCAGAGGCCAAGGTTTCCATCAAAGGCTCCAAGAACGGTAGGTAGCCACTCAGTGTTCCCGAAGAGGTTCCCACCCACCACCATCCCCAGGGGCCCCCTGCTCACCGCAGAGTCAGGAGGCTGGCTGTGAAGTTGTGCCGAAGCAGGAGGGTGGCACTGAAGAGCTGGCCGGTCCGCACTGGCACATCAGGCACCCTCAGAGTCACTGCCTCATCCAGAGGCACCTCCTGGTACTGTGGAGGGTCCGCGGGGCGCAGCTCCACATCACCCACTGGGAGGGCCTGCTCCCCAGGGTCCTCCTCCCCGCCGGGGCCACAGCCCCCAGGGCCCTCAGCTGCAGGCTCCAGCGTGTAGGCCAGCTGTGCCCGGGTGGTGGAGCCCTGGGAGAACCAGTGAGAGGGGAACTCCAGCTCCACCACGCAGGCGCCCAGCAATGGCTGCGAAGGCAAAGTAGCTATGGTTGGCCCAGGGCAGGGTGGAGGGAAGAATCCTATCACCCGCAGCAGGAAAAAAACAGAACTGGAGGATAACATGTAAGGCAGGGCCAGGGACACATCCCAGGTGACAGCAAACTAGGAACCTGCTGGAGCTGGACACCAGGTCTACGTCTCAGAACACACCCACGTGCAGGTCAGACTTCTCTGCTTTTGGGAACAGTCTCATTCCAAAGTGAGCCAATCCCAGTGCCCTAGGACCACCCACCGCGACCACCCTCACTAGAGACAACTCAGGTCTCTTCTCAGAATCCGAAAGCCTGAGAAGGACCTCTCTCCACTGGGTTCCTGCTCCAGGCTCCAAAATAGCAGAAATAAAAATCACAAAAACAATAATGCAAACACATGCTGAGGGTTTCAGTGTAGCGCCTTATGAAATCGCCACAAGTGACTCCTACATTGTCTCCTTTATTCCTTGCTCCATCTCCATAGGAAGTGGGAATTGTTACCTCATTTTACAGATGCAGAAACTAAGTCTCAGAGAGATTAAGAGACTTGCTCAAAATCACACACATGACCTGAACTCCTTAAGGAGCCCCAAATAACCCCTTCACAGGACTGAGAGCTAGTAGAAAAGGAATGGAGTCAGGTGGCCCACGACCTGCCCAGATGTGCTCAGCCTTTTCCGTTCCACCCTGGGGGCCACCTGCAGGCTGGCACAGCAAGCAGCAGGGCCAGCCTACTCACCTGGAAGCGGCATGCCCGGTGGGCAGTGCCCGCAGGGTGAGTGGCATGCAGCCTGGCACAGGGCAGGCTGCTGGGCCCTGGTGGCCAATCTTGTCCCTTTAGGTGGAAGAGGACGCGCGCATGGGGCTCTGCTGGAGTCACAGCCATTTCCACTGATACAGCCCGTACGTCCCACGGGACTGGCCGATGGTAGGGCTCAGTGACCCGAGGAGGGACTACCTGGAGGAAGAATGGGAAGGTTCAACAAAGCAGGAGGCGGAGGTGGGCGAGATCCGGGATGCTGAGATGTCAGGCTTCTAATCCCAGCCTGGCAGGAGAGAACCGCTACGGGGCTCAGGTTCTTCATCTGGAGCACAGGTGAGGCCGGGGAGAGCCCCTGAGCCACACAGCAGACCTCAGACTCTGAGCCCTGTGAGCCTGGAAGTTCCTGGCCCCTCCTTACCTGTTGAGTGGCAAAAGGCGGGTAGGAGGCCCGGAGAAGCGGCTGAGCCCTGGGCCAGGGCTGCAGGAGCAGAAAGGTCTCAGAACGGGAGCCCAGAGAGGAGTTGGCAGGTGGATAGTGGCCAACCCGCTGCACGCGAAAGTGCTCAGGGGCATCGAGGAGCTCCAGGGCTGCTGGCAGGTAGGTGGGGTCCAGAGAGTCCTGGTCACAGTCCACTAAGGAGGAATGAGGGGTAGAGATGGAGACCGCTCCAGAACTGGCAGGGGCTGAACTGAACTCTTCGGGGACACCGTGGCGGTGAGTGGCAGAGGAAGAAATGGGTCAAATGTTGCATGGCCCCAGGATGTGGGGGAATCTTTGCATTTCTCAGATGAGGTAACTGGAGCTCCAAGACCCTCACACAGACAGCCAGTAACAAAACCGGGGTCAAGATTCCCGACTGGATGGAGCTTCCTGGTCATTCCTTCCTCTACTTTCCACAGACCTGGACGTCCTTTCTCCATTTCCCCTTCTCAGTCTCCTCCTCCTTGTTCTTGCCCCTACCTACCTGCGTCTTCCGCCAGGGCATTTCTGGGGTATGACCCTCCCCACATGGGGCCCAGGTGGTGGACGATGGGGCCCAGGTGAGCTTGGTAAAAATAGAGACACTTTCTCTATTTTCTCTGTCCCTGGGTCCTTGGCTGGACTCAGCAATCCTGCCCTACATTGTTACCATGGCAACCCACACATCTTTCCAAGCTTGCGCCTTCTTCTCTGTCCCATCTGGGTCTGAGAGTGTAAGAGTAGGATTGGGGACAGGGAAGTGCCACAGAGGTCAGTGAAGCCACTTGTGTGCCCTAGGGGCAGGGTGGAAAGTTTGAACCCAGGGAGATGGAATATTCAATCATCAGAAGACAAAGGACCACTAAGCCCATATTTGTCTGTACTGCTAAAGATGATGAACATTTCTTGAACACTAACCATACACAGGTACTTTTTTTGAGCAATTTACATGAATGAGCTCTTTCAGTTTCCATAATAACTCTGTGAATCAGGTTCTATTACTCTGAAGCTGATTTTGTGGATTTAGAAAATGAGGCAGAGAGGCTAAGATCCCCGCCTATGGTCTCACAGCTGGAAACTGAGCCCAGGCTAGGCTACGGTGGTGGCATCTCTGCCACCTCTGCACTCTCAGACAGCAGCAGCCTGTCCTGAGGGCTTCACTACTCCTCTACTAGTGGCGCCTCCCTCCTTCAGAGCCAAAAAGCCCTCCTTGGATATCTGCCTTCCAGCCAGTCTCTGCTGCAGGCCTGATGGCCTCTTCTGAATTAGTTATCTTCCTGTCGTCACTTGTGGGCATTGACTTATCATTCTGGAATTCCCCCTTCCTGGGAGCCTGGAGCCCTGACTTTAAGCCCTCACTCTGCTTCCATGACTTGGGCCAATCATTTACAGCCTGGAGCCTCAGTTTCCTGACCTATAGAATGGGTAAGAACATTTAGCGACCCTGGGGACAGGAGAGTGCTTTGTCAATTGCAGAGTGCTGTTTGGAAGTGGGATTACTACTGGTGAATAATGGATGTGACAAAGCTTTCCTCCTCTCCCTGTGCGAGGGGTTATTAGGGCTCCCACTGGGTCCCTCAGGGAGGGAAGCAGGTGGTTGAGAGCAGCCCCAGAGCCAGCTCCCTCTGAGACCCATAGCTGGACTGGGGGTGGGGGACAGCTTCATTGGAACCTTCTTCCTGGCCCTTCCCTGCAAGAGATGCTCCTCCTGGCTCTCTGGAGTCCCCACCCCTGCCCCCTAAGAATAACAGGTGACTATTTATTGCTCCCTGGGGGTGGCTCTCGGACTCTGGCCCACCTCCCACTCCACTGCCTCCATAATTATAAGATGCTCTGCGGCCGGACTCCCACGGACTGGCGCTCTCGGTGGGGGAAGGCGGGTAGAGCACGCTCACTGTCCCCCACTCCCCTATGGTACCCTTCGCTTCGCAGTTACGGCTTCTCTGCCCAGCCCATGCCAAGAACAGTCCGACCCCCAGCCCAGGCACAGGAGAGCTGCTGTCCCTTCCCCCAATGGTGGGTACACCCAAGAAGGCTCAGGAAGGCAAGGATGGGGCCATCCCTGGCAACTCCAAGGTCAGAGAGCTCCTTGGGGCAGGGACGGGGCGCGACATATTTCGCAGGGTTAGGTCTCTGGCAAAGGGGCTGATTTCCATTCAGGGTCGGGGGTCGGGGAGGTTCATGGTGGAGGCAGGAGACTGGGAACCACAAGTGGAGCTCCTAGGATTGCAGACTGGTGAGTGCTGGAGACCCCGATGCTTCCCGGGAAGGGGCACCGGATTAGATGCCGGGGCTGGAGGGAACGCTCCCAGACGGCGCGGGGACCAGTGGGGTGAGGACCAGGCAGGTCGCGGGTCAGGAAGGAGTTGCCGGGTGGTGTAAGGTGAAGAAAGCCACAGGGGCGGGTTCCTGGGGCAGGACCTCTCCAGCCCAGGGCACGCTGCGCGGCGACCGCGCTCTGGGGCTCGTCCGAGGACCCGAGGGTCCCCTGCTCGCGGGCATCTCCCGCGCCCGGCCTCGGCTCGGCCGCCCCTCGCCCCGCCCCGCCCCTCCCCTCCCGCTGACCTCTCACGACGTCCAGGGCGAGGGCCACCAGGAGGCAGAGCCAGGGACCGTAGGGCCCCCGGGGGGCCGCTGCCGTGCGCCCAGCCATCGGGGCGCACCTCCTGCCCACCGAAGGCGGGGACAAGGCGGCCGGCTCAGGTGGCCGCGGTCCGGCCCGGCATCTCCTGCGCCCGCTCGGCGCCGGCCTCGCTGGCCGGCTGGGTCCCGGCTGCCGCCCGCCCGCCCGCCCGCCCGCGGCTGCAGTTCCCAGACAATGGAGCGGGAGCCGCGCGGAGGGAGGGAGCCCAGCGCAGCACATGGGCTGCCCCCGCCGCCCCGCCGGGTCCTAGTGCCCCGCGGATCCCGAACCCCAGAGCGCCCCCGCGTCCGAAGTCGTGAAGGCCACTTCCCAGGAGACCGATCGCCTCTGCCAGGAGGCACAAGGTGTGTTCTCTTAGGCCCCCTCGGGAGCTCCTGAGGGGCTTCCTCTACCTCCGCCCACCCCGTAGGCACCTCACCTGTAAAGGCACCAACCGGTCTCAATCAGAACCGGAATTCAGAGACATATGGGAACAGAGCTGCAGGGGCAGAAAAGGAGAGGGGGCCAAATGACAACTACCTGGGCCCGCCCTGACAGAGCCCTGGGCCACCACCGAGGGAGGAATCCAGGCACAGGCTGCTCCAGATTCATGCCCTGCCTCACCCCGGGGAAAGTCCCCAAGGGGGAGGTCTGCCTGAGGGGTCCTGCCCAGCCTTGCCTACCAGGTGGTCTTGGAATAAGTCCAGACCAGGAGGTCTGGCTGCTCATTAGCATCCCCTGGGCAGAATAAAAACAAGCAAAACCAGACCAAAAAACATAGCTGGGTCCTCCAAACAGATTCACCTAGGGACCCAGTGAGAACCTTGCTCTAGGAACTCCTCAGTCTGGTAAGGAAGAAGGGGGCCACCCAAGTGTCCTCCAGACTTCCCAGCACACCATGAGGAAGCTGTACTTCCCCCCAGCCACAGGCCACCATTCCAGCCCTGCTGGCCAGCTCCTGGGGGCTTTGCAAGGGGGCAAGCTCTCCTCTTGCCTCACACCCCTGGAGGGAAAGGTACCTGGTACCAACCTGCTGTTTTTGTTTTGAAATTTTCCTCCCTTCCAAGAGCTTCTCACTGCCCCTAGAGGGAGAAGTCAAGAAAGCTGACAGGCACCACAGAAAGGGGTTTGGCAGCAGAAGGAAACATCAAAGCAATCCAGACTTTGAGTAAATACATTTTATTCAGAACAAGATAATAAAATAGCGTGCAGTTTATTTAAAACCAACCAAGCGCTGATAAAAATATATATCACTGCAGCCGTGATTCCACATCAAACCTCGATAGTGAGAACTGGGCACGGACTCTTCACATCATGGGCCAGGCCTAGCAGAGGACACCTACTCCACCAGGGCCTCAAAGGAAGAAGTGACCCCTCACTACCAAGAGCGAGTGCACTGGTGGAGAGGGGTCAGCAGCGGGCCCACCCTGTCTCTGCAGAGCATGGGGAAGGGCAGACACTGACCAGCAACTGCTCCTGGTGGCAGGAGCGGAGGGACAACAGTACAGAACTTCCTGCCACTGTGCAGACAAGGAAGTGGGTCCTCCTGCCTCCTCAGGGCTTCTGAAATCTCTACAGAGCATCTGACAGGGCCCCACGGGTGGACACAAGTCTGTGAAGAAGCAAGCATCTCTTGCTTGGCTGAGGAGGAATCAAGATTCTGAGGGACTGCTCTCTTCTGGACACAAAGCAGTCACAGCACACTCCTACCCAGTATAGCAGCGGGTGAGCAGAGGGCCCTGCTGGCTAGGATTAAGGCACTTGTAACAGACTTAGGGTCCATCATTTCCCCAGCCACACAGGCCTCTGAGGACCCTGCTTCCCCTCCCTCTTCCCACTGCTGGGCAATGAGGACAGGAATGAGCCTCCAGGGACCGCGGTTTAGTGAGCACAGGGCTGGAGGAAGAGGAAAAGGAAGGGAGCTGGGTGCTTGGCCAAGGAGGAGCTGCGTAGGTCCAAAAGCCAGAGCTTTTTGGGGAAGCCAGGCAAAAGCAGAGAGGAGCGAGGTAAGTCACAGGGGACCAGCAGCAGCAGTGTAGGCGGAGAGCAGATGCCAAGCCAGAGGGAGGCCTCCAACCCTCCATCGGCCTGAGACAGACTGGGAGCAGAGAGAGGATTCAGAGCCAAGCCTGGATAGAGAGCCTCAGTGGACAGAGGACAGTGGGGACGGTCCTCCTCTCTCAGCTTGGCCAGGGCAGGGATGAAGATTCTGAAGGTTCGGACGGGGCAGGAAAGGGCAGGGGCTGCGAAGAGGGCCTGCAACCCAGAAGCAGCTCAGCTCTTTGGTATGGGAAAGGTGGCTCCATGGGACATCCTTGTCACTCTTCTTCCACACTCCGGGGCCCCTTGGCTGCTCGCCTCTGTCGCCAACGCAGCTCTTCCACCTGGCGCTCCAGCCCGCGCACCTTGGCTTCCAGTTGGGCCCCCGAAGCCCGGGTGCCAGTGAGCCGGCTCAGCAAGGCGTAGAGAGTCAGCAGGGCCAGGAGTAGCAGGGCCCGGGTGGAGGGGTCAGGCACCGATCTCACCAGGGCCACAAAGCCAGCCAGGAAGATCACAACCTTCAGGCCCCCCAGGATGCGCCCCAGCAAGGCCAGGAGCAAACCGAGGAGCAGAGACAGCAGCCAGTAGGTGACCAGGGCTCCTGCTCCCCACAGCAGGAAGGTCTGGACCTGGCTAGGGCTGAGCTTCAGGACCTGGGTAAGGCGGTCACCTGCAAGGAAGAGTCACAGAATCAGCAACCTGATGAAGTGGTAAGGGCAATAAGGGATAAGGACAGGAGGCCAGGCCTCTGAGGACCTCAGTTCCCCTCCCTCTTCCTCAAATGAATAATCTATTCACGAATGCCTTGGGGATAGGCCGTGAGTGACGGATTATTCATGCAAATAAATAATCTATTCTCTCTTTTCTGGTTTTTTTTTTTTTTTTTTTTTCCAGTACTGGGAGTTGAACCCAGGGCCTCACACATGTTAGGCAAGCACTCTATCACTAAGCTACATCCCTACCCCTTTTTATTTTTTTATTTTGAGACAGGGTATCACTAAGTTGCCCAGACTGGCCTTGAACTTGCAATCCTCCTGACTCAGCATCCCCCAATTGCTGGGATCACAAGTATACGCTTTCATACCTGGCTCAGGAGTAATCCATTCTCACAGGCTCAAAAGAGACATGGGTTTGAATCTCAGCTATTTCTTACTGGCTGTGGGACCCTAAGTAGACCACTTCCCTTTTTAAGCCTCAATTTCATTTACTCTGTTTTTTAAATTTTATATTTATTTATTTATTCTCTATCTATTTATCCATCCATCCATTTTTCAGTACTGGAAAATGAATCCAGAAGCCCTCTACCACTGAGCTACACCCTGGCCCCATTTTTATTTTATTTTGAGACAGAGTCTCACTAAGTTGTTCAGGCTGGCCTTGAACTTGTGATCCTCCTGCCTCAGCCTCCCGAGTTGTTGGGATTATAGGCAACTGACACCACACCAAGGTCTCAGTTTTGTTTGTTTGGGACAATTCTGCCTGCCTCACTGGGCTGTTAACTGTAAGTGGGAAGCAACATTTGAGCAGCTGCCTGATCCAGGTACACCTGGCATGTGGTGGTAGTGGTAGTCACTGGTCTGCTCTTATGCTGGGAAGTGTCAAGCAGCTGGGGAAATGTCTAGACCCTGAGGAGACAAACTCTCACCAGCAGGAAGGTCCCTGAGAAGCTCTAGCAGACTAACCAGTTCTCCGCCACTCACCATCCATCCCCAAGGCATTCAGCAGCTGCGCAGCGATCCCAGACAGGGCAAAGAAGGCCACGGAGATGGCTGATGAGAAGGCCCACACCGTCTGTGTCAGAGTCTGTGGGAAGAGCACGAGGAGAGATGAGTCACAATGAATGGGGCTCCTCTCCTCCAAGCCTGCTCACCAGGGCCCAGGCAAGGCCTGCAGGAGGGTTTCTGCCCTGTTTCTCAGCCAGTGGCAATGGGCCTGCAGAGGGGCCTTTCCACACCCACCTCCCAGTGTATGGGAATGGACAATGGACCATTCTTCCTTCCTGACCTGGAAACCAGGACCTCTGGAACCTAATTCAACTGATTTGCTGGATGCTTTGGAGGTAGGAGGAGGAGGAGACATGTGTGTGAATGGTTGGGGGAGCACTGAATCCCTCTAGTAGTTACTTTATAAAACTGGAGTTCTCCGAGCCTCCTAGGAGTCATGAAGGTATATGGAAAAACACTTGTAGGCTGGGCGTGGGGGTGCACACCTGTAACCCCAGCAACTTGGAAGACTGAGGCAGGAGGATCCTAAGTTCAAAGCCAGCCTCAGCAACTTAATGAGGTCCTAAGCAATCCAGTGAGATCCTGTCTCTAAATAAAACATAAAAAGGGCTGGGGATGTGGCTCAATGGTTAAGTACCCTTGGGTTCAATCCTTGGTACCAAAAAATAAAGATTAAAAAAAAAAAAATGTGTAAAAGGCAAGGATGTTTTAATGAAAGAGCCTCTTAGCTATACTGTATTACAAATTTTATAAATAACTGTCTCAGTCCCTCAGTGTGACCTATCAGAAGCGTGCGATGCCATTTGTGGGACACCAATGGGTAGGAAAAAACAGGCCTGGCTTCTGCCTCGAACCAGCCACCCTGCACTTCTGCGAGTGAGGAATGGACTCAGATCTGGATATTTTGCCAGTCCAAGACTCTAGGTCACATTTAGACCAAAGTCAGACTCTAGTTAACCACATTTTCCAGCTTTTCTGGAAAAGAAAGGGCAGGAACCAGGAAAAGGTAGGGATGGGGCTAAAAGGCCCTAGTGTAGAAATCAATGAAGAAGCAAAAGGTCTGGTGCTTTGTGTGGAATTTGGGGCTCTGCCCCAGGGATCATGACGCAGAGAGGATCTGGCACCAAGAGGATGTGGCCATGAAGAATGTCTTTTCTCTTCAGAGCCACAACAGGGACTACCCTCCTTACCTCTGAAACCACATGCATTGTCTCTGGCCCCACCCAGGAATCCAGTGTCCCCCGAAGAGATCGGCCTATCTGGGTCAAGAGGTCAGCTGAGGGCTCCTTCTTCTGCTGACCTGGTGGTGGGAAGTCTCGGTGGGACTGGGAGGATGCCGAGTAGAGAAGGAGCAGGACCACTAGGACCAGTGACATGGCTTTAAACAGATATCTGCCCCAGAGGGGACTGCTGCCTGAACCTGCCATTGTCGGGCCTGCCAGGAGAGAGCACAGGGTGAGATGAGGGTCAGACCTGGTAGACGCACCCACTGTCCCAGCTCTGATCTGCCCCAACATCCTCCCCACCCCTGCAAGCACCCCTACTAAAGCCAGAAGGAGTTGTTCGTTGAGAAGGGAAGAATAGGGATTTGCAACTTAAGCTGGGCACAACTGAAGAGTCATGGGTTCTCCTGTGCATTCTTTACCACCTGTATACCAACAAGTCGGCAAGCTTTCAATGCCCGCCCGAAGGCTCTCTTTAAGGCTTATTCCAGTTCTAAAAATCCAGAGGCCTGTCTCTGGGTCTTAGGTGCTATAGGCATAAAAGAATTGTAAGACTTCAAGGCTTTGTCCCCCAAAGCTCATATCTACAAAAGCTGATACAAAAACAACTTTAAAACAGCAAATAGTAGGATTTGCCACCTTATGATGACGTACAGAAAAGTGCTCAAGTATGGACTCAAACAAGAGTAAGTCCACATGGGCCACTGGCTCTGCAGGTCCTTCATGAAGGTGGCCATCATCCTCATGGCCCCTCTTAGTACAGAGAAGGTGAGACTAAGACTGAGAACAAAGCTAAGCCCTTGTCGAAGATCACTGGGCTAAGAAGCAGAAAGGCCAGAATTTGAACTCAGGTTTCTGCTTCCAAACTCCACATTCACTGGGAGCTATGGTGATTCCAACCAAGGCTGCTCGATGGAATCACCTGGGAATGTCACAAAGTACTGATGTCATTGTCTGAATATGTCATTGTCTGCATCTACACAGCTGAGAGCCACCCTGAGGATATGGGAAAACAAAACGGTTCCTACCATATTCTCACTCAAAATCAATGTAGAAGAATTTTATGATTACCCATGTGGGTGATTTTTACCCAAACACCAAGCAAGCAACCAATCCTGCAGTGGACACCAAGTAGATGTCCTCTAAATCAAGTCATTTCTGGCTGTCCATCTGGAGACAGTAGCATCACATCCCACAGGCCGAGGGCTCAGTCCCAAGACGGCCTCCTCACTCTGGAACACTGGCCACCCCTTCGTGTGTTGTCCTTTGCCCATTCTAAAGAGAAGCTACACCTACAGGATTTAGATGTTGCCTGCTAAATAATCTTTCTTTAGATTTTCAGAACCCAGAACATCTGGTGATCCTCAGATTACATCAGATTGTGTAACTCCCCTCCTTACTCTTTAATTCTGTGCATCAACTAACACAAAGAATGTAAACTGCTATGGTGCTGAACTTGTGGAAAACTAATGAGACTGGCTACAGGAACTAGCCCCGGAGGTCGGGGTCCATGAGGACGTTTTAGCACAGGTGGGGGCACATCAGGGAGACACCACTCAGCACACAGCCTTTCTGCCTATTGCCCCACACCTCCTGCCCTTTCAATGAAAGCCCTCTCGCATACCCGAGTTCCCCAAGATGGAATTGAGGACCACAGCCCCTGCATGTTCTCAGGGCTGGCCCTTCAACAAACCTGATTTCCTCCCCACCAGCTCTTGTTTCCCAAGTAGTGGCTTTCTCGAGTGGTGTGCAGCCAGACTTGGTCCAGTTAACAACTCCAGATACCAATCTCAAGCCCCAGGTTGCTTTACCTGTGCTTCAGGTAAATCAGGTTTCCCAAAACCCCCTCCTCAGGTTTAAACAATTTGCTGGAGTAACTCCCCAGCATTCAGGTGATGCTTAGATTTGCTGGTTTACCATAGGAATATTACAAAGGATACTGATGAACAGCAGATGAAAAGATGGACAGGGCCGGGTGTGGGAGAAGGAGCACGGCTCTTCCATGTCCTCTCCAAGGGTGCACCACCCTCCAGCAGCCTCCATGTGTGACTAGCAGGAAGCTCTCCAAACCCTGTCCTTTATGGGCTTCCATAGAATTGTCATTACGTAGACATGATCGGCCATGCCAATGATGTCATTGACAAATGACCATCAACTCAGTCCTTAGCATTCTTCCCCGCAAAGGTTGGGGGCTGTAAGTTCCAATTCTCAGAGTACATGGCTGATTCCCACAGCAATTAGACCCCTATCCTCTGGCTATCTAGGGAATTTGCCCCAAATTGTCTCATTAGCAGAAACTCAGATGTGTTCAAAAGGGTTTGTTATATAACAAAAAAACTGTCTTTCACTTTCATCTTCTGCAGATGTTGCAGGAAGCAAGGCCAAAAGGCCAACTATTTTAACAAAAGATACTGTTATTGCTCGTGTTACTTAGGAAATTATAATTGCTACAGGAACTCTGAGCTGGGAAATGTAGATGAGAACCAAAATTTTATATATATATATAGTGTGTGTGTGTGTATGTGTGTATGTGGGGAGGATAGATATAGGTATAAAATATCACAACTGCTGACACAGAATGATCTCAACTCCTTGCACCCCAAACAGGCAGAGGCTTAAAGAGCAACCTTTAAGGGGAGATATTATTATTATTAAGAAGCTCGAATTTAGCTGGTCTTGCCATGCGCCACTTCATCTTATTTAATCTCACAACTGCCTATCAGTAGGTATTATTATTATCCCCCAGTGAAGATAAGTGGTCAAGCCAGGATGTGAATCCCAGTGCCTCTGACTCTGGACCCCTCACATGACCACTCTGATTTACTATCTCCAACTTGAATCTCAGAAGTGATTTAGAAAGACATGAGCTAAAATAAACTTCGCATCCGCCAATTATCTCAGTGAAATTTCAATTAAGGACTCTGTGCTTTGTGCTCTGTCTGTAGGATATTGCTATGCATAGACAAATGAGGACTCAACAAGTGCTGACTTATTGAAACAGGTGAGGATCAGCCAAGGAAAACGTTTATAGGTCCAACCTCTATTTGCCACCGTGTTTGAGAAATGTCAAACAGCACAGTCAACCCCCTGGTTCTCCTCCAAGGTCACAAACGAACCTGTAGCTCCAGGGAGTTTCCGTGATTCAGACCTGATGATCAGAGGCTTAGACAAGCCGGGAGGGCAGCAGCAGCCAGGTTTGGAAGTATTTGCAGTTACCAAGGGAGTTGGCCAAAAATCTGGAGCCATCAGATGGAGAGGGAAGAGAAAGGTGTCCTTCCCACTCTTGCTTAGTGGGAAGGAGAAGGCTCCAAAAAAGCCATCTAAAAATATTACATTCTGGGTAAGCTTCTGGCTCAGAAACAGCTGCCCCAACTCCCTCCTGAGGCCTGTAGGGTCAAGCAGGGCTGCAAAACATGCAGTTCATAACAAAAGGCCTTGGGCTGGGAAAGCCTTCCTCTACTCTTTTTTGGCACAAATCAAGAACCAGATGGTTCCTGCCAGCCAGTGGTCGGGATGAGGAAGGCATGGGCCAGTTCCTGAGCTATCTGGGTCATAACCATGTTGGGGACTAAAAGAGCAACGTTGCTATCTTGGGTTGGATCCTATATCCAAGGACCTCCACCAAGAGGAGTCAGATGTCATCTCCTTCTCCCTAGAAGGTCAGGGTGATATCAGCACTTCCTCTCGTAGCAGCCTGCTGCGGTTGTGTGCTGGCCTCAACTTCCAAGTGGCCGTCTGCCCCAGTCTGGGGGGACCTTGAAATAAACTCTCCAAAATGAGGCCAGCATTGCCCTGCTGGGCGACCTTTTGAAGTATACCAGGAGCCAAATCTAGGAGCAGGATTCTGGAGTATACCATTTGGAGACAATGGGTGCAGATGACTGGATGCTCCATTTCTTAAAACTGTTTTCTCTAACAGGATTCCTTCTCAATTCTTCCAGATTAAACCTATCCACTACCATTATGCTTCCTCAATGTGGCCCAATCAAATACTTTTAATAAAGAAAGAAGGTTTGGTAATCAAGACCTGGAGCAGTCCAGACTGCTCTGACAGGTGGAAGCTTGTCTTACTTCAGACAAACAAAGGCACTCGGCAATAGATAATATTTCTCTCTCTCTCTCTCTCTCACACACACACACACACACACACACACAAATTTTGTGCAATACTTTTAATTTATAAAGTGCTGTGACTTTACTACCTTATTTATCTTTTACAACAATCTTCTAAGTCATTTTACTCAGATAAGTATGGCTTATCTGAGATGTCAAGTGACTATCCAAGATCACACAACAGAACAGGGACTTTATTCCAGAAATCAGAACGTCAGCCTTTCCCTTTCACTTGTCCCATGCCTCCACACTTCTGGGTAAGACACCATCCCTGCCCACAAGGAACTTGAGGTTCTGCCAAGTATCAACAAACTCAAAGTGAGACGACATACAGAATTCCTCGAGGAGATCACACCCCAGGAGATGACCCACCTGTGGATCATCTTACGCCAGGAGTTATTGTGAGAAGACAGTTCAAGACAGGCACCTGCAATATGGCTCAGGCAGGGCCAGGAGAACCCAGCTGGGCTGAGGAAACTGCTTTACTTATCATGGCAGTGAGAGAGCACTACATCTTTAGCTGTGGCTTGCTACAGGGGTAGGGTGGGGCTGTTCACACAACCCCTGCCAACGAGCTCCTTCCTCTTCGTCTATTCCTTTCATGCTGTTAGTCACTGCAGGGCAGGAAGATGTACTGTACTGCCCTCTGACGGCAGCTACTGGCCCATCACTGCTCATAGCTGCCCCTCTGGTGCAGCTGTTCTCACCTCTCATTGCCCATCAGAACTGCCTGGGAAGCCAGTTAAGTGAAGATGTCTGCCCCACCCAAAGCTACTCACCCAGACTCTCCCAAAGAAGAGCCCAGCCTTTTGCTTTTAAAGCTCCCCAGGGATTCCTGATGCACAACCAGATAGTTGCCACAAATGATCAGCAGCTGAGGGGGGAAACAAAAAAAACCTACTCCAGGCAAAGCCCCCAAAGTGTAACAGTGTACAAAGGACCTGAGATTTCTATCCCAGGCTCAATTCTGCCACAAACAAGAAGCCACTACCTTTATGCCTGTTACTTAACCTATCAGGTTTCAGTCTCCTCAAATGTAAAGCAGGGTAAAACCAGGTTAAGAGTTGTTGCAAGGAGTTAAGACGTTTCTGCAAGCACTTTGTCAAAGCTATACAATGTTGCAGGGCACCAACTGCCAATATAACACCCACTATGTTGTAGCATCGCGCAGTATGTAGCCACCAGCCTCCAAGCACCTCCCAGTCAGGCTTGACATCTAACTTTTCTTGGAATCCCCAGTGCTTAGCACAGAACGATGACTAAGAAAGGCTTGTTAAGTGAATATCAGGGGCCAGCCAAGAAGTGGGGAGGGTAAGACATGAAGAGGTAGGGAGAGGGAGGCTATTTCAACAGTTGATCCAAATATAGTGGTCATCGGAAAAGCACAGCTGAGTTGAAAGAAAGATGCTAAAAGCGGCGAAGACAGCACGGAGGAGGAGAAGGAAGTCAGCGCCCAGGCAGATTGGGGGCAGCCCCCCCCCCCCGCTAAATCCCTGACAGCTGCCACCCAGCAACTGTTTGGAGGCAGGGCAACGACAAAGGGGCAGCTTCCCGGCCGCGCCGCGCGCTCCCCAGGGCCCAGCCTCAGGGAGACAGGGTGTCGGTAGCATGTGCTATTTCGAACATCGCGTCCCCTTGCCAAGTGCTTCACGGTGGCGTGGGGGCAAGTTTTGTGACGTGGCCCAGGAGCTCGGGGCACCCTTAGGGGCCCGAACCAAGGCCGCGGAAGGCCGGGCCATGGAGTGAGGGTCGGGGTGTCGAGCTCAGCACTGGCTGCACTGCCCAGTCCGGTAGCCGCACTGCCGCCACCGGACCTCAGAGCAGTGCTCGAACTCTCTGCTCCGGGGAAATGCACGCCTCCGAGGTTACCTAGTAACGACGCCCCCGGTTGCATAGCAACGAGGATCCGGGTCCCCAGTAAGCTTCGTCCGCCGCAGGACGTCCGACCCCTCCCCACTCGGACTGGCAGGCCTCGCGGTTCCGCCCGGATCCCGCCTGCATGGCCGCCGCTTCCCGGTCCTGCGTGCTACCCCTCAGCCCTGATCTCTCGGCTCGCACTCACCGGGCTCCGGCCACCGCTATCCTTCACGTGCGACTTTGCTAAAACGCGCCACCAAAACCGCGCCTCAACTCCCAGGCGGTGGTTTATCGTCTGCGCATGCGCAGGGCGGGAGGCGTCCGGAGACCAGGCCCGCCGCGCTCGCTGCTGGAGCGGGCGCCTTGAGCGCATGCGCCCTACCTGCAGCGTTCTTATCCCACCTCCCCCCGCACCCGCCCGCCAAGCATTCCCACCTAGAGAAGAATGGGATCGGATGTTGGATGTGGGAAAGTCTCAGGCAGGAAAGGGGAAATAAGTGACTCTACGTGGGCTGCGGAGTAGGTTTTGGAAGTGGAGTGCAAGCTGATCCTCCTCGGCAGCTGCTCGGCCTTAGCTTGGGCTGCAAATGCCCCCTCCTGGGCCTTTGTGGGAAATGTAGTCCGAACGCGGGAGCCTGGTCTTTTGAGAAACTTTCCGCGCTAAAAAGACACAAAGGGAAGGTGTTCGAGGACAGGTTAGAGGCACAAACGCTGGGGAGTCGCATCCGCTCTACCAAGAGAGCAGATCTACACCGCAGATGTGCAGATGGCTCCCAAATGTTTGCTTAGAATTTTAGAGAAGAGAATCCAAGCCCCACACCCCATTTCTACCACAGAGGCAGCTTTTGAGGGGGATGACCCAGAGATGGAGACAGGTGACCCCTTGCTTGCTTTGAGATACTGGTCAGGTCGCTTCGTTTCTCTGGGCCTCCGTTGGTTGACTTTAAAGAACTTTAAGGTCTTAAAAAAACACCAAAGTAAGGTATACAGTTTCAGTGAAGTTAACACAATGAGCATTTCCCAGATTGTCAGAATGTTTCCTAGAACCATCACCGGCTGCCCTAGAATAGCTCCTCTTTGATGTTAAAACCCCTTTCTCTAACTCTTCCTTCCTCCGAGCCCTTGAATCACCTCCCAATTCTGTTTTCTCCCCAGACTACACACTCAGTGGCTCCTAACCTGGCACCAGTCATTTCTTTCCTTCAGATGTTTCGCAAACTCATCCATCTTCGTCTGAGCCCTGATTACTTCCTGCCTCTCAGCTAAGAATCTTCCCCAAACGCTCTGCTAGAATTCTGAACCTCACCCTTCAACTTCCTAACAGTCTAGACTTCATAGTTGCTTGCGAGATGGGTTTTGATTCCAATTTCTGGTTGCATCCGAGTGGTAGAAAATATATCCAGCATTTCAAGGTTCTCTCCACCCTTGATCTTGAGGTTTTATACACCTTTTGGGCTGCTAAATCTTTTTATTTATTTATTTTTGATACTTTGGGTGCTTTACCACTGAGCCTTTAACAGATAGAGAGAAGTTCATCTAATCCTCAGTTTCTGTATTTTATTTTATTTTTCAATGTCTGTATTTTAGTTGGCAACATTTTTTGAAATACTTTTTTAATTGTAGATGGACCCAATACCTTTTTTATTTGTTTTTAAGTGTTGCTGAGGATCGAACCCAGTGCTTCACACATGCTAGGCAAATGCTCTACTACTGAGCTACAACCCCAGCCCAAGTTGGCAACTTTTGAGAATCTCACTATCCTGTCTAATCCTTTGTCACTCATCCATATAGGTGCCCACTGAATTTTCCTGGGCAATAGAGCCTCTTCTGGGTTTTTGGCCAGTGTGTCCCCATATTTCTGAAGCAGCAACCACAGCCTTGGCCTGGAGGAGGAAAGCATAGAGCTCCTTTCTCAGGGACCCGCTAATACCTACGCACATGTATCTCTCCTCTCAAAGCTCCTTGTGGACTCCACAGTCAGCTACCCGTGTTGGGACTCAGAAAAATGCCATCTCAGGCTGGGGATGTAGCTTAGTTATAGAATGCTTGCCTAGCATGAAAGAGATCCTAGATTCAATTCCTGGTACAGAGAGAGAGAGAGAGAGAGAGAGGCAGGAAATAGAAAGTCCAAAGATCCATTTTCAGAATATAGAATTTGTAAGCAAAAATAACCAAAGGGCCAGGCACGGTGGTGCACACCTGTAATCGCAGCGGCTCAGGAGGCTGAGATAGGAGGATCGTGAGTTCAAAGCCAGACTCAGCAAAAAACGGGGCACTAAACAACTCAGTGAGACCCTGTCTCTAAATAAAATACAAAAAAATAGGGCTGGGGATGTGGCTCAGTGGTCAAGTGCCCCTGAGTTCAATCCCTGGTACTAAAAAAATTAATAACCAAGAAACGAGCAGACCTCAAAAGATCATCAAGCTGTCTTTATTAAGCAGTGGAGAATGGCACATTTTCAGGGGAGAAAATGGCAACTGGTTGCAAGAGGGGTCTGTTTTCTATAGGTTTGAATAAGAGATAATCATAGCAGATTGTTTACTGTGACTTAATCATTAGAGACTTGGGCAGTCAGGGAACTAGTTGTATAGGTTCAAAGTCTAAATCAGGAAAAGAGTTGCAAAAATTTGAAACCCATTGTTACTGGGATGGAAGTCCAGAGCCAAGAGCCCATTGTTTGCCTTCTTTCTCCCTAGGGTTTGTTATTCCATATCCTTCAGAATGTAGCTATAATCGGGGTGTAAGATCCAATCATAGCCATTTAAAGTACAGCCCTTTCCTTTGCCCTCCCCAGTTTTAAAATTAACCAATTGCATAGATTGTAACCCCAAGCTCCTCCTGTCAGAGCAAGGGGTAGTGCTGAGTTAGGGATCAAAACAGGTGAACGGCCCACCTCAGTATGTTTGCTTGCCAGACTTTGGTAGCACACCCTTCTAAAGAGGTAAAGTTTGCCTTGCCAAGTAACTTTTGAGCCCATGCCTGATTTCTTGCAGCACTCTGATATTTCTAACATAAGGAAAGAAAAACACCCCCAAGGATGGACTTTGGCAAGCTGGGTGCTCTAAATTAAAGATGATTAGAAGACCTCAAGGCAGCCTCAGAGCCCAGGTCTCACTGACCTTCTCCAGGCCCTCACGTCTCTCGCCCCTTCTCCCTGCCGCCACCACCAAAAGCAGGAAGGGGCTTTCTCCGAAGTTCCCTTTTCTGTCTAAAGATAGACCCTCCAAAAGGAACTAAGTTGTCATGAGTCTCCTGCTGGGCATCACATCAACCATGGAAGATCAACTCATAGGGAAGGAGGCAGACTTTGTTTTAGACTATTACTTGTTCTTCTGAGGACTGCCCTGAGACAGCCAAAACAACACTCTACCATGTGATTCCTCCCCAACCCTCTCACCTCTCATGACCACCTTCCCCCTCAGTCCTAAGCCCCTATCCCTTTAGCTCAGGATGCTATAAAAGCTTCAGCCATCTGGCCCTTTTGGAATGAGAGTCTTGTATTTTGTGGGACTCCAGTGCATATGTATCTAATTAAAAAGGCTTTTCTTCTACAATTTTGTCTACTATCAGTTTATTTTGTAATTCAATTATCAGACTTCGGAGGAATAGAGAAAGGTTTTTTTTTCCCTCTCTTTTTTATACCCAAATCCTTTCTATTCGAAGACTGACTGGCCTTTGAAACTGAAAGGCCTTGAAAGGGGCTCCCTTTACCCTATTCACTGTCACAGCCATAAGTTTCCCAGACTAGGGACACCTCTGGTTTTGCTCAAGTACAGGGTCTGCCTGGCACACAGTGCAAATAATTAATTACTGAGTATCTTAATCTATTTTATCTTCCTTCTTCCTTCCACCCATCTTTCCTTCCTTCCTTTCCTCCCATGTCCTGGACAATTGATTGAACCTAGGGCTTTGCAAATGCTACTCAAGTACTCTTCCATTAAGTTAAATTCCCAGCCCTTTTTGTTTTATTCTGAGACAGAGTATCACTAAATTGCCCAGCCTGGCCTTGAACTTGCAATCCTCCCCCCTCAGCCTCCACAGAGGCTGTGATAACAGGTATGGGCTATCATGCCCAATTTCTTCCTTTGTCTTCTATTGCTGAATACAGGGTAATTTATAGAGAAGAAGTTTACTTAGCTCACAGTTCTGGAGATTGGGAAGTCCAAGAACATGGCTTTGGTGTCTGGCAAGGGCAACCTCATAACATAGCAGAAGGCATCATATGACAAGAGAGAACAAATGTGCCAGAGAAAGGGAGCTTTTATAACAAAATAATTCCCTTCATAACCCATTAACCCACTAACCCACTGATCCTGAGGACAGTGTTCTCATGACCCTATCACCTCCCAGTGGTCCCACCCCTCACCACTGTTGCACTGAGGACCAAGTTTGCAACACACTGAGGAAATTTCTAGAAATGTAGAAATGTGTTTATCATCCCCTAGCTCAAATGCTATTCTGTTGCCAGGTCATTCAAGTGTAACCACCTCAGGTTCAAGGTCCCGTCTGAACAGATTCATTTTATTTTCCACCACACATCAAATACTTGAGGTGTCTGGCCTGTCAGGCAGCCTGTCACTCAACCCACAAGAGTTAGAAGTTCCTGCTCTGTGCCAGGTTCTGTGTGATACTACTGGACTCTGAGAGCAAGAGTAACAGAACAACTGTGGTTTCTGAATCATGAAATTCACAATCTAGCAGAGAACTCAGATACCAAACAGTTACTTGTAAGTAAATAATTAAACAACAACAGCTATTTATAGTGGCTTGGAGAAGAATGACAGGGCGCTGTGGAGATTAAACCTCAGTCAAGAAGAGTCTGAGACTAAAACCTCAGCTCATTCAAGAAAGGGACTGCAGGAGAAGTGACACCTAAGGTGGAACTGAAGTTAACATTAGAGGGGTTGGCCGGGGAGGGTGATGAAGGTGTACCTGCGAGAGCAGGCGTGCTCAAGGAATTGAAAAGCCAGAGTGAGCCGGGCATGGTGGCAAATGCTTGTAATCTCAGCAGCTTGGAATCCTGAGGCAGGAGGCTTGCAAGTTCAAGGCCAGCTTGGGCAACTTAGTGGGACCCTGTCTTGAAATAAAAAGGAAAAATAAATATGGCTGGGAATGTAGCTCAGGAGTAGAGCACCCTTGGGTTCAGTCCCAATACTGGGGCTGAAGAGAAGGTGAGGTGAGGCTGAAGGGCTGGCATGAGCCTGGTAGTACAAGACCTTGGGCAAATTTCCTCTGTCAGAAGCACTTCCCCTTATTTGTGGTCTCAAGACTCTTTCCCCTCATTTAGATATCATCAAAATGTCACCTCCTCAGAGACAGACCCCCTGAATATGATGCCTACAGTAGCCATCCCTCTAACCCTCAGTACCTCCTACCTACCCTACTCTGATTTCTCTTATATTCATAGCACTTACCACCGTCTGGAATTTTTTTTTTGGAGGGGTGGTACTGGGAATTGAACCCAGGGGTACTTAACCACCACATTCCCAGCCCTTTTTATTTTTTATTTTGAGATAGGGTCTGGCTAAGTTGCCTAAGGCCTTGCTAAGTTGCTGAGGCTGGCCCAGAACTTGTGATCCTCCTGCCTCAGACTCCTGAGTTGCTGGGGTTACAGGTGTGCACCGCCACACCCAGCTCATACATCTTTTGTATCTCTAGTTATCAGAACAGAGACTGGTATACAGGAAGCACCCAATCAATATTGAATGAATGCATGACAAGCCTGGGGAAGAGTGTGAATAGATTTTTCATTGAAAGCAGATCCCTGACTCTTCTATGGATAGTGGACCAGAGCCAGGCCAGGCTGGAAATAGGATCCATTAGGATGCTATTTTATGGGTGCAGGGGAGAGATGCACTTTTGTGCATATTAACTCTTCATAATAGTTCTACAAATCAAATGACAAAACCACAGCAATTCAGTTTAAAGGTGTTAGTTGACTTTTGCTCTTCTAGAATCAGGTGACACTTCATTCCATAAAACAGAATAAGTGCTCTGTTGGGCTGAGCACAGGAGGCAAGTTTTATACACAGAAAAGGACTGAAGAAAGCAAAAGCAAACCAAAATGTGGATGGATCATCTGCTTTTCTTTCAGGCTGGGACAGAGATACAGAACAATAATGATAACTGATTGGTTAACATCAGATTGCTTCAGGTCACTTTTTGTAAGGATTAAAGCAGACTGAACTCCATTATCCTGTAGGATGAAACTGTTCTGTTTAGGAAACTTAGCTATTTTCTCTTTGAATTTCTTGGAAGATCAGATAATAATTTAGCTTTGGTTTGGTGACACGGAATCTCAGCATGAGTGACTCCATTTTGAATTTTATTCTGGTGTGCTGGGACATAGGAGTTAATCCAAAGCAATGGCCTCCTGTGATTTTATTTAACATACCCTTGTGTCAATTCCCCTATTTTGCAGGTGAGAAAAGCAAGGCATAGAGAAGTTCATACAGCTAATTATCTGTGTGGAGCCGGGGTTTTGGCACACTTCCTGACTTCAGAGTCCCTGGTCTTGGCCCCTGTGCCACACTGCCCTTCATACCTGGAACATCTGTTCTTCTCTTCCAGTCTTTGTTTATGCTATTCCTCCTCCTGGAATTCTCTTTATTATCCTCTTTTTTTATCTGAATATAACCCACCTGTTGAATTTTGGCCCATTCACATATCTTCAGTGAAGAACACTTCACTGACCACACCTCTCCATCCTGCTATTTTGTTTGGATATCTTATAGGCCACAACAATGCTCTCCATGTGATTCCTGAGAATGAATAAAAAACATGAATGAATGAAAAAAAAATATGTGTGTGTGTATGTGTGTGTGTGTGTGTGTGTGTGTGTGTGAGAGAGAGAGAGAGAGAGAGAGAGAGAGAGAGAGAGAGTTGTTAGGTGCAGGACAGGCTGAGTAAGCTGTCTGCAGGACATGCCAAACAAAGTTAGCTGCAGGATGACCTGGCCTCTCAAACCCTCTGTCTGGTTCTTTATCTCCTGTTTGCTTCAAGCCCAAACGCCCAAGCCCCTGCTCAAGGCTGAACACTCAACCCACTGCTCAAAGCCGAACACTTAACCCCCTTGTGTGCCAATAAGGCAGCTTGCAAACCCAAAGACCCCATTAGATTTGGGCTATAAAAACTCCCTCCTGCCAGGCCCCCCTCTCTCTTGCTCTCTCTTGCCCTCTCTGTCTCTCTTGCGCTCGCTCTCTCTCTCTCTTTTTCTCTTTTCTCCTCTGTTGCACTGCTGCAATAAAGATCTCTTGGTCGCTCCGAGTGTTGTGGTCACTTTCCTTTCATTAGTGCCGAAACCCAGGAAGAGGGTTAAAATCCACTTCTGGGTCCCTCTTCCTTTGGAAGTGCCACTCACCAACGGCCTGAACCCATTTTCTCGACCGACCGCCAGAACTCCATCCACCACGGGCCTTCGATTGGTGAGTTTCCCCTTCCTGGAGTCCTAAACCCAATGGTGGTGTCAGGAGGATTGACCTTTGATTGTCCGGCAAACCTCTTTGCCCACCTGCAGGGAGGAAAGCACCCACCACAGCCTTCAGGGGCCACGGTGGTCCTCAGGGACTCCTTCCTAGGGCAGAATAGACTCTTGGGTTCAAAATTATTCCCTTCCCTTCCCAGCTGGTAGTTTCCCAGCATAGGCTTTGTAGGTCTTCCTCGAAGGACTCTGTAACCTCCAGGGACACACAACAGAGAACTGAACGTCACCGCACCAGAGCTTCACGGTCTCGGTGGCTCTCATTAAGTCCTAGTCCTCACACCTTCAAGACTCGGCCACCAGAGAGACGCTTACCCTCCCCTTCCTCTCTCTTCCCCTGCCTCTCTCTTTCCCCTCTTTCCTGCCCTGGGAGTCTCCGGCCTCTCCAGGAGGGGTCCTGAAAAGCCTTGGCCAAGGTCTCCCATGGCTCCGGGACGAGAGCTTCGACTGTCAGGATTCGGTGACGACCAATCTCTGCAGGTTGAACCAGCCACTTAGGCACTCCTGATTTTTGGCTCTAGCGGGGATGCCCCTTTTGCCAATAAATCAGTTTCCTCCTTCTCTCTTATACTATCTTTGCGTCTCCTTCCCTCTCCCTTATACTACGTTTGCGTCTCCTTGTCCCTTATACTACATTTGCGTCCTCTTCCCTCCTCCTTATACTATGTTTGCGACATGGGTAATGTGTCCTCTCTGCCGGTCGACTCTCCCCTACAATGCCTCTTGGATAACCTCAAAACCCTCTCCTTGACACCAGCATCAAACCCCCAAAATTGTTCAATTATAGCACCCAGGCCTGGCCCACTTATCCTTTAGACAACCAAACAGATGGCCCTCTTTTGGGTCCCTGGATCCCTCCATTCTAAGGGATCTCTACAATTACTGTGAGCATTTGAAAAAATGGGTAGAGATCGCTTATGTCCAGGCTTTCTTCTTGCTCCGTTCCAATCCTGCTCTCTGCACCTCTTGCAAACCTCTACAAATTCTTCTAGCTTGCAAACCAACTCCCCCAACCACCGATCCCCAACTTTCTTCTCCTCTGGACTCATCCACTACTTTTGACCCTGCTGATGAACCTCCACCCTATCGCCCGGCTCCAACAGATCCTCACCCTCAGCCTCTGCCCCAGACTCCGTCCTCACTCCCACCTCAGCAACCTGATTTCTCCCTTCCAATTATTAGATCAAAAACCTACACCACCACCCTTCCTCAGACTGTTGCCCCTTTGCATGAGGTAGCAGATACTGAAGGTATCCCTCCACCCTCTCACTCCTCTCTTCTCCTGTCCGTGCCCACACCCAGTCCCATATTCATTCCCGTCTTCCCCTCTGCTCTACCTGTTCTGCTGCTCAAGTTTTCCTTGCTAGGGAAAATCCGAAACCCCTTTCCCATTATTCTTTCACATCTCCTTCCTCATTCTCAGATCCACCAGAGCTGCTCTCAGCCCTGCCTTCCCGTCTCCCCCCTCCCTACCCAGGCCCACAGAAAAGTCTTAACTTTTTCTGACCTTCTCCAGAATCTTCACCATGGCTGATTTTAGGACTTTCAGCAAAAGAATCTCTACAAAAGAGTTCAGTGTAGATAAACTTCCTCTTTTCATGTTGCCCTGTTTTACGTGGCCACTGTCTGGCAAAAATCAGCACTCCAGGTGCTGGACACCCCCTTACTAGTTTTTCACAAAAATATGTAAACAAGGCCTCTGGCCTTGAGCTGGGCTTCACAGTGATGACTACATTTCTAAGATAAGGGTGCTACCAACTGGGCTCCATAGGAACAGCTGGCAGGGGAAGGAAAGATAGGGAAGAAAAAGCTCTCCCCTTCCCAGGTATCCTTGAAGGGTTAACTTGCCCAGAACAGGGAAAAAAAAAATCCTGCTTTTTGTGAACTTCTGCAGATTGTGAACTTCTGAGCCCCTCCCCTTGACATGCTGGGTGCAAAATTCTGAAACTACCTAAACTTGGGGTTCAGGGAATTAATTGATTACAGCAGAAGCTGTGCCCTCTGAATCTGGCTGCAACCAAATTAAACTGTTTTCCTATGGCCTTGGCTCCTCCCCCTCGCAAGACCCCTATTAGTCCTTTTTATGTTTCTCCTAATAGGACCATGTCTATTAAATTGCCTACAGAAGTTCCTGCAAGATCATATACACAAATTCACCAACCAGTCAGTCAATCAACTACTTCTTTAAGACTACCAGCCCCTGATGCCCAAGACGGAGACCTAGGACTCATGACCAACTACTCTAACTCCAGAGACTGCCCCCACCTAAAACCCTCCCTAACCCCTTTTCCAGATTTTACAACCCCTCTTTCACTTCCTAGGAATGAGAACTACTCTCCAGCAGGTCCACACTGCTTGTTCTGTCTGCTCTACAGTATCCCTACAAGGAAGCATCAAACCTAAACTCCCCACACATCAGATGAGGAGCCACCAGCCCCAGGCGAAGACTGGTAGATCAACTTCACTCATGTGCCTAGGCACAAAAGGCTTCACTACCTACTTACTTTGGTTGATACTTTTTCAGGTTGTTGGATAGAAGCCTTCCCTACATCCAGGGAAATTGCTGAAACCATTGCCTCCATCCTCATTGAGGGGATCATTCCCAGGTTTGAATTTCCTGCCTCCATCCAGTCAGACAACAGTCCAGCCTTCACTTCTCAGGTTTTTCAACTAGTCTCCAAAGGCCTCAACATCACTTGGAGACTCCACATCCCCCACCAACCCCAATCCTTGGGTAAGGTTGAGAGGCCTAACGGCATTCTCAAGGATCATCTCACTAAACTTTCTATTGAACTCAGGCTCTTCTGGTCAAATCTCCTGCCGTTGGCCCTCACCTGAATTCAGGAAGCCCCAAGGGCCCCCTCAGGGCTTAGCCCCTTTGAGCAACTCTATGGGTGCCCTTTCTTAATCACCCAAAACTTTCCAATCACTCCTCCTCCACTTGTGTCCTAACTGCCTAATCTCACACTTCTATGCAAACTCCTAAGGGAACATGCAGACCAGTGCCTTCCTGCGCCATTCATTGCCTCAATCCCAGCACAACCAGGAACTGAATTGGACCCTCTTTAACTGAGTGACTCAGTCTTAATTCAGGAACTGCATTCTCAATCATTGGAACCTCGATGGAGGGACAACATACAGTCATACTTATTACCCCAATGGTGACCAAGCTTCTAGACACTCTCCCTGGTACCATGTCTCCCACCTTAAAAAGGCACACGTTCCAAATATCCAGTCCTGGACTTCCACCACACCCACCAAACTCAAAATTTCTCGCCAATCCTCTTCTCTTTTACTAATCATTATTCTCTCTCAAGTTTTTATCTCAAATCACAGATGCTGCTTTTACATTCAAGAAACATGGCACCAGGATGACACCACCCACTCTCAGTTTATGAGTCAAGGTGATTGTCTTTTCACTGGCTGCAATTGGGCTGTCACCCTTACCATTACTGAATTCAAGCCACCTCTGATACTTCCTAGAGCCCCTACGACAGGATCAATGGCTGATACCAAAGATCTCCTCCGCTCAGAAATGGTTTGATGCCTTTAACAACCTATGGCTTCAAGGAACCTTTATGGACTTTGCCCCTTCCGAGATAACTGTCTATAGCCACTGGATGTTATTTTTGGCTGCTCTGATGTCCTCAGACCTGTCCTCTGAACATTCCTCCATTTTCCCTTCTAGGTTCCACGCCACCCACCATTAAGCAGGAAGTAGCTAGAGGACTTTACCCCGTCCCCCATGTCACTTAGAAAAACAAAAAGGAAGGAATGTTAGGTGCAGGACAGGCTGAATAAGCTGTCTGCAGGGCATGCCAAACAAAGTTAGCTGCAGGATGACCTGGCCACTCAAACCCTCTGTCTGGTTCTTTATCACCTGTTTGCTTCAAGCCCAAAGGCCCAAGCCTCCGCTCAAGTCTGAGCACTTTGCCCCCCTGCTCAAGGCTGAACACTCAACCCGCTGCTCAAGGCTGAGCACTTAACCCCCTTGTGTGCCAACAAGGCAGCTTGCAAACCCAGAGACCCCATTAGATTTGGGCTATAAAAACTCCCTCCTGCCAGGCCCCCCTCTCTCTTGCTCTCTCTCTTGCTCTGTCTCTCTTGCGCGCTCTCTCTCTCTCTCTTCTTCTCTTTCTCTCTTTTCTCCTTTGTTGCACTGCTGCAATAAAGATCTCTTAGTTGCTCCGAGTGTTGTGGTCACTTTCCTTTCATGTGTGTGTGTGTGTATGTGTGTGTGTATTTCATATCCTCCCAGGGTTACATCCCCTGCAATCCTCCTGTCTCAGACCAAGTTCCTGGGATTACAGCTGTGCACCACCACACCCAGTTAACATCTTATAGATACCCATGAAGAATCATACACTATCTGAGCAGGAAGAAATCTAGAAGACAAAGAGGCAGCAAATTAGGCAGCTTTTCATTACCTTAACAAACTACCCAAGGCAAGCTACTTAACAAACTACCCAAGGCAAGCTACTATACATGTGTGTGTATGTGTGTGTATATATATATATATATATAGCTTATTTTGGCTCATTGTTTTGGAGGTGCAAGGTCCAAACAGCATGGCACAGGCTCTGGTAAGGCTTCCCTCCTTGGGTACCACTTCATGGGTGGGAGCCAGCAAATATGTCTGCACCTTTGATCTCTCCTCCTTACAAAGAAAACAGATTTAATTATGGGGCTCCACCCTAATGATTTAATCTATTTTAACCAACTTTCCAAAGGCCTCACTTTCTTTCTTTCTTTCTTTTTTTTTTTTTTTTATAAAGAGAGAGAGAGAGAGAGAGAGAGAGAGAGAGAGAGAATTTTTTAATATTTATTTTTTTAGTCTTTCGGGGGACACAACATCTTTGTTTGTATGTGGTGCTGAGGGTCAAACCCGGCCGCACGCATGCCAGGCGAGCACGCTACCGCTTGAGCCACATCCCCAGCCCAGGCCTCACCTTCTTGACATCGGACTTTGGGGCTTAAAATCTTACATGAGTTTGTGCGTGTACGCATGTATGAGAAATCATATTTCAAACATCGCGGGCAGTAAAGCCAATGACTTGCCCGAGCTCGCGGAGCAAACTGGTAGTAGAGGCAAGGCCAGAACTATTTCCTGGCTGGTGTTTGAAAGACTAGGAGTTAGAAAGACTAAGAGCTCTGGCCCAGGGCAGCACGGCTCTTAAAACAAGCACTATCGAATCGCTTTGGCTTTACGTTCCCACTGCATTATGGGAAATGTAGTTTCCACTCTCCTTCCCGCCTCCTTCATGCCCTGGGAGTGCTTTCCGAAAGGAGCCGAGTCAGTTCGGAAATAACCGGGCGTTCCGAGGCGGGCTTTTTCCTGTCCGGCTGCATTCTGGGAAAGGTCAGTTTCCGTTAGGTGCAGAGGGCTGAGGCGCGCCACCGGCCACATTCCCACGTGAAGCGCTACGCGAGCCTCGCTTCGTGGGGTAGCTCCCTGCTTGCGGCAGAGCGTCCCGGAAGCAGCGGGGAACCGGAAGTGGCCCGCGGAAGCTGAGGAACTAGTCCCAGAACCCAGTGTGAGGCGACTGGGAGCGCTGCGGCGGCGTCATGTCCCTGATCTGCTCTAGTGAGTATTGGCGGTGGCGGGGTCGTGTGTCGCCGAAGGCCGGAGAGCTGGTGAGAACAGGCCGCTGCGGCGCAGCTGTCGCGGCCGAGGCGGGAATGGGAGCCTGGAGGCCGAGCGGCCGCCGGTCAGCGGGGTGGTCCTCCACTCACTGCGGACTGCATTTGCGCAATGCTGCGCAGTTCACGTAGCTCCTCGGGTTTGTAGTCGCAGGGACTATTTGAGGCCAACGCCTCGTTTTACAGAGTCTGGACAGAAGGAGCTGTCGCAGGGGAAACAGATCTCGGTGTAGGAAACCCGAGGACTTGTCCAGAATCCGGCTACGGTTGGCTTTGTGATCTGGATCAAGGCCCTGGACCTCAGTTTCCCCATCTGCAAAATTGAAGGCATTGCACTGGGTGTTGTCTGAGGTCACGCTCGGGTAGTCGGGCTTCTGCAGTTTGCAAAGATCGCTACAGCGAGCTAGAGACAGAGACAGGGCTCAGAGCCAGGTGTCTGGCTCCCAGCCTCACGCAGTATGACTAATAAAAACAGCGCACGTTTCTAAAACGCGTATTGGTTTACAACACACTTCCAAGTCTGTGGTCTCATTTTATCTTCACAAGAATTCCCAAAGGGAGAAGTAACGATCCAGGTTTTTACAAAGGAGGACAGGAAGAGGGGATTTTATCTAAGGATGCATAGCTAGTAAGTGGCGGAGCTGAGTGTTGGAGTAGGTTTTTTGATCGTGAATCCAAGCCTTTTTTCACGCTGTTTGCTGTTTTTCTCTCTGGTGTTTTATTGTGGCATGCGGCTGTTTTCCCTTGCTAGCTTCCCATCCCTTTCTCTATTCTCAGAATATCTCCATTAATCCAAAGAGGGGAAGGGAAATGATAAACAGAAAAGGGAATCTCATGTGTTGAAGAATTTACAGTTTGCAAAGTATTTTCACATGCATTGTTTTATTTCAGTCTTGAGGAATCTCATTTTTATATTCCCCAGCACCATCTTTTGTAAATAAGGGAACATTACCCTGGAGGGTTCATAGACTGACTCTATGAGATATTTGGACAGTAGGCAGATTAACAGGATTAAAAAAAAAACATTTTTAATTACATACTTATTTACATATGCACCGGAGTCCCACAAAATATGAGACTCCAAGAAGTGAAGCTTATATAGCACCCTGAGCTACAAGAAAAGAAGAGGAGCTTGGGGCTTTGGGATGGTGACACAAGTTATAGGATGGGAAGGAGAACTATATGAATAAAGATTATCTTGCTATGTAGGTAAAAATACTCAAGTAATAAATGCTGTCTAAAGAATAGGTGATTGAGCATGGAGAAGGCCTTCGTTCACCTCTACTCATGTGATCCAGTCTTCCCTGGTTAAGGGAAGTTCAGAGAAAGACCCTCCCAGCATTTGCTAGGGAATGGAAAAGGCTGGAGACTGGAGAGCCAGAGAAGGGCAGCAAAATGTTAGTTCTGAGCCTGCGTCTGAGGCCTTCCAATCTTCTTGAATCTAAAATACCAGTGTACCAAAGCTCCGTTCTTTGGGGTCTTGTTTTCTGAGCCCCAGCACTTGTGCACTCATTCACTCATCTGCTTAGATGTTTACTTAGTGTCTTCTGGGCATCTGCATTGTGCTGGAAGCCAGAGACCAGCTGTAATCACTGTCCTTAAGGGGGGTCACAATCTATTCTATGGAAAGGGCTGAAAATCATGATTGGCATATAGTAAACACCATGAAAATGCTTGCTCTTATTGTAGTTCTTATTGCATTACTTTGTGATTTCCTTGATAATCTGTCAGGGTTCTAAACTGAGGTGGGTGGCAGAGATCTGAGTGACTTCGTGTGTATCTTCATGTCATGTGCCTATCCATCTGTGTTGAAAAATGAGATGGGCAGAGCTTGTTGACTACTTCCTAGGTACTTGGCTCTTAGTAGTTGTACAATAATTATTTGTTGACTCTGTCAGGGAACTAACTGAACGGTTAGCAAATTGCTTCCCATTGGCTGAGGGTGTGGATGCAGGGGTCTTATTGGGGCTAACAGCATGTGAGGAATCATAGCACATGATGAATCCCATAGGCCCAACATTCCTTTCACTCCAAGCTCACTGCCTGCCTCTCTCTACAGTCTCCAATGAAGTGCCAGAACACCCATGTGTGTCCCCTGTCTCTAATCATGTGTACGAGCGGCGGCTCATTGAGAAGTACATTGCAGAAAATGGTACAGATCCAATCAACAACCAGCCTCTCTCAGAGGAGCAGCTCATCGACATCAAAGGTGCCTGCTGACTCATCTTAGTGCAGGGCCATTTTAGCTTAGCTGGAGAGAGTAGGGTGGGGGAGCCAGCCTGGCGGAGGAAAAGATGGTAATTGTTCATGGCTAAAGGGAGAAGAGGTAAAGGAAGGGAAGAGTCCCCCACTTATGGTTCTTCATATCTGCTTTGCCTCTCTTGACAGTTGCTCACCCAATCCGTCCCAAGCCACCCTCAGCCACCAGCATCCCGGCCATTCTGAAAGCCTTACAAGATGAGTGGGTGAGTTTCTAGTTGAGAATCAATGCCTTCCCAACTTAGAAAGTATGCATCACTAGACTGAGACTTGGGGATTGGAAGAATGGCAGTATCTCTCCCAGGGCTTTAGGCATGCTAGACGGGTGCTCTGTCATTTTTTACACCCAGCCTTTCTTTCTTGAGGAGCAAGATGGTAGCACAGTAATGGGCCTAGATTTTGTGAGGAGTAGAATAAAATTATTAAAGTATAAGCCTTATAACATCAGGGGCTTGTTTCTTTCGACACTAAGAGCACTAAGAACAGCACCTGGTATGTAGGTGCTGTGAAATATGAATGAGTGGCCGAGTGAATGAGTGCAGCTTTGGGGGACTGTCTAGCTTATTGTCTCACACAAGGATGGTGATTAAAGTGGCAGCAGCAGTATTAATCCCTTTTAGAGAGGTGACAACATTACATCTATGATTTGCTGGTAAATTAGAGAAGGTGGGGATGGGAAAGAGCTGGCTCCTTCTTCTATCCAGTGTTTGGTGTGGAGCAGGAGCTTGTGTTTGTCTGCATGTTTAGGGTCACCGGATGTTGCTTAGGTCTCTTGTTTTGGTCTGTGTGGGATAGGAGGAGGTTCTCTTCTTGGGTGACTGCTGCATGCTCCTGTTCCCTCCCACCCCTCACAGTGGCATTTCCCTCTCCCAGGATGCGGTCATGCTGCACAGCTTCACTCTGCGCCAGCAGCTGCAGACAACCCGCCAGGAGTTGTCCCATGCTCTGTACCAGCATGATGCTGCCTGCCGTGTCATTGCCCGTCTCACCAAGGAAGTCACTGCTGCCCGAGAAGGTGCAGCCTCTCCCTTGCCACCCCCCCCACTCTAGGCTGGTCCTGCTTTGTACTATTCCATTTCTAACTTTATCTTTTCTCCCAGCTCTGGCTACCCTGAAACCACAGGCTGGTCTCATTGTGCCCCAGACTGTGCCAAGCTCACAGCCAAGTGTTGTGGTGAGTGTCCCCTTTTCCTCAGCAGCTGCCCGTTTGTTGTGGCAGCCCACTTAGCCTCCTTCTGCAGGTGTCTGGTGCTCTGTGCCTCTCTCACCTTCACCTTTCCTCTCTACAGGGTTCAGGTGAGCCCATGGATTTGGGCGAGCTGGTGGGAATGACCCCCGAGATTATCCAGAAGGTAAGTTGTGCTTTCTCTTGGTGGGAATGTTGATGAGCCCTTACTTTCATCATCTGCCTTGGGTGCAGTGTGAATGAAACCCCACACATGTGTGAGTGGTGTGTGGTAGTGCAGAGCAGGGACTCTGAGCCCAGATCGCCTGGGCTTGTTTTTGGTTTTTTTGCTGGAAATTGAACCCAGGGACACTTGACCATTGAGCTACATCCTTGGTCCTTTATAATTTTTATTTTGAGATGGGATTTCTCTAAGTTACTGAGGCTAGCCTTGAACATGTGATCTTCTTGCCTCAGCTTCCCAGGTTGCTGGACTTATACAGGTGTGCACCACCACGCCTGACTTCTCTGGGCTTATATTTTGATGCTGCCACTTACAAGCTTTATAACCTTAGCTGACTTAGCCGCTCTTTCTGTGTTTCATTTCCCTGGCTTCTCACCTGAGAATAATAGTACCTACTTCGGGACTTATGGTAGAAAAGATTTAATTTCTGTTAAGTGTAAATTTTAGCTCTTGTTGTTATTGCAATTCTTTGTAGATATTAAACCACTTTGTGCCATGTTTCCTCCCACCCCCCGTGAGGGAAACAGAACAAGGTTATCTTTATTTATACTTGAAGATCCTGAGATTCAGATTTAAAGACACAGCTCATAAGATGCACAGCTGGGTTCCTGATTCCAGTCTAGTGCTCTGTTGCACCCACAGTCCTTGTTTGTGGGGCTTGATAGTGTTTTTCCTAGTAGGTCAGCTTGTCAACATGCATCTTGAGTTCTCATCTTCATGGCACAGACCTGATCTGGGAGCTGTGCAGACCTGGTAACATGTCATTGTTCTGCCATGATTTATCACTTCTGTGACTTTGGCTACTGACATCACTTCTCTGAGACCCAGTTTCCTCATCTGTAAAATAAGGTCATTGACACCCACCTCATAAGGTTGGAGTGAAAGTGAAAGAGATCAGCATGCTAGCCTTTCCCATAGAACTGGCAGGTGGCACTTTCTTGGTGATGCTTGTGATTGAAATCCAGCATGTCCTTGTCCTGGCAAGGTCACTTATCTCACATTGAGCCTCTTCCCCTTTGTCTTCCCTAGCTGCAAGACAAGGCCACTGTGCTAACCACGGAGCGTAAGAAGGTGAGTCTTTTTCTGGAGCCAGGAGAGAGAGTTGGCCTGACATGAGGCCCTTGACTCCTTAGGGAAGGGGGTGCCTGAATCTTGCTCTTATAGCTGCTTTTCTTGGGCTTTTTCGTTTTCTCAGAGAGGAAAAACCGTACCTGAGGAGCTGGTGAAACCAGAAGAGCTCAGCAAATACCGGCAGGTGGCTTCCCATGTGGTGAGTGGCTTCCCATGTGGTGAGTGGCTGAGGCCTTTCTAACTTGGAGATGGCCCCCCCATTTGCTGTTTCTCGGGTGGGCCCACATGGGGACCAGTGAGTAGAAAGCTGTTCAGACCTCTGGCCCTGTATCTTGCTTGGCTGCTGAGTTGCTAGGGCTGCTTCTCCTGCCCAGATCTGGGTTTCCCAGTCATACAGTTGAAGAGGTCGGCATCTAGGCAGAAGGCCAAGCTGAACAGATAAGGAATAGGAGTCACTCTTGATCCGCTGGCTGGGGAGGATGACTGGAGATGGGGATAGGCGAGCTGTGTGGCTTTGTGGCTTGCCTCCATTTGGCTATGACTGGATTTGATGTGGCTTTTTTTGTAAAGGGATTGCATAGTGCCAGCATTCCTGGGATTCTTGCCCTGGACCTCTGCCCCTCTGACACCAACAAGATCCTTACTGGTGAGTCTGGTCCTGGCCCAGCAGGCTGGAACTGGGAGCAGCGGCAGGAGAAGATACATGATCCTGGTCCTGTTCATGGCTCTGGGGACAGAAATACCTTCTTAGATCAAGGGATCTGAATAAACCTTACTCAATTTTGGTCGTTGGGTCTTTTTCAGGTGGGGCGGATAAGAACGTTGTTGTTTTTGATAAGAGTTCAGAGCAAATCCTGGCCACCCTCAAAGGCCATACCAAGAAGGTCACCAGTGTGGTGTTTCACCCTTCCCAGGTAAGGGGTTCTCGTGGCCATTCTTGGTCCCTCTTTCTTGAGCCATTTTCAGTGGTTTGGGGCCCCCTCACCCACACTATCTCCTTGGTGAAGTGGGGCTGAGGAGGGGCTCTGAATTAGAATGGGCATTGAGGGCCTGGGGAGTAGGAGATTGTTCTCTGCGTAGGACTAGCTGAAGCAGTGGTCTTCAAGCCATGGGCAGCAAGAAAATGCAGTTTTACAAAGCACGTTCACTGAAATATTTTATACTAGGAAAAGAAAAATTCTTTTATGACATGCTCATAATACAAACTATGGAAAATAAAGCTCAAGACAGTCTTGACTCGGAGGTATCAGAGGAAGACAGATCAGTGTCCATGTTGCTTCATGTTGACTGTTAAAATTGGTGTGAGTTCAAACAGTTGAGAACCTTTGGATTAGAGGATAAAGGTTGCTCATGAGAGTGGATGAGTGGCAAATTGTTTATAAAACTAAACAATTCAAATTGAAAACACGTTTTCCTGCTTACTTGGTGTGTATCTTTTTTGAAAGTATGTTGTTAAAAGATGGCACTTTTTTTTTAATGGTTGTAGATGGACAGAATGCCTTTATTTTATTTGTTTATTTTTAGGTGGTGCTGAGGATCAAACCCAGTGCCTCACGCATTCTAGGCAAGCGCTCTGCCACTGAGCTACAGCCCCAGCCCGGCACTTGTTTTTATCTTATGGCTTCTAAAGTCCTAAACTAAACCAAATTAATCTGTTAAGAGAGATCGTGTAAATCCTCCCCTTCTGCTGGAGAATTAACTTGGCCCTGCAATCCAAAAGTGAGGGCTACGCAGGAACATGGCCTTGCAATCCTTTCCAGATCCAGTAGCCATTGGTCACTCAGGGCAAAAGGGCAAATCAAACAAATTCCGTTCCTCAGTGGCTCTAGCCACACTGTGATCCGGAAAGTGGAGTGGGGATCACTCTCTGTTGCAGTTAACCTTCTTACCACTAGGTGGTGAGGCCTCCCAAAGGGCTGATGTTCGGCCTTTTACATAGTGTTAACCGTTGGCCCCCTGGAGCATCATTGTTGGGTAGATGGTTTTAGGCAGGGCAGGGCCAAGAGGAGAAGCAACTGTTGGTAGCTGTGCCAGTCTTGTCCACGGGCACGATTATTATGAGATCTCTCTCTCTCTCTCTCTCTCTGACATTCTGCCTCTTGGCTTTCATTTCAGGACCTGGTATTTTCTGCTTCCCCGGATGCCACCATCAGGATTTGGTCTGTCCCAAACACCTCTTGTGTGCAGGTTGTCCGGGCCCATGAAAGCGCTGTGACAGGCCTCAGCCTCCACGCCACTGGTGACTATCTCCTGAGCTCCTCTGATGACCAGGTGCGGTCTCAGCCAGCACCCTGAAGAGGCATGCTGGTCCCTGAGCTTGAATGTCCTGGGCGGAGAGGGCATCTTGCTAACTGCGGCCAGTTACCCAGAGCCCCAAGAATACTTCCTCAGCTGGGAGGAGCTAGCTTTGCCAGTACTTGCTGCACCAGGGTCTCTCCTCCTGAAGGACCACCAAACCCTGGGGAACCCATCTCTCATTGGCTTCTCTGTCTCTTTTCAGTACTGGGCCTTCTCTGACATCCAGACAGGGCGTGTGCTCACCAAGGTGACAGATGAGACCTCTGGCTGCTGTAAGTTGCCTCAGAGGCAGCAGGCTTTCTTATTTGCTGTTTAACATTTATTCTTAGGGTTTATTTAGTCACTCGCTCATTTGTTCTTTTAAAGACAACACTTCCCACTAACACCTGCCTAGTGCCAGGCTTTACTATGCTGGGCACTTTAGAAATGTGGAGAACAGGCGCCTGACTTGCTGCTCTTGGTCTCTCCCCATGTGCTCTGACCATGTGTCCATCTCCCCTTCTTCATAGCTCTCACCTGTGCGCAGTTCCACCCTGATGGGCTCATTTTTGGAACAGGAACCATGGATTCTCAGATCAAGATCTGGGACTTGAAGGTAGGACATGGCAGGCCTCCATCTGGGGTATGGGTTTGGGGAGCTGAATGGGTGCATATGGCATCGGCCCTGGGAATGTCCTAGGGGTGGGAAAATAACTGGCTTTGGGCTAAGGTGTGATGCCTATGGTATGGAAGCCCTGGGCTGGACCCTCTGCACCTGCTATACCCCTGCTGGCTGTCCTTCCCTAAAGGACAGAGGAAGATGTTTGAGAGGTAAGAGTTCAGTGGCCTCATTTTCTTCCTCTTGTGTCCAGTGGGTGACATATTTTAATATACCCCCAACTGTAGGAACGCACCAATGTGGCCAACTTCCCTGGCCACTCGGGCCCCATCACCAGCATCGCCTTCTCTGAGAATGGGTACTATCTGGCTACAGCAGCCGATGACTCCTCTGTCAAGTTGTGGGACCTGCGCAAACTAAAGAACTTCAAGACGTTGCAGCTTGACAACAACTTTGAGGTGCACCCCCTCCACAGTGCTCTTGGTTGCTTCTCATCCTCATTTATCGATTAATTATCAAACTAAGCTGCTTCCGTGTGTCCCTGGTTGCTCTATAGTTTACGTTCCCTTTGCATAATCATTTTTTCTGGTTCTGGCAGGTGAAGTCTCTGATCTTTGACCAGAGTGGCACCTACCTGGCCCTCGGGGGCACAGATGTCCAGATCTACATCTGTAAACAATGGACAGAAATTCTTCACTTTACAGGTACAGGCTGGCCCTAGGGTTCTGAGACCTTTGGGTGCCCAGGCCCAGAGGGAAGTTGGAAGCCTCCCTGGGGTGGGAACTTCTGGGTTTGTCATGAATGTGCCCAGGCAGCTTTTGAATCACTCCCTGAGGCAGGAGAGCATTGTTATCAGGGAAAGGACTTGACTGTAAGCATTAAAACTCACTTTCCCACTCCCCAGCTGCATGACTTTGGGCAAGTTACTTCCTAGAGCCATGGAAAAATTGGAATGATAATCATACACTCAAGTGGGATCGTTGAGGTTTACATGAGAATATACATAGACACATGTTAGAACAGCAACTGGGACATGGTGAGGATTTGCTGCTGTTGTTCACTGTTGTGTCGTAGTCCTTGTAGGATTTGAACAGTGAGTAAGAGAGATCTGGTCTTTGCAATAATGGAATGAGCAGTCAGTTAGGAAGGTAGGTTAGAGTGATTTCACAAGTCCTCATTAGTGGCAAGTACACAGCCAGTGCACACTGGAGTTCCGACCTCCTGGCCTGAGACTTTCCTTCAGAACTTAGTCATTTTTAAGAATGGGGATATTGGCATTGCTTTACAGAGTGTGCCAGCTGGTGACATGGAGGTGGCATGCATGGTAACAGGGTGCCTAGTGCTCACTTAAGTGCCGATTGAATGGTAGCTGCCACTATCTTTTTGGTGAAATTCTTGTCCTCATTAGCAGCTAGTGGTCAAGAATTCAAGATACTGGCCCACACCTCACCTTCTCCTGAGCTGCTCAGTGTCTGTGCAAAGGGCTTGAGGCCTGGGCCCCATGTTTTCATTTGGAGCTCTTAGGAAGAAAGCAGGCTGGAAGCATAGGGCGGGTGTTTTAGTGGAGAGTGGGTAGACGCCAGGCATGATCCTAAATCTAGGGACAAGTCACTCATTACCATGAAGGTGAATTCCTGCTGGGTTTTAGGGTGGATGGCCATGAGTTACCCGAGTTAGAATCAGACACACACCGGCAAACTGAACACAGTGAGTTGCCCAGAAAGCTTAGGTGAGAAGGCGGCTGGCCTTCCTTTATTCATTCATCCCAACAAAAAACAGGTCCTCAGTGCCTGCTTCGTGCTAGGTACTGAGGATGGAGTAAGTGGTGAGTAGATGAGAGCTGCCTGCCCCCGATTGTCGTCAGCTGCCAAAAGCAGACCAGTAGTACCAGCCGGGTGATAAGGACCTGATGAATTTATGTTGGGAGAATGTCACTAGGGGCTGGTGTTGAGGCCTGAAGGAGGAAAAGCCTTTTCATAGCTGCCTTGTGTCTCTCTCCTCAGAACACAGTGGCCTGACCACAGGGGTGGCCTTTGGGCACCACGCCAAGTTCATCGCTTCGACTGGCATGGATAGGAGCCTCAAGTTCTACAGCCTGTAGCCCCCACGCCTTCTCTGAGAAGCTGGGCCTCATATCAGTAGTGGGGTAGAATTTGGGGTGGGAGGGTGGGGGGGAGTGGGGCATCTGTGGGTGGGACATTCACATCATTTCACTCTGGTCTGGGTGGTGGCCTGAGAGCCATGGCAGCATGGACCACCCTCATCCATGTGCCTCTAAGCCCCACAGGAATGGACATAGGAGGAAGAGCTGTCACCCTGTAAAGGCTCAGGGTTGCAGCCCGGGGCCTCTCCCCTTGAGGTGGTGGCTGTTCTCCCCACTGTCTCAGTTCCTGTGAGACAGGGAGAGGCTGAGCCAAGGGCACTGTGAAGGGGATGGGCTTGAGGGAGCGCACAGGTTTTTGTAAGCAGTGATCTAGTTTCATTAAAAAAAGAAAACAATAAACATAGCCACCTCCTTGTGTCTGTCTGAAACAGAAGCACCCTCAGCTGGGAAGGTCGAGGGGCGGGGGGAGTACACGGCCCTGGCTACCAAGAAGCCCGTCGTTCTTTCTTCTCTGCACTCTTCACTGCATAGCAGAAATAAAAAACTCTACAGCCATTTTTCAGGCCTTGGCCTTGAGTCTCCTGTCTGCACGTGCCTGGGCTTGGCTTCCGCAGTCTAGAAGGGAGGGGTTCCCAGGGAAGGCTAGCCTTAGGCTGCTGGTGAGGGGCTGAGCATCTCAGGAAGGATTTGTTTAGTTGCAGGTGATAGAAAACCTGTCCCCATTGGCTTGAGTGGGAAGAGATTTTACTGACTGGCAGTTGGAAAGTTGTAGAGCTGCTTCTGGAAGAGACAGCAGTGAGCAGTAAGGATCAGAAGAGAAGCATGAATGGAGGGGATAAATGTAGGGTCCAGTGGCTGCTTCAGATCCAGAGGTCACAAGAGGCCACAGGGGAGGAAGCCGGAAGGAGAGTTGTAGGTGAGGGAAGGAAGGGGCTGAGGCTGGAAAGGCTCAGAGGAACAGGAAGGAGACCACTGTTGGAGTGTGGTGACTGAAGGGAGTGGCCACCTGGTCCCTGGAGAAGGCCATCCTGATGGAGTGTTGGAGCTGGAAACCTGCTTAGAGTGATGGGGAGAATGTGAGGGAGCCAGTGGTGATGGACAAAAAGGACTGTGCTGGAGGGGGAGCCAAGTAATGGGGTGTTCCTTGGAGGTTGTCCAAATTGTTGTTTCACTAGATCCCGAGCAAGTTCCACTTGTCCTGCATCCATGTCTGCCTGGAGGGGCCAGAACGCTTAGTATATACTGAAAGCTCTGGAGAATCTTGGAGTAAAGAAACTATTTTAATTTCTTTAAGTATTTGGCCAGCTAAGCCTTTTGACTGTTTGGTCGGACTGCCTTCTCCATTCATGACCCTAACATTCAGGCTCTGAGAGCCCAGAGGTATTGGAGCAGGTTGGAGACAGGGAAGGGGCCAGGGCTTGGCCTGGGGACACCTGGAGCTAAGCTGGACCCCAAAACTAGCACAGCACTAAAGCCATTGGATGATTTCTGGTGTTAGACCTTAAACATTCTTAGGGTCTGCTTTAGTTTCCGGGAAAAGTAAGGAGGCTCTGGAGGACAGAGGTTCTTGATAATCCCTAGGTTGGGGGCACTGTGTTCATCCTAAGATTCTGAAGCCTGTGGTATGTCCATGCATAGAGAGAGGAAGCCTAGAATACATCTCTAAGGGACTGTAATGCCATCCTCCATCACAGCTGTCCTAGAAGAGTGGGGGTGTGTTGCCATTCTCCTGGCCTCTTGAGAACTTGATGTTTGTGACACAAGATACTGATATATCTATCACCCGCCCTACAGCCATCTGTCCATTCAAACAAGCTGCTCTCTGGACACTGCATGCACATACATTTTGTTTTGTAGTCCTGGGGGTGGAACCTAGGGCCTTGTGCATGCTAAGCAAGCGCTCTACCACTGAGCTAGGCCCCTGCCCCACATTGAATTTTTTTTGTACTTGTGCTAATTAGTTATTTTGACACATACATAACTGGAGTCTAACTTCTCATTCTGGTTGTACCTGATGTAGAGTCACACATTGCCCCTGGGTAATGTCCAATTCATTCTCCATATTTAACCCTTAAACAACTGGCTGAGCTGTTCAGCCACCCTCAGCGGTTTCTTATTCCCAGCACGCCACAGAGGGCTTTGTGCTTCGTCCTTCTCAGTACAGGGTAGAAGGCAGCAGACTGGAACCAGACTCCCTGGTTTAAATACAGCTCTGGCACTTAGTAGGCTGTAGATTAACCTTGGGCAGACAGACTACTTGTTTGGGTTTCTTCATAAGGTGGGGCCATCATACGGATTGACTGAATGTTAGTGCTCGGAACATGCGGCACATAATAAATACTATGTTTTTATATTACTGCTGCTGCTACTGTATAGTTTCTTCTCCCTGGAGTCTTCCCTCCCAAAGATGTGCTGTCCTCCAGGAAGCCTCTAGTGCCTGTTCGCACCCTGCCAGGTGAGTGACCTCTCTCTCAGGTCTGGTTCAGTCTCCAGCATAACTAAACATGTTACCATGAAGGTGTTTATGCAAGTCTCTAAACTCGATTTGATCTTAAGGATGGGACCCTGTATTCGTTGCTGTCTTTCAGCTTCATGTCCCACAGCTGTTAACTGGCAGATTGAGACAGTCACCCCTGGGGGCTCAGTCTAAAGCCCAGCCTGTCTCTCTCCCTCCCTCTTTGATACATAAAAGCAGGGGGTTGGCAGACTAGTAGCAGTTTCAACTAAATGGAATGGAGAGCTGTCACCCCCTGCCACACATCTCACTTGGCTCAGCTGCCTTGGAGGTGGCTCTCTGTTGTGGGTTGGTGGGTCCTAAAAGGCTCGCCTTCTCTGGGCCCATATTGTCCAGTGAGCCATAACAAGCTCTCTGTTTTGTATCCAAGAGCATTTAGAATTCTAGGCTTTAAAGGAAGCATTTGGTGGCATAGTCAATACTTCCTGTGTCCTAGGGGCACGTAAGTAGTCTTTGTATGCTCAAACCCCATGTCTCTCTGCTGTTGAAAGCAAGGGGCATCTGCATTGCTGTGCTTGAACTTGGAGCACTAACCAAGGAGGTCACCTGGGGGCGGTGTAGTTTCATCAGTCTCTGTGATTACCTGGAACCAGGACTCAGCTCCTCTGTCCCCCAGGACAACCCTGCCAGCAGGTGGTGTCAGCTCTGTTCTGTAGATGAGAGAACACACTCAGAAGTGCCCTGGCCTAGGCAATCTTGTAAGTAGTGGAGCTGGGATTTTAAGCCATCTGGCTTCCGGGACACAGTTTTTAATCCCTCCACAACCTTCTGGGAGAGCTGTGCTATGGTTAAGTGCGGGCTCTGGAATTGGAAGCCCAGGTTTGAACCCAGCTCTGCAGTGCTCAGTGATGTGTGTCTTTATGTCTCAGTTTCCATATCTGAAAAATGAGTTCAGCTGCCCACTTGGTAGTCTGTTGAAGATTAAGTGAACTAGCACTCAGAGGCACTTGACAGATATTGATGCATCTCTCTACGCTGACCCGTGATGACCCTCGGTGGTTGACGTCTGTAGTATAAAGGTTTGGCCTGACTGCCTTCTCCATTCATAACCCTAATATTCAGGCTCTGAGGACACAAAGTGGCTGGAGCATAATCCAGACTAGGAAGCTGGTGTATACAGAACACAACCATGACACTCGAGTTCTCATAGGGGTGCCAACATAGGACAGGGGTACAACTGGTTTGAAAACCACGTAAATCTGGAGGGGAGCTGACAGCAGCGTTTTGGAAAATCAGAAGTTCACTAGGTGGACACAGGACAAAGGAACAGAATGGGGGTGACTGGTGGAAGCCAAGGAGCTGACAGCCCATGGCCTGTGGTGCAGAGAGAGGAGGCTTGAGATAGCAGGCTCACCAAGTCCAAGGTCCTACCTGCTGACTTTCAAAATTTGGAACAAATCCTTAACCCACATGTTGAGAAACTTACTGTGAAGCATTCACAATATCTAAAACATACCTGTACAGTTTAAAGAATAGTGAAGAACCTTGTATCCTCCAGCCAGATGAAAAATTAGCATCAGGGTCCTGAGGGCGTTTCCTCAATGCATCTTTCCCTCCGTCCCCTACATAGAGGAGAAAACCAGAATTCTGAAATTGGTGTTACTAATTGCTTCATTTGGGTTATTTTGTTGAGTTTTGAACTTTTTATAAATAGAATTATTCAACCTGCTTTCTTTTACTTCACTTTCTCAGTGTTTCTTTGTTTTCCCCATGGTGCTGGGGACCAGACACCTCACACCTGCTGGGCAAGTGCTCTACCACTGAGCCACACCCCAGCCCTCAGTGTTATTCTTGGTACTGTGATTACACATGTGCTCATTCACTGTTGCACAAACAAAGGCAGTGGCCTCACAGGACACCAGGCTGTTGGGACGTGCACACTGGTGATAGGAGCAGGTCCTGCGTGGCCCATTCATTCCAGGCCAGTGCCCTGGGAGGAGGGCCAGTGTGCTGTGGTGCTTTTAGGCTGCATGACCAGGAATCACAGCTCCTCCCCCTAGTGTGACCAGGGATCTAGGGTCCAAGTTTTGCTGCTGCAGTAATTTGGTGTGCCCGCCACAGCTGGATTACAGTGCATTGTGGTCATGGTTGGAGAAGCAGCAACCCTTCCTCTGATGGGGTCTAAGCCTGGTGGGCTGGGGTCTAAGCCTTACAAGAGGTCAGTCCCTGAGGCAGTTGGCGATGGCCAGATTCTTTGGAACCCTTGTAAGAGGCCAACTCTTTCTGGAGGGCAGACTACAAGGGATAAATCTTGGCAAGATAAGGTAAGGTTAACCCTTACCTCATTCATTATTATAAAAATAAAATCATAGGAATACACTACAATGCATTTATATGTTGTTGATCATAGACATGAGTATTTCTAGTTTAATTGTCTTTTTCGCTAAATGACAGTCTATTTTTCAGCATAGGTCTGGGTTACATTCTGACTAATGCTGATCGGTGTTTGGTGCTCCTGTCCTCCGATCCTCCCTGACACTTAGCATTTCCTGACTTTTTACTTTTTTGCCAGTCTGGGAGCTGTAGATTAATTAATTTTTGGGGGGGTGGGGTGGGGTACTGGGGATATAATTCAGGAGCACTCAACCTCTGAGCCACATCCCTAGCCCTATTTTGTATTTTGTTTAGAGACAGGGTCTCATGAGTTGCTTAGTGTTTTGCTGTTGCTGAGGCTGGCTTTGAACTCTTGATCCTCCTGCCTCAGCCTCCCAGGCTGCTGGGATTACAGGTGTGGGCCATCGCATCCGGCTTAAAGTTTAATTTTAACATCCATGATTCCGGTGAGTTTGAGCTTTTTTTTTTTTTTTTTTTTTCAGTGCTGGGGATGATCCAGGGCCCCTCTACCCGCTGAGCTAAGCCCCCAGCCCAAGGTCGAACATCTTTTCATCTACTTCTGGGCCAATTGAATTTATATTCTGTGATAGGCCTATTGGGACCCTTTGCCTATTTCTGTTTTTTTCCTTACTGATTTGTAGCATTTAAAAACAATACCTGTTTTGGATGGCAGCCCATTGTCAATAACGTGTTGCAACTGTCTTCTGGCTCATTTAGCACTTGTCATTTAGCACTCTGCGATTTCTAAGGTGTTCATTTGATTCTAATTTCATCTGAAAGAATGTTTTGAGTCTGGCTGAAATGACATCCTTTCAGGTGGGGTTTGCATTGGCTTCTGCCTGAAGCTGGGGATTACTTTAATGATCACCCTGGAATTGCTTTAAATTAGTTGTTGAGGTCTTTTTTTCAGAGTGAACCTCTGAGGGTTCTCCTACCTCCTTTCCCCTTCAGTGTGTGAATTGGACTGTACAAGCCGGGAAGGGGAATTGTACTTCTAATTTGCCTGGTGTTTTAAAATTCATCAGCACCAAGATCAAGATAGGTGATTCCTCGCTGCCCCCTATTCGCTCTTGCACTGAGCCCTCTGGAGTCCCAGCTTCCCCAGGAGCCTGCATCTGGACTCCCCAGACTTTTGCAGGCTCCTTCACTCAAGGAGCCAGAAGGTTAAGGTCTCTAGGATTCTGTAGAAATTCCCAAAATAGAAACTGGTTTTACTTCCCAGGGTTCTCGCTTTTATTTTTGTCCTGTCTGCATGCCTTTTTTTTTTTTTCCTTTTTTCTGTTTTCTCATGTTAGTTCACAATGGTTTAAACGCGTTTTAAAATGTTTACAATCTGGCATTTTAGGGTTTGCGTCAGAACATCGGTCTAGCCCTGCTGCTGGAACAGAAGTGGGGCCTGGCCATGGAGCTGTGCTGCCAGGAGTTAATTCTGGGGGGTACTAGGGATTGAACTCAGGGGCACTCGACCACTGAGCCACACCCCCAGCCCTATTTTGTATTTTATTTAGAGACAGGGTCTCACTGAGTTGCTTTAGTGCCTCCCTGTTGCTGAGGCTGGCTTTGAACTCATGACCCTCCTGCCTCAGCCTCCTGAGCCACTAGGACTACAGCCTGCGCCACCCCACCAGGCTTCAAGGAGTTCATTTTTATTGAAGTTGAGCAACAGATTGTGAAGCATTCTCTATTTAAGACAAAGCACCTTTGGTGACATCAGTTTGATCCTAATGCAGAGTTGTGTACATATGTGGGAGTCAGAGGTGGGGGAGGAGAAATAGGGGTCTACTCTAGTCTCACTTAGCTGTGGCCCAAAAGTCAGGAAGAAGAAAAAAACAAAAGAAAATGAGCTTCCATGAGCAGCTCTGCTCCCTGCCACAAGTCAGCAAAAGCAGTTTGCTGTCCTCCGCATCAGGTCTGACAGCTTGTCCCAAGGCCCAGATGCATGCTCCCTCCAGAGATGGTAACAGGGAAGTGAACAAAGTTTTAAGTTGGAGATTCAGATTTTATTTTTCTTCCCAGTACTAGGGATCGAACCCAGGGGTGCTCTACCTCTGAGCTACCTCCCCAGCGCTTGTCATTTTCTATTGAAACAGGGTCTGGCTGTTGTGTTGTTTTTTGCCCAGGCTGGTCTCTAATTTGCCATCCTCTTGCCCTAACTTCCCAGGTTGCTGGGCTTACAGGTGCGCCACCACACCCCGCCCGGATTTTGATATCTAGGAAAGTCAGCTTAGATTGCCTCCCTTCAGCAAGAGCACAGGGAACCTAGTGCCACACAGATTTCCTGTCTTTCTGTAAATCCTGGTACAGAGGTGTTGACAAAACCTATTCATAATTTAAATATCAATTACAAAGTTACCTGCCAAAAAATTATGTATCTCCACACACTTGAAAGTAGAAAACAACTGCACTGTCACAGGAGAATCACAACAAAGATAATGAATACTTTCATGAGTCTTTAAGTTAGGGGAAGGTCTTTGCTATATTCAAAGATACAGATACGAGGGAAAGAAATTCACTGTTAGATAATCCTCTCAGTAAGATGAAAGGAAGAATCCCACAAAGAAAAGCCTGTGGGGCTGGGGAGGAAGCTCAGTGGTAGAGCACACGCCTGGTGTATACAAGGCCCTGGTTCAGTCCCTAGAACTGGGAAAAACAAGAGCAATGGCCAATCAGTCGAAACTTAGTAAGAATAAGATGTTACCTCCTTGATTCGTGAATGCTCTTTACAGGCTAGGAAGGAAAGACAGAACATGATAAAAGAGCAATTTGTAAGATACAGTGGCTTAACTTCTTTATCAGAGCTCCATTTTAAGATAGCAATGCTATTTGCTTTCTGCTGCTCAGATAGGCAAAGATTTAGAGTGATATTGGTCTGTGGGGGAGCAGCCACCCACACAACCCCAGAGCCCTGCAGTCTTAAGGGTGTGCATTTTTTAATGGGTTTTTTTTTTTTTTTAGATGTTGGACTTTTATTTTTATTCATTTATTTATATGTGGTGCTGAGAATTGAACCCAGTGCCTCACACATGCTAGGCAAGTGCTCTGCTACTGAGCCACAACCCTAGACCCAACAGTTCCATCAATGAATTTCTTCTGAGGAAAAAAGTATACGAAGATTGTGAGTTTATATCATTGCATTACCACTTGTTACCCAACAGGTTTGGTTTCTTTCAAAAGGAGATCAGATATGTCAAAGTTAAACCATCATTTAGGGAAAACATCTAGGTGAGCCTTAGCTTGGGGTCAGGAAGTAGTTCTAGTTAGTAGCTAATAGCACTCAGTACATATTGGCTGTTACACACTGTTCTGAGCATTCTTTTTAACTCATTTCATCCAATATTCCTGCGGGGATAGGTATTGTCTCCATTTTACAGAAGATGGACTCAGAAGTTCTGTAATGCACTTCATATCACACAGCTGGTAGGAAGCAAAGCTGTTACTCAGGTGGCCTGGCTTGGAATCCATATGCCCAACCATGACCCTGAAGATGAAAAAGATCAGGTAGGCCAGAGCCAGCCTGAGGTGGAAGGCCTGCGTAGAACCAAGGCCACTGCCCGACTTGAGCACTGGAGTTCCCTTTGTGCCAACTCTAAGCACACGTGCTACCAGAGGCCCCCCAAAGCCTCTTCAGCCTTTGCTACCAGATTCTTCTCCCTATGCCCTAGCCTGAACCCACACCCTCCCCAGCCACTCCCCCTTTCCAGGTTCAGTCTACCTGTCAGTCTCAGGGGGTCTTTGCTGCAAAGTAGGATAAAGGCCCAAGTTATGCACAGGGAAGGGGGTTGGCAGCGTAGTCAGCATGGAGCTGACCTGTCTGGTGGCTGTGTCCAGGTGGCAGGGCCCAAAGGGAGTTGGGAGGCCACAGGAGTGGGACAGAGGTTAGTGGTCAGCAGTGTAGCCCAGCGTCCCTTAGTGCCAGGCTGGTAGACAGAGGGAGCTCCGGCATCCCCTTACCCTGGGGGACAGCTACACAGGTGCTCTGAGGATGCCCCAGTCAGAACTCCTGGGGGCAGCGGACAAGTCTTGTGGCCGTCCGTTTCCTCCAGGTTTCCCAGTCCCAGATCCGCTGTTTGGACTCCACCTTTCGATCTTCCTGTAACTTTGCTTGTGATATTGTCTCTGGAATGCCACCTCTCCTTGCAGGGAGGCAGAGTCCCCTAAATTCAGGCCTGGGAGACAATATTCCATACCCTGGGCAGTGTCTACTAAGTGTTGTCATGAGGTGGTTAACCACGGGATACACTCCAGAACTATGTCATTAGGTGGTTTCACAGTATCGTGAACATGAATGGTGTAGTGTATACACCTAGTTGGGGCAGGTCAATTGCTGCACATGGCTCCTTGATGCTCTCAGGAGCCTTAGCAAACTTGGAGAAACACCAGGCTGCAGCTGGAGTAACAGGGTGTGGCTTGGGAGGCTGAGGTAGGAGGATCGCGAGTTCAAAGCCAGCCTCAGCAAAAGCAAAGTGCTAAGGTGAGCCCCTGTCTCTAAATTCAACATAGGGCTGGGGATGTGGCTCAGGGGTCAAGTGCCCAAGTTCAATTCCCAGCATCATTCCCCCTTTCCCCCAAAAGAATTTTTCAGCTCTGGTATCTTATGGGACCCCATCTATGTGGTCTGTCGTTGACTGAATCATTATGCAATGCCCCCGACTTTCAAAACTGTGACCTCTGACAGCTGACACTAAGGAACAGGTTTCCTCGACAACAATTCTGTTCTAGATTTCGTGAGTCACTTCGCACCAGCCTTTGGTAGGTTTGAAACAATGGTTTATTGGGTGCCTCTCAGACTCTGAGCCCAGGCCCCCCTCAGGCCCACAGACACAGCAGCCTGCAAAACCAAGGCAGCAGCCAGCAGTAGAGGAGGACCCAGAGGAGTGGCCTTGGGTTGGAGTTCCTGCTGGAGCCTGCTAGAGAGGGGATGGCAAGGAGTGTGGGGCTGGCCCCACCCACCACTCTTCCACGCTGACCTTCCTTGACCTTGGCAATCCCACGCCTCTGCCACCACTACTGAAGCTGCCTTTCACAGATAAGGGGCCCAGGGTGAGCGTGGCTATTTCCTCACTGAGTGGCGTTACACCACGTCCTGCCTTCTCTAGGGCCAGAGCTTCCCTGTTTTGTCAGCATTTCAGGGGGTCCGGGCTTGAGGACCCACCACAAGCCCTGGTACCTGTGGTCCTCCATCCATAAGAGTCCCGGAAGCCAATGGGTCCTGGAGAGCTTACGATGTCCACGGGCCTGGTGGTGCTGTTGTGGTAACCTGAGGATCGTCGCTGTCCTGCCCGGGGAAAGAGCCATACCACGGGTTGGACTCTAGCTCCTCACGGCTCAGCGTCAGACACAGGCCTGGGGTCGGATTAAAGAACTCTCCCCTTCCCCTGGACTCACTTGCAGTCCCCGAGGCACACGTGGGGGAGCATGGCTGCAGCCTCGAGGGGTAGCAGGCAGAGGCGCTGCAGAAGAAGTAGACCTGGTGGGAGGAGAGAGACGTCAAGGCTTCAGGGCCACTGGGCAGGAAGTGCCAAGCAGGAGGTGGCATTGGGTGTGGGGCCAAGTTTATGCTGCTGCCAACCAGAGAAATCTGGGTGTGCTGAGCACAACCGCTGCCCTGTGCCCACGAGGCTCAGGGATGTGTTGCTTCCCCAGTTGGGGTCCAGGCCTTTCTCCCGAGGGCCCAAGACTGCAGTAGAGGGCCCCCCAGGCAGGGACCACTGCGCTATTTGGTGGAGCCCCAGCCCTCGGCCACTCCACCACCCCGCCTCTGGTGCTGAACGGCTATAGGGCTGGATGGCTCCCTTCCAAAGGGGATTCTGAGGTGGGGTTTGACCAGACAGCTGGAGAACACATTTGCCATCCCGTCTTCCTGACCCCAGAGACTAGTAACTGGGGACACAGGGGATGACCAGTTACCGTTTCCAGAAACGGGGTCAGGGGGAAACACCCAAGAGGAGTAGAGGCAGGAAATGACCTAACCTGGTGCCTATAGGCCCCACCTATGGGTGCCCCTCATCTAGCATGGGAGCGTCTCTTGGCTCAGGAGGTTGCACGCTGGCGAGACGAGAAGGCAGCCTGCCAAGTGTGCCTACCAGAGGGATTCATCTGCGTCTGTTGTAGTAAGAGGCAGTGATGTAAAGCAATCTGTGCATTCTGTGACAGATGTGTTGTGCAACAGCCCAAGAGTTGGAGAGTACTGTGCTGCTTTTGGTGCCATTTGTATATTAATATTCAGCAAATCTAAACAGTCTACGCTTATCCACTTTTGCCTTCTAGAGAAGTTGCCGAGTTATAAGAAACTCGGGGAACATGCTGCCGTTTCTGGAATCGGAAGCGAGGCCGTGCTAGCACACTGTGGCCAGCTCAGATTCAGAGCCGACTGCAGCCCAGCTGGGCATTTCCCTTCTTCCTTCTGGAACTATTTGTCAGTGGCTTCTGCACTGACCTAAGATCAGAACCCCGTGTCCCCTGCTGTCTGCCACACTTGGTGAAAGCCAACTGCCATCCTGGGCCAGGGTGAAGGGCATCCATTTACAGGGTGCTGGGGACATTTGGAGACCAGCTTATCCCCAACTCAGATGAGGAACTTGGGTCCTTCTTACCGGGCCCCTGAGGGCTCTCTGGGAGCTAAAGTCCAGGAAAGCAAAGGTGGCGACCGTGAAATGCTGGTAGTGAGACCGGAAGGGCAGCTCTGCCTTGTCCAAGGATACCATTTGGGTTCTGTAGCCGTCACCCTCGAAAGGACACCTGGGAGGGAGAGAAGTCAGGAGGGTCTCTGGGAGGTGAGGCAAGCTGGGAGGGAGCCCGGGGCAACTCAGTCACCTGCTGTCACTCACCCGTCCGACAGGATGGGCCACTGGGGCTGCTGGAAGGGGTTGGCACTAGGTGTGGCCCAGCACTGGTGCAGTACCAGGACCAGACCGGGGTCTGTCCTCTGCAGAAGCTGGACCTCCACGTGGACTGGTTCTCGGAGCAGCCTCACCAGGGGGTAGTCATCCTCCCCGTAGTAGGAGCTGAAGGTCTCGTCTGTATGGAGAGGGGCTGGTCTGTAGGGAGAGGGGCTGGTCTGTAGGGAGAGGGGCTGCGCCTCAGGAAACGGAGCAGGAAGAGAAAGCAGCGGGGATACCGTACCCTTGGCAATTCGCAGCTCCAGCCGCAGGGGGCCCGACTGAGTCACAGGGGCAGGCGACGGGGGCGGGGAGATGGATGCCTGGATGGGTAAGAAGTCACCAGCGTTGAAGAGACAGCGGACGTGAAGCCTGGAGTCGAGTGCGAGAAGGTGGAGAGAAGACAAGTCAGAGAGTCCCGTTGGCCTCAACAGGGTACCAACACTGTGGTCACAACACACAGGGCAGAGGATGGACACTCCAAGCACAGGGATATGGGCAGTGCTGACCAGTGGGCAGAGGAAGCTCGGCCCTGCCCACCTGGCCTTTCTGGGACAGCTGGATCTAGTTGTGCCAGGCCCTACTCTAGGATAGGATCAAGATGACAACAGGGCTTTCTGGGGCTGGCTCCTGGTGGCATTTGAGGCCTTTGGAGCCCGACAGTTGGGCCTGGTGGGGAGATCTGGGCTCACAACTTATTAGCGACAGAACCATGAGCAAGTGGTTTAACCCAAGCTCCAGTGGCCGCCCTCTGAGGGCTCTGGCGAGGACTGGGGCCATAAGTCCTCAGTGAGAACAGGAAAGCATCGGCGTCTTGCTTGAACCTGCAGCTGTGGTTGGCCTGTCACGGTGTCTAGTGCCCACATGCCATGGTGGTCCTTCATCCCCACTGCGGATGGGCCTGCACCTGGCACCAGGTAGGTGCTGTGTAGCCATAGTGACTCCACCCTGTTCTGAAGGCCCCTCGCACTGTCTGGCCTTGTGTCTTAGGGGCCCTCCTGCTTAGTCTTGAGGGGTGACAGCTGTTTTTCCTCTGGGAATCCCCGATTACTGTGCTGAATTCTGACTTATTGGAATAGCACCCAAGTCCAAGTGTCCACAGGATGACAGGAACTTCTCTCTCCACCTCCTGGGCCAGAAGGACTCTGCTTCAAGCAAAAGACACCTGGGCCCTGACACCAGTTTCTTGCCCAACCTTCTTGGAAGGTACGGCAGGGAGAGAAGGGGATACTTGGGCATCCACATGGTGCCAAGCACAGAATTCCTACAACCCATAGTTAGGATCAGTTCTCCAGCAGGGACCAGGCTGGGGCTGGTGTATGGCCTACTGTGGTCACACAGTGAGTAGCAGTGGAGGTTCAAAGCTGGGCATGACAGATTGCCTTCTTGGTCACCCTACTGGCATCCTGGGATGGTTGGGCTACCTGAGCCAGCACGTCTGGGAGGCCCCGGAGGCTGTTCCCCCATTTCCTTCCTCTACCACATCCTTAGAGAACTTCAGCTGGAGGTATCTGCCTCATCTGTGGCTTTTTAACCTGAGATTAGCAGGTGGCAGCAGCCTCAGCCCCTTCCTGGGGCCCAGCAGGGGACACCTTCAGGCACTGAGCTTAGTTCTTAGAGGGGTAAAAGCAGGACTCTCAGGAACTGCCCTTGGCTTCTGTCCGAGTCCCATATGCCAGGCACAGACGAGGCCCTTAACGCTCGGTCAGCCCTGGGGAAGGGCCATTCCCCCTGCCCTGTAGGACAGGCCCAAGAGGTGAGCATCTCATCTAAAGCCACATGACCGAGGTAATAGAGCCTGAATTTGACGCAGCTGGCCCCAAAGCCCGTCCTGGGCTTGCCTTAGCTCCCTCACACCCACACCCAAGGCCTGGCCTGTTCAAGGAGGGCTCCCTCTCACCGGAAAGTGCTGTCCCGAGTGATGGAACCCTGGGGTCCCTTCTGGATGTCAAGGTCAGACACCAGCTGGTTCTCATAGATGAGCTGATTGCCAACTGCCTGGGGAGGAGAAAGCGAGTGAGGCCCTCCCGGGGGCGAGATGGCTCCCGCCCATGTTCTCCCCCCTACCTGGACCGTGGTGCCGCAGTGTGTGAGCGGAACTCGGAAGACCACAAAAGCACTTGTCTCCTGGGTTGGGGGGCAGCTGGCAGGGGCATAAGCCAGGTGGATGTTGGCCAATGTGATCCTGCGTGCCAAGGCCGTTTCTTGAGAAATGACCAGGATGAAGTAGCCACTTCTGAAACACTGGATGGTGGCTGGAACAGAGACCCCAGAGGCTGATCAGGGCCTTGGGCTAGGATCCACCCAGCACAGAGACGGGGGAATTGAGCTGGGAGGAGAATGCTTCAGCACTGGCCTGGGAGCCAGGAGACCTGGGCCCTGTACTGTCCCCATTTAGGCCGGTGCTGTCCTGAGTGAATCCTCTATCGACCCATTTCTCATCCACAAAAGGGTTGAGGTGGACCCTTGAAGTAAGGTCAAAGGATTAGTTATCCAAACCAGGATGTTTTGAATCTAAAGGTCAGGGGTGTGCTTTGGGGACAATTGTCAGAAGGCAGGAAGGATGTGTCGTCCTTCATCAAAGGGTCTCTGCCATCCACTGAGGTGGAGCAGCAGATAGCAGAGGCGCCTCTCCTGTGGGCAGAGTCCAGGAGAGCAGGTCAGTGCCGCGGGTGGGGGGGGGGGTTGTACCTGTGTTGCCATAGTAACAGGGCACTTCCCTGGTGTCGTCATAGCAGCAGCCAGCCTGATGACAGGCTTCCCTGGAGCTGTTTCTCACCACGCAGGGGATGTGCCCAGAGACCACCTGGCACTGCTCCTGTGGCAGGTGGGCACCTAGGGTTGGGGACAGTGATGAGAGCTCAGCCAGAGGCTGTTAGGCCTCCCCTGGTCCAGAGGGCTTGTCCTACACACCAATGTAGTCAGGCTCGTCCACTTCCCAGTGGTCCGTGGTGCCCCGCTGAGGCCGCGCCAGGGTGGGGCTGGTAGGCCCTGGTCTGAAGGACAGCGGAGCAGCAGTCAGATGGACGAAACTGTGTTCTGGGTACGATGGGGTGGGCAAGGCGTAGCCAGAGCCAGGCGAGGGGTGGCTGGAGGTGGGGTGGAGGGGAAGCACATGAGGGGTGGAAGGTGAGGGTGTGGTGGGCACCACCAGGCTGGAGTCCGGAGTCCAGGTGTGGTCAGGTTTAGGACAGATCAGAGTGGCCTCTTGGGCGATATCCACATGACCATCTGGCAGCACACCTTCTATGAAGACCCTCAGGTGGAACCGCCCGTCCTGCAGGTGAGAGGGCCACAGAGCAGCTGGGCAAGAGCAGCCAGACCAGGCAGCGGATGAGGGGTCAGCAAGGGCTGAGCCGACGGTGGGGCAGGGAGCTGGGTCAGATACGGGGTCCTGGGAAGACCTGCACCCAGGAAATGATCTCCCCACCCACCTCCCTACCCAGGGTTCCCCGACCTTTCTTGGGGTCTGGTCTCCCCTGGCCCAGGAGAGGCAGGGTCCTTAGGACAAGCTTGGTGGCCCAGAGCAGCCAGGCAGCCTACCTTCTCCAGCACGTGGCAGCCTCTGTAGTCGGCTGAGAAGACGGCCAGCTCCTGGGGCGTGGAGGTGACCCAGTGGTAGCAGACGGAGCAGTTATTCACTTCAAACCGGTTCCCAAATTCGTCTGAGGTGGGGGAAAGGGAAGAGGTAGGGAGAGCTTCAGGGTGCTAAAGGGTGGCTGTTGGGGCCCACGCAGGACCAGCCTGGTCTTGGACAAGCCTCTGCCTCCGCTGGTCTGGGTTCCCATGTCTGGAAGGGCACAGAGCCTTTCCAGCTGGGGTTCTCTGGCGGTAGCACCCAGCAGCAGGCACGGAGACGGTGCCGAGAGGATCCGGGTCTCAGGCGGTGGGCTGAGAACTTCACTTCCTGTGGGCTCAGTTATCCACACTGTGGACAAGGTGGCCGAGCGCCAGCTTTCTCAGGCACACGCATTGGGGGCAGGATGAGGACTCCAGCGCTGGGTGTGTTTGTAGAAAGGACTGAGCCGTTTGCCAGGTAGAATGGCTGCCACAATCACCTGGGGACGCCCACCTTCCAGAGTGGGTGCCTCCAGTGTTCTCGTTCAGTGCGCCCGGCAAGGCCGAGTTCTTCCCCACCTTGCAGACGAGGCTCACGGAGGTCTGTCAGGTGCCCGAGAGCACACAGCCTAGAAGCTGCTTGTGTAAATCTCCATTCCAAGGCTGCACCCCCTTTTCTCCGTACTAGACTGTACCCAGAGAGTGATTTGTGGACCAGCTACCTGGCCTCAACTGTCTGTGGTTAGAAATGCAGAGGCTAGGGCTGCCTCAACAAGATGCCAGGTGATACCTGTGCACAGTGACGAGGGAGAAGTGGCTGGTGACCAGGGGGAGGTGACCCCCCTCCCTTGCCCACCTTTATGTGTGGGGGGCTGGTCACCCCTATTGGGAGGGATGCCTCTGCTCTTCCAGCCTGGCTCCAGGGGAAGGGTCCTCCTAGCAGCAGCAGCCCAGGCGGGGAAGGGGACCAGAGTTCTCCCAGCACTCACCCAGCACCTTGAAGCGGATTGTCTGGCCTGGCCTTGGAACGACGCGCAGCTGCATGCCCCGGATCCCACAGTCATAGCTGTGCCACAGGCCTGGGAGGCTGAGCTTGGGGAACGGCCCCTGACCCAGCCCCAGGGTGGCTGCGGCCAGCAGCAGCAAGATGCCATAGAAACGCCCGGTCATGGTGGAAGCTCCCGCAGTCAGGTACGCACAGACCTCTCCAGCAGCCCCCACTGCTCTGCCACTAGAGCAGGGGAGGACTTATATGGGGGAGGCGGCAAGTGGCAGCCTTTGAGGACAAAGGGGGCCCACCTGGCCCGCAGGGGCAGTGGAGAAATTCCTGCCCCAAAGCAGAGGAGAGCGCCCTCCCAGCCAGGGCCCTCAGGGGCTGCTCAGAAGGCGGTCCTTGGCCAGACTCCCTGGTTCAGAAGTCTCGCAGCAGCTGGGGGTCGACGCTGCTCCTAGAGTGGTTGTAGCTGCCCAGGGCTGGAGGAGGGGCTTTCTAGAAAAGACAAGGCTGCAGGTGGGCTAAGGGTCAGCATCCATGGCTGGGAGGTGCCCTGAAGACCTGGGGCCTGTCTCCCTCCCAAGCCCCTCACCATCCCCTTCCAGCCCAGACAGCCCCCCAGGGCCTCCTGCCTGCACGGGGACCTCAGGACTGAGGGGAAGAGAAGCCCCCATTATTTTCCTCCCCACCTTCAGCTAGACCCACAGGGAGAGGGCCTTGCCCCAGGAGCTCACGGCCAATAGGGGCCACAGGTGCGTCCTCTGTGACAAGCTCTTCATGGCCTAACCAGGATTAAGCCAGTTAATTGAAGGCCGTTTCTGATGAGCATCTTTTTTTTTTTTTCTTTGGGGGTGGGGACCAGGGATTGAACTCAGGCGCACTTGGCACCTGAGCCACATCCCCAGCCTTATTTAGTATTTTATTTAGACAGTCTCACTGAGTTGCTTAGCGCCTTGCTGTTGCTGAGCTGGCTTTGAACTCATGATCCTCCTACCTTAGCCTCCCAAGCCACTGAGATTACAGGTGTGTGCCACTGCACCCTGCTTCTGTTGAACATCTTAATCTAAAAATCCAAAATCTGAAATACTCTTTTTAAGTGCTGACATAAAACACTAGTGGAAGATTCTACCCTCAGTATTATGTGATGGTCACAGTCGAAACACAGGCACGTTTGAAATAGTCTTCAGGCTACGTACATAAGATATGTATGAAAAATGAATGAATTTTGTGTTTACTATTGCATTCTCTCCCCGAGATATCTTAATATAAATATGCAGATATTCCAAGATCCAAAAAAATTCCCTAAATTGAAACACTCTGGTTCCGAGTATTTGGGATAAGGCTACTCAACCTGCACTAATATAGAATGAGTGAATCAAGACGGATTCACAAAGGTTTAATTAATTGTAACAAATGTGCTGAAATCATGTAAGATGCTACTTATAGGGAAAACTGGGCGTGGGGTCCTCAGATGCGCTCTGCACTGTCTTCTCAGTTTTTCTGTTAATCAGAACAGTTCTAAGGAATGGTCTATTACAACCACCCCAGGAATGGCCATCGCGTTACAGAGTTCACTACATGCCAGGCTCCGCCCTGACGCCTCGCGGGTGCCTCTCATTACACGGCCTCCTCCTTTGAGGGACTTCAGGGCACTAATTGACGGAGCAATGAGCCCAGGGCCCAGCAGAGTCTGAACGCAGCAAATGCCAGCAACTATGGGTCATTGGAATTCGCAGCAGCTGGAGGAGCTTGTGGCTCATGCCCCAAAGCCTGGTTCCTGTCCCCTGCAGTTCTACCTGTGACCTGGGCTGCTTTGTGTTTTCTGAGCTTTGAGGCTGATGATCGTAGACGGCAATGCTTACCTTGCAGGGTGGACGAGAAGCCTGGAGGAGACCCACGATGGGTGTGCTAAATTGTGTGTCAATCATTCACTGTTTGGCGGTGATGAGCGCTTCCTGGGACCGGAGCCCAGCTGGGAGAGCTTGGTGGATAGCTCTGAGGGCAGAGTCAGGAGAGGCACCAACCGGGGTGGGGTGGAGTAGGGTTATGGAAGTGTTTTTGGAGGAAGGGCCCTGAGAAGGGATGGAAGGAGCCAGTGGGTTCCTGAGTGGTGGGGAGTTTGGGGCCAGCGGGAGACAGAGGTCAGTAGACAGGGCTTCAAGAGGGGGAGCTTGCAATCCCAAAGGACCAAGTGTTCCCTCTGACATGCGGGTGCTAATTCGCAATAAGGGGGGCACAGAGGTATCTGGACTTGACAGAGGGGAGTGAAGGGAGGGGAGGGGCATGGGGTAGGAATGAGTCGGTCATTAGTACCCCGTGTGCATCTAGGATTACATGACCTGTGGAACTCTACACCAAGCACAACCAGACCAAGGAGAAGCTGTGTGCCATTTATGTATGATGTGTCAAAACGCAGTCTACTGTCACGTATAACCAATTAGAACAACAACAGCAAAAAAAAAAAAAAAGAATTCTAGTTTGATAAAATGTATGCATCGTTCTCAATTTTCCTCTAATACCTTTGGCTAATGCTTGCTTATTTTATGTTTGTACATTTCCCAAGGAGCAAATTAACATAAAAATTGTTTTTAGCAAAAAAAAAAAAAAAAAGGGTGGTCGTGGTGGTGGAGCTTGCAGGAAAGAGGTGGGGGGGAGGGGAGGAGGCAAGGCCCCAGGGGGCTTTTCTGGAAGGATAGTGGGTTTTTAAACTTTTCATGTTGAACTTTATACTTTTTAACTTAGAAAAGATTTCTTGGATGCTCTTTCCATTTGTTCCAGCTTCCTCTTTCTTCCTGCCTGTTTGTGCGCACGGGCACGTGCATACACACACACACACACACACACACACACACTTTCTTCCATAGCATTTGAGAGCTGGCTTCCCTTTTACCCCTAATTACTTTAGTGTGCTTCCCCACACCCCCAAAACCGTGAGTAACCACAGTGACACTGTCCAAATCAGGAAATCAGCGGGGGCATAAACTCAGTTGTCTAACTTACAAACCCAGCTCAACCTCCAGCAATGTTCTGACAATGACTTTTATAGCAAAGGAGAAGTTTTTTCCTGGTTTGGGATCTGATCCAGGCTCAAGAGTCTCTTCTGCCTCCTCTGATCTGGGGCCGTCCTCCCTCTGCCCGGGGTCTCTTTTGTCTTTCCCACTTGACATTTTTGACCGTTCTGCGGGTCGGCTCTCCGTTTGGGTTTGCTGGTGTTTGCCTGTGTAGATTCAGGAGGTGCATTGGGCAGTGTCTTGGCTAGCGAGGGCTCCATAACAGACCCCGCAGTCGGGCAGCTCAAACAGCAGGTAGTTATCTTCTCACGGTTCTGGAGGCTGGAAATCCACCGTCAAGGCATCGGAAGGTCTGGAGTCTCTGAGGCCTGTTTCTCTGGTTGTGCCCTCACATGGTCTCTCTCTGCTTGTGCACATGCTGTGGCTCCTGGTGCATCCAGACTTCTTCTTTAAGGACACCAGTCACCCTTGTGGCCTCTTTAATGAACTCTTTAAAGGCCCTTTCCCCAAATAGAGTCGCATTCTGCGGGAGGGGATTAGGGCTTCAATTTATGAATTTGGGGGACACAATAGGGTCTACAATGGGCAGAACACTCCAAAGCAATGTTGTGTCCTCCTCAGAATGTCCTCAGGAGGGACCTCACACCAGTGTGTGCTGAAACTCTGGCCACAGGTTAAGGCAGTGGGTGTCCAGGTTCCCTGTGCTGACGTCCTGATGTCTCTGTAATTTACGAGTGTCCTATGGGAGACACGTTGTGACCCTGTGATTTTCCTGCTCCTTATTGAACATTCACTGGCCAGTGTGCTGGTTGTCAAGTGGCATCTCTGGCCCCATCCCTCCTTCCACCCCTGTGAACTGGGTGTTGTGGAGGGAGGTCCCGCGCTGGGATATCAGGCACAGGGACCTGTGTCCCTTGCTTACGAGCACAGTGCCCTGGGAGTCACTTGCCTGTTGTTTGAAGATACAGAGGAGAGTAGTGATGGTGGGAAGGAATTAGGGAATGAGAGAGGTGTCGCCTAACTGACCTCGGGTCCATGGACAGCACGTCTCCCAAGGCCCTGGAAATGGGCAGCTGGCTCATGGCCAGGGGCAGGAAGATGCTGCTGTGGTTTGGATCTTAAATGGTCCTCAGAGGCCACGTGCTGAAGGCTTGACTGTCAGCTTGCAGCATGGGCGGGGCTGAGCCTTCAGGAGGCAGGGCCTAGGGGAGGAAGTGAGGTCACTGGGGGCGTGCCCTTGGACAGAGGCGGGACCCTGGCCCCTCCCTCACTCCCTCTGCTTCCTGGCTGCATATGTGAGCAGCTTCCCTCCACATGGGTCCCCACCGCAGTGTTCTGCCTCGTCACAGACCCAAGACAATGGAGCCAACCAACTGTGGACTGAAACCTCTGAAGCCAGGAGCCAAAATAAGTCTTCCCTCCTTATAGGAGACTTTCTCAGGCATTTTGTCATAATGGATGCAAAGCTGACCCACTCAGAGGCCTTTGAGGAAATGACACTACACCATCCTGGAGAGGGCACTGAGGACACTCATGGGTGCCAGACCTCCTGGGTCTGGGAGGGATCCCAGCTCCTCCACTCACCTGCCGGAGACGTTGAATGTCACCTGCTCTGTGACATGCTTTCCTTGGGACTAGTGGCAGTATCTAACTTAAGGTTGCTGATATTCCTCCCTGAGTCGCTTCCTAAATCTCAGCCTGTTTATTCCACTTTCCTTTTAAACCTAATTCTTTTAATTTTTAAAAGCAGGACTTCAGTCTCTTAATCTGAAACACGGGACTAAGAATGATGATGCCGGGAGGTTTAAGTGTCAGTGCCCACTGTGTCCTCTCAGCCCCACCTAGGGACAAAGGGAGGGCACAAGGGGAGGCCCAGGCAGGGAACAGGTCACTTATCTCAGTGGCCTGCAGAGTGACCAGGGAAGTCCCAACTGCGCACCACGCAGATCTTGCCCGTGGCAGAGATGTTTCCGGAAGGCTGGGGGTGCACACTGAACATCAAAGGCAGCTCTGCTTCTCCTGCAGGATACAAAGAACCTCAGAGAAATGCAGTCAGCTGGGATGAGCTGGGCGCTGGGGCTGGAACACCTGGCTCTGAAATCCAGCTCCTCTGCTCACTGGCTGAGCAGCTTAGGCCAAGTTACCTAACCTCTCTGAGCCTTAGTCTTCTCCTCTGCAAGTGGGGACAAGAACAGTATCTGCCTCAGAGGGTAAGTGTGGGGGTAAAACCCGCTAGTGTATGACAAGTGCTTCGCGGGGCTGGCACAATGCCTCTCAACGTTAGCCTATCTGTAGTGGGTTCCATGGTGACCCTCAAAAACATATGCCCACTCCCTAACCCAGGAACCCCTGACTGGGACCTTATTTGGGAAGAAAAATTAAAGGGCTTTACAGATATAAATGAGTTAAGGATCTCAAGATGAGGTCACCCTGGATTGTCCGGGTAGGCCCTAAATCCAATGACAAGTGTCTCATGAGAAACAGGGAAGACCGGGAAGCCGAGTCAGGGAAGCCGCGACTGGAGCCACCTGACGCTGGGCAGAGGCAGAACCCTCCCTAGAGCTCCGGAGGCCGCCTGGCCCTGGAGCACACCCACCTGAGACTGAGCGTTAAGTCCAGGGCCTGCCCGGCGCTCTGCCTCTGCTCTCCCTTCCTACCATCAAGACGTCAGCTCCGGGCTGTGGCCAGCGCGGGTGAAGACAGCCACAGAGCTGCTCCAGCCCTGGGGAGCACGGGGCGCAGCCAGCACTGCTCTGAGGACCTGGGGCCGTGGGGTCTGCACGTGGACCCTCCCATAGGCAGGCCCTCTGCTTGGCCTTGGAGAAAAGGAGATAAAATAGGAAGGATGTCTGCTGCTCATCAAGAGGGTGAGAGCAGCTGGTGAAAGGGGTCTCCAGAGGGCAAGGGTGGCGGCAGACACGGTGACTTAGAGACGTGGGAGGGTGGAGCGAGAGGTAAGGTCTTCCTGAGACAATCGGCAAAGCTTCCGTGGTTAGGGTTTTGAAGGATGCATAGGAGTTCACCAAGAGGCCAAGGGAAGGACCGAGATTCCAGAGCAGGGAGCAAGCAGCAGCAGGGCGCGCAGGCCCAGCAGGCGGGCGGTGGTGAGCGCTGGGGGTGACGCAGCAGCAGCGATGCAGGTGGGGGCCCAGGAGGGGCTGGCGGGTCGTGTGAGGAGGCAGGCTTCCTGTGGCTGAGGTTGGCATCAGGGAACCCACTTGGGCCCCCACAAGATATCCTGTGGGGTCCTGTGGGGCTGCTGCTCGGCTGGGTGTGGGCACCTGAGGGCTCCGGCACTGGGGCTGGTGGGTGCCAGGTTCCTGGCTGCTTCCTGCCCTGTGCCTCACTTCCTCCTTGACTGACTTCTCCAAGGGGCCAGAGAGGAACTGAAATCCTCGCTTCCTAGGGCAGGGCCGGGCAGCACAGCTGGCCCCGGGACGGTCCTGTCTTGGCCTCTGTGTGCACGAGGCGCACTGGTGCCGAGCACCCCTCCTGGGCCCAGACACGGCGGTCTCAGAAGGAGCCTGCAGGACCAGCAAGGTGTGTGTGAGTGCACGTGTTAGTGTGAGATGGTGTGGGAGTGTGATGTGTGTGAGTGCTGGTGTGATTTTGTTGAGTTGTGTGTGAGCAAGTGTATGTGTCAGCATGTGAACGAATGTGTGAGAGTGCGTCGTATGTGTGGTCATGTGCATGACTGTGTGTGAACAGTGTGCGTACTAGTGTGTGTGTGAGTGTGGCTGTGCGTGCATATATCTAAGTGTGTATATTTGTAAGTGTGTGATGGTCCATGTGTGTGAGAGCATATGTACTAGTGTGAAAGTGTGTTGGTGTTTGTGTGTGATAGCAATTGTGTGTGTGTGAAAGTTGTATAGGTGGATGTGATTGTGTGTGAGTGTGGATGTATGAGCATATGTGAGTATATGTGTGTGAGCAAGTGTGCATGAGTGTGAGCATGTGTATTAGTATGTGAGTGTATTAGTGTGTGATTTTATGTGTGTTATGTGAGAATGAGAATAGTGTGAGTGTGAGAGTGTGTGATTGTGTTAACAAGTTTGTGTGTGCAAGGAGTGTGTGCATGAAGGTGAGTGTGTGCGTGTGCATATGTGTGAGTGTGCGTGAATGCGTGTGAGTGCACGTGTGTGTGATTGTGTGTTTGCAAGTTTGTGAGTGCATACATGCATGTGTATGTGTAAGTATGTGTGTGTGTGAGAGTGCGTGTGTGTGTGTGTGTAAGTATGTGTGTGTGTGTGAGACTGAGTGTGAAGGCTTTCCAGGGCAGCCTGGCAAAGGCCTGGGGGGAGAGGGGCTGGGCAGGTGAGGTGGGGGAGGGGCTGGGCAGGTGAGGTGGGGGGAGGGCGCAGGGGGCTGTGAGGGAGCGGGGCCAGGGGACTGGGGAGCCTGGCTGTGGAGCCCAGGTCTGCGAGCCGTCTCCTGCGGGGGGAGCTGGTGCCCTTGCAGGATGCCCGGCCTCTGCTCTTACTGTGACTTCAGGCTCTGGCCTGGGGCGGGGGGTGGACTGCAGGGACTGCAGGGCCCTGGAGGCAGCTGCGCCTTTCTCCAGCTCTGAGGGAACTGGACACAGGGCAGGGCAGGGTGTGGTGGGGCTGAGGACCTGGCCCCCAGCCCTGGTCCCCAGCTGCTCACAGAAGCCTGGTGATTGTGGCTCGTGGGCCCAGCCCTGCCCCTGCTTGGGTCAGAAGGCTTCCTGGGCCTGAGGCCCTGGCTGACCAGCTTCCTGCCCCCTGACCTATAACCCCCAGGGCAGCTCTGGCTGGCCAAGCCCACGATGTCCCCAAAGCACACCCCTCAGACAATTCCAGGAACTTGTACTCGCCCCGCACTCTGCCCGGCTGGGGGCTGAGTGCCTTCTCCTTATCACCCTGTCCTCCTGTGGGGGCGCAGCCTCAGAGGGGCGCTCGCTCCCAGGCCCTCGGCTAAGAGGGCTGTCTGACCAGTCCCCTGCCGTCAGGGCACCAGGCCCAAGGACTCCCAAGACCTCGTCCAGGTCTGGCCTTTTGTTTCCTTCTGCAGTCCTGGGATTGGGCCGGGGCCTTGTGCCTGCTTAGGCAGGTGCCCTGCCACCAGGTGACACCTCCAGCCCTTTTATCTCTTATTTGGAGACAGGGTCTCACTTCAGGCTGGCCTAGAACTTGCGACCCCCTCCTCAGCCTTCGTGTGACTGGGATTTGGCTCAGAGGTTCCGTCTCGGGGTGGACTCTGGCCTAGCAGCAGCGGCTTCCCCAGGGAATGTGACAGAAGTGCAAATTCCCGGCTCCACCTGGACCTGCGGGGTCAGAGGCCTGGGTCAGAGGCCCAGCAACTGAGGCCCTCAGGGGGTCCTGTGCCATGGGAAATCAAGGTCTGTGCTGTCAGGAGTCTGCCAAGGCCTGGTCACCCTCCCGGGACTCCATGTGAGGACCCATCTAACAGTCTTGGTGGCCTCCTGCCCCCAGTGAAGGCCTGACGCATCCGTGGCTCCATTGAGCCTCTGAATGCCTTTTCTCCTAGACTCAGGCTGAATGTGTGTCCCCTGGTCACTCGGAGCCATCTGTCCTTTACACCCAGCCAGTGAACCCCCACCCAGCACCCCCACTGCTCCAACACCCTCGGAGACTCTTCCTCTTGGACTGACTGGTGTTGGCTTTTGGTTCCTGAAACCCCAGGGGAAGAGGCCGACTTCTGTCTCCTACCCACCCAATGGGTAGTTGCTGTGGGGCTCAGGGCTCTCAGTGTGTGTGCCGGGACCATTTCCACCATGGGAGTGCAGCCAAGGGCCCCAAAGCCCCTTGGGACATGAAGAACAGGGTGCACGCCCTTCTTTTCTTCAGAAAATGACTCAGGGCCCTGCTCACATGTAATATCTTTTTGTTTGTTTACTTATTTTAGTAACTAGTAGAATTTAGTAACTTTTTTGTTTGTTTAGAATAAGTTGTCCTCAGGGAGGGCTGGGAACCAAGCCATGACAATGATTCCAGGATTGGAAACAAGAGCAGAGAAGTTTCAGAGGAATAAAGATTTTCGCTGGAAATGAACAAAGGGGCTGCCATGAGAGGTGGTGCGGGATGTTCACTGCACAAGGGTGACTGGTTGGAGGAGTCAGGAGATGGCTGAGATCCAGAGAGGGGCCTGTGCCTCATGTCAAGCCTGATGCCCTAGGCTGAGATATGTCTGTAGGGGAGAGGGGTGATCATTTCTTATTCCACAGAGCAGCCTGTGCTCCAACCCCAGCACTCGGGGCTGGTACGACGCAGAAGGAGTACCTTTTAAAATTCACATCTTGCGGGTGCGGTGGCGCACGCCTGTAATTCCAATGGCTCAGGAGGCTGAGGCTGGAGGATCACGAATTCAAAGCCAGCCTCAGCAAAAGCGAGGTGCGAAGTCTCAGTGGGACCCTGTCTCTAAATAAAATACAAAAAAAGGGCTGGGGATGTGGCTCAGCGGTGGAGCGCCCCAAGTTCATCTCGGGTATCCCCTCCGCCCCCGCTGGCCCCCAGATTCACATCATACCGCCTGAAGCTCCTCGCCTCGTCACATAGCTAGGAAGAGGCAGTGCCAGATGCAGACGCTGGCGGTCTGGCTGCAGGGTCCTGGGGCCTCACCACCATGCGCCCTGCCTGAATGGCCTTCTCATGGATCAGTGGTGGGTGGAAACAGCCACCTGTTTCTCGGGAGGCTGCAGGCCTCTGTGTTTGGAAGTCCAAGCCTCCCTGGCCCAGGGCAGAGGCCGGATGAGCAAGGTCCCGCTGCTTCCCCATCGGGGCTGGGAGAAGTGCTGTCCTGCTTACCCACCCTCCACCCTGTCAAGCACCCAGGCTGTGCGCCAGCCCAGGCCTCAGTGGGACACCCTGCCCTCTGTCCTGACTCGGTCTTGACATGTTTTATTGAGCATCTGCGGGCTGCTGTGAAGAAAGGGGGTCTGACCCCCAAAAGCAAAGCAGAGGGTGAGGTTAGGGAACAATGCAGTGCAAACTGCAGGATTCAAAGTTCTCTTACCCCAGGGCTTCCAGCCTATTCTAAATGAAACCCGGACAGCCTTGGCCTCTAGCCTATGCCCCTTTCTCCCCCAGCGGGGGAAGAAGCTAATTTTTTCGAGCACTTACTCTCTCCTCTAAAAAAATACAAAAAAGGGCTGGGGATGGGTCAGTGGCGGAGCCCCCTGACTCCCCTGGGCCAGCCCTCGCCTCTGCCTCAAAGCAGACACTGGTCCTGCTCACAGATGACAACGCGGGGCTCAGCAAGGGGAAGTGACCGGCCTCTGGCTGTGGGTGTGGGGCCAGCGCTGGTGGCCAGGCCTCCCACGCTCCTCCTATCCCCCTGCTTTCCTGGGGTCCCTGGTGCACAGGCACCCATGCCACTTGGGGACCTTCCTCTCTGAGGACTACGGTGTCAGAAGAGAGCGGTCCAAGGAGGGTGGAAAGCAGGGCAAGGCATAGTCCTCATCCTCCTGCACGCTGGTCACTCCAAAGCACACACCCGGACATACCGAGCCCCCACTTTGCTGCACACAGGGATGGCCCCGTGCACACTCGCAGTGTCCTTGGGCTGCAAAGACTCCTCCATAAAGGACTCGGTGGAGCAGGGGCTGCTGGCAGATGGATGAATGGTTCTCGATCACCAGCGTGAGAGCTCAATCTCTGGCTGTCACTGCCTCCCGCCCCCAGACAGACACACAAGCACACGCACACACACGTGCGCGCGCACACACTGGAGCTGACAGCTGTTTCCTCCCTCAGCCTCACTCCTCCCCTCCCTCTGCCTGCCCCACGCCTCTGTCTGGCTGCTGCTAGGAGCCAAGTGCCTGCAGGGCTGGAATCCTGTGCTCCCTCTGCGCCCAGGTAAGGAGGCCATGGTCCAGGGCTGGGCAGCCTTAGTGCCCTCTCTGGACCCACAGGAGAGGGCAGAATTTTACCAGAACAGAGGGCTGCTACCGGACAGGATGGCAGAGGAGTGAGTTTACCAGGCGGGAGGGAACTTGCTGCTCAGAGGGTGGAAGGAGTCAGCTTTCTCAGGCGTTAACTAGAGGCCAGGCACAGTGGCAGTCGTTGACCTGGGGGAAGATGGCACCAGCAGGCTTGAGGTAACTGCCCAGGTTTGCCCAGCCTGGAAGCCAAGGAGCCTGGAATCAAGCCCAGGACTTGGACTCCCCAAACTTGTGTTCTTGGGCCCCTGCACCCCAGGACCCCAGCTGCTGGGACGGAGGATGGGGGCTGTCTCCATGCAGCCAGAGGGACCCAGGTAGATGGCTCCAGAGGGTCCAGCAGGACTGTGCTCTCCGAGCATCCCATGGGACTCAGGCAAACATTAGGGCTGAGAGGGGATGGCATGCACCTGGTGTGCTGGGAGAAGAGTCCCAGCCCCTGCTGCAGCCGAGGACAGAGAAGCCACGCTTCTCTGCAAAATGGGGTCTCATGGGGGTTATTGGGAGGTAACTGCAAACTAGAAAGCTTGGGAAGCAGCACCATTCTCAGGGGACACAGGCCAGCTCCCCTCCCACCCACCTGCAGAGCTCAGCTTCAAGGGACCCATCTCCCAGGGAAAGTCTAGTGTGGATCCCAGGAGCCCAACCTGCAAAGAGCAGGATCCCTGGAGGGAGTGGATTTTCTCACCCTCTGCCATCTTAGCCTGCCAGATGTTGGGCTGGGAAGAGGAGCACTGAAGGCCATTGCTCCTGTCTTTCTCTTCTTTCCTCCATCGTCCCTGGCTTAGTGCCACACTGTTGCTCCTCTGTGTGGCTGTGCTGCTTGGGTGAATTGGTGAGTTCTTCAAACACTCCTGTCTCAGTTTCCTCATCTGGAAAGTGGCAGGGACAGAGCCTAGCACCTTTCTCTCAGAGCCATGAGAAAGATGAGCACCTATGCAAAGGACCTTCCAGGGTCCCTGGCGTGTCATGAGTGCCCAGCGCAACCTGAGCTCCCATGCCCTGCTCTGTCCCCTCTCCACAGCAGGGAGCCTCCACCCCAAGTCAACCCTCCTCGATCTCCATCAGCTTCACCCGAGTCTTCACCGGAGGGCTCTGGGATTCTCTGAGGCTGTGAGCATGTGTGGCTGTGTGCTGTGTCTGTCAGATTCTGGCTTCTCCAGCGCGGGGTAGTGACTGGATAAATAGCTGCTGGGGGGTGTGTGGGTGAGTGAGAAAATGAACAGGGGTGGGTTTCCTGGGATTGGTAGCATTGCTATGGCTGCCCCTAGGAGGAGGGTTTGTTTGGTACCCCGGGGCCATCGGGTGGGTCCTTGTGCCCAGCTCGCTCTCTTCTTATCTCATTTCCTTTCCTACTATCAGAGGAGGGGCCAGCTCTGCTTTTTGCGGTCAACACACCCAGCCAGCCACCTCTGTGTGACCAACAGACTCCGGAGGACCTGCAGAGGCAAAGCCTGGGGTGCTGGGGAGGGCTGGTGGAGACTCCTCCTCCCGCCCCCTCTCTCCAGGTGGCTGCAAAGCTCCTGCACCATATGGGGGCTGTGTCCATCCACCAGTGCTCTGGGGCAGCAAAAAGGAATTCTGCACGGCCTGACCTCCATTAAACACAGTTCTGTGGACCAGGCCTTTTTGCATATTAACTCATGAGTTTATTTTATTTTTATTCTGATAGCCCATGAGTTAGAGATAGTTATGAGGAACACCCACATTACAGGGGAGGAAACGGGCTCAGGAAAGTTCAACGACTTGCCCAAGGTCCCACAGGGAGCAGGTGGTGGAGCTGGGATGTTGGTCACTCCAACTTTGCTCAATGTCACTGGTCCCCAGTGGCCCCACCTATCACATTGGCAGGTCACCTTATCTCTTAGCAAGGTTCCCAGGGCTCTCTCTGGTTCCCAGGGTGTCCCAGCTCGGCCAGACTCAGTGTGTCCTTCTCCACCACAGAGCTCCGCCATGTTGGCCAACACCACCCTGAAGCCACTCTGTCCGCTCTTGGAGCAGATGAGCCAACTCCAGAGCCACACCAACTCCAGCATCCGCTTAATCGACCACGTGTCTGTGCTGCTGCACGCGGTGGCCTCGCTGCTGGGCCTGGTGGAGAATGGACTCATCCTCTTTGTAGTGGGCTGTCGCATGCGACAGACGGTGGTCACCACCTGGGTGCTGCACCTGGCGCTGTCTGACCTGTTGGCCGCTGCCTCCCTGCCCTTCTTCACCTACTTCCTGGCCGTGGGACACTCATGGGAGCTGGGCACCACCTTCTGCAAACTGCACTCTTCTATCTTCTTCCTCAACATGTTTGCTAGCGGCTTCCTGCTCAGCGCCATCAGCCTGGACCGCTGTCTGCAGGTGGTGCGGCCGGTGTGGGCGCAGAACCACCGCACGGTGGCCGCGGCCCACAAAGTCTGTCTGGTGCTCTGGGTCCTGGCTGTGTTCAACACCGTGCCCTATTTCGTGTTCCGGGACACCATCCCGCGGCTGGACGGGCGCATCATGTGCTACTACAACGTGCTGCTCCTGAACCCCGGGCCTGACCGCGACGCCACGTGCGACTCGCGCCAGACCGCCCTGGCGGTCAGCAAGTTCCTGCTGGCCTTCGTGGTGCCGCTGGCCATCATCGCCTCAAGCCATGCGGCTGTGAGCGTGCAGCTTCGCCACCGGGCCGCCGGCGGCCGGGTCGCTTCGTGCGCTTGGTGGCGGCCATCGTGGCCGCCTTCGTGCTCTGCTGGGGGCCCTACCACATCTTCTGCCTGCTGGAGGCGCGGGCGCACGCAGTCCCTACGCTGCGGCCGCTTGTGTGGCGCGGGCTGCCCTTCGTCACCAGCCTGGCCTTTATCAACAGCGTGGTCAACCCGCTGCTCTACGTGCTCACCTGCCCCGACGTGGTGCGCAAGCTGCGGCGCTCGTTGCGCACAGTGCTCGAGAGCGTGTTGGTGGACGACAGCGACCTGGGCGGCTCGGCGGGCAGCCGCCGCCGTCGCGCCTCCTCCACCGCCACCTCGGCCTCCTCCCTCTCGCTCACGGGCCGCCTCGCGCCCCCGCTCCGCCCGGAGCGCCTCCTCCGCTGGCTTCGNCAACAACGCAGCGCCTTCGCAGAGGGACCGGGCACGATCCCAAGACGAAAGGGGACCCCTGAACCGGGCGCTGAGCACCACCTCGGATTAGCCCAATGGCCTGCGCAGCCCGGAACGCAGGGCTCGGACCTGCTTTCTCCCCAAGGCAGAGGCAAGGCTCGAATCAAGCGTCAAGACTACCGCAAGGGCTCGTGAGCGCTGAGAGTCAGCGTTTTGAAGCGACCTGGGTGACTCAGTTTTTTCAGAAACTGACCTGGTTGAAACCGGGCTTCTCAAACCTTGACGTGCCTATAAGTCACCTTGGGATCTTGTTAGTTTATTTCAGTGGGTGGGGCGGGGTGCGGGAGATTCTGCTTTTCTAATACTTCCCAGGCAGTCACTAAGTGCTGCTGATCCAAGGACCACACTTGGAGTAACAGGAAGCTAAACTCATAATGACTTCTTAGACCAGCAGACAGAGTCCCAAATGGTACAACTCCCTGGAGCCCAATTTTACCAGCTGTGTGACTGTGGAAGGCTAGGGTAGGATAGTTGTACAAATTTTTGGAGTAAAATGAGAAAGGTTTGAGAAGCACCATTCCAGATTAAGGCATTCAGGTTAGGTACTCAGCCAAGGTTTGAACTAGATGCTTTCTTCTGCAAATCTTCAGGATTAGCTTCTTGGGGTTCAGGGAGCTTAACTGTGTTGTGTGCAGGGTCTGCACCCTGTTCACTCCATTCCTATTCTGAGAGCACATCTAAGACTTACCCAAGCTACTTAAGAGCCCCGGGGGTGCCATGGTCAAGTGCTTGGGAAACCTGGGCTAATCCAAGTCACTGTGCATTGTTATTGGAGGTCTAGCCTTTGGTATCTGAATGGACACAGCAATTCACGGCACATGACATTTTCTAGTGAACTTGACCATGGCATCCTGAGCCTTGCACAGGACTGGCATCCTACAAGATGCCCTCTGGACAGTTAATCCCAAAGTCTTTGCAGCACCTGCCACCTGCCCACATGGGGGCACAGGAGGGGCAGCTTGTACCTGTGTAGCACTTCCACTCCATGGTCCCTAATGCCTCAGCGCTGCACGCCAAGGACTGACAGCTGGTGCCAGCACATATTTGTTTGGTTTGCGGAATATCAGTGGAAGAGCAGGGATGAGAAAGTCTTGTGATCTTGGTCCATTACTCCTGACCACTGAAGGCTGGGGCCACCAAGGACCAGGGTGGCCAGCTGTTAATTCTGGGTGCCAGGCAGGGCAGCCCATAGCATGTGCACTGCAAACTGGATAGCCAGATGTCACCCTGTATGGCCTCCTGCTCCTGCTGTTTCTCAGCACTTTTCACACAGACACACCACACACTTGATTTGCTTATGTTTTTCCCATCAGAATAAAAGCTCCCGAGGGCAGGGACTTTTGTCTGTATTCCCTGGTGCCCAGAATTGTACCTGTATACCAGAGGTATTCAATAAATAATTTTGTTGTAGACCAGATGGGCACAGCTTAGATCTGTGGGACTTCTGCAGTCTGGTATAGGAAAGGGGCTGCTAGAAACTGACTCTGCTTCCTGCAGTCTCCCTATTTTAAACCTTCAGTGTTCAAGTGGGGAGGAGCTGGATTCAGTTTGCTAGGGGACAGAGTTAATGGGGTGCAGAAGTAGCCAAAGCAGCCTCTGGGAAGGTGTAAGGGACTTGGGTTCCCGACTGTTGGCCTCCAGGCCTGAGCTGGACCCAAGACCCTCAGACAGGACACATACTGCTAGCTCAATGAGAAACCAGACTTTACTGTTCTTAGTCTGAAGGTTTTTGGAGGATGGGAAAGGAGAGAGGACTGGAACCTCTTCCCTCCCCTAGGCTCTGCCCCCAGAGACATGCCCAAGATCCCTCAAAAGCCCAAGAGTCCTGTCCAGGGTGGAATCCCTGTCTTGAGGCCACAGAGTTGGAGTGCTGGCTCCAGCAGAGATGTCTGACTAGTGACCTGAGAGGCCAGATGGCCATGTCTGATGTGGTTGTTGGTCTTGGAGGGCCTTGGCTGTCCTGAGTTCAGACCTTGGCTCCTGGCCGCTGGGGTGGCTGTTTCTGCAGCAGGGCTAGCGTATCCCGCTTCTGAATGGAGCGCAGCTGCTTCTTCTTTGCCCGCTTGAGTTTGGCAGGGTTTCGGATCTGGGGGTGGGAGGAGAGTCATTAGTGTGCTGGGAGGAGCTTCCCTGTCCCTGTGGGAGAGGAAAGCCACCCTGCAGGGGTCTGGGATCACAGCAGGAACAGACATGGGAAAGGCAGCTCCAAGGCCTCACCTGGCCCAGCCATGTCTGCCTCAGCCAAGTGGCCAGGGGACACTTACCACTTGGACCACCTCAGCCTTCCGCTCGTTCTCCAGGCGTCGCCTCAGGTTCTCAGCCCGGCGCTGTTTCTTCTCCTGGAACACACAGGGGCACACGGGCAAGGGAATTGAGCTCCCCTGGCTGGGAGCTACGGTGGCCCAGCAGAGTGAGGGCTGGTCAATTCCCATTAAGTGGAGGAAGGACTCCCATCTGGGCTCCGTGTTGCTTCTGGTGGTGAGCATGGAACCTGGAGACCAATGGGAGGGCCTGGAGAGCAACACTCGTGCCACGGGCCTGGCGTCCAGATGCCCACTGTGCTGGAAAGTCTGACCCTCACATTAGAAGGAGGGTACCTGGACGGACCGTGAGAAAGGGCTTAGACAGGAGGACTGCCTCTCTCCCTGGAACTTTGCAAATGCCTGGAACAGGCTGTTTACCAAACTGCTCATCACTGTGAGGGAGATGGATCCCCCATTCCCACCTTCTCAGGGTCTCCCTCTCCCCCGATGCCCAAGTGCCACAAAATGTGAGGCCTAGGCTCTGTTGGTGTCCCCAGGGAGGAGGTGGGGCTGGGAGAGCTGAGCTGCCCAGAAGAGGCTCCGAGGGATCTGGTCCAGGTTTGAATCTTGACTGCTACTGGGGTTGTGACAGTCTAGTTCCAGAGCATGGGTCCTACCTGGACACTGGAGGAAGACAGCTGTAGTTGCCAAGCCCCGAGTTCACTGCTTACTGCCTGTGTGACCCTGGGTGAGGTGGCCTCAGATAACTGCTAAACAGGTAAATGCCTCAACTCCCCCATATGGAAAGCAGGGCAGTCACAGTAACCCGCTCCTGCAAGGTGAGTGGACGAGTGCATGCGCAGGTTTTAGACAGCATCCTACTGTCGGGACACTCACAACCTAGATGGGGTCTGTCCTGGAAATTAAGCCATGCCCTTGACTATGCAGAGGGTCCCCTGGAAGGCCCAGGGAAGGGACATCAGCTCCCAGGCTGCTGCATGGTCAGGTGCCTCTCTTGGCTTTGTCAACTTGGGGTAACAGGATGGCCTGGGCCCCTGGGGAGAAAGGAGAAGTGAGACTTGGGCTCCTGCGGTATCGGGGGAGGTATGGGCTGGGGCTGAGAAGAAGGCAGCTATCTTGCTTAAGAGGGAGCCAGGGCTGCACAGGAAGTGAGGTAAGGCCTCAGCACATGGAGGTAGCCACTCTGTCCCTAGGGCCATGCCACAAGCTGACCTGGGCCAAATCAACAGCTAGGGTGAGTTATCTGACCCTGGATCAGTGCTCCTCCTGCACTCTGGGGTCACCCAATGGGCAGGATCCCCAATAACTCTGGTATTGGGGGACAGCACTGCTGCCCAGTGCAGCCACCACCTGGCTTTTCTGGATGCTGCCTGCTGAGTGCCCTCTTCACCCCTACTGGGGAGAGGCCTTGGTGATGTGGGTGAAGCTGGGACCTTTTACTGCCTGGAGACTGAAGATGTGAGGTGTGAGCCTCTAATGGACATTCCTGGCTCTGGGATGAGTGACAGGTGTGGGGACTGTCCATGTGCTGGTGTGTGGAAGCCACTTCTTGAGTGACGCAGCAAAACTGGGGACAAGATTTTCCAATCTGTAGGCCTTTCCCAAATGAGCAGGTCCTGGGGAAGGGACACTGATCACATCTCACTGGATGCTCCTACCACTGGTGAGGGCCCCCTGGGATTTCTTTCTGGGCTCTTGCACCCCACTTTAGAGCCTCCTGCCCATCCTTGACCCACAGGCCCAGGTTGAGCTGGATGACTTATTGCACTTCCCCACCCTGGGGGTCCAAAGGGGGGCCCTGGGGCTCAAGGTCTCTGACTGTCGGCCTCGCCCGGCTCCTGCGTGCCTTACAGAGGCATGCATGCTCAGCCCCAGAGCTGCAGCCTTGCCTGGCTGGCCTCCCACCTGGCGGCGCTTCTCCTTCTCCTCCTGCAGGTGCCGGGCAAAGTCCTTGGTCAGTTTCCTCTCCTGTCGCTCCTTCATCTTCCGCTGCCAGGATGTGCGCAGGGGCTTGTCCTGAACCATCTGGGAGAACCTGGAGGGTTAAGCAGGGGCTTGTGGGATGTGGGGGTGACTACTCCTTGCCCCGCTGCCCTCACTCTGGGCTCTGGGCCTTCTTTTGCCGAGGGGAGAACACCTGCAGTGATGGGCGCTTACTCCCTGAGTGAGTTAAGCAGGGGGTGGCCGTCCTGCTTCTCAAGGTGAGGCTGGGCAGGTGCCTCTCCCCCTGGCTGGGATGCATGAAGGGAGTGGGCATTAGGAGATTTCAAGGAAGTCAGGACCTTCTGAAGAGTGGCGAGGTTTTTAAGAGTCATAGGAGAAATGAACACTCTCCAAGGAGGCGTCCTGCAGGAGCTCATGGGCTTTAAAACATTCTAGGGAAAAGAGTGAGAGAAAACTGCCCAGGACAAAGGTCCTGAGGCCAATGAAACGCTGAGAAGTGTCAAAACTGGCGATGGGAACATGGGGCTCATGACCCTATGCTCTCTCCAGGTCTGTGTGCTCAAAAATTTCCATCATAAAAAGCAAAACAAAGCGAGCCTCCCAGCTCAGTCCTCCTCCTGTCACTATTCACTGTCCCACAGACTGATTGGCACTTTTCCTTTTACCCCCAAGGCTCCTCTGCAGAGCCTCACAGTTGCCTTCCTGCTTCCTGACCAAAGTCTTCTGAAAGAGTTCCTGTTTCCCCACGTCCACTGTAGTATGCCCCAAACTGTTCCAGCCTCTGAAGGCCCGTGTACATACTGGGCATAGTCCACTCCTTTCCATGGGAAGGGTCAATACAGTTCTTCTGGGCCATTCTCTCCCCTTCCACAGAGTCGGGCACATGTATCCCAGAACTTGATTCCAGGCCCCTCCATGCAGAGCCTGGTTCTGCCCCTTCCCACCACAGTGCCAGCCTCTGGCCCCAGCACACCCTCTCCTGCTCCCTCTCCCACGCCTAGGGCCTGCTGTTCTAGACCCACCCTCTAAAAACAAAAGAGTGCGTACTGCCTGGACCTCCTCCCTGGTCTTAAAGCTGGGCTTTCCAAACTCGGGTATGAGAATCCTGAAAGGACAAGGTGGGGGGGTCCCGGAGTCACCAGAGCCACAGGGCACAGTGGTGTTTGGGGAACTTTCTGGGATGGGGGAAATGCTCCACACCTGTGCAGTCCAGTACGGGAGCCTCCACTCACAGGGCCGCACTTGGGGTTAAGAAAGTAAATGTAGATTTCATTCAACTTTAATTTAAATAGTTATGTGTGGCTGACGGCTTGTGGGTTGGGTCAGTCTAGTTTCAGAGCATGGGTCCTACCTGGACACTGGAGGACAGGCCAGCTGCCAAGCCCCGAGTTCACTGCTTACTGCCTGTGTGACCCTGGGTGAGGTGGCCTCTGAGACTTCATTCTCCCACATGGAGATGAGCATTGTGTCCTGAGCATGTAATGGAAGTCAGCTGGGGCCAATGACCTCCTTCCCTGCTCTACCTGCTCCTCTCTTTCCCCTCCGCTGGGCCCACCCACTCCTGCTCAGTAAGCTCACCCTCTCCCAGGGGTGGCCCCAGTGCCAGGACCCCAGTTCCTCAAGCTCGACTTGCTCATCACCCTCTTCCGACTGCAACCAACCTCCTCATCTGGTTCTGTGTGGCCATCAGTGGCCCCTGTCATTCTCCTAGACCTTCTGGGACAGGGAGGAGGGGCAGTACCACCAGCCACTTCTCCAATCCTCCAGCTTCAAAGCTTGTCTGATTGTTCACGACTCATTTAGCCTCAGTTTCCACAGACATAAAACAGGAGTGAAAATGACACCCGCTCCATAGGACCAAGGTACAGGTTAAATGCCATGACAGGATGCCTGTGTTTGAAAGGCTCTTCCCCAGCCAAGCCCCTCGGAAAAGCACACTGTTCTATATAGTCAGGGCTTGGTGATTTTTTTTTTTTTAATCCTAAGCGCAAATAACTGTAACAGATGACAGTGGGCGAAGACCTCACTGCTTTTATCAAGTAATGGCTGGTTTACTTGTGTCTGCCTCCCTATTGGAGATGGCGGACAATGGGAAATGTCTGTTAAGTGGGACTTAGGTGATTGCTGTAGGGGAGATCCATAAGGACCCCAGGAAAGAAACCATGAAAATGACCTTTGAGGGCCTGGTCTCACCCTCCTGGGATCTCAAGCATTTTTATCACATTCTGACTTTGATCACCTGTTGGTTGACACCCTCACTGAAGAGAGCTCCTTTCAATTCTGGGCCTCAGGGTTACACCGGGGTAAAGGCAGGGCCCAAACACTTAAAGAACCCCATCCCTGCCATGCCGTCCCCCATTTCACCTCTTTTTGGAGCGGTCCTTCCATACTCTCCCGGATTTGGGCTTCCCCTTAGGGATTACAGGAAGCTCCTCCTGCTCCTTCTTCAGCTTCTTGGACGCTGGGGCCTGCATTGAAGATCCATTTCGCTTCTTTGGGCTGAGGCCGCCTGTCACCTTCTCTCTAGATGAAAGTGGCTTGCTTGGCTCCTGCTGGTTCCCAGGGGAGTCAGGTGCCCTGGGCGTCAGCTCCTGTAGTGGTTGCGAGGGCTCCGGACCCGGGGCTTGCTGACCCGGGTAAGGCTCTGGTGACCCTGAGCCTGGCTGCAGCTGATGTGGGGGGGATCCCGGGGCCAGCTCCTCCTTACACTGGGCCACCTCTGAGTCCAGTTCTCCTCGGTCCTGGGGGAAATTCGGTGATTCCTCACTTAGCTTTGGCTGAGGTTGATGGAATTCAGGAATCGAGTCTGGCTGTCTTGGAGGTGACTCCAGGCCTGGCTTTTGCTGATGCTGGGGGGACTCTGGGCACAGCTCCGGCTGTGTTTGGGGGGGCTCTGGGCCCGGCTCCGACTGTCTTCGGGGGGACCCCAGGCCTGGCTCTTGCCGTGGCTGGGGAGACTCTGGGCCCGGCTCCGGCTGTCTTTGGGGGGTCCCCAGGCCTGGCTCTTGCCGATACTGGGGGGACTCTGGGCCCAATTCTGGCTGTCTTCGCGGGGACTCCAAGTCTGCACACCCCGGCAGTCTGGGTGATCCCGGGCTTGTCTCCCGCTGACGTCGGGGAGACTCCAGGCCGAGTGGCTGCACATTCAGAGTAGACCCGGGCTCCCTCGTTTCTTCTGGGTTCGACTCGACCTCCACAAGGGCGCGTCTCGCCCGCGAAACTGAGGCGAGACTCCCGGGGGCTTCGGGCTTTAGGCCCTCCAGCCTCCGGCTGCGCCTAAGCGGCGTATCCATGGCCCAGCCTGAAAGTTTCTAAACCCGAGTCCACGTGAAACCTCTGCCGGTGGCGCCTTCCTATGACGTCAGAGACGGCCGTGCCGGGCTGGAAGGGCTGTTTCCGGTGAGGCCGTGTTGGTGAGGGGCAGGGAGTCGTCTACCCGGAAGGGGCGGGGCTTATCGGGCGCCTGCGCAATGCGCATGGGCTCGGCCGAGACCCGCGAGTTTTTTGAAGGGTTTCACCTTTACCTTCCTCGCGAACGTCGTTTTCTTGGGGTGAAAGGAGAGTGTGCGGGCAGAGAAGGGAAAGGGGTAGGGGGACTATTTCTGGTGGAGAAGAGCATTGGAAAACGGTTCGAGGAGCCGCTAGGCAAGGCTGGATGGAGAAGCCGCCAATCCCGTGCAGTTGGCCGGCGCGCCCGGTTTCTCGTCTGTTCTGTGTGATTTTGCTCAAGCTTAGTGCATCTGAAGTGGCCCTGAGGGTCCCCGGGGCGGAAAACCTCAGTCTGTGTTGAACGCACCCACCGTTGCCGCCTTCTCCCATTCCTGTACTTAAGGATGCAGCCAGTGGCCGCCCCTTGCCAACACTGAAGCTTTTATGAGGGCGGTGGCGGTACCGTAAGATGCATCACCGTTGTCCCCGGGCACGCCTGTGCCATTGGCATGCAGCTCACTCACCCGGGTCCCCCTTCCGGTTGGATCTGCTAGGATCTTCCTTTCTGGAAGTGTGTGTGTGTGAACCTGCCTCCCCTCCCTTCACCTGTGTTCACTTGTAAATGTCCTTTGTTCACTAAGCTTTGGGGCCTCACCAGTGGGCAGGCCTTGCCTTCTGCACCTCCCAGTTGCCTAGAGAAGACTTTGGGGACAGGGGTTACCTAAGACCCAGGAGAGAAGGCTGGATGGATGCACAGCCTGCTGCTTAGGAAGAGTGTCTTGGAGTTGGGCCAAGCTCATCCCAGGTCTTTCCAGCATTTATGGTTGAACTGCCTGGGTATAGCCCTGGGGGATCCCAGGGGTCCCCCCACAGCACATTCCAGTGGCTTCTTTGAGAAGCCATTGTTTCTCCACCTGGGGGTGTGAGAGGCCCGGAAAGTTGTCCAGGGACACTCAGGGGTTAGAGGGGGAAGGCCAGGCAGACAGCCAGGGGGTCTCAGCACCTAGCCCAGCTCCCAGCTGCTGAGTCACCTTGCCAACCCTGGAGCAGGAGTGTGTGTCAGGACACTCCGGGACATCATGGCTGATGATTTGGGAGGAGCCAGGGATGATGAGGACCCATACAAAGGTTCCTGGAGGATGGAAAAGTGGGTTGAGAATCTTGACCACCTCTCACCCACCCAGCATACCAAATGATGATTTCAGCATGAGTCCTTTCTAAGGTGATGGCATCTTCCCATCTGTCCATGTTGTCAGAAATGGAGGAACCCTTGGGCTGTAATTATGTGTCCATTCCTGCCTCACTGGCCCCTCTCTTAGTCTCTAGGTACCTTATGTTCCTGAGCCAAGCAGAGCCCTGCAGAAAGCTTCGCCTACCTCAGTGTCCCTTCCACTGCAGAAGTGTCTCAGGGACCTCCTCACCCAGCTCTTCCAGCTCCCCAGCCCTCAGGAGTGAGCTCCATTGGGCTCCTTAAATTTCCTGCCCCTGATTGGAGACTTGGATGGTCCAATACTTAGAGCCATGCCCGGGTGGGTTGCCAGGGTCACTGCTGCTGTCACCTGCTCTAAGCCTGTTCTGTTTTCTGACTCTTGTCCCCAGCTGGAGGGATCACTCACAAATGCTGGTTGGCACAAATTCCAGCCAGCCCTGCTTAAAATACTTTGGGGGTAATCTCAAGTTCCCACCAGGGTAGTGTGAGAGAAGGAGTTGTGTTTTTGGAGGAGGGCTTCAAGTGTCCCTGAGACACATGTGAAGGTGAGACAGTCAGCTTCCCCTCCCCACAAAAAAGGACGGATGCTTTCCTGGAACCTTAACCCACCTGTCATCCAAAGGGTGTTTTTCCTGCTTTCCAACCCTGAACTCTAACCTGTTACCCATTAAAAAGCACAATATGTGTTCTTCCCTACCCTCATTCTCTCAGTCACCTCAAAAACTAGGGTGTTCAATGGAATATTACTCAGCCATAAAGAAGAATGAAATCATGACATTTCCCGGTAAATGGATGGAACTGGAGAATATCATGCTTAGTGAAATAAGCCAGTCCCCCAAAATCAAAGGCCAAATGTTCTCTCTGATATGCAGATGCTAACACACAATAAGGGGGAAGGGAAGAATAGAAGTTCACTGGATTAGACAAAGGGAAATAAGGGGAAGGGAGGGGGATGAGAATAGGAAAGACAGAAGAATGAATCGGACATAACTCTCCTATGTTCACGTATGTACACATGACCAGTGAGCCTCTATCTCAGGCACAAGCATGAGAATGGGATTTTAATTAGGATAAGTTTTACTCCATGTGTTTATAATATGTCAAATGTGCTCTTCTGACCTGTATATCTAAAAACAACAACCACAAAAAACAAACAGGTGTGACCCTAAAGCCAGGGTGCTTTTGCCTTAGTGCGGTCAGTGATAAACTAGTGAGAGAGGGACTGTCATAGGGCTGAAGACAGCTCCGTCCTGGGGCCCTGAAGCTGGCGCTGTATGTTAGTGTTTTCTTTACCCCACCCTGTCCTCTCTTAGCAGCTGCAGTGACCCCTCCTGTCAGTGAAGATGAAGGTGCAGGATGCAACCGCCCGAGGAGAGAGGTGACCTATGGCTCTCAACTGACTGGCTGATGGCTGCTCCCTGCAGGTGCAAGTCCTCACACAGGAAAAGCCCATGAGAATTCCTAACCGCAGCCCACCTCGCCCCTCGCCTTCTCTCTTTTGGGGGCCAAGCCGACCGTTCCATCAGTGGCCTCCATTCTCCTTCGGGTGACCCTGGTGACAGCCTCTCTGGGAGCTCGTCCTCCTGGTTTAATTTCTGAGCTTCCGTCAGTGGCGCTCTGTCAACCCCAGCTGCTGGGGGGCTCGAGCCCAGAGCCCGCTACTCCGCCTGACCTGCTCGACCTCATGGCAGGCATGGTCTGCAGACTCCTAGTCAGAGGAGCCTGGTGGCCTTCCCTGTTGGGATCCTGTCCCCTTCCACGCCTTTGCTTCCTGCTGTGCACGTCTCTGAGAGTGGTGTTCTCTGCCACCCCGCAGTGACCCCAAGCAGGGTTGAGCCCCAGTTGCCCATGAAGGTGACCTGGTCATTCATATCCCCTCAGGCTTCCTCCCTGTCTCTCTCTCCCACTCCTTTACGGGTGCCTGCTGGGGTCATTTTCCTGACAGACTGGTTGCACCCCAGTCCTTGTTTCAGAGTTGGCTCCTGGAGGAGGCAGCCTGCCACACTGAGGCCTGCAGGGCTCAGATACGACAGAGCAATGTGGCCACAAGCCTGTGCCTCACTGGGGTCCTGTCCTCACTCGAGCCACATAGCCACTGGCAATGTCCCCGTTGCCAGAGACATTCCTGCTGAGGAAGTCCTTACACACCTCGGTCCTGGTCCTGGCCAGTGGGTGTGGAAGTTAGGGGTTTGGGTTTGCAGGGGGGAGCCCTGAGTTCCAGGCCCGAGCTGCACCTGTCTCTGTGGCCCCTCTTACGTCACAGCCTTCCTGGACCTTCAGTTTCCTGTTCAGTAGGATGGGGGTGGTCGCCCCTGCCTGCTGGGTCCTACGGAGGACCCATTTACTCCATCATCCAACACTTAGGGAGCTCTGTGCTGGGGCCATTGCTCCAGGGGACTGAAAGGGCACCCAGGAGAGGCCAAGCACATAGTAAACGCTCAGTTAATGGTGCTGCTGACACACAGGGGCCCTTCCCTGCCCATCTCTCTGGTCTTGGTGTAGGAACACAGGCCCTTGACTTCCTGGGACTTTCAAAGCCTTTCAACATTGACTGTCCCTGGCTCGGTGGAGGGTCAGTGGCTCAGAGAAGATCACCTGATCCGTATCGTTGGCCCCTCTGTGGGCACTGGTTTCCTTCAGTCAGCAGATCTCACATTACATAAACAAGCCGGTATTGCTGACTCAGCACAGCACAGTGTGTGTGACACCCCGTACCTCCTTGTTCACACACCAGGGTCGGGGAGCGACATGGCAAATGAGGCCACGTGAGGGGCAGTTGCCAGGCAGCTAAGTGTGGCACTCTGGAACCATCATCCTGGCTCCCCAGTTGCTGTCTGGCTTTGGACAAGCACCTCACCCTTTCTGTGCCTTGGTTTCCTTACCTGGATCTCAGGGATTTATTGTCACATGTTGTATTTCTGGAGTCAGACAGCTAAAGCATGGATCCTGTTTTTTCCACTTATTTGCTGTGTAACCTTAACCAGTATCCTAGCCTCTCTGTGCCTCCTTCTGTAAAATGGGAGCAATGACATTAGTGCACCTGCCTCACGGGGTGTTTGTGAGGAGTACCCGAGTTTGCACGTGTAGACAGCTTGAAAGCAGGCTGCTTTGTCTTCCGCTCAGAAATCTTTTTAAATATTTAAAGACATGTTTCCTGTAGCTTTTGCCGAATTGTCTTTTATTGGGCTGAACATCTCCTGTTCCTCCAGCTGTCCCTCCCAAGTCAACACGTTAAACCTTTGGGGAGAGGCCAGTTCTCCGTGCTTCCAGAAGTGGTGCCCAGGCCTCCCTCGGGCACCAGGGTTGACTGCCCCACAGACAGCTGCTGGCTTGGCACCTTGCTCCTCCCCGTCCCTAACTGTGGCCAGGCCTCCATCCTCTTCCTGGAAGCCAGTGCCCTGTGGACATCTGGTTGAAAACAGTGGGTGACGGTGTGGCTCCCCCCACTGCTGGGCTGTCCCTCCTGGTCCTGAGCTGTTGGCTTCTGCAGGTGGCTCAGGCGTGTCTGTCCCTACTGAGTTTTGCTCTGAGCTCTCTGGGGGCCCAGCACCCCTCCTTTGTTCCTTGCTCCCCTTCCTCTTGCCGATGTGACAGCTGCTTCGGAGCACTTCAGGTCAGGCCTCCTGAGAAGGTGCAGGTGACCGTGTCAGCGCTGTCGGGAGAGCTTATCTTGGAGGCCCATCTCCCCTGTGTGTTCTGAACAGCTCGCTCTGAGTTTCAGATCCTTGAGAAGATTGGGGAAGAGACCTCAGCAGAGGACAGGGGGTAGGGGAAGAAGGATGGGAGTGGCCCTGGGGTCCCTGGGGGTCCCTGGATGTGAATGCGTCCAGCTGTGCTCATGGGGCGCCCCCTGGGTGCAGAGCCTCAGATCCTCTCACGGCATCTGCAAATTTTTGCTAAAACAGGAAGGTTTTAGCAAAACCTCCATGTGGTGGGGGTGCCTGTGCGCGAGACAGATCCTCCTCTCTCCTCGGCCCTCACCAGCCCCCCTCGCAGGTTCCCCGGCCCTGAGCCAGCCAGGGAAGGGAAATGGACCCCTGAGAGGTGAGAGGTGGGTACGCTGTACCCTATCCCACTCTCATCCCGCTAGCAACGCTCCAGCATCGGAAGCACCTGGGGGGGGGTTAAAGCCCCCACTGCAGAAATAAGGATTCAGTGGGTTTGGGGTGGGGCCACTGGGATGGAAGACCTTGGTTGCCAACCTGAGGGACACCTGGGAAATTGGTGTAGCCTGCTTCTGGACGGGTCGGTAGAAGGTTTCCAGGGACGAGTAGCATGTTGGCCCAGGAATGGAGGGGAGAAGCCCCGCCCTGAATGTGGGTGGCATGTCCAAGAGGCAGGACTGAAGGGGAAGCTCTCCAGGCATGCGTGAGCCCCAGTCTGCTCCAGCAGGTGTGGGTTTTGTTGCTACTGTCACCCACAGACATCAGACTCCTGGACTTGCCCCAGTGACTCTCCAGGGGCCTTCCAGACCTTCAACCTTGGTCTGGGCTTCCCTCTTGTTCTAAGGCCTCCAGCTTCTTGGACTGAGCAGCTACTGATTCCTGAGGTTTTACAGATGGCCACTGGGGACTATCCAGCCTCTAACTTTATACCCATCTAATATATCCCCTCTGATAATTGCATATGCATTCCATTGGTTCCGTTCCTCTAGAGAATCCTAACACAGCCAAACCTTTCTGATCAGTTTCCGGGTGCTGCTGCTGCTGGTCCACGGACCACACTCTGGGGAGCAGCCACCGGGAAGGGATGGCCAGCCTATGAGGAACTGTGTTTCTTTGCCTTCCACGCAGGGTGGGGGCCGAGCTCCCTATTATCTTATTGTTTATTTAGTCACCAAGAAATTATGGACTGCTTACCCTACGACAGGCACTAGAGGTGAGCAGGGAATGGGGCCACCGTGGCCCCCACCTTGATGGAACTCACACCAGCATGGGGGCTCAGGTATCAAATCTGAAAACTGTCCTTGGGGTCATTTGGGCAGGAATTATTTTCCCTAATGGACAAGTGAGCATCACTGAGAGTGACATGACCTGGTGAAAGCCACCCAAGTGTGATGGCCGAACTATTGAACTTGAAATGTGGACCCCATTCCCTGGCAGTGAACCACCTCAGCTTCATAGGGTTGGTGTGGGATGGGAGAGCTACAGACCCTGTTTACATGTTGCCAGAAGGTGACATCTGGGCACTTCATCCTTATGCATAAGAGACAGGCACGCGCACACACACACACACACACACACACACACACACACATACACACACTCTCTCTCAGTTCCTAAGTCATGGACAATTACAGAGTTTCACCATGAGCCACTTCCCCTCTTTCTCCCCGTTTATTTACCCCTTTCCTCTCATTTCCTCTAACATTTGGCTTCTTTAGAGCTCTGGTCCTCCTGCCAGAGCAGGAAGAGATATCTGCTTCAGCGGTGACATTCCTCCTGATCAACATGGCGGCCTCATCTCCATGGCCACCCCTAGAGATCTTGCTTGGTAATCAAGGAGGAACACACCAGGGCCAAATCACGAGGCCCCTTCTCTGAACCATGGACCAACTTGGTCCCTGGTGTAATGGTGAGAATTTGTCGATCCTATCGTGAGAGAAATCTCTGCTGAACTCAAACCAGCCCCAAATGTGACCCGTTGGTCAGATAAGCCTTCCTCTAAGGCAGTAAGTAGTCTTACTACTCTTCTTCTCATAGAACCTCCCAAATGCCAAGGCCCCTCAGGAACAGGATGGAGGGGCTTTGTGGAACCCATTGGATCAACAGGGCTCATACTGGATCCCAAATGCACTAGGCCATTGTAGAAACAGACATGATTTCCCTGAAAAACACCAAAATCTCATGTTTACACACTGAAAAACGTATCATTTATGGTAAGTCTTAAGGACTGAGATGGTAACCAATATTGATGAGAGAGCTTTTATTGCAGTGGATTTAAAAAAATACACATAAAAAGTACCAATCCCACCAGTGCCTTAAATGATCAAGATTCTTGCCAGCATAGCTAGCTAATAAGGAGTCCATTTCCAGGTACTCTCTCATGACCTTGTTTATCAGAGGTGGAGAGGCTTGTCCAGGGACAGTAATGATGAGTGGCACAATGATGGCTTGAAGCAGATTTCTCTGCTTCCAAACTGTGTTGGGTTTCACTCTCATCCTTCTTTTTGTGCATGATCTGAATTGAGAATACGTTTCTTCTCTGGCCCATGCCTAATTTTTCTATTCTACGAAAACAAGCCAGATTATCAAGAGTACCTTTTACAGGGAGCTGGGGCTGATTGATCAAAGTAACTTGTTGCTGCTCTTTCACTTTCTGCTCAAAGTGAAATATTGCACAACACTCAGATATTATCACCTGCTGTTTGAGTGTTTTTTAGCACTCTACTTTCAAGATGACTCTGGGTAGATCTAGATACCGGCTTTTTGGGGATTAGACATGGGTGATGGAGATCTCATTTTCTAAAGTTGTCCCAATGGCATGTCCATAGTCACTCCTTCCCTTGAGTGGTGGAGTCTATGTCCCTTCCTTCTCCAACTAGATGGATCTTTGTGATTACCAAGAGGGCGTGGTGGAACTATTGTTATGTGACATCCAAGGTTAGATCGTAAGGATGCCATGAACTTCTGCATGACTTTGGTGAGATGCAGGCTCTTGGAACTCAGCTGCCATGTTGTGAGGAAGTCCAAATAATTCCACACAAAGAGACCCATTCTCTGCCCAGTGTGAGTGGACATGTTCCTAGATGATTTTAGCCCTCACTCATCAGATTCCCACTCCCAACCTTGAATCTGGGACCAGCAGAGGCTCCAGAAATTGCAGAACAGAGATAGTCTCTCCCTATCCAAGTTCTATGCCTCAAAACTCATGAGTAAATAACATAATTATTTCACATCCCTAAGTTTTGGGATTGTTACGTAGCAAAAGTAACTGATATAGAAAATATTTGCTAACCGTCAAGTATCTATCTCAAGAGAGGAAGCCTGTGGTCTTTTTGCACCCTTTCCTGGAGCAAATATAATGGGCAGAGATGACATCCAGTCCTAGTTCTGTCACTTCCTCAGAGCTGCATTGGATGGGCGTGCCCTCCCTTGTTCTTTGATCATTATATACTAATAATTCTTCTTGCTTCCTTGTTTATTGTCCTTTCCCCACAGTATAGAATGTGAATTCCCTTTGGATAGCTTTCCCCCTATTTTACTTGTTCTCCTCTTCCTCAAATCTAAACTTGAGCAGTTGGTACTTAGCACTTGATCAATAAATTATGGTCAAATGAATGAATTAAGGTGAAACTTTACTTGGGTGCAAGTGTTGAAAATGATCCCTGCAGAGAATTTTGTTAACATTACCATGTTCTGGTTATTACGACAAAATAAAATTACTTCCTGCAGGGAGATATCTGCTTCAGTGATGGACATAAAAGAAGTTCACCTCATGGTGGGAATTTCCTGAGAATAATAGGCAGAAGTTCTGAGTCCCAACCTTTTTTTTTTAAATAAAGAAAAAAAAAATAGTCGTTAAAAGTATGTTGTGTATTGGGGGACTCCAGGCCAGTACTGAGGATTTTGTTCAAGGAATTGGTTCCTGGACTGTCTCTGAAAGGATTTACCATCAATCAACAAGCAAATACAACCACACTTTCACATGTCCCCTGTCATGTGCTGAGTGTCACGGGGATCACAAACAAATGCTAGGTGCAGGTGCTGTCCTCCAGCTCCATGGGGTTCAGTTGGAGAGAGAAGACAACGTCTGTGTTACCCAGTGAGTCAAGCCAGACCTGTGGTGAGCCTGGCAGGCTTCCTGGAGGAGGAAGATGGAAGGGGATTGATTGACAGGCTGGTACAGTGGAGCAGGTTCCTGAGCCAGAGGGGCATGGCAAGGCTAGGGAGACTCATCACAAGTGTCAACTCGGTTTCCACCTGCAGGTCTCCCATAGCAGGTGGACAGGAAGCAAGTCTTCCTTTTGCTAAAACAGGAAATTCCCTTACATAGAACGAAAATCTCCTCCCAGTGCCACTCACTCTACCCTGTGGGGTATTTTTGTGATGTGCATGGCGAGTCCCTGCACCCGAGGGCCCGCCTGCCCCTGAGACTGAGACCGTCCGGCTGCAGTCCCTGCCCAGGGCCCTGTGGGGCAGCCCAGGTTCGGAAACCAATCAAGACAGTTGTCAAGGGCTGTTGGCCAAGAAGGGAGCCGCCAGCTTTATAAAGGTCTCCTCAAAGGCTGTCTGTTGCAAAATAAAACCATGGAGCATAACAGGGGCAGCAGAGTAAGCCAGGTGCCCCGCGTCTGAAAGGTACCCGGAGAGTGCTTCAGTCCCCCGCCCCCCCCCCCAGAGTTGGGCACGGTGTTGGGTGGGGGGGAGCAGCTGGGAGGGTCCAGCTGGGCGGGCGGCTGTCCCCATGTTGAGTGTGAAGCTGTGTTAAGGGGAAACGGCTCCTTTCCATCCCTGCCGTTACCGCTGGGCATGTGCTGGGAGATGGTCGAATTGGGGGGGCCACGTCTTTAGCCTGCTCCAGGTGCCCTCCAGGTGGCACGCGGGCCACACGGACCTGTTGGTGATCTAGACTCATGACCCATGTGGAATACCTGTAGACTGTCCCGAGGGCCATGCCTGTCCCGAGTGAGGGGCTCGGGCTGTCAGTGGAGACAAGTCCCCAGCTCCGGGCCTCCGGGCCACGACTCTCCTGGCTGCTCCCTCCTTGACCAGTTCCATTCTATTCTGTAAATAACGGCCCTTCCGGGCGCCGCCTGGAGCGGAGCTTGTCCTATGGGCGCAGGGCACGAGCCCCTGGCCAGATGGCGCCAGTCCCCGGTGTTCAATGCAGCCACCGAGGCCAGGGGATGGTGGATTCTGCCATCCCAGGGCCCCCGGGGCAATGCCTGGTGCCACACTGCCTCCTGGCGGCCTCTTGTCTGAAGTGTCTGTGGAGAGCCACGGCCCCAGGTCCACAGTGATCCTGTAAGTGTTGTCCAAATGCCAGCTTCAGTCTAGATGAGGCACCAGGACAACAGGTGCAGAGGAGGTCTGTGCCAGGGACACGTGGTCACTATTTCTGTCCCTCCCAGCTACTGGGACATGCCTCCTGCCATCTGCCGTCAGGTGACAGAGGCCAACACTTGGCAGTGCTGCTCTGAACGTCCATTAGTGGGTCTCTCATGGTCTTCCTCCTCCAGGCAAGGCGGCCGGGTCACGGCATTTCCTTCTGAATCCAGGAGATGCTCTTTATTAATGAGAGACCAGGGCAAAGGACTGAACGGGCAGCACTTCAGGAAAGTGCTATTCTAAGGCCACGCCTCACATATACTCACATGACTGTCACCATGACCCTACACAGTAGGGATTATCATTAGCCCTGTTTCACCTATGAGGAAATGGAGGTCCAGAGAGGTTAAGTAACTTGCTCAAGATCACACACCCAGGGAAGGGAGGAGCTGAGAATCAACCCAGACAGTTTGGCCCTAGAGACTGTGCCCTTAGCCATCATGTTACATTGTCTTCTGGGCCTTGGTGTCCTCGTCTGCACAATCAATGTCATAATACATGAACTTGTGGGGATACTGTAAGGATTAGAGGTAATGTTCACATCTGGCTTTAGAGTGCCTGGTTTTCTAGAACAATTGCTCATGGCTCAAACCTGCTCACGGGGGCATGCAAGGAAGGGCTTGAGGTGAAATGAGGGGACCCAATGGTTCATCTCAAGGGAGCACCATTCACATTGTTTTTCTGTGAACATGATGCTGCCTGAAGTTGTGCAGTGCCCAACCTGTGTAGCCACACATGGCTGTCCCAAAGGAGCAAGAGTGAGCTCTGATCTCCACTTAGTGCACTCCTGCATGCACCTGTTTATATTTTGGGTTTCTGAATAAGATTTAATTTTAGCGAAGGTCTCCTGTTTCAAACAAAATTTGCAAGCCACTGGTGCTTGATATCAACTCCTTGAGGCCAGGGCTGGGTGGGCCCTTGAATCTCTGAAGTCCCTGTGTCCAGTGCCTGAGATTTGGCATGGAGTCGGGGGGTTGATGAGGAAACAGAGGAACTAATGCCTCTCTCAGGCCACGATGCACCTGCAGGCCAGACCCTTCAGGCCTGGGGTGTGGGTCAGGACAGAAGGCAGAGCTTCAGAAGATGAGGATTCCAAGCCTCCTCCCATTCTCCCCTCCCGAGGACCAACCTCCCAAGAAGGCTTTCGAGTAAATGCCCAGATAAATAGAAACCCAGGTCTGCCCCTTGGTAGCTGCGTGTTCTTGGACAAGTTACCCTCTCTGAACCTCAGTATCCTTTGCAAAATGCAGATCATGAAAGTGTCCATCTTGTGGGATTGTATTAAATGACTTAATATATGTTAAGTTTTAGCACAGTGCCTGGAAGACAGTAAACAGCAATAAATGTGAACACAGCGTCCTTGGTATCCAGGAGGGACTGTGTCAGGATTCCCATGAATATCGAAATCCACGGGTATGTGCTGGGAGCCATCCGTGAAATGTGGGTGAACCAAATCGACATGGAAGCCATTGGGTAGGAAAGCCTGGTGTCTGGGAACTCCCAGGGCACTCCTGCGCATGGCATATGACTTCCTACCTAGCTCCAAGTTCAGCACTGCACTGGAATTGGGGTGACCCGTCACAGCCACACAGCCACACAGCCACACAGCCTCTCAGAGATGGGCGTGGCTTGCGAAGATGCCAATCTACCTGTTTGCTGCTAGTCCCCTGCCACCAGGAGGCAAGGCTCCTCTGGCCGAAACCTCATCCCTGCCTTGGATGGACTCTCCCTTAAATAAAGGGCCAGAGCCATTTCTGTAGTTGGGTTCCAGCTCCTAACAGGACTGGAGAGTCTATCAGCACTCCCTTCAAGCCTAATTTCTGTCTCTGTCTCTTATTCTTTACTAATTATTTCAGACTTTCTATAGGTGTCCAAGTCTCTTACATAAAATGGTGTCATAGTTGCACATAAGTGGCACCATCCTCCTGCGGCTCATCCCTGGGTTCCTCTTGACACCTAGTACAGCACAGGAGTCACCATCCTGTGTATTTTAAGGAAGTGACCAGCAAATAACTGTCCCTGCACATCCAACGCAGGTGTCGCTTCTTTCCTTGAATGTTTTTGATCCGCAGTTGGTGGAGTCTATGGATGAGGACAGCCTCTTGGGTGGAACTGCAACTCGCGGCCACACAGTCTCGGCATCTCTGGAGTTTAGCCTTTATTTTGCCTTAAAGGCTTCTCGCCTGTGCTCCAGGGGACCTTGAAAACTCCCCCTGAGCCCCGCAAAGTTGGAATATAGGAGAAAATAAAGAGCAAACCTTCCAAAGAGCGACTTCCCTCCAGCACCCTCCTCCCCGGTGACTGAAGTGAAGCAAGGACAGGCTGATGAAAGTCCCCAGCCCACCCCCCAAGCTTGCTCACGACCCACAGCTGTCCCCACTGAGCACCCTCCCACCTGGGAGGTGCTTGGGTCCCTTGGGGCAGGGGATTCAGGAATGAATTCCAGTTGCTCAGCCAGCTCGAGGGGTACCCCCACCCGCGTTCTCTATGCTCGTATGCTCTGCGTGTCCCTGTGGGCCTGACGGCACCCAGGTCTCTGCCCTGCGTGGTGACAAGACAGGCAGCTTCGCTCATCCCTGAATCCAGACGGGTGTGACCTTGATGGATGGCAGAGCTGCTGGGTCGGGGGACGTTCCTCAGATGCCAGGAGCAGGTGGTCTCCACGCTGGGGCAGGGGAGGGGCAGTGTCTGCAGATGGGCTGGAAGGAGGGGAGGGGGCAGCAGAGCCTGGGAGAGGCGGGTGCTGGCGACGTGCGCCCCCTCGCGCTGGGTTCCGGTACTGGAAGAAGTGAAAGGGCAGGGGCCCGGCGGCTGCCTTAGCGACCCGGGGAGCCCACGGGAGCCCAGGATGCCTTCAGGGTTCTCCATTCCCTGCTTTCCCTGGTGACGCCGCCCTCTGCAGAACGGAGAGTGCTGGCCCGAGCCCAGCCCCTGGGATTGGGTGGAATCCTTCCTGCAGCCTTCCCTGAGGAGTAGGTGCCCAGGAGACACACTACTGGCATCCTGGGCCAGATGTGACCTCAGCCAGGTCACCTCGCTTCTCTGGGCTTCAGTTTTCCAGTCTGTGACCGGAGGGATCACAAGCCCTTCCCTGCCCACCTCAGGCCAGTGTGAGGGGCAGGGCAGGGGCAGGGGCAGGGGCAGGGGCAGGGGCAGGGGCAGGAGCTGGTGGAAGCCCCGCTGAAGTGAGCTGAAGTCACCCCTGTGTCAGCGCATGCTAGGGGCAGGCTTCAGCCAGGATCAGAGCCCCGCCCCCTTGTGACGTCTTCAAGCGTGGTTCCCCGCAAGTTTGCACTGCCCCCACCCCTGTGCTTCAAGTGCCCAGAGCAGCGTCCCCCACGGGGGAGTAGAGGTCCTCCAGGATGGAAGGCGGGGCTCATCCGTCTGCTGTGCCCACGGGGCAGGAGCACAGGCTTCCAGCTCTGAATCTCACCCTGAGGCTCTCTTGTCCCTCTTCCCTTTGCCTTCCCTGGCCAGCCCTACGGACAGAGCAAGGGTGTACCCCTCCTGCAGCACCCACGCTGACCCACTCACCAGTTCATCTCACTCCAGTCAGAATGGCAGCTGTTAAGAATACAAACAACAATAAGTGTTGGCGAGGATGTGGGGAGAAAGGTACCCTCATACACTGCTGGTGGGACTGCAAATTGGTGCAGCCAATATGGAAAGCAGTGTGGAGATTCCTTGGAAAACTGGGTATGAAGCCACCATTTGACCCAGCTGTCCCTCTCCTTGGTCTATACCCAAAGGGCTTAAAAACCTCATACTACAGGGACATATCAATGTTTATAGCAGCACAATTCACAGTTGCTAAACTGTGGAACCAAACTAAATGCCCTACAGTAGATGAATGGATAAAGAAACTGTGGCATATATACACAATGGAACATTTCTCAGCATTAAAAGAGAATAAAACCATGGCATTTGCAGGTAAATGGATGGAGTTGGAGAATATTATGCTAAGTGAAGTTAGCCAATCCCCTAAAACCAAATGTGGAATGTTTTCTCTGATATGGGGATGCTGATCCATAATGGGGATGGGGGGATGGGGAGTGCGGAGGTGGGGATAGGAATATTGGGGGACATAGTCCCACAGGGACACAGGGCCTCAAGGCATCAAACTGCCAGCAACAATTTGTCCTCTATGAATGAAAAAGGAGAGGGGCTGCCCTAAGATCTAGGCCACTGGGTCATGGGGGGGGGGAAACTGAGTCCGGGGTGGTGTGGGGACCCCAGCTGTGGGGGGTGGTCTGGGATCATGGGCAGCTGGGCCACTGAGGTGGTCGGGAAGGGGGCAGCCATCATTGTGGGTTTCCTGTACCCCCTGCACCTGGGGGTGTGGGGGGTTCTAGCTAAGAAGAGCCTTTTGCTGCTCCTGTTCCTTTGTCACATCCAGGACTATGGTGTCCGTGTGTGATTCACGTGGATCTGACCCAGACACACCCACTCAGAGGAGAGTAGGACTGATAGGCCCCGGTTTCCTCAGCTTTGTGGTCTTCCTGATGTTCCCCTTTGCCCCGATCCCTTTAAAGGGGCCCCCCTGGGAGGGGACAGTGGGCTGGAGTATCTTGATGCAATACATTCTTTACACCAGAATCGACATGGAAACCCAGCGGAGGGGCAGGAATCCCCTGCAGGTGGATGGAGGCTGAGCTTTCTCAGGGATTCTGGATTAAAAGCAGTTCAGCTTGATTCCCCAGCTTGGCTTTGGTAATGGGGGACAAGACGACATCTCTGAGGGTTGTTTCCAGGATGAGAAGGTTCACAAAGAGGCAGGTGCTGGTCCCCTGGCCCCCGTCTCTCTCCTCTGCTGGGCCCCTGGCACTCACCTGAGTGCACCTGCTGCTGACCACCAGCTCTGTCACTAAGGTGCACACCCCGAGGCTGGCACACAAGAGCTGGCCAGGTTTAGCGCTGCATTGACCTTCATCTGCCGGGGAGACCAGAGCACCCATTGCTACCCAGTCAGTAGGAGAGGGTGCTGGCCTCCCCGTGAAGAGCCTCCAACCTGCCCCTGGTGCTAGGAACCAGTGGCCCCAGCTGAAAAGACATCTCTACTCCAACTGCTAGAGCCCTGGGCCACCAGAACTAAGTCAGCCTGAATAGCCAGAAGGTGGCTCTGTGGCACGTGGCCCAGATAGCAGACATATGGACAGTGCCTCCTGTGTCCTGGAGGACAACATTAATCAATCCTCAGAATCCACCTTAAAATAAACACCATTTTCTTCTGTGGTTTGAATTACATTTTCCCCAAAAGATCTGTTGAAGTCGTAACTTACATGTGTGAATGGGACCTGTTTGGAAATAGGGTCTTTGCAGATGCAATCCTATTAAGGTAAGGTCACACTGGATTTCTATTTGTGTCCCTATAAGAAGAGAAGGAACACACAGAGACCATGTGACAATGGAGGCAGAGACTGGAGTCGTGTGTCTGTAGGCTAGGGGACATCAAGGATTGCCAGCAACTACAGAAAGTGGAGAAGCAGCAAGAAAGAATCTTCCCCTACAGACTTCAGAGACAACCGAATCCTGCTAATGCCTTGGTTTAGGGCTTTCATCTAACAGGATCAGAGATTATGTTTCCACTGTTTTAAGCCATTTAGCTTGTGGTCATTTGTGTGGCCACCCTAGGACATGAATACACCATCCCAAGTCTCTAGGTTAGACAGAGAGATGGCTCTGTTGGGGGCTGCTCAGGACTGGATGGATCCCCTTCCGAAGGTCTGGCCCAGGAGGTCCTGCAAGGTTACTGCCATCTGCATTCTCCCTATCTGGTTGGGGCCATATGGTGGCCACAGCAGGGGGCAGGCATGGGGAACTGTGGTAAAGGAGAGGGATTGGGACTTTAGGTTCTAGTTAGAGGCAGGAGGCTCCTACAAGAAGGGAGGGTGCTTGGGGGCTCACACTGGACAGTAGGTAGGATAGAGGACAGAGTCCGATCTCCACTCTTCCTCCATCCTGTGCAAAGGCTCCTGTAAGTATCCACCTTAACGTGGTCCCTCATGGGCAGGACAGCTGTGCCCAGAGTCAGAGACAATGGCTGATAAACTCACCCGGTGAACCATGCTATCCCTTGAGGTGACGGGGTGGTTCATCCTGAGATGCAGAACTGCACGGAGAGACAGGAGGACTGATGGACTTGGGGAACCTCAGCACCTGCCTTCCTGTGAACCCCTCATGCAGAGCCGAGGGTATTTAAGGCTCAGGGCTCCTACACGAAACCGAGAGAAATGGGCCTTCTGGGAGCAGGGGAGGGTGGTAGGTCTCCCTGACACTCTGCTGGCTTGGAAGGAGGAGCCTAGTGGGCGGCCACTGCAGATTCCCAGGTACCTGGTCCAGGACTTCTCGAACCTGGATGAACAGCTTGGGGTTCACTATAACGTGCAGGCTGACTCTGCCCCTGGGAGTGGGCCTGGGGCCACATTTCTAACAAGCTCCCAGGTGATGCCAAAGCTGCTGGTCCCTGGACCATGCTTCAAGGAGGGAGTGACCAGCTCCTTATTTTGATTAAACAACAACAACAACAACAACAACAACAACAAAAAACTAAGGCTAAAAGAAGGGAAGCCACCTGCCCAGGTGACAGGGTGACATTGATCTGGGACCAGGAATCAAGCCACAATCCTGGCAGCTGCGTTTCGTGAGTGCCATCACAGGGGGCGCGTCCCTGGGAACATCACCTTTCTGCCTCCTTGGGCTGTATATTTTGGGGCTTGGCCCTTTTTCATGCTGCCCCCAGATTCTCTGAAGCAGCCGAGTACCCCAACCGTCCCGCTCCATCTTGGGCCATCCAGTCCTGCTTGGGTGCTCCCATGGGGTGGACCTGGGCTTCCCCTCAGCCAAGAGAGCTCTAATCCTGCAACTCCAGTCCCATGTCACAGACTCAAACTCTCCCCTGTGGGCCTGGGGAGAAAATGAAGTCCCTGGGTCTCTGCAGCCCTTCCCGGGTGGCTCTGTCACTGGCGAGTCTCCAGGGTACTCACCCCTGTGCCTTGAATCATTAGTTAGCTCTCCTGATACCCACACCAGGAGGTGGCAGGAACAGGGCCTGGGACCGGGGACTCTGCCGTGGACAAAGCCGGAGCTCCTTACTCTCTGCCTGTGGCATCTCCAGTTTCCACCTCTCCTTTTAGAGCACAGGGTTGCTTCTGCCTTCGTGATGCCCAGAAGCACATAGTCGCTTGTCCCAGAGTGTGACCAGCAGTCTCCTAGGTGTCTGTGACCCTGAGAGAAGCTCTTTGACCCTGACCTTGACACTGTGCCTCTTGAGGGTCACCTAAGAGAAGTAGCTTCTCCCAGGGACTCTCTGCTCCCCCCAACATTTGGTGGTCACCAGCAGGGTAGGTGACACCCCATTTTGGAAACGGGCTCAGAGCCACACAGGCAGTGAATGGAGGTGCTGGGATTCAAATGTCTGCTCCCCCACTTTTCCCGCTCAGCTGCCTGCATTTACATCAGAGCTGGGCAGGCACAACCTTCTGCCACACTGGCAGGTACAGTGGGAAGACCCTGGGTAGCACAGGTGAGGGGCATCAGCAGAGGGAACTGGGGAGAAGTCGCCCTCACCACAGCAGCCCTAGGAGGATGTTGCCTGGCTCCTGGGGCCTGGGGAGGGGACAGGTGCTGCTGGGAGCACTGCCCCTGGTTCTGGGTTCAAGCAGGAGACTTCCAGGAGCCGGCAGCCCAGCCCTTTGCTGTGAGTTTTGGAGCTGGGGGCACGCGGGGAAACCCAGCAGATCTGTTCTCCCTGTCTGGCTGATGTTCCCTGGGCCCTGTGGGACCTGTCACTGTGTCACTGCTGGGATGGCTTTGTGACGTTCCTGATATTCCCAGACACTCTTCCCGTACCTCCAGGGCCACGGTAGCAGCTGATGATGTAAAGGGTGGGCCTAGGGGGTCCACTTACCCCCAGACTCATTGGCTTTCCCTGGTGGAAGAGCTCTTCCTGGGTGGGGTGGGCATCCCCAGGGCCTCTGGGCTCTGCCACGGTGCCCTTGGGGTTTCCAGGGAAGAGACAATCACTGGCTGACTGTCACCGTTGACGGGCTGGCCTCAGAGGCAGGTGGGCTGTGGGCAGGGCTGCCTGAAGCCTGTTGGAGGGGGCTGGAGCCCAGGTCTTGGCCTCGGCCATCTCAGGGTGTCTGTAGCCCACACATCTGGGGCCCAAGAATGAGGCAGATGCCCTCGTCCTGGGTCTCGTTTTCCCATCTGAAAAGCCTCGTCACTAGGGAAGGTGGTAGGTAGGACACGGTGTGGGTGTAATTCGTAGTCACTAAAACCAAAGGACAGGCCACCACGGCCAGCAACTCTAGGGGTCTGCAACACGGGGCTGGTGGGAATCAAAGGCCACAGGAGGAGACATCACCATGCCATTCACTTAGCGGTGTGCGCCCAGACCTTTCACGGACAAAGCCACACCCTGGAGACGCAGGAAGGTCCCTGCTGGGGGCTGGGAGCTGGTTGCCTCTTACCTGGTACCTTCTCTCCACGGCCATCTCCAGTTTCCCCCCTGCCTTCCAGAACTGTGGGGTCTGCGTGAGCTGACACCGCTAACGAGCGGAGGAGCTGGGCGTGCCTTCAGGACCGCTGGCTGGGAAGCCTGGCTTTTCCTGCTCTCTCCCCCTCCCGCCTGCCGCCCCTACCAGCCCCCCAGCTCCACCTGTCTGGTAGCCCCTCATCACGGACTGGAGACTTCACTTGGGTCCCCTGCTTGATCACCAGGCCTCCCGCGTGGGGGCGAGGGGCATCACCTCGGTTTGCTCAACTCAGACGGGCTGTGGATGGACAGCGACAGAAGGCCAAACTCCCATCCCCCTGTCTGTCCACCATAGTGCCTCATGCCTCCCTAAGCAAAAATAACCACCCCCCAAACATCTCAAGTTGCCAGTGAACCCGGAAACAGTCCCTTCTCTTTTCTCCGCGGTGTTGCCCCTTCTTGTTTGATCCTAAGAATCATCTGGACACGGGCTGAAAACACCATCACCTGGGCCTCATGGCTGGCTGTCAGAATCAGATCTCCAGGGAGGCACCTGGGAAGCTTTGCCTTCAGGGTGTCCCAGGTGACGCTTCTGAGCAGGCCAGTTTGCAGAATACCGGCCCCTCCCATCCTTCCTGTCCTGCGGGCCATGCTGGGCCTTGGTGATGCTCCTGACGCCTCCTGGCTGCGGGCACTCTGCCTGGACGTCACACCTCCCTCACCTGAGCAAGCCAGCAAACCTCCCGAGCCTCCCTTTGCTCACCTCCAAAGCGGAGGGAGATACCCATCCGTGGGACCTTGTGGGACCAAATGGAAGACTACGTGCAAAGTGTCCCACACGGCCGTGGCACACAGAGGTGGCTCTGTACATGTTAGTGTCATCTTCCGTGCCAGATGCAAACCAACTGTGAGAATCTGGGGAGGGGCCCTCCTGAGGCCTGGGATGGTGTGCACCCTGGGTCCTGTAGACCGTCTCAAGCACCTTAGAGGAGGCCCCAGGAGAGGCTCCTTCAGAGATCCCCAGCCATCCCCAGCAGAAAAGGCTACTTCCCTACACAAAGCCTGTGTGTCCTTTTACAAGTGGCACCTGCCAATCCTGACACCTTCCCCGGGCTGCCCTGAACCTGGGAGGGTGTGGCTGGGGCTGGCATCCTGGGGTGGGCCATGGTGACTGCCTCTGCTCTGTCTCCAGCGCTGGCCATTCCCATGTCCTCCGTGTTCCTGGACCCTCTCACCTTTTCTGGATTTTTTTTTAAGGGATAGTTTTCCTAGTCTTCTCTGCCACCTCTGTGGGTCACGACAGGGGCGCAGAGCCACAGTTGGGAAAAGCTGGAGGGCGGTGCTATTGGGGTCGGGACCCCGTGTGGGAGTTGGCGAAGGGAGCAGGAATGTCCCTCACTGTTCTGCAGGAGCTGGCTGGTGGCGTCACGAGGAGGGGACTAACGGTAGAGGGAGGAGAGCTGGTTGCTTCTAAGGGTACAAGCTGGGTGACCTTGGAACACCCCTTCCCCTCCTGAGTCTGTTTCCCCATCTGTCAAATGGAGATGTTGGACCAGATCATAACCTTCAAGGTCATTTCCAGTTCTATCATTCTTTGTCTTATGGTTGGGAGCAATCATAAGATTCATTTATACTGTAATTTTATTTTTGTTTATTGAAATAGGAAAAAAAGATGTACCCCTTGTCCAAGAGTGTTTGACTCTCGACCCCCTCTCCTCCCCAACCCCACCGAATTCCCCGTCAGGTTTCCATCATGTTCTCTGATAACCCTTCTGTTTTCCTTGAGAGCGGGTTTACATTTAGTTGTGTGATGGTTTGACTCAGGCCGGGCTCACCCAACAGGGTCGACCTCTGGGGGCTGGGGACGTGTCGGGGTTTGACGTGGGGATCTGCCCCAGACACAGCGCGGCAGGAGCTCAGTTTTTTCCTGTGGGATGAAGGAAGCAGGGAATAAATGATCGAGATGCTGACAAGCCTCAGGACCTGCCTCCGGGAACCTTGGGGTTTCGCAGTGTGCTCCTGGGGTGGAGGTGGGGTTAGTTTGCAGGGTTGTCTCACAGACTGGAGGAGACAGTAGGTTTGGGAGCCAGAGACTTAGGACGGGTCAGACACAGATGGGACTTATATTTCTTATGCTCTTGGGCTCCCAGGGAAGCAGGGGGTTGGGGCTAGGAGGGCCATGGGCAGAGGGGCAACGCAGAGGCTGCTGGCTATCTCCACTAAGCCCCATCACCCACCGAGGCCTCAGTTTCTCCATCTGATACATGAGGGTGAAATGATCCACAGAGATTCTTCTAACGCAAAAGGTCAATGAGCATAGAAAGTAGAATACCAGGCTCAAGGCCACAGGGAAGTTTCAATCTCAACCACAGAGTGCAAGTCCACTTTTTTTTTTGGAAGGCAGGGTAGGGTGAAAAGATCTCCTTTCCTTATTTCCCAATCTTTCCAGTGCTACCTTCGAGATTCTTAACTGTTTCTGTGTTTTGTATCGTCATATTTATTTATTTAGTGGTACTGGGGATTGAACCCAGGAATACTCTATCACTGAGTGACATCCTTAGCCCTTCTTAGTTCTTATTCTGAGACAAGCTCTCACTAAGTTGCCCAGGCTGGCCTCAAACTTGTGATCCTCCTGCCTCGGCCTCCCGAGTTGCTGGGACTATAGGTGTGTGCCTTCATGCTCAGCTGTATCATTATTTATTTAATAAATTGCTTTAGATGGACTCATTTTTTCCCCCTACAATTCAATGATTTTTAGAATATGTGAAATTTTGCAAGCAGGAGGAAGTTAGGAGGTGGGGGAGCCCCAGGTGCTCTACCGCCCCCCCCCCTCTCCCTGCAGCTTCTCTTGCCCCTGACCTCAACAGGGTAGCCTGTCTCTCCCGGGATCAAAGTTCACTGGGCGTTGTCTTCTCCAGGGAGTGGAAAAGCCCTGGCTGTGGGGACCCAGACACCAGAGGCTTCTGGTTAATTTGCTCCCAGGCCCTTGAGCTGATATCTGACTGCAGGAGGTGTTGCTTAGAGATGTGGGCTATGGTGTCTTCCTTCTTTTGGCTCCTGGTTGTGGAAGCCTCAAGGGCCAGAGCAGGCAGAGAACCTGGCTATCCTCCCCTTCAGCCTCCCAAGCCCGTATGCAGACTTGCAGGTTCCCATGACTTGGCTGTGGCACTGGTAATCATATGTGCCCTCCAGGGAGAGCCCCAAAGACTCTGCATTGTTGCATGCATGTGATAAGGAGCGACTCTAAGTAAAAAGAAAAAATACGGCGTTTAAGCCATTGCTTCCAACTGAGTGCTATAAAGTGAAGGCTAAATGCATTTGAAGTTTCCCTGTCGTGTATGTTCATATATTACAGAAGGACACATGGCAACATTTTCCTATTTGATTAGTGATGTGTGCTGTTTCATAAAATAAAAACTCTTGCAGGAAAAAGGAATAAAACTGTCTCCCTGGGCCCAGCATGGCTAATGGAGGAGCGAGTGTCCCCCTCCCTGCAGCGCCCCAGGTGGGGTACAGCATGAGGAATCCTTTCCAGAATGTTCTTCTCAGCAGAGGTTCCTGCACGGGACCAAGCCCTAGACATTACTGCCAGGCTGCAGGGAGGAGGTGGGGGAGGAAGAAGTGAGAGGCCCCACCAGGGGACCATCACACATTCCACAAACCAACGTGTCTCAAAAAGTCCATGTCATGAAACAAAGCAGAGAACTGTTCTAAGTAAAGGGAAAATAAAGTGATATAGGTGGTGGGGGGCCCCAGGTGCTCTGTCTACCCCCCACCACCTCAGCTGCTCTTGCCCCTGACCTCTACAGGGTGTATGTGCTCATTATTTCCGGAAGCCACTGCTCACCTAGCCTGTCCCTCCTGGATAATAAAATATAATACGTAAAATGTGATTAGACCCAGGCTAAAAATTTATCACAATGAAGACTTTTTTGGTTTGGTGGGGGGAAAATCTGAATATGGACAGGATGTTAGAATTAGGAAATTATTTCTAATTTTTTTAGTGTGACAATTGAGATTCTGTAGAAGAAAAAAATCTTATCATTAGGAAATAATGCAGGTGAAAGAATTTAGGGACAAAGAGTCATGATTTCTACAACTTACTTTGAGGTAGTTTCACAAAATGGTACATATATATGAATTTATGTATGTGCATGTGTATATACACAGATAAAAGAGATATCAGTACAGAAAGCGAGAAAGCAAACAGGCAAAATGTTAACCCTCTAATCTTGGTGGAGAGTTTTTTAAGAGCACTTGTTGTATTATTCTTTTAACTTTTTGGTTTGTGTGAGTATTTTTCATAATGGGCCAAAATGACCTTGGGTCTAGTTTACGGGCTGAATACCTATAGAAATATTGATTCAAAGCCGGCATGGTGGCACATGCCTGTAATTCCGGTGACTTGGGAAGCTGGGGCAGGAGATCACAAGTTCAAGGCCAGCCTGGACAAATAAGTGAGACCCTGTCTCAAAATAAAAAAAAAAATAAAAATAAAAAGGACTGGGAATGCAGCTCAGTGATAGAGAGCCCTGGGTTCAATCCCCAGGACAGCAAAAAAGGAAAAAAAAAAAAAGAAGAAAAAGTTGACAAGTTCATTCAAACTCAACTCCATGGTCAGATCTGCTTGTGGTTTCTAACCTGGTGTTGGAAACTCTGCCTTCTCTGCTGAAGACACCAACGGCCGAGGTGACCGTCCTCCTCTCAGGTCTGCTTATCCTGCTTGGCTGTGGCAAAGGCCACATCCTTTTAAAGGAAGGTCATTTTGACAATCTCGTATCTACTGACCTTTAAAGAATATGAATCAAGTCACATGCCATTTCTACACCCTGCACCCCCCGCCCACCCACCACACTCTACCCCCCATACTGGGGATTGAACCCAGGGCTTCTCATCTGCTTCGGCAAGTGCTCTACACCTGAGCTATAGCCCAAGTCTTATTCTTTTACTTTGAGACATAGAATCACTAATTTGTCCAAGGCTGAACTTGAACTTGTCCTTTTCCTGCTTCAGCCTCCTGAGCAGCTGGGTCCTTTCTATCTTCACTGACACAAGCACCCATCTAGCACAATGTCCTCTTCTACAGCTGAGAAACTGGGGCCCAGAGAGGGAAAGGGGCTGAGTGGAGATCACACAGTAAGTTACTGGCAGAGCTGGAGTTAGCCCCTAGGTCTCCAGAGAGCCAAGCTGAGACTCATTTCTTCCAGCCGCTCATCTTTAGAGAGATGGGGTTGGTCCTGGACATTTGCACGGCTTCCTCTCGCCACGTGGTCAGGGAGACTTCAGCTTTACATTTTATTCTAAAGCCAGATGCAGCCCACAGAAACCGAGAGGCAGCAGATCAGAGTGGAGAGAAGAGGTGCTGAGTAAGCCCGTGACCACAGCCAGAGGTGATAGACAGAAGTGGCAGTGAGGGAGGTGACAAAGCAGACAGCAGAATTCAGAGAACCCCGAACCCTGGAATCTTCAGTGCAAGGGCAAACAGTCCCAGGACATCCCACCCACAGACAGAGGCCTGCTATTCCAGAGAACTAAAAATTGGGGGTACCGTGTGCATTACGCCCACTAGGTGGATGGGGCTTTTGTGGGCCATGAGGGCTGACTTTGCAGTGGAGCCCTGGGTGGTGGTCCCTCATAGGTGCAAATCCCCTCCCAAGTGAAAGCACCTCTTGAGGAGAGCAGGGGCCATCCTGTGACTAATCTCGCATGTCAACAGTAGGTGGACTTCAGTTTGGAGCCAGGCTGCCACTGACTCGCTGTGTGCCCTTGGACAACTTACTGAACTTCTCTGAGCCTGTGTGAAACGGATAGTCGCAGTGCCTGCATCCCAGGTGGACACAAAGGCCGGATGATGTTGACATTGGCTTAGAGTTGGTGGTTCAGTAAAGTGGAAAGAGTGGGCTCTGGGGGAGGAGAGTCCAGGCAGAGGAAGGCCAAGGGCCACAGCTCAGAGGCAGGGCGTGCCTGACATGTCCAGGGAGCCTCAGGGGACCCCAGGGTGGCCAGAGCAGAGTTGAACAAGAGGACAAGGAGCAGTCGGTGAGATCTCGAGGTGGGGTGGGGAGTCACATTGTGTTTAATTTCACCTCCTCTATGTTCTGCTGGGGTTTAGTGTCTACTTATGGAAAGATACTGATTTCTCATTTGTTGCTGCTACAAAGCTGCCCCTTTAAAATAAGGGAAAAATATCAATTTAAGGAAATAGTAAGAACATCACACAGTCCACAAATAAGCCAGACCCAGGAGGAATTTCCTTGGATGACTGCAGCTGGGCCCTGGGGCGCGGATCTCTCCCTGGCCTTCGCTATTCAGGACAGCCGGGTTTGGACTGAGGCTGCCGGGCCTCTGGCCACCTCAGTCACCACCAGAACCTTGAATCCCACTCTTGACCTCTGGCCTCTGAGATCAGGAGAGGCTCCCGGGTCACCTCCGTCCACTTTTCAGATGGAGACACTGAGGCTCAGGGAGGCAGAGAGCCACTGGGAGTTTGGAGGGAAGAAGTGGTCACAGATTTCTGTCTGACTCACGGCCCCCTCTGCCCCCACCCCAAATCCAGACACTCGGACACACAGATTCCCCAGAAACCTCTCCTGCTGCCCGCAGCTCTGAGGAGCCCCCTCGGTGGCTCCCGTGCAGTCCACCGTGGACACCTGCGGGCCAGGGCTGTGCTCTGGAGGCTGGCCGGGAAGACAACTGGGCCTGATGGTGTCTGGGTTCCCAAGAGGCAGCTCTTACCAGCCACGCCAGGTGCTGAGGGCTCAGGGCGTGGGCCGGAGGGAGGGGCCAGCCCACCGTGGCCACCGCGCCTGGCACAGATGGTTCTAGCAACAGTGCCATTTGCCCCTTCCCTGTGGGCGTTGGCTCCTGTCTGTGCCAGGGAGACTGGGCCATGTGAGTTCTGAGGTCCAGGGGCGCCGGGGGCTGAGCCTCTTCACCCCTGAGTTTTTTCTTCACCTTGAGTCACATCCTCGTAGGTCGGTGGAGGCCCCAGGGACAGTCCCCTGAATTCCAGTGGCATGTCGGGAATGAGGGAGGCATCGTCCTTGTCCTGCAAAAGAGGAGTTTCTGTCCCTGCTGCTGCTCATGCATGTGGTGTGACTGGCTGTTCCCAGAGCCCTCCCCAGGGGCCATTTTGAAGATGAAAACTGAAGATCCAGAGACTTCCGTGGGGCTGAGTGACCGTTCCCAGCCTCCCTGGTCTTGAGGAAGGAGCTGGGGAAAGGCCTGCCGGGGTCAGTGGACAGGGCCCTCATTTCTGGTCCTGCTACCCGTGTCCTGGCCACCACAGGTAAGTCACTCGCCGTGTGCGCTGCCTACACAATGCTCAGGAAGGAGCGGCACGTGCCACTGCGGGACCCCGGCCTTCTCTCTCCCCTTTCTGAGCCCGCTGCTGCCTCTTGTCCCCATCTTTTGAGGACTCACCTCTGCAGACTGGCGGTCCCCACGGTAGGCTACGACGGCTGTGGGTCCCGGCAGGAAGAGCTCCATGAAGGTGAAGCAGAGCAGGCCCAGCTCCAGCCTCTGCATGTGGCTCTGGGAGGGGAGCAGAGGGGACACAGGACCAGGTCCTGCTGGGTTTCCGCTTCTCTCATGTGGGCCAGGCAGGGCAGGAGTCAGATCAAGGCACAGTGGCAAGAGCCTCAGCCCCCCGGGGGGGGGGAGTGTGCGGGGAGGGCGGGGCGGGGCTCTGGGGCTGGGGTGACCTTTGCCGCTCCACATCTGGTTCTTGATGAGCCCTTGCTGACGTCTGAGGGCTGGGGAATCTCAGGGGGTCCCTGGGAGAACTGAAGGTGGCCTTAGGGTCATCTGAGCCAACTTTTCTTGACAGGTGGTGATACATGGGACAGAAGGAGCACCCTTTACAGTGGGGGAGGGGAGGAGCGGGCTGAGGACCATGGTGCAGCTGGGTGACAGCTCCCAAGGCTGCTGACATTCAGTAGGGACCAAGTGTGTGCATGTGTGTGGGCACATGCGTGTGGGTGTGAGTGTTGGGGGAGATAAGGAAGAGCGGGTGGCCATGGGCAGAACCTCGAGAACCTGGCCCAGAGGTACTGGCCTTGGAATGGCCAATCCACCTCCTGCTGCATCGGCAGCTGTGGTGTGGCTAGTGGGGCTTGGAGTCACGGACCCAGCTTTGGGTTGTCACTGCATCCTTGACTTGCTGTGGGGCCCTAGTCACCCAGTTTAGCATCTTGGGCCTCAGTGTTCACTCCTGTAAAGTGGGAATAGCAAAGTAGACTTGGCCAATTCTACAAGGCTGCTGGGAGGCTCGTAGGTGACGGATGTAGAACTCGGGCTGGGGAGCGGGCAGTTCTAGGTCCTGGCCTTGGCTTTGTAACTGACTCGCTCCTTGATCTCAGACAGCCCCCCTGGACCTCAGTTTGTCCTTCTATAAAAGAAGGGTCAGACTCCGTGACTTGGGGCCCTGTTCAGTTCCCTGATGCTGACACAGGAGAAGGCTGACCATCCCCTTGGGAGCCTTGGGGACGGAGCAGCTGAGGGCTCAGCTGCCTGCACCTGGGCTTCGGAGGAGGTTTCCCAAGAGCTGGAAGCTCCCTCTCAGCCAAGCCCGGGGCAGCGGCTTCCTTGGAGTCAGAGGACACTTGGGGTCTGGGCACTCACTGTGGAGTTGGGGTACGGTTTCCAGATTGGCCACGGAAATGAATTCTCCAGAAATAAATCCTTGGCGATGACGAACAGGCCAGCCAGCACGCAGAAGAAGCTGATGAGGTTGGCGGTCAGGCACAGCCCCTTCTGCAAGCCAAGAGAGAGGCCGAGCCAGTGTCCAGTGTCGGGAGACTCGGGTCTGGGTGCTCCTCCCAGGCCTGCTGGGAGCTTCCTCTGTGACTCCAGAGGGACTCGCCTGTCTCTGGGCCCGAAGCTGCTCACCACACAGGAGGCTTTGAGCTACTGACCACTGAGGAGGACCCAGCCAGCTTTCTCATGCTGAGAACCCAACAGCTGATACAGGTCCACAGAGCTTGGTATGGAGGACTTCCCATTGCCACATCCCCTCAAAGCCAGCCCCGACCATCCTATACCAGATGGCCAGGGACTGGACCTGAATGAGCCACCCCCCAGGAAAGCACAGGAGTATCCCCGAAGGTGTCCCAGGCCTCACACCTAGTGTCTGCACGCCCTCTCTGCTCATCCCACAGTGGTCCTGTGTCCACCACCCTCTTGGGTCAAGCGTTATTCCAAGAACATGATGCCAAATGCAAACCCTTATCAAAGGAAAGACTGTGAACCCGTGGAATCAACAAAGTTTCATATTAGAATGGATTTCTTTTCAGTAAGAGCTCCCTGTGCTCAGGTGTCGGAAGCGGGAGTCTTACGGTTCTCAGTGCAGGCAGGCGAGGCCTGGGGATGGGCAGGTCTTGCTGAGCAGCCTCTGCTGGGCTCAATGCCCCAGCTGCCTCCTATTCTCTGTCTCTGAGGGGGGTAGGGGACAGCCACACCCAGTCCAGGCTGAGGGGCACAGACATGGCAGGACCAGGCCAGGGATTCCGGGGCAGAGGGCGGGGAGGGGCAGGAGGACCTGCCGTGGGTGGAGGCCATGGAATACAATATGCAGGTGTGGTCCTTCCGTCCGTCATCTGTCCGTTTCCACCCACTCAGTCTGGTGGGGGATGCCTGCCCTGCGCCCGCCTGGACCACTCTTGGCTACGGAGATGCTCTTACAGCCACTGCCCATGCAGAATGTAGCATTGGGCAAAGAGCTGTGGGGACACAGAGGCTGGCAGGAAGACCTCCAGGAGGACAGATGTAAGACTGTCACAGATGGGAAAGGACAGGGAGCCCGGGCAGCACAGGCAGGACCACGGTCCCATCTGCCTGGCAGAGGAAATCCAGGTGCGGGCTGGGGCCTGCTGACATTGGAGGCAAGCTGAGCGCGGCCGGGGACCCGGGAAGGTTGACAGTAGTGGAATGGCTTGGAGGGTCTTGTATTCCACAGCGATCCCTCAGGCTGCTGTGTGGAGAGCAAGCTGGATGTCCCCTCCAGGACAGAGTGACAGGGCCACCACTGGGGCTGAGGGAGGACAGGGGATGGCGAGAAAAGTGAGGAGCAAGGGGTGTCCAGAAGCAAGCCCCAGACTGGGGAAGGGAAGCAGACCAGGCGTGGTTCTCAAACTTCCCACTTGGGGGACTTTGGCTTCTGGGAGGATGGCCACATAGTGACTGAGATCAAAACGCCAGCAAAGCTCCCTTCTAGACTGGAGGGACCAGGGTGCCGTTTCCTACTGAGAGGATCAAAGCCTCTGGGCTCCTCTCCTCCCAGCCACCCTCACCTGCCTGCGTTTGGACCTTTCTGCTCAGGGGCCCTCTGCTGTTCTAAAGGCCCGTGACTGCTCCCAGCAAATCCTCCTGAGCTGCCTGTCCAGTTGCCACTGCACACAGGTGACCTTAGTTACCCCCTGCTTGGGAGGGCGGGAATGATCTCAAGGCACCAACTCACCAGACAGGACTTGGGAAATGTCACCACCGTTAATGCGGAGATCCCTGAAATGAGAAACTGCAGGCCCCATGGGAAAGTCAAGGGAGGGAGAAGCTGGGCTTCTTGAAACCCACAAATTCCCCTCACTCCACTCTCCAAGAAAACCGCCCGCTGGTGGCAGGCGAGGAAGAGAACCTCTCCCCAGATAAAGCCAGCTCCTCCCTGGGCCTTGCACTTGGAACATCCTGCAGTGCCTCTGCTCCCCCTTCCCAAAGCCTCCCCTCCCGCTGGGACCAGCCACCGGC